>NC_090932.1:598642246-599267246 GCF_040938575.1 Ambystoma mexicanum
GAGCCAACTCCAGCACTGCCACCCACCTTCTCGGTCATCCGACCCAAGAAGCGTGTGTCAGTTGAGGCTTTCGCCGCCACCTTCTCTCATCCCCCTCCCCCTTTGGCTGACTCACACCCTGACGCAGCCCTCTTCATACTACACTCTGCTATCTCTGATACTCTCTATGTTCTTGCCCCTGTAATGAGGATCAGCATGAAGCCCAAAGCTAAATGCAACTCTTGGTATGACTCAGACCTCGTCTCCCTTAAACGCAAGTGCAGGGTGGCTGAGAGGAAATGGCGGGCTTCTAGTACATCCTCTGAAAAACTGGCCTGCCGCCTGCTCCAAATGCAAAACCGTCTCTCTGTCCGCACCAAGAAGAGAGCTCTCATCCAAGCCTGTCTCTCTGCGGCATCCAACAACTTGGCTGAACTCTTTAAAATCTACAAGGAACTGGCCAATCCTACCGCAGTCTCTACCTCTCCTCTCCCTTGCCAAGCCCTCTGCATGGCTCTGGCCGCTCACTTCATCTCTAAAACTCAGGACATCCTGTCCTCTCTCTCTCCCTCTCCCCTTCGTCCCTCCGCACCCTGCTCTTCCTCTGGCCCTTCTTCAGCCACCTCTCCTCCCTCCTGCTCTGCCTTTCCCCCATCCCCGACTGACAAGGTTTCCAGACAAGTCTGATCTATGAAAGTCTCATCAAAACAGGTTCACCCCTGCTCCTCCAAAACCATCAAGGACCACATTGACTCCCTGGCACCTGCCCTGGCCGACTTCTGCAAGCATTCCTTCGCTACTGGAGTCTTCCCTTCCCCCCTGAAGCACTCCCCTGTGCACCCTCTTCTTAAGAAACCTTTTGCCGACCCGTCTTGCCCGGCCAACTATCGCCCAATCTCCATCACACCTTTCCTTGGCAAACTCCTGGAAAGGCTGGCCATCTCCCAGCTTAATCTCCACACTGAATATATTGGTTGCCTCCATGACCATCAGTCTGGCTTCAGAGCTGTCAGAAGCATGGAAACTGCTCTCCTGAACATCCATGAAGACCTGCTCTCCAACCTTGACTCCAACACCCCCTGTGTCCTCATCTTACGTGATCTCTCTTCTGCATTTGATACGGTCAACCATGCCATCCTGCTCAACCGTCTCGGTGATAACCTGGGTGCCGTGGCTGACTTCTTTCCTCTCTGATCAACCCTCTGAGGTTCAACTTGGGTCCTTCCTATCCTCTATCTCTATCTCTACCTGTGGTGTTCCCTAAGGTTCTAACCTCTCTCTCTGGCTGTTCAACCAATACCTGGCACTTCTTGTCCACCGCATTGCCGCAATCTGTCCCAATTTCCAGTGCTATGCGGATGACACTCAGCTCATTTTCAGGCTACCCTCAGCCGCCTCTGTCTGTCCGCCATTCAGGAGTGGTGTGCTGCCAATGATCTCTGCCTTCATGCCAGTAAGACTGAGATTCTCGTCATCGATACCCCCACTCCCTCCTTTCCCGTCACTCTCTGGCCAGCCCCTCTTGGCCCTCTTCCTGCTCCCACCTGTGAGGCTAAAAACCTCAGGGTCATCTTCGACTCCACACTCTCCTTCTCTCCTCTCTGACGTCTCTAAGAAGTCACACTACTAGCTGCACCTCCTCAGAGGTATTTTTCCTTTCATCTCCTTCCCCCAGAAGCTCACAGTCTCCAGAGCTCTGGTTCTCCCTAGGGTTGACTATTGCACCAGCCTCTTTCTAAATCTGCCTGCCTCTACTCTCCGCCCTGTGCAATTTATCCAGAACAGGACTGCGAGACTTGTCCTTGGCCTCAAGCCCATGGACTGTATCTCTCCAGGACTGAAATCTCTGCACTGGCTCCCAGTGGCTGCGAGGATTAAGTTCAAAACCCTCTGCATTGTCCACAAGGCCTTCTGGGACCTCAATACCTTCAACCCTCTCTTCCTAAATATCTTCCTTCTCGAGCTCTTTACTCATCTGCCTCCAACTCCCTCAGGGTCAGCCGCTACTCCAAGCAATGT
This sequence comes from Ambystoma mexicanum, assembly GCF_040938575.1. Lineage (NCBI taxonomy): Eukaryota > Metazoa > Chordata > Amphibia > Caudata > Ambystomatidae > Ambystoma > Ambystoma mexicanum. The sequence continues at coordinate 598,644,245 of NC_090932.1, forward strand.
GTGGGTGGTAGATCACTTTCCTCTCTGGTTCCGGAAGTACCTCAAAACCTTTCTCTTTGCTTCTGCTTTTTCTCCTCTTCTCCCTTGCTGAATCCCTTGCTGAACCTGCCCTGGTTACCTGGCCACCATCTGCTCTTGGGCCCAGGTCCCCTCCACCGCCAATCGGACTCCTGCACTGCCTTCCTGGCAACCCCCTGCACTCGGGACTGTCTCTAGCTCCGTACAGTCCCATTACCAGCACTTGACACTTGATGTCTACACTTACCCTCGCACTTGCCACCAGCTGGCTGTACTTTACTTACTGTTATTATTCTTTATCCCATGCCATGTACTGCACTTCCCCTCCTCCCCCTCTCACTTTCCCCCTTCCCCTGCACTTGCGCGATCTGAATCACATCTGGCCTAGTAGGATCGCTGTCTGTCTTCTCTCCGTTCCCCCTCCCTTGCCTTGTCGCGCCTTGAAACACTTGTGTATAGGCGCATTATAAATGCCATATCATATCATATTGTATCGCTGTTAAGATGTCGTTTTGCGTTAGCAGTTTAGCTAACGCCTCATACTCTAGCTTTGGGAGGGATGCCTCCCTCTCAAACCCCACTAGGTCTTCCACAGCCAGTGTTCCCCTAGATGCATATAATTGTTTTTAGTATGCCTGAAAAGCATCTAATATGGCATTGGATTCTACCACCACCAGGCCATCCGCAACGCGCATGGCAGCAATATCCTCTGCGCCCCCTTCCCGGCAAAGCATTGCCACTAAAAGAGGACCTGGCCTGCCCTCCTCTCCATAACGCTGTGCCATTGCTGGGGATGCTAGGTATTAACCTCACGACCCTCCAGATTATGTAATCGGTCTAATGTATCATGCAGCCCGGCCCTGGAGTCTGCATTCCCTCCCTCCCCGGCTTTACTCTCATGGCCCTCAATATCCAATCCTACTTCGGTCAATTGTCTTCAAAACTCCCATCTCCAAGGACACACATCCCCACCCCGCAAGACCACCCTAAATGATTTCCACATGGAGCCCATGGAAGATACTGAACCCAAATTTTCTTGAAAATACAACTTGATAAGGCTAAGCACTTTACTCCGGAACACTATGTCAGACAGGACTGTGGCCTTAAACCTCCAGAAGGGCATAGGGACCAAAGAACAGGCGAGTGGTCGGACAGGGCTCTCGGAAGAAGGGCACATTCGATCGTCATTCGTACCAGAGGCAGGCTTGCAAAAATATAGTCCACGCGCGAGGAAGTATTATGGACCGACGAGTAGAACGAATACTCTCTACCCTCAGTATGGTGCACCCGCCATACGTCCATCAATTCCAATTCAGTCATGGACCTCTGCACCATTTCTGCTTCCCGAGAAAGAAGGCGCGTTCCACCAGGAGACCCATCCCTCACTGTGTTTAATATGACATTGAGATCCCAGGCCCACACCATATTAGCATGCAGGTATTTATGACACCTAGATAGAAGTGACTCAAAAAAGGAGGGGTCATCCACATTGGGGCCATAAATATTGACAAACTTCATTGGCGTGTGTGCGCAGCTAACCAACACAATCACAAACCTCCCCATTGGGTCAACTACAGTTTCCCTGGTACGAAATCGAAGCGACTTGTGTATCCATATCATAATCGTTTCCGCTCCTTCCAACTCCTAGCTCCCCTCCACTGGAACTCCTTACCTCTCTCAATCCGCTCTTCTCCTACCTTTTCCTCGTTCCGCACCTCCCTCAAATCTCTCCTTCTCCACTCTCTGCCATGATTCCCCTTCCCTTATCACCCCCCACCCTCTCCCTCTTATTCACCTCCCTCCACACCCGCTCCCACTCCTTCCACACCCCCGTTCACTCCTCCCATTCCCCTTCTCCTTCCCATCCCTCCCTCAACTACTCCACTACTCTCCCCTCACCCTCTCTCTAATTGCTCTAAATACTGTTTTGTTGATCTGATTCAAAATTGTTATTTGCTTCTACTGTTACTGTTAACTTTGTTCGTTAAATGTATGTTGTTGTTATAATGTGAAGCACTTTGGAGTAAAGCGCTATATAAACCCAATAAATACAAATAACATCAGCCGAGTATGTAGAATAGGAGGTGTAATATTTGCAGGCCCCCCAGGACCTGGCGACCCCCTTATCCACCCCACCAACCAGGTGGGTCTTCTGTAAAAGAAAAAAAAACACTTGGCGCCATGCCTTTAACAATAATGGACAACCTTCCAAACTTTACGTGGATTGTTTAGCCCCCTCACATTCCAGCTCACTATCCTACAACTAGTCGTAGATACCTATTTGTTCCAAACAGTCTAGCCCGGTCTCCATACTCCTGCACCTCACCACAATACAGGCTTACCCACAAGAGATGTGAATAATTTTTTATACAACCCCTAACATTCCCCTCTTCCCTCCCACAACCCCCCTAAACCCTAACAGTCCACCCGATGCACCCTCCCCGACCAACACTGCCCGCCCCCAACTAGCAGTGAAATATTCCACCCACCTCCCAAGACCCAAACATACAGGCCGGCATGGGCAGCAACCCAGGAATGCTGGACTCCGCTACCCAAGGGGCCCGCTCGCTTCATATTCCCCCAGGGGGGGGCCCTTGTGGCAACAACATACTTAGCCAATGGACCAATTCGTTACATGATCTAGCAAATCTAAGACCCACCAAAGGTGCCCATGCACATCAATGTTAATCCGGGGGGGGGCGCACAGCAGGCTTCGCTCGCCAGGACCGACCACTCCCAAACCCTCACAGTGCACATTCCCAAAAGTGTTACCACAGCCCAACATAGTCTTGTCTAGGGTATCCCCTCACTCTTTCGGCAGCAACTGTAGGAAGACCTGCACCGCCCGGGTCAGTGAAAAAATAGATTTGCCTTCATGAAGTACCCGCAATCTGGAAGTGTATAGCATAGCGCACTGCAATCCACACTCGCAGAGTGCTCACTTCGTCGCCAGGAAGGAGAGGCGAGCCTTCTGGACTGATGGAGTGAAGTCTGGATAAAATGACACCCGGGTATTATCATATTGTTAGTCTCCAAGCTCACGGGCTTTGTGAAGAATCATGTCACGGTCCCTGTAGTTTAATAAGCGAGCTATTATCGGGCGAGGACTCTGACCTGGCCTAGGGACCAATTGTCCAAAACACAAAGGGGATTATGTCTCACCGAACAACACGGATAATAATATATGTAGCAGACTTCTACTGGTGAATAGGGAAGTTTACCAGGTCAGGAAAACAGAGTCTGATATATATATATATATATATATATATATATTCAAATATTATTAATATGATAAACATGATGTAAAAAATGACCAGATGTTCATTCCATAATATATCCGAACATGAAGTATTGCTAAAAATCTTTCAGATTTTAAAACACACCGGTACCAGACATCGTCACAAAGATATATATATATATATCCTCTTTGAATTTTGGTGTGCAAAAATGTCTATTCAATAGATCCCACTGTGTTGTATTGGAGGAGAAGAGCTAGCTCTAGGTGATCTATGGTTCACACAGGGCTTAATTGTAATCCTCTGGGGTATCTAGTAAAGTGCAAAAGAAGTGCAAAAATTGCTAAAGATCAAAGTGCTGTGTGCCGGGCAAGGACTCTGACCTAGCCTAGGGACCAATTGTGACACCAAGTGCGCCCTTTCAACTAAAAACTGTGACGACAATGGGGTGCTGCCGTACCTCCTGGTCGGATAAACTTTTCCATGAAGACCTCCATGTTCTGCTGCGGGACTGACACCAGAATACCCACCACCCGGATGTTGTTCCTGCGGGATCTTGCCTCCAAATCTTTGTTGTTCTCCTTGATTGCTGCAACTTCCCTCTGCAATGTGAGGATCGCCTGCGTCACTTCCCTGCTAGTGTCCTCCAGGACCCCCACTCTGTGTTCCACCTCAGATATCTGGCCACTCTATTTCTCAATGCGCTCCAGCATCTGATCGAACTTGTATACCATTCCGTCAAGTTGGTGTTAATGGACGCAAATCCAGATCTCATTACGAACAGCACTAAACCGAGTTCCTACGCCGGAGCGCCTTCAGCAGGTTTCAAGCAGGCCTCATCATGTCCTGCGTGGCCTGGCCTGTCCAAGGTGTCCACGGGTGATACCATCTTCTCTTCCCTGCCACCCAGGCTCTCCTGGGAGAAAGGCAAGTGGGATTGCCACTTATTGTCCTTTGCTATGCAGCACCACAGTCAAGGGAGCTTTTATGGCACCACAACTGTACCTTCAGGGTGCCCCAGTGCAGTCTCCAGTCCAGCACTTCCTAGAAATCTGATTATGCGCTTCAACAATGCTTTCCAGGGTCCTTACCAGCAGTGGAGGCAAAAACTCACTCACCGCAGATCGCACGTGAGAGGACCGCTCTGGAGTTTAAAACAGCGGGAGCAAAGTTCTTTCCCATCACCAGTGATGTCCTTCAGTATACAAATGGTCCAAGTTGACAGGGGGCAACACCTGAAGACGGCCGGGCAGGATGTGGAACAGCAGGTTACACCCTCTACCCGGCCGGAGTAGGGCACCTGTCCACTGATATCCCACAGAGCCTGCCTCTGCTCTCAGGAAATGGCACCGTCTGCTGCTCAGCGAGTGAGCCCCCTCCGCTCAGGCAGCATCTGCCTCTACAGAGGCCCAAACACCACAGAGATCAGGTTTGTCGCTGGAGGCCCAGCAGTGCGGGCCCCTGGTCGTCTGCCGTATCTCCAGCCCAACGTGGCGGCACAAAGTCCACACTCCTCCTCTGCTGTCTCCAAGCAGGTGGATGCTGCACCGAGGCACAGCCCATGCCCGTGGCCCAGCTGCTCCTGGCACCTCCGGCAATCACCAGCCCCACGGGTGCAGCCCTTCACAGCCTCATGGCACCAGTCCGCTGCACCACTCTTCCACCAGCACCTCACTCCGCCCGGCAGCCGCACAGCCTCAGAAACGCACACTGGCCACCTCCACAGTTGTAACTTGCCTAGCTGGTGAACGGCACGTTTCGGTTTGTGCCCCGCTACTGGAATTCGCGGCACATGTGGTGGATGCGGTGCAGGCCTCCCCCTTTCGCAGATGTCTCGCAGAGCTCAACAGGAAGCAGCCATCTTGGTCACGAGCACCCCCATGGACTTAATGTTGTATAACTGACCAATGAGATGAAAACTATCCAGATGCTAGTTTAGCATCATCATTAGTGATCCTATCACTTTTAATTCTTACAGGGCCAGATTGATTGCCTCCCAAAATAACATTGAGGTGAGATTGTTCCATTCCTACAATTAAGTAGTGCATACAAATATATAGTGGCTAACTTAGTTGTAGCCATTCTTTTAAAAAAGTAGAAAGGTCTTGCAACTAATCACGAAGGCAGTCCTGAAGAAGGTGGCACTAACGACAGACTACCGAAACCGGTCGACACAAACATGGAGATGGCAGGATGATTTCTGCTGCACGCCACGGCATAGCCACAGGGTGACCCAGTAACCTTGATGTCTATCCCTCTGGCATAGTCTTCATAGTACCTTGGTTTCAGCTCTCAAATTAGAGTTGTGTTTCTTGCACACAGTAATAGCTAATAAAGGAATTGTTGCCACAACACTGTTTGCAAGCTAGTCCTGCTTGCTAATTTTATTAGGAAGTGAGGCCAGATAAACTGGTAATCCTGTGGAGACCAGGACTGATTAAAAGTATAAGATTACCTGGGCTGAAAGTCATTGAGGTACCATGTTACGAGAAAAGAAACACTTGAATAACCTGTATTGTACATCTTCTGATTCCATCCACTGATATACAGGTGGCACATCAGCGCAGGCTAGGGATCTAGGATAGTTTCTAGGGCAGGCAGGGACTGTTAGAACCTGCTCTGTCCTTTTTTTGTCCTTTTGGACTCGACATGCCCAGGTAACACGGCTATAATGACAGAATCTAGGTAGTTACATATTTTCTTCTAGACCAACGATAGGATCGAACCAGCTTCCTTTCTTCTTTGCTTCTTCACTTTCTGATACATTAGAGATCACAGAATTACTCACAAACACATCATTAGCTTGCTGGCGTACAATATTTTAGGGTTTGACTGCCCTGATTCTTTTCGTGTTACAAAACAGTGTTTGGGGGGGCGCTGTTGAGCAGCCAGCAAGATGGCCGCTTAGCGTTTAAGCTCTGTGGCCCACGAGCTACGCATCCGACAGAATCAGCGGTTCTACAGATATTTTTGAGTTGAGACCCCACACATCCTGCTGCCCATCGCCGCTGCTACACATGGCCCTGTTTCCGGGCGAAAACGGACATTGGGGGCCATTGGTGCCGCCTGTGAAGGCCTCCGGCCCGCATAACGCTGATTGCGGCCCATCCCCCTTCATCGGCCCGCGGGGGTTCGCGCCCCTGCGGCTCGGAGTGCGGCTGCCAGGGGCCCAGGCATCGCCCCCTCTGCGCCCTCCCTCCCTGGACGGTGCGGACGCCTGCCCCCGTGTGCCACCAACATCCGCTGCCCGCGCTCCGCCTGCGGGGGCGCGCCGGGGCCGGTGGCCTCCCGGCGAGGCACCACCGTTGACCGCTCCTGCTTCTCGGCAGTTTGAGGGCGCCGGCCCCCAGCGGGCGAAGATACTGTGGGGGCTGCAGGAGCGGCCCCCACGCTGACACCACCCGAACGCTCCGCTGCCTGCGCCACTGGTCCCCTGTGACGGCGCGGCCCTGCACGGACGGCTGTTTCGGGCCCCAGCGGAGGTTGGGGGGCCTGATTCCGCCTGGACCCACTGCGGCGGCTATTGGGCCTGCTACGGCCCTGATGGACACCTGCTCTTCGACCTACAGGGTCCCAAGGTGAGGAGGGCGAGGGATCTGGCCGCTGCACATCGTGCCCTCCTGCTCTGCCTCGTCCCTGGGCTGCGCCTCTGCCATTTTGTGAGGGAAGTGAACCCCAGACTCATCGTGCCCCCCTGTGACCACTCTCTTGTTGCTGGTGCCACCCGGGGCGTCCAATACTCTGCTCTCCTCTAATCTGTGCAGCCTCTCGCTACGCCCCGGGGTACCCTGCGCCCCTGACTTTGCTGCTTTCTACTACTGGCCGCCCCGGCCTGGGCCCCTTGAGTGGACTTATTGCCCCGGAACACGCCAAGTGGGGGTGCTTCTTGCCTTCTCCTCCCAGGCAACGGCCGCCCCTTCGCTGATCACGGCTCAAGCCCCTCTCTAACCCCCTGGGACCCATTGCTGCCTCCCCGCGGAAAACATTCTCTTTCTCATCAAGGCGCTCCCCGAGGATGTCCGGCAAGGCACGCGGGGCCAACAAGGCTGGGGCAATGGACAAGTTTGCTAAAGCCCTAGCCAAGCAAGACCAAGCTGGGGCTGCCCTTCTGCCTGGCGACTCGGATGTTTCCTCGTTCCCCTCAGCCAGACCTTACGTCGCTCATGGAGTCTATGGCCAAAACAAAAACTTTGCGTCATTTCACAAAAAATTGGACGACATAAATGCCAATGTAGCCTCCCTATGCACCAAATTGGATCAGCATGGCACCAGGCTGGGTGAGGCCGAGACTAGGATTGGAACAACTGAGAATGAGGTGCACGTGCTCCAGAATACGGTCTCAGACTTGGTGCGAGATATGAAGCAGGTCAAGGCGAAGTGCGATGGAATCCAGGTCCCGCAGGAATAATATCCGCATCGTTGGGGTTCCGGAGACAGCCCTCAAGGGCAAAATGGAACTCGCAGTCTAGGCCCTTCTGAGAGACCTCCTGGGGGATCCTCAACTTTCCCCCTTCTTTACTATTGAGCGCGCCCACCGCTCACTGGCCCCTCGCCCTAAGCCGGGCGACTTCCCCAGACCAATTATAGCCAAGGTTCTCAGCTACAGAGATAGAGACCACATCCTATGGTTGGCCCGCGAAAGAGGGGAACTGAGACTTGAGTCCCAGATCATTCGCATTTTCCCGGACTTCTCTGTCAGTGTCCAAATGGAGCGTAGGCAATTTAATGGAGTGAAGAAGATGCTCAGGGAGAGGAAGGTGGAATATGCCATGTTATTCCCTGCTAGGCTGAAGCTCACCCACCGTAATAAACTGTACTTTTTCACTGTCCCTGAGGAGGCGGTGAAATTTATTGAGTCCCATTTTCCTCTCACGGGCCCTGGGGCCGATCCCGTTGATGAGGATTGAGCCGGCCTGCCACACACCTGTTACCTGCCTCATTGTGGTACTAATACCACGCCTGTTCTTTGTGATTTACTTGTAATTCCATGTATCCTCCTGTTGTGAATGCTCCTATTGTCGTAACTCATTGTGGAATTTTGAGACATGCATCGAGGGTCACAGATGTATGGTCCACGGTATATGGCACCTATACTTGGACTATCTATCCCTACAGCCCCTGCTCACTGCGCCCTACTATGCGGTCTCCTCTCACAACTTAACTTAATCACCGCTGTACACTATTTGGTGTACTCCACCGTTCAACCATTTTGACCGGGCTCACGGCAGCAGCTACCCCCGCTGCAGTTGCAACGCCGAGTTTGGCTTGTTTAGTTCATGGGCTGCTCCCCTGTTTGGTTTGGGGGTTGATCCAGCCACGTTGGGCTTGGCACGAACGCCATGAGAATTTGGGTGGGTTCCTGGGCACTGCTAGGTTGTGGGTGGCAGTGAGGGAGGGGGGAGGTGTTATTTGGGGATGTTACATTAACAAAAATGGTGAGACAGTGGCAGCTTTTGAAATGACACATCAGGCCACCGCACTAGTGGCCGGCATCTGTTTGGCAATGTATGACACACATTACTCGGATCCCCCCTAAATTGCTATGGAATGGCCATTAGGCCAATGTCCTGGAATATCAGGGGGCTCAGCAATTACACTAAAGCACGCAGAGTCACGGCCTACGTCCAGAGGCACGGGGTCAAGATACTTTTCCTACAGGAAACTCATGCCCTTGCACAATTATCGTCCTCTCTCGCCCCGTCATGGGGCCCCAACAAATATTACACTGTGTTCTCCTCTCAATCCAGAGGTGTCCTCACCTTGATTCACAAGTCCTTGGAGTTCTCCCTGCGCACCAGCCATATCGATCCCCAGGGTAGATATGTGATCCTTCACTGTTTCCTGGCCAATGCGGAGTGCCTTCTGGTCAACACATACTCTCCATGCATTGATACACCCGAATTTTCTGACCATATCCTTAATGTCCTCCTTGGCTATGTTGGGGTTCCCATTATATGGGGGGGGATATGAACCTTATCCTGGACTCCGACCTGGACAGATCCGGTGTTGCACCCAGAGCATTGCCCAGGGCCGCCCGCCGCCTCCATGCACACATGCTCACCGCTGGTCTGGTGGATGCCTGGAGGGTACTCCACCCGATGTCGAAAGAGTTCACATTTTACTCCTCCGTCCACGACAGTCACTCCAGGATTGACCTGTTCCTTCTCTCTGCGGGCCTCATGGGCAAAACACTCATCTCACAGATTCTCCCTCGCACACTCTCCGATCACTCCCCGATCACGCTGGATATCGCCCTGCGCCCGGCCCTTTCCTCTGCATTCTAACTGGAGATTTAAGTCTGACGCACTACACGATATAGTCTTCAAGGATGACATTCTTGCAGATATCACCTCGTTTTTTGATAGCAACAAACGCCATGACACAACGGACGGGGTGAGATGGGAGGCCTTTAAGGTTTTCATCAGGGGCATGTGCATTTCCAGGGAGGCCTGGGTACTGAAAGATATTAGAAACTCTCTGCGCCGTTCTGAGGCCAAGCTCGGAGACCTAGAGCGCGAATATGCGGCCACCCCGACTCCACCCATACTAGCGCAAATTAGAACTGAACTGGACACGTTCGAGTCCCTTGCCCATAGCGAGATAAGATACCTCGCCCGCCCCATCGCGGCCCGAAAGTATGGGGAGGGAGAGAGACCAGGCCGTATTCTGGCCCGTCTCGCCCGGGCCGAGGGAGGCAGGGCACGTATTGATAGTATCATTGACAACGACGGAGTGTGACACTGGTCCGACCGGCCCATTCTTGAGACCTTTGCAGAGTTCTATACAACCCTTTATGCCCAGCAATCGGAGCACTGCCCGCAGGACCTGGACGACCTCCTATACCGCATCCCAATGTCCCCATTATCCCTGGACACCAAAGAACAACTAGATGCTTCCTTCACCCTTGACGAGATCACTGCTGTCATCTCGGCCCTCCCTAAGGGGAAAGCCCCCGGTCCGGATGGCCTGACCGCCGAGTTCTATCAGGAGCATGTTGCTCTCCTCGCTCCGCGCCTTCACGAGCTTTGGGAGGAGTCGCTGCGCCTTGCCACCCTCCCCCGGTCCCTGCGGGAGGCTGTCATTACCGTGCTTCCTAAGCCGGGGAAGCCCCCAGACGAGTGCGGATCTTATAGACCTCTATCCCTCATCAACACCGATACCAAGATCTTCGCCAAAATCATAGCAAACAGGTTCCTCCCCATCATGAAATATCTGATTCACCCTGACCAGAGCGGTTTTGTCCCTGCCCGCTCAACTGCCTTAAATATTCGACGGTTGTTTAATGTCATCTCCAGAATTGATCCCCAAGCCAACCCGGTGGCCGTGACATTAGACGCCCAGAAAGCGTTCGACATGGTTTCTTGGCAATATCTGTGGGCGGTGCTGGAAAAGATGGGGATTGGCCCATACATGTTGTCCTGTATTAAACTACTATACACTAATCCGGTAGCCAGAGTCCTGGTCAACTCTCGCTTATCGGCTCCCTTCTCCCTCCACAGGGGGACACGGCAGGGGTGCCCTTTCTCTCCCTTGTTATTTGCTATGGCCATCGAGCCCATGGCTGATAGCATGCGAAACAACCACGTGCGCAAAGGGATTCGCCTGCGGGACACCCCCGAAATCATATCACTATACGCAGATGACGTGCTTTTATATATCAGAGACCCCTCAGTCCACCTCGACCCGATTATACGAGGAATCATAAAAATTGGCACATTCTCGGGCTTCACCATAAATTATTCTAAATCAGAAATCTTTCCCCTTACTCCTGCAACCCCCCCAGCCTGCATGTAAATTTCCTCTCAAATGGGCGCCCGAGGGCATCAAATACCTAGGGGTTCAGGTGGCCCTCTCGAAAGCCTCGTTAGTGTCTGATAACTATGGGGCCGCCGCACAGTACGCTCGTACCAGAATAGAGAGATGGCGGAACCTCCCCCTCTCACTATCAGGGAGACTATCCCTAATTAAAATAATCATCGTGCCTAAACTCCTGTATGTATTCGCTAATGTTCCTCTTTGGCCCGGGAAACAATACTTTGCGGACCTACACTCGGAGTTTGCCCGTTTTCTTTGGCACTCGGGGGCTGTGCGCAGGAAGTGGCTGCACATGACCCTCCCTTACGAGAGGGGGGGGCTTTGGAGCTCCCGACCTCACCCAGTACTGGACGGCAGCCCAAGCCCAACATGCTACATATTGGTACCACCACCAGGAACCCCCCCCGCATGTTAAACTCGAAATCCTAGCGACCGAGGAGGTGAATGTCATGTCCCTGATCCTATTTCACTCGTATCAGATGCAGGCCCCTGCCGACCCAGTGGCCTCCACTATTAAAGCATGGCGGCAGATCCTGACGCCTAGTTCGGGCTCCCCCCCGTACTACAAATGGCTTCCCCTCTGGTCTTTCCCTGGCCTCACCCCCACACAGGATAAGCTCCTAATACGCCACTGGTCGGACCTGGGATACAGATCCTTCTCTGATCTGTTCCCTGACGGGAAATTCATCACCCCAGTCACGTGGAGGCCGGGGCACTCCAGATCCCCACTAGAAATGCTGCAATACTTCCGTATTAGGGCGGCGGTCCAGGGCTTGTGGCCTTCATACCCGAACGAACCCCCTGAATCCCCCGAGTTCTGCTATATAGCCAATTCCGCAGGTTGTAAGGGTATCGTATCCTCCTTGTACAAAATATTGATGGCACGTGCTGCTGAACCTCCCCACACTGTCCGGGACGCCTGGAGCCGGGACCTGGGATTAGACATCACAGACGATATGTGGTCCAAAATGTGCATGCACACTCGCAAGGTTTCTCTTAACTCTAGAGTTAAGTGTATCCAATACTAGCTGCTCAATCGCCTGTACTACACCCCTTATGCGATTGGAAAATTTGCCCGAGATCAATCACACCCATGTCAGAGATGTAGAGCTAGCGAAGCGGACCATGCGCACATGTTCTGGTCCTGCGGGACACTAACCCCGTTCTGGAACGCGGTGCTCGATACCCTCTCTGAAATAGTGGGGTTCTGTGTAGATCCTGAACCCCTCTCTCTCCTGTTTGGGCTCTGGGAGGGGACTGAAGCGAAACGGGTAGCCAAGTTTTTGAATGTGGCGGCGAGTGTGGCCAAGAAATGCATTCTGCAGTGCTGGAAGCGCAGGTCCCCCCCCTCTCTGGAGATGTGGCTCAAGGCCCTCACCTGGACATAATCCTGTGAAGAAGACTATGTTAACATGCTGCCTAGTAATGCTCGCCCTAAATACATATGGATGGAGTTTTGTAGTTACCTGAACAATAAGGTGGACTTGGAGCTCTTGTCATCCCCTCCTTCTCCTGATCGGGGGGCTGATCTCGTTACATGATGCATGCCTCTACCACAATTAACCGCTGTTGGTACTGTATATGACCTTCTGTAATACTTGTACGCCATAATTCATGCTTCATTGTGAAATGTGTGTCACTGTTCTAACTTGCACTGTACCGGCTGCTACTTCTTTCCAATAAAGAAAAGTTTTTTTTAAAAAAATAAATAAATAAATTAAAAAAAAAAAACCAGTGTTTGGGCAAAACCTGCATTAACTACTGTTAAGCAAAACAAACCCCTCTTGTTTATTTTGCCCAGAGCAATGCCAGGGGTTAAAATTCATTTTAAATCTTCCATTGGACACACAATGCCAATATCAGGTATTTGACAGATCTTTTATGGCATGTTATAACATCAATTGGGCAAAGGCAATACCCATAAATGTGTGCTGCTACCCAAAACATAAGCCAAATCCCGACCGATGCATCATACACTTCATCCCCTCACCCCCTCCCCATAGCTCTCAACCATTTGTGTTGAAAAGGCGGGTGAAATCACCCGATTTTGTTTTTGGCGGGTGAGACGCCTATTGGAATCAATGGGCGTGCAGGAGGCTTGGCGGGTGAGTCAGCCCTTTACAGGCGGGTGACACCCGTCAAAAGCGTGTGAGTTGAGAGCTATGCCTCCCTCCCAATATGAGTCAGGAAACTCACTCAATACCCCTACAAGAACCCGTCGAATAACCAGATTTCTCAGTAAACATACGGGTCTCTGTGTGACTTTCTGAATGAGCTTAAGAGCAGTCGTGGAATCTCCACGGATGACCGAGCGACCATTAGCTGTTGTGGATATGTTCTAAATATTTGGGACATGTTTAAGTATATCAACCACACTAAGGCTTTATGGGTAGTCTTAATCGCCAATCCGTAACGTGTTTGGCTGTGGTTACGAACGCCTGACGTCCTCGCCGGCAGGCCTCCTCCTAGAAACACACCTGTTACCATAATAAATGCACCCGTTTAAGCAGGCAGTCCTCGGTACAAGAAGGATTGCGGTTAAACGTGTTCTCCCGGTCTGCAAGGAGCATGGTATTTGATGCTCTGAATCACGGAGCCTCGGAAAGCAACTTGAGTAACAGGGATGTCGTCATTTGCACTGGAAGAGAAATATGCGCAGTGGCCGACCGATTAATGTTATGAGTTTCGAATGTTACTGGGTTGAGATCAGCTGCACTTAAAAGGGTGTATACGATAGACAGGGCGGTTGAAAAGAGCCTATCTCGGGTTCCGGTGTACACACAGTCAAACTCCTACCCCCGCCTCGAGCTGCAGCCAGTAATCACGCACCTTTATGAACAACGGTGCAACCAACTATCTTTAAGCTGGCAACCCGTAAGCTTCTGCTCTCACCTTCCAGGCAGACCACCTGTGTCGTTTCACTCACCATGATTGCAGCATGCGGTGGTACGCCAATGAATGAGCTACTTTCACAGGTGAGCTCTTCAGCTCATGATCTGCTCAGGCTCCCACAATGCAGCGAACTGAAAGTTGCAGAGCTCCTCCCCTCTGAGGCGGTATGATTTCATCCCGGGGCACGGCAGTGTGATTCACGGGTACAAAGGAGGGTGAGTGGGTAGGCTGTCCTTTGCAAGTAAGCAAGAGGGCGGACTGAGGGGGAGGTAATACTACCTGCGCGAAAAGATAGCGCTGCTCACGGAACCGGAAAACAAACTATGTTCTTCGCTTATGGGATGATGATGTGGTGAATGGGGGAATGTAGGCACTGCGGGAGTAAATCAAGGACTGGATTATTACAAGTGCTTGAAATGGGAAAACAAGAAGTGCAGGTACTCACCAGCACAGGCGGGTTAAGTGGGCTGGATTTTGGCTCCAGCAAGGTCAAATAATTTCTCTTGTGGTTGCACCAACAGCTCTGTCCACCGTATTTCTAAATTAATCTCACTTTGTGTTCCTCTTTATAGTTCTCCATTTGACTAGCTTTCTATGTGTGCCTCACTCTTTCTTTTTGTCTCTTCATGTCTCGCTCATCAAGATATTCTTTGGCCCCTTTGTTATTAGAAATACATCATGTGCCCAATGTTATGTCCGGACCGAGGCTTCCTATTAATTAATCTTCTTTATCTACTCTTCCAGCAGCAAAGAATGTACACTGAAAGAACCATAAAAAAAAAACGCTTTGTAAAAACATGAAAGAAGAGATCCATAACGAGCTGGGTCCATGATCTTTGTATTAACCAAATTCAGCCAACCACACTACATGAAGGGCTGTGTCATTAGTCCCACTTCCTTCTTCTTTGCTGCTCGTCACAGCAAATGAGTACTCTTCATATTCGTGACATCGCAATATTCATGATGGTTGATTTATTGGACTGGTTTACTTATGGGTGTAATTTTATAGCCGGAAGTTTACCAGCACATGTTTGATTTTCTTTGGCAATGCTGTGTGTAAGAATGCTCTCATAGGAGATTACTGATTACTATTTTATTTTATGGTGCATTAGTAAGGCGCTTATCCATCAAGTAAATTGTTTCATAGCGCCCACAGGGCAACATGGGGGGAGGGCGGGGGGGGGACAAGGTAATGAGAAACAAATACAACAATGAAAGATAGAGGTGGACCTACTAGGCCATGTGAGCATTCTGAACGTGCAAGTGCAGAGAGAGAGAGAGAACCTATCGGGTGCTTTATGGAGAGAAGTCTGCAGGTAACGGGACTAGGATATCGCAATATGTGGAAGAACTAGTTAGCCATAGTTGAATCAGGATCAATGAGAATGGGTGGAGCTGGACCTGACCCTAGAAAAAATTAATTCAGATACGTTGCAACTACGGGCAGGTAAATCAATGGGACGGAACAGTTTCACAGCAGAGTTTTGGAGGCTAGTAGGGTATAGGCCGGCAGAGGAGATGAGGCAATGTTTATGGAGGGCTTTGAAGACTGTATATTGCTGGCGGATCTCCGACAAGCCGTGGTAGTGGTGATGCACAAAAAGGGGAGACCCGCAGAGCATACCACCCCAGCTCATTGATCCATGGGGAGGCGCAGATCTTTGCAAAAGTGCTTGCCAACAAACTGCTGCCATTAATAGGAGAATGTATTAATCCTGAGCAATGTGGTTTGTACCAGGCAGGGCAACCAGGATGTACATCAGACGCGTACATAACACGTTGGACGGTATCCCATCTCTACAGAGCCCAAACGGAATCATGGCGATGCTGAGAAAGCATTTGACTCAGTGGGGTGGGAGTACCTACCTATGGGTGGTCATGGATAGATTTGGGTTTGGGCAAAAGTTTATCAGATGGGTGAAACTGTTATATAGG
This sequence comes from Ambystoma mexicanum, assembly GCF_040938575.1. NCBI lineage: Eukaryota > Metazoa > Chordata > Amphibia > Caudata > Ambystomatidae > Ambystoma > Ambystoma mexicanum. The sequence goes on from NC_090932.1 coordinate 598,660,141, forward strand.
GACCCACAGACCGGGATAAAAGTGAACAGGTGGACCTCTGGTATCTTCCCGCCATGGGTTGTGGAGGTCTTTCTGGCTTTTGGGTAGGTCAGTGGTCTTAGAATCAATTGGGAGAAGTCCTAATGCCGGTCAAGGAAGGGGCTGCACGATCTCAGAAGGGTGTCCCCTTGTGATAGAAAAGTCTTCCTTTAAGTACTTGGGCATCACGGTGGGACTAGAGTGCACAGTTTTTCAGGAATACTGGACCGTGTGAGAAGTGATGCGAAACATTGGGAGACACTGCCTTTATCCCTAGTTGTAAGAGCAAACTTGTTACCACAGCTTTTATATGTGTTGCAAAATGCTCCAGCTCGGGTTCCCCCATGGATTTTGTGACCAAAGAGCAGTTGCAGAGGGGGATCACATCATATGATATGATCGTTTATTTATATAGTGCCTATACACAATGTGTTTCAAAGCGCTTCAAGGCAAGGGAGGGAACAAGGGAAAATACAACCACATTCTTACAGGCCATGAACAGTAAGGATGTGAAATTAACTATCGTACTCAGCCTGACGACATTTCAGATAGTGCAAGAGCTAAGACATAGATAAGGAAGGGAGGGGGAGAGTGGGAAGGAAATGGAAACAGACAGGCGACTACCGTACTAGGCCTGACGACATTTCGGTAGAGCCAGAGAAAAACAAAAGGTGAGGGAGAGGGGTGCAGAAAGGGAGGGGAGGAACAAAACAAGCGACTCTCATACTAGGCCTGACGACATTTCAGATAGTGCTGGAGGCGTGGTGGGGAGGAAAAAAACAGTAATGGGAGGGTGGAGGAAACAGACGAGGTTGCTATCATATTAGGTCCAGGGACAATTCTGATAGAGTAAGTGCATAGAAGAAAGTAAGGGGAGGATATAGGAAAAGGGAGAAGGGAAAGGAGGAGAGAAAAGAGTGGAGAAGCAAGAGTGGAGAGCGAATACAATTGCAGGAGTCATTAGTAACACATAATGTTGCAAGCCAGGATACAAGATGAAGATGGGAACAGCATGATTCAGGGCCACCATGAGTACAAGATGCAAAGGAAGTCCATAGGTCGGGATAAGGACCCACATGTAGCATTGAAAATGCTGTCCAGATCGGTATGGGACGGGGGGGGTTAGGGTTCCCGAATGTACATCATTACTATTGGGCTTCCCAGTTGGTGGTGTTCAATGAATGGTTGTTTGATGGGAGAGGGTGTCCGCCCATAGAACAGGAACTGTGTGGGATGGGTTCTGCCCCCCCCCCCCCTGCAGAAACATGGTTTTCAGACGAGACAAAATTAGCGGTCAAGCACTCGATGATATATCTTGGCTTCCTAGTGATTGACATTCCAAATAATTCACAGATTCGAATCATTACCTCATGAAAGCTAAATTAAGCGTCACTCAAATGCGAATAGTTGATCGTAAGTATGGTGCCTTTTCTTGCCTACTGTTTCTGAGGTATTATAAACAAAAAGTTATCCCGAAAATGTTTTATGGATTGGAAATTTCATTTATATAGGGTAATTTGGATTTTAACAAATTGGAAGCCAGTATACTGAGAGAAATGATATCTTGCCTACCGAAATGTCTCCCTATAGGCACACTAAAGTATAAATTAGGCCTTCAATCGTTACAAAGTATCATTGAATGGAAATCTTTCCTTATACCGAAATCTTATAAGAGAAGACACTAAATCTTTGTACTCTGAGTTGGGTTCCCAGCTGAAACAAGACACTACCAAGTCCATTTTCCTTCTTAAGTTAACGGATATATGTAAGCAATTATTGACAAATGTGGGTGCAACTTTATGCACATTGTTACATAACCCAAAACTATTGCTTCAGAATGTAGATTAGACTTTGTCACTTCTTGAATTGTATTGGCCAAACTATATTCTCACATGGTCTCTCATTATAAATGTTTCGGCACTCCAGAACCATACCTATTGCGTTTCCCAAACAGGAGCTGGAGGAAGGCATTTATGAGATTTCGTTTTAATGTGTTGTTGACAGGAGAAATTATCACTGTGCGAGGAAACCTCCTGGCAACCGCTATTGTGTGTAGACACTGTAAAGAGGCCGGAGTCATAGAAACATTGAGGCATCTTTTGATCGATTGTTCATTCCTAACCCCGATCAGAGCACATTATTTTGGTTGCTTTGTATCATATCTAAATGGAGTGGATCTTGATCTTCTATGGAAGCATATGCTGTATGGCAATAAGACATCTATGCAATTAGCGGTTGTGAGATTTCTAAAAACTGAATGTGACCTATTTTAGCTCCTACATTTAATCCTCACATTAAGATAAATGTCTTATCCCAGATTGTTCTAACTTGTTTTTGGTGTCATTTTCTTTTTTGGACTTGCTTTTAGGAAATGTGATAGTAAAAATGTTCTGTATGAATTTTGTATAGTTTCTTTAAATGATAAAATAATAAACTTGGGTAGAGTTGGATCAGCCTTTATTAAATCTGAAAAGTGATCCAGATTAATCCTTCGTGCTGGGAACTGGGCTGACATAACCACTAGGCGCGATTTAAATGTATTTTTTAATTATTACAGCATTTTAGTGAATTAGATAAGTGTACTTTTGTTATTTTAGATAATTTGAAGTGATTGGATTAGTTAAATGTCTCAATGTTAGGGAGAATTCCCATTTCATGGCTAATTTCCCTTACCTATAGAGTCCCCCAGCAGCTTTGCTGGATTTGAAGGGTTTATTTCTTTTTACCTGCTAAGAGTGAGACTCTTTTCCCCACTCTTAGGCATTGTTGCTATGTGTGTTCTAGGCTATTTTTGTGTTTAATGCCTATGGGATCTTTTCTCTCACCCATAGGAACCATCTTTATGCACATGTGTCACACAGTACCCTCCGTGCCGTGACACAGGGGTGTCGTAGCGACCCCCAAACATAGACTCCATACCCTGGGAATGACTACTGTCTCCCAGGGCATCTAAAGTCCCCATTGACTTTACTAATCGATTTTTATGAACTTAACCAGTACACCCCATCTTAATACGGAAGTACTGGAAGGGCTTAATAGGGGAAAAACTATGTTCATTTTCGAGAGGGCACCTTAAAGTCCCCCTCTACAAAGTTTCTGGCTGGTGGCAGTGGTTTTATATTCAACCACAAATATTTCTCTATGGGATTTTCCCATTGTTCGAGGCTACCACTTTTACTGACCGCCTCTAACATACCGCCGGTCTATTTTTTTATTAACTTTACTCCTGTAGGTTTTATTTGCCAGAACTTTGATAAAACTTCTTTCTCAAGTCTTACTCCATTTTCCTAACCCAGGTCGGGGATCCTTTGTTCGTCCTTTTGGCGGGCTTCTGCCAAGAAGCCCTCCTTTTGGCGCCACTGAGTCTGGGGTGGGTCTGTTGTTTGGGAGGGGGAGTAGAACCCCCGGACAGAGTTGCCACCGCAACTCTGGTTACACTCTAACCTGATAGGCTGGAGGCTCTCCCGCCAAGAAGACCACTCCACTGTGTGAGTGACAGCTAGGCTGTATGAATGGGTCTCTTTCTGCATAAAAGCAGGGTCCTGAGGACTGGAAGAGCAAGACGTAGCCACTGGAACTACAGAAACAAAGGGAAGAGAAGCCAGAGACATCTTCAGCATCTACACCACTGGTGAAGCCCTGTCGGATCGTCTCACCACTTTTCTTCCACACGACGAGAGGAGATCTTCAGCGGAGAAGCCTCCTTCCCTTGAGCTGGTGGGGCCAACCAGTTGACCTATCGCATCCTCGGACCTGCCTTGGTCGACTCGACAGTGCCCCGCACTTGAAGACCGGATAGCCAGGCAGCTATCGACCCGGACCGCGATTAAAAGGAGCGTACCTTTTAAACTTCGTTTGGCAGCACCGCGGCTGGTTTTATCCCAGGGTAGTGCAGCGACTCGAACCTTCCTCCACGACGAGAGCCTCTCTTCCTCTGTTGGACCCCTCGACCTGCAGGATCTACCAGGAACACAACCGCCACCGCAGGAGCCATTTCTCCACGTTTAAGGTACATTGTTCCGCCAGGCCGCCCTTTTTTCGTGGTAGCCCTAAAGGTGTTTTAAATCCTTTAACTACTTGTGGGGTCGGCCGCCCTCTCTCTTAACATTGTCTTTCACCTTGCATCTACCTCTTCAAAAGTTTTCTACTAAAAACTTGACTGCAGCTACAAGAACATTTTTGCTCCTAAGCTCTTGGTCCTGTACCTCTGGTTCAGGCCCATTGACTCTGGCTGATTTGTTAGATCTGCTCTCACTAGATTCGTTTTCAATGAGAAATGTGTTGATGCACCTAAATCTTCTAAACCCCTCTTTCTTCCTACTGTTTTAACTTGTGGAGTTCCATTTTGCTCAGTTTTCATTCACTTGTCTTTTGGTTAAAGTGTTACTGTGCATTACTTGTTCACAAAACTTCAGGGAAGTGTTACTAGGGGGTGTCTGAAGATATTTCGGTTTAACTTGTACTTTCCCTCCCTTTCGTTGAATGGGTAGAGTGCCATTTGTAGTAGGTTTTCACTGTGCCATTTTGCTCAGTTTTCACTATACCGCAAACTTGTCTACAATTGAATGGGGAGTTGTATATGCTTTTCTTTTGACTAAACTTAACTTACTTTATTAACTGTGATCTATGTGTTGACCTAGAAGTGTATAAAATAAATACATATTCTCTTTTTAATACAAAACTTTGGTCAGTGTTTCCTTACTCCATAGTACTGTAATACCTATTGTGTAAACCCTGAATACTGCTCATCTCCCTCTTGAGATAAGTCTAACTGCTCAGCCACAGCTACCAACTAAATCTTTGTGGTACAGACTGATACCAAAGGGGATTTATTGCTCTCACCTGTAGTCCTAATCTGGGGTACTGCTCCCTAAGGGAACTGCCCTGGATTCTGCCTAACACTCAACCGTTTTGTCCACACCTGGATGTTTGTATTGAATAATTGATGCTTATGAAGTGTTTAAAATCGGGTTTAAATTGTTAAGTGTTAACTGTGTGTTTTTAAGTACATCCGATTTTATGTGTTCTGAATATCATAGCTCAAACGATACTTATTCATAACTTATGCTGTAATAATATAATATATTTGCATATGTACATCTGCTTCACAAAATAAGTGTTAGGTTTGCTAAGCCAGAAATTGTGACAAATTGTTTTGATTAATTATATTTGATGAATTATATTCAAACTGATCCTATAGTACATGACATTTTTTTGGATGACTTGTATTTTAACTGATTGTAACGCATATAACAACTAAAACAAATAACGTTAATAATAATAATATAAGGCAGCACGGTGGAGCACGAGTTAGGGGCCAGCATACTGAACTTCTGGAAAGCTGTTTTGAGGGCAATGGGGTGGGGCGGGGTGGTGGCCAAGGAGGCACCCATATGGGGCAATGTAGATTTGCCTAAAGTCCAGAAATTGGGTATAAAGCAGAAGTGGCAGGACAGAGTTATCGCATGACTAGAAGACATTGTGACACAAAACCAACTCTCTCCCTTCCAGTAGTTACAGGGGCGATATGACCTGGGGAGGGAGACGGATATACATATGGTCGACTGTAGCACGCAATGTTCCTGGAGGGGCGAGACCTGTGGGACATGGACAGATCTCCATTAGAAGCCAACCTCATGGAGTGGCAGATCACAGAGAAGGGTATCACACTTCGCCTCCAAGTCTCTGACGAAGTTGAGGGATTCATGGGAGGGGAACCTGGGTCCATTGATTGAAGAAGATTGGGTGGACGGATTGGGGTCACCGAGGGAGGCGAGCTTCACAGTAAGTCTACGGTTTATACAATATAAGGTTTTGCATACAGTGTATCATAGTAGAGACCGTCTTCACCGGATGGGCCGGGCAGCTGACCAGAGGGTGCCTTTTTTCGCTTGGTTAGGGAATGCTCTGTAGTAAAATCCTTTTGGGACAAGGTGAGAGGCAAGTTGTTGGAGATGGTCGGGGAAACTATATTGGACTGTCCTAAATTGATCCTAATAAATATATGGGGAGAATCAAGATTTACCCGCAGGGTCCAATCACTGCTCTGAACTGCCTTGAGTTTGGGTAAGAAAATGTTGGTGAAAGAATGACGTACGCCTATGCCTCCTAGCTTCCAATGGTGGCTAGAGGGAATGGACTATTGCGCAGAACTAGAGGAGAGGGTATATAGGGACAGGGGATGACCCAAAAATCTGGGCCAGATGGCTGGAGACTGCAGAAGGGATAGGTTATCATGTGTGGCAGACCGGAGTGGGGGACCTATGGGAAGGTGGGTGTAAGAGGGAAGAACGTGAATCACTGGGGGGGGGACAACTGCTTTGCGGGAGGGCATAACAGGGGTGCAGGGAGAAGGGGAGGGTCGGGTGCATTATGCTTTTGAACATGAGAGGATCGACTTGTTGTTACAGTGGATTCCGTTAATGTGTACGCTATTTGTGATGAAAATCAAGAAAATCTGTTTGATTAAAAAAAAAAAGAATGGCTCTCTGTTATAATGGTTCTTGGGTGGAATTCTACTTTGTAGAATTCCACCCATGCTATGATGTCATGTTGCATGTGTTTACTGATGGTTATTGTTCTACATTCCAAGACTACAGTTGGTGGTTATCTGAAGAGCTGTACTGTAGGCTCTGCACTGCTGGGCTGAGGCTGGTTGCCAATAAAGGAGTTCACTTACCTACTGTGTTGCTTCTTTACTACACTGGCAATGAGGGCAACCAGCCTCCCAACCCACGCAGCCACTTCTGGCCCAGCAGTTGCTCACATGATCTGCAGGCCGTCCCTGAGCTCTGTACGAGCAGAGGTGCCAACCGACGCTGTCCACGTCCAACGACTTGCTGAGGCGCAGAAGAGATCCTTCCTGTGCCGTCTCTACGCCACAGGCCGGCGTCCCTGGCCTGCGCTCCCCAGCCGGGGTAGAGCACTGTGTCCTGCTTCAGTAAGCAGTAGAGTCAGCAGGCACACGGCCAACGGACGCTGCCAGAAGGGACCGGCCTGTCCCTTCTGCGCTCCCCATCTGGGTCGAGTGCAGTGCCCTGCTTACAGCGATCCTCGAGGAACGGGGACAGTCACAGGTGAGGACACCGCAAGCGTCTTTCCCTACGCCGCCGGCGTCGCCAACTGCGTCCCTTCCCCGCACGGCGATCATCACCGGTTCGTGTCCACCGTGCCTCCCTGCTGTAGCTCGGCGCTGTTCGTTCGCGGGGAGAAAGAGAGCAGTTAGCCGGAAGAGCAGCTAAGCAGTCGGGGCATGGCAGGCGAGGTAGAGCAGCAGCACCCCCCCCTCCGCCACGTTCCCTTGCTGCAGACAGCGCCGCGTATCCAGAGCGCAGGGGAGAAGGAGGGATTACTTGAGCGTCGTTGTGGGCAACGGTCGAGCAGCCAGACAAGGGAGCCGCAACCTCAAAGAGGCAGTCACAACCAGGAGGAGAGCGGAGAAGGCTCTCAGGTCAAAAGAACCCCCGTCCACCGCACACAGGGGGGCGTGTCGGAGCTGTGTTTTCTCATCGAGCAAGGGAAAATTAACCCCGTACAACATCCCAGGAGGAAGCCAGCACCAGGAAGTTGAGCGGAGACGGCGCTCTTACCCAGCAGGGTCCCCGCCCATGCACACGCAGAGGAGGAGGGCGTGTCCAAGGAGTGTTTCTTCATCGCTTGGAGAGAAAGTTAACCCTGGGCATACCGACCTTCCATCTGGCACTGTTCTCATTGCTTGTCGTTCACGAGCTTGGTAGGCTGTGACAGTGATAGAAAAAGTTGAACTGTCTCCTTGCTCAGTGGATCTTTCTTCAGCACCTGAAGACTATATTAACCCTGCGCATACTGTGTCCATCCACCTGACACTGTTTTTATTGCTTGTTGTCCACAAGATTGGAAGACTGTGACAGTCATAGAAAAGTTGAACAGTGCCCTTGCTCAGTGGATCTGGCAGCTGGTTTGCATCGGCCTTGACATGCAGCATAACAAGGCCCGTCCACCCCCAGCCTTTCTGGCCAGTCCCGGTGAACCTGCAATTATATGGGACTTATTGGTTGACACGTTCAAGGTTGGTCTGGTGGAACGTATGAACCGTTTTATCAAGGGAGCCATTCAATTGGCTCTTGCCAATGGTCTTCTGTGGGGAAAAGTGGTGTCAGAGTCTCTTAAAGCCTACAGACTTACCCCTTCTGTTGTCGCGGGTCATTCTCCTTTTGAGCTGATGCGGGGGAGGAAACCTGGCTCCAAGTTGAGAGGGCCAGCCCTGGGTGGCGGTGTTCAGACCCAGGTGGATATGCAGGGAGTTTTGGATCGAGTTTGGGGAAAGCAAGTACACTTCTTGAATGAACAACTGGCCCATAGGAAGCCCCTTGCTGTGAAGGTTGGGGATTGGGTTCAGATCAAGAATCCTAGGTTTGTGGCCAAGGGTCTCAGCAGATACTTAAATCCACGCAAGGTAGTCAAGCGAGGCCGTCGCTATGTAAAACTTGATGACAGATCCACATGGAGTCTTAGGCGAGTAGTGGTGGTGGATAAAGAGAGAGTAGTCTCTCCAGGCAGTGAGACTAGTGTGCCTGGGGACAGTTCAAGAGATGATGGGGTGATTTGTGATGGCCCCTTAGAGGACTTAGCAGTTCGGGAGTTACCAGTCAATTTGCAGCCTGTGGTCCCTGGTGTGGTTCTTGATTCCCCAGGAGTGGAAGAACATTCCTCTTCCGTCTCTGTGTCTGATTCCGGTGTTAGGAGTCTTCCGGTGGATGGGAGTGAGGTCTCCGTTTCTGGGGTGGATGACTCTATTCCTACTCATACTCGGTCTGGCAGGGAGAGGAAGATTCCTTGCAAGTTTAAAGAGTTTGTGTTGGGTGCTGTAGCACCTATTGGTCTGTTTTCTTCATTCCTTAGAACACCATGCTTTGGTTGCAGGTGTGTCCTTCCTTAAGTGTGTGTGTGGTGTGTGTGAGTGAGTAACCTGGGGTGGTTGTTTTTGGGAATAAAGGGTGGAGAAGTGTTATAATGGTTCTTGGGTGGAATTAGAATTCCACCCATGCTATGATGTCATGTTGCATGTGTTTACTGATGGTTATTGTTCTACATTCCAAGAATACAGTTGGTGGTTATCTGAAGAGCTGTACTGTAGGCTCAGCAGTGCTGGGCTGAGGCTGGTTACCAATAAAGGAGTTCACTTACCTACTGTGTTGCTTCTTTACTACACTCTCACAGTTCAGCGAACGCTGTTCCTCTCAAGCATAGTGATTTACTTTGTCGGCCAAGCTCCGGTTTTAAGGCGGCTTTGCTGCGAGTCCCGCACACAGCAGCAGCGCGGAGCGCTTCGTTTTTGCAAACGGTGTTAGTAGACCCTCGCTCATGGGGGAAGCTCTACTTGTTTCCGATGTTGTATTATATTGAGGTGCAACACCGGCTCACGATATCGGAGTCCCTTGTTCATGGGGGTTCTCTGGTGTCCCAGTGCCTTAAGTGGCACGGGAAAAACAAGCCAGGGTAACAATGGGGGGATTTTCTGCTGCTCGTTAGGGCACGCCCCCTTGATGAGCCCCGGCTTAATGTGGTACAGGCACCCCCCCGCCAGGCAGCCATTTGTAGAGATCAGCACCCTCTTCCCAAAGGGGAGAGGGTGCTGATCTCTGCATCTGTAAAGGGATGCCTGGCGGGGGACAGCGCCACATATATTAAGCCTTAATGGTGGCATAGCACCTCGCCAGGCATTCCTTTATATAAGAGATGCCTGGCGAGGGGCAGCAGCACCAAGAAGGCTCAAAAGTGAGGCTTCGGGAAGTCGAGGCCTTTTTTCCTAAAGCCTGTAGCTACCGCAAATGAGCAGAAGCTTGAGGCTTTAGGGAGAAAAAAGCCTTGGTTTCCAGCGGCCTAACCTTTCCTTCTATAATGGTGCCACCGGCCAACGTGCATCTCTTGATGAAAGGGATGGCTTGCAGGTGTCGGCGCCACCATTATGGAGAAAGGGAATTTTTTTTCTGAAGCCTAAAAAAAGGCCTTGCCCTCTAGCAGCCAGGGCTGCCTGGGAAAATTAGGGAGCCTGGCAGGGCCCCGCCCAGAACTATATCTCTGAGCGCAGAGCCCTGGCCCACTTAAAGCCCCGCATTTTCATGTAGCTTGTTCGTGGATCAAGCAAGTGCCAACTCGTGACTTACCTTTCTTTCCTACTTCCACATTAGCAAAATGTTCACAACAGGAGGCCCAATGTACCAATCAATACTTCACTGCCAGCAGTGTTCCAGTAACTAGTTTTCTGTTATTACTTGTTTTTTACCTTGCAAATGTTACATGATCGCTCAAGAGTAACATTCCGGCCTTGTAAGAAAATGGTTTCGTGCACTGTGGGTTCGGGCCTGGGTTTAGCAGGTGGTTTAATTATTTTATTTTTAATTGAAGGAAAAAAGGGGATGAATGTTCGGTATTGGTGCGTTTGACTGACCGATTCATTTGGCTAATGAAAATGTTTAGGAATTAGTGTTTTAATATGTACATGTCAGGAGCCCTTTTGTGGAAAATTAACGTAACCCATGAGAAGAAAAATAATAGGGCTATATTGCCAGTCATCTCATTGCTGCTTACAAGTGCTACAACAAAGAAGTTGAGCAAATATGCACTTTTCTCGGGTGCTCTACTCTGCCTAAAATATCACTACAAACGCCACAAGCTACCTCTCACCCTGTATTGAAAATATGCAGGTTTTGAATTAATCTATAATTACTTCAATAACTGCATATGAGACTCCAACTTTTTTTTGAAGGGCTAGAAAAGAAATGACAAGAGATCGCAATGGATGGGCGGTTCTCGAGGGAAAAGCCCAAAACGCTATTGGTAGACATTTGTTTTAACTACATCCTGTGGTAGATGAAATGAGACATTGAGATATCAGCAAATGGCAATCCTGAGGGAAATTAATGGGCGTTTTCTCTCGCGGTTAAAAAAGAGTGAGAGGGTGGACCATTATGGTCACGTGTTGAGGGTGCTCCGTCTTCTCCCGTTCCCCAGGCAGGGCTACCTGTGCGAAAATGCGTGGAGTGTGGCATCAGCCCGCTGGGTGCACCTTCAGAGGTAGCGGCGTTGATCGCTGCTGTCCCCAGCGCGGTGTGAGTTTGCTTCTGGCACCGATTAAGAGGTGGAAATCGATTTCTTGGATTTTCGGCCCGTGGCGGGCGTGCAGAGACTGCCTGTGTGTGCGCGGGTGCAGTGACCTTGCCCTGGTCAAGACGGTGATGGCAGGGACCTCCCAATCATCAGAAGGGCTGCCGGAATATACCGGCGGTGTACACTGGACGTCGGTGGTCATCCGGTGCGGCAGGGCGCGGGCCCATCGGAGGTTTTTGGGCTTACTGCACAAAACACCCAGATTCGCTTGTAGTGGAAAAGGTCGCTTTAATGTGACAGGCCAAAGCTCACAAATCAAAGCTAACCTGGCCCCTGGCCTTACAGACTAACAAATCTGTTTTTTAAACACTTGCCGAACAAATTAATAATCATTTCAATTCCCCCAACAATTAAAGTAAGTTTAAATTCCTCCCTACCTATCCCTTGCTCCCAACTGTCTCCTTACCATCTTCTCCAGCCTTCCTTCCCGCTTTCTCACATCTTCTCCCTGGTGCCATGCCCCTCCATCTTCAATACCTGTTCCCCCTCTTTGCACCCCTGGGGTAGCCCGTTCGTGCAAACAGCCCCACCCCCATCCTTTCCCGCGCTATTCCCCCATTGTGCTTCCCTCCCCCCTCATCCAAAGGGGCCATGTCCCCGGCCTCCCAACACTTCACACTCCTTCAACTGCCCTCTAAACCAAACTCCTCCTTCCTATGACCTGCAGCCAGGCTGACCTGTCACTTCAGCAACACAACCTTACAACATAACTTCCCCAACTAATGCCCCAGCCTGTCACACGAAAACTACCAGCCCCCCCCAGGCCCTTATAACCTCCTGCCAAAAACCCAAGAAAACCTGATGTGGGGAAAACGAACAACCCCAATAAAAAAACCTACTCACTCAGCAGTTCACCTTACAAGGCCCTAATAAAGGGGGTGGGCGGGGACAAACGCTCATCCTAAACCGTCGCCTGCTCTCGAACCTACATGCCCCCTTAAATAACCCCAGAGCCGCTCTATGCGCAGGCCAGCTTGCTGGCCTGTGCAGTGCCCAAAACAACCCCGGGGGGAGACTGCAGGCTAGTGGAGTTTGACACTGGCACTTCTGCAGATGTAGGCATTGTGGTGTGTGGCCCATTTAACTGTGCGTTTGTTGCCCCTTTAAGAAAGTGCCATGGGCTCTATTGGCATGTGAAGGGAGTGCAGCAGAGTCCCAGGAAGTGGCAACTCGTGTCTGTGTGATTCTTTGGTCCTTGTCTGCTGTGTGACAATGGCTTGTTGTTGCAGCACCGGCCTGGGTGTCCCCAGAGCCGAGGCCGCTGTCTGCTGCATGCCCCCAGCCAAGAGAATGCGTCCCGTGCTCCGGATGTTGGAGGGTGTCCCCTGCTGTTGGTACACTGCGAGCCCGCAGTGTTTTGGTAAGCCGGGTGCTCCTGGCATCTGTTGCAGCCCGACCTTAGTGATTGGTGGCGGGCGAGGGAGGTGGACGAGGGAGGTCTGCCCCCCGCATGTGTGAGGGTACGGGCTGCTGGAAGCTTGTTGTTCAATCCTGATAGCGGAGTGGGCCGCGTGTGTGGAGGTGGTGGTGGCCGCGAAGAATGAGCAAGAAGCGGCGTCGGCCCGTGTGAGTTGGAGGAGGCGTGGCCCGTTAAGACCCGGGCCCGCGGTGGTGAGCGAAAAGAACCGCTGAGGCCCTGAGGTGGCCCCATCAAGAAGGGGCATGGCCTGCCGAGCTCCGGGCCTGCCACGGTGAAGGTGCTGCAGGCTTTCGCGCGCCCACTCCGATGACTAAAGAGCATCTGGAGCATGGTCGGTGAGGCTGTGTGATTGTGGCAGACTGCTAATCGGGCGCAAGAAAGGTAAAATAAAAAAATCGAAGGGAAAGAGACACCGGCCCCGAAAAGGAGGCCGCAGTGAAATGAAGAGCAAAAGGAACTGGAGCCCTGTGGCGGCCCTGGAAAGACATGAAAAAAAAAAAAAGAGCTGTAGCCTATGACCGCCGGCCTGCAGCGGAGAATAAAGGGGAACAATTCAAGCCTGCAGAAGGTGGGTGTGGCCTATCAACACTGGGCCCGTGGCGGTGAACAGAGAACAAAAAAACACTGAAGCCTGCAGAGGGTCTGCATTCCTCATTTGCCCGAGGAGTAGGCAGCCTCGCAAAGCCAGCAGCGCTGCCCAGAGCCTGGCCTGGGTGTTGCATCAGCCCGGAAGGCCCATCACTCAGGGGTGCAAGAAGCAGCCCTGGGGCCCCATTGTTCCACTGGTCTGCCCTGAGGGCCTGTGTATCTACCTCACGCAACGTTTCCTCATTTTCACCAGTGGCATCTAGCTGTCCCTGGACGGGTAGCGGCTCCATAAGGAGTGCTTGTGCACCCTCAGTGATTTCCAAATTGGTCAGCCAAGCCAGGGCCCCATCAACAGTGAGCGCAAACTGAGGTACGCCCAGTAACCATCATGGGGGAATGAGGAAAATGAAGGTGCGTATTGACAAGGTGGTCAGTTTGCGACCCTGTATCCGTTCGATGTAGTGGGTGCGTCTGCCAGTCTAGGAACCCAATGGAGGACATGGGTGGAGAACCTCAAGCTGTATTTCGAGGCTGTGGAGATCAAGGACAGGGCAAAACACCCAATGCTTCTGTATTCAGCGCCCCCCCGGCTGTCCAGAGGCTGTTTAAGACCTTGCGACCCATAGACCAGTCATATGGCGCAGCCATTGCAGCACTGTACGAGTACTTCATGCCCATGGTCAACAGGGATTATGAACGGTTCAGGATGAGATGCGCAAGGCAAGAGGAAGGTGAGAGCCTCGATGCATTTCATGGCAGGCTTTGTGGCATCGTGTTGTCCTGTGCTCTGGGTAACTTCGAAGCTGATGAGACCACGGCACAGATCTATGGCTGTAGCTCGAAGTTACGGAAGCAGGTCCTCTGGGAGCCAAGGCTTGGCCTCGACTGGATACTGGAGTTGGGCAATGCCAAGGAACATGCAGAGGTGCGTGCCTCTGCTATGGGCTTCTCCAGACAGCAGCTCAAGCTGCAAGCCCCCATGAAATGGGTGAAGTTGGAGGAGGTCTTGACCTCGGGCAAATGACAAGGAGGGAGGCAAACGAGAAGAGGGGATTGGCCACGGAGAGAGCCAGGTGCTACAATATGCCAGTGGTGTCTATGACATCCGGCGCTGGTGGATTGGAGATCCCTCGACTGGGGGGAAGACTGCAGTCAACTCCACTCTAGGGGTGTGCTGCGACACTGCTGGGGCCTGGAGGCTGCAGTTGGGAGCAGCAGTGGTGTGGACGACATTGAGTGCCCGCCAACATCTCAGGAGTGCAATTGGGCTCTCTGACCTGTGGACATAGGGAAGACTGGACCGGGGAAGACTGGACCGGTGCCCTCGTGGGGGGTCTCGTGGTTGTGGTGGTTTGCCTGGCAGGTGTGGAGGTGGGGTCCATGGTGCCTGCAGCTCGGGTGCCTTGTGGTGGTGCTCACCTCCTAGATGGACCTAGAGCGTCGGACCTGGGGCCTGGACTGCTGTGAAGCCTTGTTTTGAACTTGAGAGGTGCTCTGAAGGGAAGGTAGTTCATTGCCTACAGCACCGGGGGCGCAGGGTGCAAGGGCCCACAGGATTTTGGAAGGAAAGTTTTAGAGGGCCCGGAGAGTAGTGGTGACTGGCTTGTGAACACTTGGAGGTGGCCCTGGCACAGCAGTAGGAGAAGCACTGACCTTTGGGGCTCTGGTGTGGAGGATTACTCCTGGACAGCCTCCCTCGTAGACTGGAGTGGGCCTGGGGCAGCCAAGAGGGGGCCCTCGTGGTTTGCTGGGCCTCTGCTCGTCATTCTTTTTTCATGGAGTAGCTTGGGGACCTCAGTGACACTGCAGGGTACTGCTCCCTTAACCTGTATGGGGCAGGTGCGGATTGGAACACTGGCGGCCATGGTCAGAAACAGCATAGGGGCCCTGCAACAATTTCGGAGGCCTGAGGCAATGGAGAGAGAAGGAACAGACGGGCCTTTGAGGCTGGAGGCAGGGGGAGGCACGCAGGCCCCGTGCACAAAGGAGGACATAAAGGATATTCAGCAAGAGATATGTGCACTGCTGGATGAGCTGCAGGCCTCCGTATCAGATCTTGGGGGTCGCGCAGAAGTACCAGAGACCAAGTTTGAAGGAATGGAGAATAACCAGCTCAGTGCGGACGTGGCAGAAATGAAGTTTGAGGGGAGACTGTCCGATCTGGAGTCTAGGGACGGAGATTATCAGAAGATGGACGATTTTAAGAATAGGAAGTGGGGGGGAGTAATCTTGGGGTTTTTGGCATCCAGGAGCAGAAGAGAGAGTGGGCTGGTCATTGTCCTTTTGTTGAAGAGTGGGGAATGGAGGTGGAAATAGAATGGCCTGGTCAGGGGCAAATGACCGATATCAGCAGTTTTTAAGGTAAACTGAGAAAGCTGCGGTTTTGGAGAGGGCAAAACGTCAATGCACTATTCAATATAAGGGGGAATCAATCCACATACACCAGGATCGCTCAAGCTTTACGTTGGCTAGGAGAAAAGACATTGCCATTGTGGCCCAGATTCGGATGGGCTTCTCAGGGGTCAGGAGAGGTGCAAAGGGTTTAGCGGAGGGATCATTTTGGGAATGGGGGTGGGGGTCTTGCAGCTTGGGGGACTGGTTTGTGATGTGGGTGAATTTGAATGTGATTGCTGCAGTTCAGGTGCACTGAGAAGATTGTTGGGATGGAAGCAGTGTCTATAAGCAGGGGGGGTTGGCCGACTGCCTCTGGGTGGGGACTTTGTATGTAAAGGGGTTGAATTCCCCAACAAAGCGCTCGTTAGTGGCATGGGAATTTAAGAGATCTGGCTTGGATGTGGTGATGTTGCAGTAGACAAGGATGTTGGAGGGGGAGGGGCGACTTATTCCTTCTGGGCAGTTTGGCAGTAGTTACTGGGCCTCCGGTGAGGTGCGGAAGGGTGGGATTGGGATTTTGGGGCACAAACGGGTGAAGCTAGATGTTATCTGTGTGTGGAAGAAGAGGGGGGCTATTTCAGTGTTGGGGACATAGGGTGGGGTCTGGCTGTCCTTGGTCATGGTGTACTGCACCCATTCCGGGCAAAAAGCCTTCTTGGAGGACACACTAGTCCAGTTGTTCAGGGAAATTAGGGGACCGTTATACTGGGGGGACTTCAGCCGGTCAAGTGGCACAGCGAGTAGAGCGCCCGCTTTGACACCCGTGCAGAGCCTGTTAACGCAGGTTCGAATCCCGGCGGGGCCAAACTCAGCCTTTCATCCTTCCGAGGTCGATAAATGAGCACCACACACCGTGGGTAATAATAAGCAGCGCTCGGATACCTGAGGGTTTGTAGCGCTATATAAAAGCCTAATTATTATTATTAGTAGATTAGAGGATGTTGAGGTGACAACAGAACAGCAGCTTGTGTGGACAGAGGGGGTCTGTGAGACTGTTGGATAGATTTGGAATGGTGGATGTATGGAGGCTGTTCCATCCACAGGAGCCTGGGTTTACCTCCCCACCCCCCTCACAGCACTTAAATGAGAATAGATTGTGTGTGGGGAAGGTATATGCTGAGTAGGGTGGAAAGATAGTGTGGTGCCCACTAGTTGGCCAGACCATGATATGGTGACTGTAATTGTTTTTTTATAAAGCGCTTATACACAGGGGGAGTGCTTCAAGGCGGGAAGAGAGCAAGTTCTCCCTTCTGTTTTTTCAGTGTAGCGACTCCCTGTGGAGATGTAATGATTCCCCGTGGAAGGCTACAAAGTTCAGCATGAATTTCAGGGGGGGCATTGGGGAATATTTTGATGTTAATGATACTGGGGAGGTGGACTACTGTACGGTGTGTGAGGGGGGTAAGGTTACGTTGTGGGGTGTGTTGATCCATGAGGCGGTGAGAAGGAAAAGGGAGCGGATTTTGCTGGAGAATTTGCTGCAGTGGGAGCTTCATTGGAAAGAAGTATATGGGTCTGCTCGGAAGGGAGAGAGGGGTTAATTCGGATAGTCCAGACGAAGAGAGAGCAATTGAGGACTTTGGCGTTGGGGAAGGTGTAGAGGCTACTGCAATTCCTGAGGCAGAAATATTATGAGAAGGGGACAAGACTGATGGGCTTTTTGCAGCACGTTTGCAAGAGCAGAGGGTAGAGCGATGGGTTGATGGGGCAGACAGACCAGTGGAAACTTCCTCGGAGGGGGATAGCAGAGAATTTCCCCAGGTTTTATAAGGAACTGTATGGCTCTGAGGGGGAGCCGGATTGAGGAGGGTTATAGGTGTATTTGTGAGGTATCGTTCCTCCTAGGATGAGTGGGGAAGATTTGACAACAGAGGCCCCGATTTGCCTCAAGGAGGTTCTCTTGGGGATACGGAGGTTGCAGATGGGGGGGAAAAGCCCCCAGGGATGACCGTTTTACCCCGGGGTTGTCTCTTCCCCCCCCCCCCCCACCTAACTAAGTTGTTTAATCATACTTTGGTGACAGGTAGCGCCCTCTCGCCCCCCGAGTCCTCTCAGCGTGCCTTGATATTGATGTTTCCAATGAAGGGAAGGGTCCACAGGTCTTGTGGGGGGACGGGGGTGTAGCCCGATATCCCTGCTTAATGTGGATGCAAAGATTTTCACAGGGGTACTTGCCTCTAGGTTTGAGAATGTTATGCCACGATTGGTGCACGCTGATCAGGTGGGCTTCATTAAGGAGAGGCAGGGGGTGGATACCCTGCGAAAGACTCGACACCTGATGGATATGGCATGAGTTAAGGGGGGGGGGTAATATGACACTTTTAGCCCTTGAGGCAGAGAAGGCCTTCAACAGGGTTGAGTGGGCTTTTCTATACAGGGTCTTGGGGAAGTATGGGTTTGGAGCAAAAATGCTTAAGGATATTTGGGCTTTGCACTCTACCCTGTCAGCGAGGGTGGTGATTAATGGATGGTAGTCAAGGGCCTTCATGTTGCAGAGAGGGACCTGACAGAGGTGCCTGCTCTTGCCCCTGTTATTCGCATTGTCAATGGAGCCACTGACGGAGCGGCTTGGGGGGCCCCCCTTCAGGTGAAGGGGATCAGGTAGGGGGGGGGTCTGAGGTCAAGTTGGGGCTTTATGCTGATGTGCTGCTGCATGTGTGCAACCTGCATACCTCGATCCCAGTGGCTCTGGAGGTGATAGGTCGATTTGATGGATTCTCTGGGATTAATGTTAATAGAGCCAAGTCTGTCCTGTTTCCTTTAGATGAAGATGGATCTAGAGATTTGTGGGTATTAGAACGCCTGCGGATGGAGGTCCATTTAGAGAGACTTTATTATCTTGGGGTGGGGATCACCCATAGGTTGGAGGATTTATGTGTTGCTAATTACTCCCCACCCTGTTGGGAACTTTGAACAGCGATGTGGCTAATTGGGAGAAGCTCACTATACCATGGATGGGACGCCTTAATGCCTTCAAAATTTATTTCCTCCCTGGGCTCATGTATATTTTTCAGATGCCCCCGATCTGTGTTTTCTGGAGTCCCTACTTAAGGAAGCAAAGGGGCACATGTTGCATCTTTTTGTGGCAGAGGAAAAAACCTTGGGTGGTTTATGAAACCTTGGTCCTTCCTATGGACGGAGGGGGCGTGGGCCTCCCGGACCTTTGTGGGTACTACAAGGCAGCCCAGTTGAAAGTTATGGTCCCTCATTTGCGGGAAGAATGCGAGGGGCAGTGGGTTTTCTTGGAAAATCAACACCTCAGGTCGGCCACAGTCGGGGAATGGTTGTGGGTACCCAGGGGAAAGCTCCCACATAGGACTGGTGAGCATTCCATCTTGGGGGTAATTTGGAATCTGTGGAGACCAGGGGTGGGAATGTGGGGGGGGGGGTTACTATGTGGCTGTCCCTGATGAGCCACTTGTGGGTGCCTGGTGTAACAGAGGAGATTCCTGAGCTGCCAGGCCTGGTTTGAAGTGGGTTTGTGGCAGGAGGGCACATTCATATCCATTGAGGATCTGGAGGAGGCACTACATATAGGGAAGTGTTCAGCTTTTTTGTATATATGGCTTAAAGGGGCTCTTAAGGCAGAGAAATGGAAGCCACAGTTACAAAGGGAGCTCAGGCAGTTCGAGAAAATATTGGACTCATATTTGGCAATGAAGGAATTGATTTATGCCCTGTATGGTGCATTTGTTGCTGCTTTAGGACGTGGAACCAATGGTCTTCGGGGGAGATGGGAGGATGATCTGGGGAAGGATATTTTCTTTTTTTGTGATGAAAGGTTGTGGTTGTTGATGTATCAGAAGGCATTTAAACTTCGATATCCTGTCATTATAAGTTACATGGCATCAAGCTCCTCCATCAGTTGCAATATGATCCCGTCCACCTTTCTAAAATGTATGCTGGGGTCAGCCCTTTTTGCCTGCATGGTTGTGGAGCGTGGGCCACGTACTGGCACATGTGGTGGGCATGTGAGAGAGAGTGCAGGTGTACTGGACAGAAGTTCTGGGCTGGATAAAGGAGTTGGAGGGACTATTCACCCCCTGGAGCCCATGCTGGTTTTGTTTGCTTTGGAAGAAATGGAGGGGAGTATAGGGGTCTACCTACAATGTTCCATGGCCAGGGCTTGTCTGGCATGTCACTGGAAGCAGGAGAGCCTGCCGGCACATGCTGTATAGGTGTCCAAAACTGTAGTATTGGTCACAAAGCACAGTGTTCCAGAGCACGAGTAGGCCGATGACTTGTGCCTAGAGTGTGGTGAAGAGCAGCAGCTTGGAAGGGAGAACACGAGCCACGATGAACGTTGGCAGAGAGAGCAAGAGAAGGAAGCTGTTATCAGTGCGGCTCAATTTGCCATATCTTCCTGTATGCCTTTAATAGATATGTATAAACTTTAAGTAATAAAGCTCTGCCCTGTACTCGCCTCCTCCGCCGTTCCGCTCAGTTATTACAAGTGGCGACGAGGATCCAGAGAGCCCCACTACACCGCAACCGAGTAACTGACGCCAGCGTACTCTGAATCAAGGTGAGAGCCACCCATTCTTTCTCTGTGGCGCTGCCTAGCAACTAGCGACTGTACCGCGTTGAGATCCCTCCATAGCCGATTCCCAGTAATTATAATTGTGTCTCCTGTCAACCGCCATCACGCCTGCGACGTTGCAAGCATGAACGACGCATGCGAGAGCCTCGTTCTGGTCCGCGCATGCGCCTTCATAATAAAGAACATCCGTGCGGACAGTTGCCGCCGGGACGCCGTAAGGCACACACGCGTTTCCTGTGTCTCCTTGTGTAGATGCGTGAGAGCGAGTGTGTGTGTGGGGCGGCCCGAGGCACGGGCTCGCCCACAACATCTGGCGACAAGGCGGGATGCAAACGGAGCGTTCTGCTGACACAACGCTGCATGTACACTGCAGCAACATTATACCGGAGCGTTCCCCGAATCCAGCGCGAGCAAATCGGATGGGTTTCTATGCAGGACACGTGGCAGTAGCGGCCTGAAAAGGTGCTCGTGCGCTGCTCACGTTCCACAGAAACTACATTTTTGGAATCCTAACAGTTCTCGACATCCAAGAGGACTGTCCTTCAAGCAGTGGTAACTGGAGGGGTCCACGGCCACGTTGATCCCCCACCACGCAGTGGCCTGAGGTACGTCGACTATCTGCACAAGTCAGGTTTGCGGCCTCTAAACCCTGAGGAGGTGCCAGTGCGACCTGTGAACATGGCGGAGAGTGACGAAGAAGCAGGGACAGCGCAGGTGGTGGTAAGGAGGAGACAACAGGGATCTCTGTTACCCATGCAAGAATTCGACATGTCGGGTCCACCCTCAAAACTGGACCCAAGATGGCTGCTTTGGATAAGAAAATTGGACATGTACTTTACTGCAACAGGAGAAACTAATGATGACGCAAAAAGGACAACTCTACTGTACTCTGCGGGTATGGACGTCCTACGCATTTATGAGTCCCTTAACCTGCAAGTAGTCACCTATGATGCGTCAAGATTGCCTTTAAAGAATCATTTTATTCCGCTGTCCAACGTGGACTATGAGAGGTTCCTGTTCAATAGTGAAAAACAGCGAGAAGAAGAGTCGCTTGATCAATTCTGCGCTCGCCTAAGACAAATGGCCACGACGTGCAGATGGGACAATGAGGAGGCCATGATTAGAAATCAAGTCATCCAAGGCTGTGGCTCAGGCAAACTCCACAAACAGGTGTTAAGGGAGCCAAGGTGGACTCTGACACAGATCCTGGACAGTGGAAGAATATATGAACTGGAAGAATCGAGGGGTGCCACAATGGACGTGGCAGTGCGTCCCGGCTGGTCAGAAGAGGCGTTTGCAGTCGGGAAGCAGTCCGTGTCAAAGAGTAAGTGGAGTCAGAAACGCCAAGAAGCAAGTCCAACGCATGGAGTGGCGTCCATTTGTCAATATTGTGGGTACGATTTGCCGCATTCGGAAGAATGTCCCGCCAAATCCAGATCCTGTGGCAGATGCAACGGACTTGGACACTATGCCCGGATGTGCCGCGCTTCCGCGCCGGTGGCTACACAAAGGGGTCCGGCCAGGTTGTTTGGCAGCGGGTCGAGGGGGCAAAAGAGCATTGCGACAATTGAACAGGATATGCAGAGGCTGAACATGGCTGAAGAGGAAGAAGAGGAGGATGAGGTGTTCTTCATTTCGAGCATAGCCACAGGGGCAAGGAAAAAGAGGCAGCCCAAATGCATCGTGGACATTCAAGGGGTCCCTACACAAGTGCTGATTGACACGGGAGCCTCGGTATATGTGCTGGCCTCCGATCACTACCGGTCGATCCCGGGACCACCACCGTTGGATGTCTCGAGGGCAAAGATCTTCACGTTCGGCGGCGACACACCACTCCCCATCAAGGACGTCTTCGTGGCACCCGTTGGCGGCAAGTCCATAAAAGCAGGATTTTTCGTCGCTGACGTGAGCCCCCACTCCCTGCTCAGCTGTGCGGCGTCGGAGGCATTGGACCTCGTGCATTTTGCGTTTGCAGTCTATCAAGTAGACCTTGAGCAGCTGGTGGCCAGATTCTCATGCATTTTTGAAGGAGTGGGAAAGTTGAGAGCTCCTCCTGTGCGTCTCCACATTGACGACACCATCAGACCTACGGCTCTCAAACATCACGGATCCAGTTCCATCTCCGGGAGCAGGTGGAGGAAGAACTCCGTTCAGTGGTCCGAATGGACATCATCGAAAGGGTAGAAGGCCCGACGCCCTGGGTCTCGCCCATAGTGGTGGCCCCCAAGCCAAAACAGCCGGGAGCGGTGTGCATTTGCGTCGATATGCGCCTCCCGAATGCGGCTATCAAAAGGGAGAGACACATTACGCCCACTCTCGATGACATTATAGGAGAACTGCAAGGGGCGAGAGTCTTTTCGAAGCTAGATTTGAGGGCGGGCTATCATCAGCTGGAGCTCCACCCGGACTCACGTTATATCACGACTTTTACGACGCATGATGGCCTCTATCAGTTTAAGCGCCTGAGTTTCGGCATTTCATCTGCTGCAGAAGTTTTTCAAAACACCATCAGGGGGGCGCTGGCAGGACTGAAAGGTGTCTTGAATATGAGCAATGACATTTTGGTGTTTGCAGACTCAGAGACAGAACACATGAAGAGATTGGAGTGCACGCTGAAGAGGATAGAAGATTTGGGGCTTACCCTACACCGTGAAAAATTTGAGTTTTTCAAATACAGAATTGGGTTTTTTGGCTTCATCTTTCACGCCAGCGGCGTGTCACCCGATCCTGCAAAGATCAAGGACATTCGGGAGGCCGCAGCACCCCAGTCCCCAACAGAGGTAAGGAGCTTCTTGGGGATGGTAAATTACTGTGGGCGCTTCATTAAGGGCTTGGCCTCCTTGTCAGAACCCCTCAGAGTGCTGACCAAGAATGACGCTGTCTGGGTGTGGGAAAGGAAAGAGCAAGAGGCATTGAAAGAGCAAGAGGCATTTCAGAACAAATGCCCTGTCTGACGGAGACACCATGGCGTACTTCGACCCCACCGCAGAGTCCGAGATCGTTGTTGACGCCAGCCCGGTGGGTGTAGGCGCAGTGCTGATGCAAGCGGACAATAGAGGGGACATGCGACCCATCGCGTACGCGAGCAAGGCGCTCAGACACAGAAAAGCGTTATTCGCAAATAGAAAGAGAGGCCTTGGCCATACTGTGGGGCTGTCGCCATTTTCGTCTTTACATCCTGGGCAAGCCGGTCGTAGTCGTAACCAATCATAAGCTCCTGCTGCCCATCCTGGCGGGTGTGTCATCAAATCCTCCAGCCAGAATTGAGCGATGGATGCTGGCCCTTATGGAATATGGGGTTCCACTGGTGTACAGACCGGGGACGAATAATCCGGCAGACTATCTGTCGCGACACCCAAACCCAGAGAATGTGGAAAAGACCAAGGAGGTGTCTGACTGTCGAGGGCTGCTGTGTCATGTGGTGGAAGGTGCGTTGCCGGTGGCGCTGTCCAGACTCACCATAGCGACAGAATCGTCCAAGGATGAAGTGTTCCACATCATCAAAACGGCGGTTAGAAGTGGCGATTGGAGAGAGGTGCTTCAGATTAATTCAAGGCGGCAGGCTGACGCCCAAAAAGACCTTCAGGCGCTTCTATTTCTGACGACGGACTACTGCTGAGGGGAGGCAAATTGTGATCCCACAGGCCCTGAGAGATCGTGTATTGGAGTTAGCCCACATAGGGCACCAAGGGGTCGCCAAGACCAAAGCGCGGCTTCGACCCAAGGTGTGGTTCCCCGACCTCGAGGGAATGGTCGAGCTGCTTATAAAAAGGTGTCTGCCGTGTCAGGCGGCGAATCCCAGGGATAAAGCTCCACCGATCAGCTCAATGGAACGGAGCGAAAAGCCCTGGGGAACTGTCCATTTGGATTTTGGATCAACGGGTCGGGGCATGTATTTTTTAGCGGTGATAGACCAATGGTCCAGATATCCCGAGGTGGAGGTCGTAGAGTCCACCGCCACCGAGTACACCACCAGGGCCTTGGACAAAATGTTTGCGACCCATGGCTTCCCCGAAATACTATGCTCAGACAATGGTCCCCCGTTCACGGACAGCCAGTTCGCACAGTATCTCAAAGCGAGGGGCATCCATCACCGGAGAGTATCCCCGTTGTGGCCGCGTGCGAACGGGGAAGCTGAAAGGCTCATGCGCACGCTAAACAAGGTGCTGAGAATATCCGGAAGCGGTGGGGAGGACCTCCCGAAGAAGGTTGTGGAATTCCTGCGAGAGTATCGGACCACGCCGCATCAATCGACGGGCGTAGCCCCTGCTGAAGCGCTATTCGGGCGCTGCCCTTGCGGCATGATACCGGAGATAGAAGGAAGAGTACCCGGGGTCATTGACAATGAAAAAGTGAGGGAGGAGCGGGCAGCACGCAATCAGAGAGAGAGCGAGAGGAGAGGTCTCCAAGACAAGGAAGTGGCCGTAGGTGATTCCGTGCTAGTTCGGAATCGCCACCCAGAAGGCAAACTGTCACTGCCCTACGTGCCTCACCCGTGGACAGTCGCGCACGTGAAAGGAACCATGGTCATGGCAGCCTTCAACCGGGGGACCGTCACCCACAACAGGTCCTTTTTCAAGAAAGTGGACATTTCAACGAGGGCCAGTGAACTGGACGAAAGCACCCCCTCCGAGCCTGTCCCCGAAGGTCAGGCGGAGGATGCCCAGAGGGATGCTGTCCCGCATGCAGATGGTCCCAGCGCGACTCCGCAAAGCACCCCTCGGTACCCTGTGCGAGGAAACCGCAGACTGCCAGCCCGCCTCAAGGACTACGTCCTGGACTCGGGAGACTGAGCTGAGGTTACAGCAGCCGGCCAACCCACGTTGGGTTACATGCTTTATGTTTACAGGTTATACTGTTCATCCTTGTTGATGCTATGTTGTTTTGGTTTAAGAAAAAAAGGGATGTGACTTTGCAAGCATGAACGACGCATGTGCGAGCCTCGTTCTGGTCTGCGCATGCGCGTTCATAATAAAGAACGTCTGTGCGGGCAGTTGCCGCTGGGACGCTGTAAGGCACACACACATGTCCCGTGTCTCCTTGTGTGGATGCGTGAGAGCGAGTGTGTGTGTGGGGCGGCCCGAGGCACGGGCTTGCCCACAACAACGCCCATAAAGCAGAGCATCAGGAAACTCTCCATTATGCCCTGGACACTGTTGACACAGGCACGCATGCTCAGTTAGGAAGAAGATCCAGTTCCTGTCTAACTACCGCCTGTATAGAGGCGCATTGAATCATCACGAGAGAAATGCTGTGCACATGAAGGGACATCAAGGAATTATCAAAACCAAGCAAAGGATAAGGAGCGATTAGTGGCCTGGATGTGACCTCCAGATCGAGAGAACAGTTCACAATTGTAACCTCTGTTGTAAGAGTGATAAGGCGTGTGTAAGTTCAAGGTATCCTATGGTTATGACAGATGTCCCTGAGAAGCCAAGGGACAAATTGGGTTTGGATGTATTGGGCCCTGTATGGAGTGATGGTGAACAATCTTTTTGTTTGGTGGTGATTGATTTACTTATCAGGTGGGCTGAGGTGTTGATCAAACCATGCATCACTGCAAAGACAATTATTGACTTTTTAGATGAGATCAGTGAACGGGGGGGTTTCCCCAGAGTTATAGTTACTGATAATGGAACTCAATTTCGTTCAAAGGAGATGAGTGATTATTGCAAGGCACATTCTATAGAGCACACTTATAGTGCCATTTATCACCCCCAACCGAATGGTGTCATTGAGCGGTTCTACTGAATCCTCAAGGAAACAATTTGTTGGGCGTGGTCCAACGGACTGGAATGGAAAAAAGATGTGAGGGATAGGATTGTAGCTCATCGTTTCACTCCACACTGCACAACGGGTATTTCCCCTTTTGAACTTAGCCGTGGACGAAAGGCCAATACTAAACTGGTACCACCTTGGTTAGGGGGGGGGGGGAGTACGGACATAAGGGGGAAACCAGAGGGTGTTGTGGAGCGTATCAGAAGCATTCAAGTTAAGAATAAAACAGCACATGACAAAGTGGGCATAATGAGAGCCAATAACGTATCACCTGTTGTAGGAGACACAGTGAGGATCAAACTACCCCCTGCTCTTAAAAATGGACCATGCATATGGTCTAGACCATTAGTTGTATCTGAAGTGTTTAAGCATGCAGTGAGGTTAGATGATGGCCGAGTGTGGAATATGGAAAGAGCATGTGTGGTGAGAAGTGTGACAAAGGGTTCGGGTGAGGATGAGCCTGAATGTGGGTAGTCGGAATGTTCGAACTGAAGGAAAGTGGAGATTAATGGGTGTGTGTGTGTCGATGAAGAAAGGAGACATAAATCTGAGATTTTCTTGCCTAGTGATAATACAAAAAGTCTTTGCCGGTCAAGATGCAGAAGATCCTACTGTAGACCACAACGGTTGGCTGAGTATGTGTGGCTGAAGAGGATTTCATTGAAGACTTTTACTACCAGTTAAGAAGGGAGGATGTGTAGTATTGGTATCAAAGCACAGTGTTCCAGAGCACGAGTAGGCCGATGACTCGTGCCTGGAGCGTGATGAAGAGCAGCGGCTTGGAAGGGAGAACACGAGCCGCAATGACAGTTGGCAGAGAGAGCAAGAGAAGGAAGCTGTTATCAGTGGGGCTCGATTTGCCATATCTTCCCGTTTGCCTTTAAAACATATGTATACACTTTAAGTAATAAAGCTCTGCCCTGTACTCACCTCCTCCGCCAATATGATCCCGTCCACCTTTGTAAAATGTATGCTGGGGTGGTCAGCCCTTTTTGCTGGCATGGTTGTGGAGCGCTGGCCACATACTGGCACATGTGGTAGGCATGTGAGAGAGTGCAGGTGTATTGGACAGAGGTTTTGGGCTGGATAAAGGAGTTGAAGGGATTAATTCACCCCTGAATTTTTTTGTTTGGAATAAAGGGAGGGGAATATAGGGGTGTACCTACAATGGTCCATGGCCAAGGCTTGTCTGGCGTGTCATTGGAAGCGGGAGAGCCTGCCCGCACATGCTGTATAGGTGGCCAAAACCAAAGATATTTATTGGATGGCGAGAATTACGGCGGCTTTTCATGTAGGCTGTGCTCAGGTGGAAATAGGGTGGCTAGGGTTCCAAACTAAAGGTATGGGAGTCTGAAGTGATCTGGTCTGCTGGATTTTTGGGGTGTTCTAGCGGTGGCGCCATCTCCCCCTGGAGGATTTTTCTAAAATTGTAAGACAATCTGGCTGAGGAGACGGACTGTAGACACTTCGAGGGTCTACTGTTTTTTCCTTTATTCATCACATGCCGGGTGGGGGCTTGATAATGTTCTAGCTACGGGGTGGGAGGAGTGGGGGGGATTTGTGTTATTGTGGCCTGTTTTGGGTTCTTTGGTTATTTCCTTTGGTACTTGAAAATTCAATAAAATGTGAAGTTTAAAAAAAAAATAGGATAAGAGTCTGCAAACAAAAAACAGCGTGCATATAGGGACTTGCACCCAGTGGGCTTATGAACACCTCACTCAAGAGCTAAAGAATCAAATGTTTTTGAGAGAAACGCCACACTCCCCATTTTATCAAAATTCTCCTGTATTTGCATATATGGCATTTTAACCCCTATTCGCAATATTGCACTTCAGAATAGTAAATGTATATGTCCTGTAAGTTATTTTACTAGATGAGTTGTAATGAGATATGTGTATCTCTGATAAAAAAAAAGAATCCATTTTGAATGTTATGCATTCATATATAAAAAAGGTTGGCATCTCATACGCAGTTATTGAAGTGACTGTAGATGCATTCAAAAGCAGTATATTTGAAATGCAGGAGGTGGGCGTAGCTTGTGGTATAGGTTGAGTTATATTTTCGATTTCAACATGAATTACTAGGAGAGCAGGACTTGTTCCTTCCTGACTGGTTGTTGGTGACAAATGTCACATGGGGATTACTCAATAGGGATTTCTTTTGGATTTGAATAAAACTGACATTTAGTTGATAGCCACAATTGGCAACATAAGGAGGTGGAGCGGCTCACTGTTTTTAGAGAAATAAAGTCCGATGTCTGCGAGGACTGAATTTTAGTGTGGCAGGATCACTTTTACTCTTATTTTCATGCCAGAGGTGCCACGAGCATTGACTAGATGTGGCATAATGTTTCTTCTAGCCTATGTTTTTACAGTAGTTAAGGTTAAACACCACAGAGGTTTATTTTCTGTTGAGGCCTGCACACATGATAGTAGTAGAAGGTGTCCCCTTTTGCACAAGTCCAAAATGTTGACAGGTGGTCACGTCCCCTGCTTCTGGTCTTGGTCCCTCCGTCTTTTGATGTGCTTTGATATAAACTTAATATACATTTGATATAAAATTACCTAAAAAATGTTTGATACCAAATTTATATCCAATGTATATTGGATATAAAGTGTTTTCTAATTTATATCAGTTTTGAGATAAAGTGAATATACATTTTATATAACATCTATATATAGATGGGAGCGGTGCGCTCCGTTGTTGCTCGCTGGAGTGCCGAGAGCGAAGTGTCTCTGAAGACAGGGACTGTGAATCTAGGGTTTTGCAGATTGACGCAGTGATGTCACAGAGGGGTTCCGCCCCTCTACAGTAGGAAGCGGATATGCATTTTATATATGATATGATATGGCATTTATAACGCGCCTATACACAAGTGTTTCAAGGCACGACAAGACAAGGGAGGGGGAAGACGGAGACAACAATATTACTAGGCCAGGTGACATTAAGATCGCGGAAGTGCGGGGAGAGGGGAAGGGGAAAAGTGCAGGGGTAAGGGGGAGGGGCAGTGCAGAACATGGGGCTGTCAGTAAAATTAAATAGAATAAATAAAAGCAATATGTAAAAAGTGCGGCCAACTGGTGGCAAGGGTAAGTGCCGACATCAGGTGTCAAGTGCTGGTAGGGGACTTGTAGGGATACAGAATACTGTCCCCAAGTGCAGGGGTTGCCAGGGAAGCAGTGCAGGGGTGTAACTGGCAGGGGAGGGGACTTGGGCCCGAGATCAAATGGTGGCTAGGTGACCAGTGCAGGTTCAATTTCAGCCAGGAGTTCAGCAGGGGAGAGGAGGAGGAGAGAAAGCAGAAGCAAAGAGGAAGGTTTTGAGGTGCTTCAGGGATGCAGGGAGGCTATTCGAGAGGGAGGCCCCAGCCAAAAAGAGATCTACCACCAACTCGTTGCTTGGAGAAGCAACTGATCCTAAGGGAGTTGGAGGCGGATGAGCCAAGAGCTTGAGAAGGAAGAGATTTAGGAAGAGAGAGTTGCCATATAAGTGCGATGCAGTACATTCAGTTGAATAAATTTGAAACGCAAGTTCCTAGACACCTCCCTGGTGAAACTAAGTTTGCGTTCCCACTTCCGCTCCCCAATGTCCACCTCGAGGTCAACCTCCAAGCGTAATTTCAACCTGGCCCTCTGAGGATTAGGTTTATTAGCTAGACTACCATACAGTCTGGACACGGGCGCCAGCCATCCGCCAGGGAGTACATTAAAGCCAGTAGCAGAGTCGCTTCCGGTTCTTCAGGCCAATCAGACCATTTCCGTTTAGCCACCCCCACTATTGTCGAATATTGCAAGAATTACCCACTGGGCAGCCCGGTCTGCTCAGTTATGGCATCTAGTTCTTTAAATTTAACGTTATCGAACATGTCACCCAAGTGGAGACACCCCAGCCCTCCCAGCGTCATGCCGTTGCAAGACCGTCTCTGTTCCTGCATACATCCGTAACTATTGGAACTTCAGGCAAGTGAGGGCAATCAATCTTTTTTTAAAAAAAAACTTTAAAAACATTTTAACAAACATTACAAACCAAACTTGCAGTGTATACAATGACATTACACTTATGCATCATTCAACCATGTTCACTGCTCCCCTTTTCCCACCCCCCGTTCTGAGCCTACTTCTGCTAATGTTCTATTTCTGCATCTTGTGGTGGGGTATCCCTTTCCGTGAGATCCGAGGGGTCTTGCGATTGACCCGAATAATTCTGCTATGAGCAATCTCCAGGCCATCAGGGTCTCAGTTTCCTCCTCCCCCCAGTGCTACTAGCTTCTTGCCATACCATGTTTTCCGCTTCCACCCATTTCTGCAGATCTTTCCACCATATCTCCAGTCGTGGTTTGTGGCATGTATTCCACCCCATAGCAATTCTCCGCTTCGCGGGCACATATGCCAGATCTTTCAGTTTGCTGACATGCCTAGGTTTACATGGTCTAGGGAACTGTTACGCTCACCTGGCTCCCACAGGGGTGTCGAGCGGAACTGGACAGCCACGGTCTCCACCAACCTGATGCGTAGTGCAGAGATGACTGACTGGACTGGCCCACCTAGCTTCGTCTGCTTGACCCGTAGAAGTAGTCTCCTAAAGACGGGGAAAGGGAATTAGCCACCCGTGGATTTGTGTATTAACACCTCACTGCGTCCCCACTTATCACTTCTGACATTCCCTTTCACAAAGCTCACCTTATAGTTTTGTATGATGAGCTCTCCATCCTGCGAAGGATGCAGGGGCGCCTTGATGGCCAGTTACTTCACTGGCTTGAGGATATTGGAAGAGTTCTGGACCAATCTTGGCTCCAAACCTCCGGGCGAAAGGCCGTAAGTATATAGTTCTAATGAGTTCAAAATGTCCGAATAATCACTCTTGTCCGATTCCTTGTTTCTTTTGCAGCTTAGACCCAAAAGATGATCGTCTTGTGGCAGCAGAAAGCGTTCAGGTAAGAGTCTGTGTTTTGTAACGCTGTCCAGTAAATGATACCAAGGTTTAACTCGCTACTTTCTCTTTTCTTGCAGGTGCAGTGTAGGAAGATTTGGCGTGCTGGTGGATAATACCTCCTGCGGTAAAATCAGGTAAGCATATGGTGGCAAGAGATTGTCCTTGCTTGTTCCCTTGGCTCACCTTGTTGTTTTCTTGTTCCCCTTAGGTGCTGGAATGCGGCAACAAGGTGATGGAGACAGCACCGGATCGTAGAGATGCTGTGAGGAACGGTGAGTATGGCGCGGCGCTGCTGCTGGCGATGCGACTCGTTTAAAATGAAGTCTGTTTCTGGTTCGAAGATGCGCTGAATCTGAAATCAGGTAAGAAATCCAGTAAAGTTCTTGTTCTAACCTTTCTTCTTCTTTCTAGGCGCTCTGGACTCGAGGCGGGCGTGGCAGGATGCTGGATGCTGACTGCAGACACAGTGAGTGTTACTCTGCTGGATGCAGAATAACGCAAAGCATGTGCTGCTCTTCGGGCGTGGTTTAAATAGCCTTCAAAGTATTCCCAGGTAAGTATTCCTCCACAGCCACACCCGAGTAACAAAATAGTCCCTAAAATAAAATTGTCCCTTCAAGCCTCACATGGGCTTGGATCCCTTGCAGCATGGTCTGCATCAGGTAAGTTTTAACATATGAGCCTGGTGCCAGGACTGATGTCCCATATGAGCCTGGCGCCATGAGCGCCAGGACTGTACCGAGATAGCCCCTAACAGGGGTTGCTGGGTTTGCTCCAGGTAACATGCCTGCTTCCGGGGTTGATGGACTTGGTCTGGATGGCCTGGGGTAGGCATCATGACAGCAACCCCCCTAGCAGGCAGGCCCACACAGTATCCACCACAATCTTAATACCCTTTGCTGCTAGTTTGCGTGCGACCTCGCACCAAAAGCCCTCAATAACTGGGCATGACCAGAACATGTGCACCATACCCGCGTTCTCCTCATCGCACTTAAGGCATGCCTGCCGTCCTGCATTTTTGAACTTAGCTATCCTTTGGGGTGTCAAGTACGCCCTATGCGTAATATACAACTGCATCCGTCTTGCATTTCTCGACACTTTCTTATGGTACCATTGGGCTCGTTCCCACATCCCATCCTCGATCGGGATACCCACTTCTTCCCATTCCAGTCTACGTTGCACCAGCTCCTTTCCCACTTTAGACATCATCATCTCATATTCTAGATATCTCGTGTCCCCCTTCTGCTATATCATATATTGTGTCCATAGTAATATCTGGTTCTTCCTCAAGCACCAATTGAGACCACGTTCTCTTGAGCTTCTGCACCAGTCTATGGTAGGTGATATACTGGCCAGTGTGCAAGCCGGTTTCTGCCCCCAACACCCCAAAATCTGTTATGGTCCCTTCTTGCCAAATATCCCCCGATGTCACTATCCCAGCCGGCTCCCAGTGATTCCTGATTATCATCCTGAGCTGCTCCTCTCCCCCCGCAAGTGCAACCAGTGGTACCTGAGGGGAGCATGGGTTCCCCATCAGTTGGCACGCCCTTCGCCACATTTTCCATCCAAGCACCAACATCTTGGGGCGCCCGTCCATTACAGCCTGGGGCAACCACATTATCTCTTTCAGATAGAATGGGACACAGTCCCATCGGAACAGCCTGGTTTCGGTGGTCGCATCCTCTGAGAGCCATTTGGCCACATATTGCAGCTGACTTGCTACATAATAGACTTCATAATTGGGCAATTTTATACCCCCCCTTTCGTAAGAATTCTGGAGTTTCCAGAGGGTGACTCTGTTCCGAGTACCATGCCACAGGAAGTCCCTACACATACTGGTTAATCTACTAAAAAACAAACATCTTGGGTATCAGATACGGGATATTACCAAAGTAGTGCAGGAGTTTAGGCAAGACCACCATCTTCAACATTGCGCTACGTCCCATCATTGCTAGGGGCAGTTTAACCCAGAACCGCATGCAATTCTCAATTTTCATAATAGCTACTTTGTTGCGCTTGTGTTCTTCATCCACTGCATGGTAAATATCTATTGCTAGATAACGAAATGTGCAAGCTGCCCACGGTACCTGTAACACCGGTAGTTGTTCTGGGGATCCCCTTATACCCACCTTGTGGGAACATGCTAGACTTCTGAGGGTTCACCACTTTACCAGACATACCCGCATATCTTCCCATCACCTCCAAAACATATTGGAGGTTCTCCTCTGGGTACCGCAAGTACAATAGTATATCATCTGCATACAATGATACCAGGTGTCGTTCATCACCCACAGGGATGCCTATTGTGTCATATTGTTGCCTTAAGTAGATCGCTAAGGGTTCCAGAGCTAATATGTAAAGCATAGGAGACCATGGACAGCCCTGTCTGGTTCCCCTGCAGAGTTTCCACCTTTCCGATATCACTGACCACGTTTTAACACTGGCCAGCGGTTCACTATATAACATTTTAGCCCACCGCAGGTATCCCGGACCCATCCTGTAGCCATCCAGGGTCGCCAGCAACCACGGTCATTTGACCGAGTCAAAGGCCTTTATTGCATCTAACGACACTATTGCCAGTTCATCATCCCTTCCGTTCCCATATTCAATGATGCTATGGAGCCTTCTAAGATTATTAGATATGTTTCTGTTGGGGACATAGCCAGTCTGATCTGGGTGTATCAGTTTGCCTATGACTTTCCTCAGTCTATTTGCTGAAACTGCTGTCAGAATTTTACTGTCTTGATTCAACATCGACAGGGGTCTGTAGGAACTGCAGCTGTGCCCTGGCTTATTAGGTTTGGGGAGCAGTATAATAATCGCTTCTCTGAGTGATTCTGGCAGTCTGCCTCGCTCATGCGCCTCATTCAGCATGTCCAACAATGGGGGGGAGCACTTCGTCTTTAAATGCTTTATAAAACTCACTTGGCAGTCCATCAGCCCCCAGGGTCTTACTCGTTGGCAACTGTCTCACCACCTCTTCTAGCTCCTCCAATGTAATCAGTATGTCTATCTCCTCCCTTTCTTCTGCACTAATTTGCAGCAATCCTATGTCCTCCAGTGTTTCCTCTATCATTGCGCGATTATCCTCCCCGTCATCTCCATACAACATCCCATAATAGCTTGCAAACTCTTGATTTACTCCCTCTTGGGTGTCCACCACCCTCCTGTCTTCCCTTTTTATCAATCTGATCGGGGGTCTAGGGGTTTCACTTTTGTATAGCCATGCCAAAAGCCTTCCTGGTTTGTCACCTCCCGCATGTTGCCTCTCTATATACTTTTTGTAGTTAAGGTTACACAATCTTTCCCAATGCCCTGCACAATTTTGTTGCAGTCTCAGTATTAGGTAATTATCTTGGTTGATACTGTTTCCTCCACTAAGTGCCCTCTCCAGTTCCCCCTCCGCTTCCTGCAGTTCCGCCAGGATCCCCCCTGCAATCCTTTAGATTTTGCAATAGCCACTCCTCTCATCACAACTTTGAAGGCCTCCCACAAAGTTCCCGCTGAATCCACACTACCCGTATTCATCTCAAAATAGCTATCTCTTCCCTCATGTCCTCCCTAAAAAAGGGGTCTCTGAGCGCCTCTGCCCTGAGGCGCCACGTCTGATTTCTTGCTCTTGGGGGCAGTATTGCCATCTAAGGACCAGGGGCGAGTGGTCCGAGAGGACCCTCGCTTTGTATTCAATTTGCGTGGTTTCTGTCAGTATCTCTGAAGTGGCGAAGACATAGTCCAGCCTCGTGTGCAGCCGCTGCGGGGCAGAATAATGCGAATACTGCTTCTCTTGAGGATGGTGCACCCTCCATACATCTTCTAACCCAAAATCATTCAGCAATGTCCGTAACGCCCTAGCCAATGGGGCCGGCCTATCCGGTTTCCCGTCTGACCTTTCCACCCTAGGGTTTAGCACGCAATTCAAGTCCCCTCCCCAAATCACTGCCCGCCCCCCGCACACATGCTAAGATTGTGACACAGTGTTTTAAAATATGCCGCAGTGTTTTGGTTTGGGGCATACGTGTTTACTACACTTATTTCCCTATTTTCCACCAGTCCCTTCACCACCACCATCCTCCCGTCCGTCTCGTCTGCAACAGTTGAAATGGGACATGTGGAGCCACCCAGATGATCACCCACCTGGCGTAAGCTGAATATGGCGAACCCACCACCGTTCCCTTCCATCTCCTCTTGATTACTTACATCTTATCTCGTGTCAGGTGCGTCTCCTGCAACAAGGCAATATCAATTTTCTGTCTCCGTAAGTATAGCATAACCTTATTCCTCTTCAGGTAACTATTCAGGCCCCTGACATTCCAAGTGATTATTTTAAGATCTCCCATGGCTTGACTGAGTTCCTCTCCCCCTCCCACCCATGCAGTTCAATTCTAGTTGCTTAACTCCTCTGTGTAAGCTCATATCCCACCTTAAACTCCCCTTAACTATGTACACAACAAGCCCTCCCGCCTCCCTCCGTCCCTCCCACCTCCCTGCCCTTCCCCAACAACACCCTCCTCAACTGTTGCCCAGCTCCATCCCTGGATCTCAGGCACCCCCTGCATCTAGCCCTTTCTGGCAAAAGCCTATACTTGTGGCTCAACAGGGTGAAGTTGCCCTAATGGCCGCTTTACTACTAATTCTCAGGGGTAGGTTGCTTCCATCCCTTTGCTCCTATTTCCAATTTGCTACGCTTACTGCTAATGTCATCCAGCTCGCTCATGCATTGTAGTCACTATATTCCAGTCCAACAAGGTCTTAAAGTCCAAAGGCCGCGAAATACTGATCAAATGTCCTCTTATGTCATACCAGGACCCCCCCTCTTATCCCCTCAGTGTTCATGATACAGACTCCTCACTTGTCATGTTCCTGGCGGTCCTGCTCCGCCTCCTGCTCCAGACAGCCCTGCAAGTCCAACCATGACGCCGCTTCCTCTGGAGTATCAAAGAAAAGCGCTTTGCTTTTGTGCAAAACATTTAGCTTTGCAGGGTACAGAAGCATATACTTGATTCCAGCTGTGCGCAGCCTCCTCTTGACCGCCACGTAGCTATACCTCTGCCTCTGCACCAGCATCGTGTAGTCAGGGTACGCTGTGATGTTGATGGATGCTCTCTCTATCGTTCCGCCCTTACGAAAATACTCCAGGATCTTCTCCCTGTCTTTATAGTTCAAAATCTCTACAATTATCGGCCGCGGCAGGGCCCCAGGCTGTGGTTTCCTCATTAGGGCCCGATGTGCGCGCTCAACTGTGAACCCCTGCGAGAGCTTGTCTGCCCCTATCTCCTGCAGGATCATGTTCTCCACATAGTTCGTGGGGTCTTGGCCGCCTTCTCCCTCCGGCAGGCCGACCACCCGTATGTTATTCCTTATCGTCCTTCCTTCCACTTCTTCCATTCAATGTTCGAGGTTAGCAACCTGCTGTTTTAGCATATGGACCTCCTTTGCATTATTTGCACTGACATCTGTGTTGGTCTTCACCGCGCTTTCCAGGCCACTTGTCCTTTCTGCCAGCGCCCTGACATCTTGTCGCAGCAGGGTGACTTCAATTCTTACAGCATCTATTTTGTTCTCCAGGGCCGTCCGTAGATCCGCCATTGCTGTACCCCATTTTGTGCTCAGTTCTGTAATGGCTGCTAGAACATGATGGTTATCTCCTTCTGTGGCGGCATCCACAGAGGCTGCCACCGCGCTTTGTGCCGGTGTTGAGGGAGTTCGCTGTGCCTTTGCAAAGATCTCCATCGTGGGTTGTTTACTCTTGGCTCTCGCTCCTTTCACTGACATTGCGTATTCCTTACTGTGTGTCTGGTTCCAGCTATTCAGTGTTGTTGTGGCTCCCCCAAGTCAGTCGGGCACTGGAGCGCCCTCTTCAGTAGGTTGCGTCGCGCTATGGCACGTAAAGATGCGTTTGAAGTGGACTGTGTCCTCCCACGTCTCTCCTCAGACTACTGTTGTCAATGCGCCATCAACGTGGCCCTGGGGGCCAGCAAGCACGCCTTGCCCGCCACTACCACAGTGATTCAGGTTTCCGGGGAATTCAGTGCTTGTGTCCACTTTAAGGGAAGCCTTCTCGGGGCATCTGCGTTTGACCTGCTTAGTTCCTTATTTCTTGTATTATTGTCCTCTAGCAACTGTCCCGTCCAGGCCAGGTTCCACCCCCTGTTTCTGTTCTACTGCCAGTATGTCGCACTTTGTTGAGCCACTCATTCCACCATATGCTCTCACATCCTCATGGGTCCCATCCGGTCCAGCCATGTCGCCATCTTTCCTCCGTTATCCTCGTTGTCGGAGGTCATAAATCCTTCAGTAAGGCACCAGATCTTGCAAGCGCCTGGGTCGGTCCGCCCAGAGGCGCTCCCTTATTAGCACACTTTCTTTTGTGCTCTTGGTCACATACAGATATTGAGGGGTTTCAGTTGTGCTCCTGTTCTGCTGCACACATTCACTTGTCGGCCATAATTTTGTCTTTGTTATCTCCCCTCTGCCGTGTCGGGAGTGCGGCAGCACTTTACTCACCGGGTCACTTTTAGACCGCAGGGTCACTTATGCACAACTGCAGTCTGCCTGCATTGTGCCATGGTCTCCCCTCGGTCATAGTCCTAAAATACACTTTTAATGGGGCGCTGTCCACGCACTGCGCTTTGCACGGCTCACTTCTGTGTTCGTGAGCACTTGCTAGCGAGCCAACCTACTTCCACCCCATGCAGCGGCAATCCGTTAGCATGCCAGTCGTGGCTCCATAGGGCCAGTTGGTCCACCAGGGACCCTGTTGCAATCAGCGCCGTATATGACACCCTGTCCCAGGGGCTCACGCACTGCTCCCCGGATTACTTAAATAACTTATTCGCCGAGGCGGCCCTTTGTTCTGCAGGGCCCTGGCCGTCACTCGTCACTTTCAGTGATTCCGCGCTGTGTAATTTCAAGTCCCTTGTCCTCGTTCCTATACGTCCTCGCCGCAGGACTCAATTGTGTTGAGCTGTTGGGGCTCGTTGTGCCGCACGCAGGGTACCGACATCCGTTCACCCACAATGCGCCCTGCCAGTTTGCAGCGGTTCTCAGCTGCGTTTTCAGGGGGCTCCCGTTTGACGCAGCCGCCCGCTTTAAAGAGTTTATTGTTCTGTATAATTACATTTGCCTTCCGCTGCTGCAGCCATTCTCTGGTGCCGGCTGCTTCTTCTTAGGGGTGAGCCCCTCAGAATCCCTTTGTTTCAGACTGCTGCCATTTTAGTATCCATCTTGCGGCTGGCTCCAGAATACAAAGTATCCATTCTGCTATTATATTGCTTCAAACGTTCCACCGGCTCGCTCGATCTCTGCTCAGCACATTCACACGTCTTTTCCTGAGTTTTGAAGTTGCTGACAGCCAAAATGATACGCGTTTTCTGTCGGATCTGGGTGCCGGATCTCGGAGCTCTCGGGGATTACAGCCTATTCCATGGCTACCAAGCCACCCCCGCAAGGGCATTCAATCTTCAATAATTTTTTAGTTCTAAACCACACCTTCTTGCCCAAGTTAACTAATAAGGGTGTAGTGCCCAGACAGCTCAGCGGTAACCACATCATTTCCTTAAGGTGGGCAGGGGCCACCAACTGCTGTAGCAGTAGCGACTCAGATGTAGGGTCATCCGATAGTCATTTTGCAATGAAACTAAGTTTCACCACCAGGTAGTAACATTCTAGATTCGGAAGTTGCACACCTCCTTACTTGTAAGTTAGGCACAGTGTTGTGAGGGCGATCCTGTGACGGGATGCACCCCAGAAGAATCCTCTGACCAGCGACTCCAATAAGTGAAAGGAGACATTAATATAGTTATGGGTGTTATTAAAGAAATACAGACATCTAGGTAGAACAATCATTTTCATAATTGCAACCTTACCCATCAATGACAATGGGAGCCTAGACCCGAATGCCATTGACCTCCTCAGACCTTTCACCACCCCAACTGTATTTTGCGTGTACATGTCTACAGCCGTGTGCATGGTGTGTACCCCTAAGTATTTAAAGGAACCCACATTCCACGAGAGCCCCAAATCCGGCAAAGCATCAGCCTCAACCCTGCAGAGCCCGGCCAGTGGGAATAGGCAAGACTTCGCCCTGCTGAAAGATATTACAGACAGTTAAGCAAAGTAATCCATTACCTCCATAACCATCGGAAGATTGTCCTCCGGCTCCCCAACATACAACAGGACGTCGTCGGCATATAACAATACTAAATGTGTAGTGCCACCAACTCGAATACCTGCCTCTAGAAATTCTTGGCGTAGATAGACCGCTAAGGGCTCCAGTACCAATACATACAACATGGGCGATGGCAGAGAACCCTGGCACGTTCCCCTTAGTATGTCCCATGTCGCCGACACCTGTCTCCCAGATTTGCATCTTGTGGTCGGGGACGAGTATAGGATCTTTACCCAGCGTATGAACTGCCCGCCAAACCCAAATTCCTGCAGCACTGCAAACAGCCATTCCCGATAGAGCGAATCGAAAGCTTTAATCGCGTCAAGCGACGCCACCGCTCACACCTCGGAGCACTCATTAGTCTGCGCAATAATGTGTTGCAGTCTTCGCAAGTTTAGTGCTGTGCTCCGGCCAGGGATAAAACCAGTCTGATCACTCTGTATCAGACCCGCAATCACTTTACGATACTAGCAGGGCAGCTACGCAGTCAATATTTTCATGTCATAGTTTAGCATGGCCAGGGGCCGATAAGATTCGCATCTATCTGTAGGTTTCCCTGCCTTGGCGATCGTGACCACCAAAGTCTCCTGCATGCTTGCCGGGAGTATGCCTTTGGAGTAGGCTTCTTCAAAAACCTTGAGCAACACAGGGGCCACTGTCGAAATGTATGTTTTATAAAATTCAGGTGGAAGATCATCGATGCCCAGCATTTTACTAGTACCGAGTGAAGCAATCTCTCAACCATGATGTGCGGGTCTAGTGCGGCCTGCTGCGCATCTTCTAATTTGGGTAGCCCAATTAATGACAGGGCCTCATCACATCCTCAAGAGGGACCTGTTCCTCGTGACTGTATAATTGGGAGTAGTACCTGGCAAAGATATTAATCTCTAGCTGGATCCTGCATATGCTCCCATTCTCCTCCCATAGCTCAGTGGTCAAGTGCCTAGGGTGTTCCCTCTTACAGAGCCACAACAGAAGCATACCCGGTCTGTCTCCCTCAGCATGCCCTCTGGTAGTTCTTGCCATTAATCGAATTTGGATAACCTTTCCCACGCCTCAAGGCAGCAGTATCGGGCTTCGGACAACCTCACTTCACTTGGTTGTTGACCCACGTTCCGGGCCTCCATGTCCATGATTTCATCCTCTAACCTTTCCATTTCAGCCCTCAACGTTCTGCGGATACCCCCTGCACTCGCTATAACATCTCCCCTAACCACCACTTTCAGGGCTTCCCACACCGTGCCCCACTCCTCTACACTACCCACATTATGTTTTAAGAATTCAACCAGTGTGGTCTGCAGCTTATCTCTGAAAATGTGATCCTTCAAAGCATACGCCTCATTGCAATGGGGGGCCTAGGGCTCCTTAGGTTCCATGTCACCATTAGCGGGGAGTGGTCCCATATTGTTCGGTCCAGGTACTCTGCATCACCTATATCGGCAATCGGACTCCGCCCAACAAAGATGTTGTCAATCCTGGTGAAAATGACATGGGGTAAAGTGTAAAAAGAGTAACCCCTGCTCTCAGGATGCAATTCCCTCCAGACATCCACTAAGTCAAGGTTGGTCAGCACCCCATTGAGGGCTGCAGACATTGGCGATGGACCTCCCTGTGGGGGAGAGGATCTGTCCAGCAAAGGATCTCTAGTACAAATAGTCACCTCCCCATAGGAAAAAGCACTCCCGATGGGGCGCAACACGTGCGCAAAGTGTGCGAATGTGAGATGGATGCCCTGGTTCGGGAAAAAAGAGTTAACTATGCACACCTCAATGTGGCCGATGTAGCCCCGCAGAATGAGGTACCTCTTGTCCCTATCCGCATCCACCTCCAGCAGCTGGAACAGCAGAGTCATTTATCCACGTGAATACCCTTCTCGCATATTTAGACTATGCCGCCCTGTACCACCCCCCCCCAATGTTCCTGAACACAATTCAGTTCTTCAGCTGTCAGGTGGGTTTCTTGAAGCAGGGCAATGGATCTCTTCTTACGTTTTAGGTAAGATTTCACCCTATTGCTACGTAGGCACATGCCTAACCCTGCGCGTTCCATGTTAGTTCTTTAATAGAAGTCATACTGGAGTTGTCTACAAGCCAGTCTGTGCGCCTGATCCTCCACCCCTCCCCCAACTCTTCATAGTTGACACTAGATCTTGCACCCCCCTTCGATGCCCAGTCCCCCATCCCGACCAGAGAAACCATATTTGCAACATGTTTAACAGAATGCATGGAGAACGTGAAACCAATAACATAACAAACCAAGCAATATGCATTAGCCCAGCAACTGCACGGTATGTACAGTGCTAAGACGTACCCGTACCACTAAGGCCCATACAGACGAGTGGGTATCAGCAGCAGGCCAACACCAGCCTACGCGCAGAACCGACCATTAAAGCCAGTGGTGGGCGATCAAACGTTTCTCCCATCATATGCAAGAGCAGTATGTTCAGGCGGAAATAGACTTCAAATATCCCATTCAGTGCAGCAGGAGGCTCATATTCTGATATACCAAGTGCAGCATTCCGTCCGCAAAGACAACCCCCCTCAGTGATGGCGTTCTTTGAATCAGATGATGGGTTCTTCCTCGCCGGCCAGATTGTTGTGTTCCAACCACATGTTGGCTTCCACGGGAGTCTCAAGTAAATGTGCTCTGCCCTTTATAGATGATTTTTGAGCCCGGCCGGATACATAAGCATATATTTGACATTGAGATGCCGGAGTCTCGGCTTGACGGTACAAAATAATTCCTGGCCCTCTGGACTGCTGGTGTGTAATCTAGATAAATGGCAATTTTGGAGTTGTCTCGTTGAAACTCATCACCTTCCCTGGAGTGTTTCAGAATCACCTCCCTATCTTGAAAATTCAAGAGCTTTGCAATAACAGGTCTGGGGTGTGACTCCAGTGGGGGGCCTTTTCTGCAGTAAGCGCGCTCAACCGCGAATACTTGGGATAAGTTCCCAGGGCCTATTTCCTGCAGTATTTTCTCGACATACCAAGTGGGGTTCAAGCCCACAAGGCCCCCCAGGAGCCCATGCAATCTGACATTATTTTGACGGGGCCTATCCTCAGCTAGCAGCTCCAAGGCGGTGTTCCTTCTCTCCAGAACCGGATCTGAATTTCCAGGTCCTTCGTAGGCTCCCGCATTTCCATCACCTCCATCTCAGCCCATGTAACTCTCTCAGCTAGATTACGGACGTCCTGTTGCAGCAGCTGAACATCTATCTTGACCCTGTCTCTTTTTGTCTCCACTGAGGATTTCAGTGCCACAATTGCAGCCAGGACCAAGTCTTCTTGGGAGCCAATGCCAGGAGCACATGTCTCTGTTTGCAGCACTGGCACACTCTGCACAGAGTTGCGGGGCCTACCTGCTTTGATAAATAAGTCCATCATTGTGGATTCGCTTTTGCCCTTGGTAGGGGACAAATGAGAGAGAATGAGGCTGTGACCAAAATCCCTGTACAGTCCAAGCGCCGCACCAGCAGCCAAAGTAGACCTGCACCCCCAGGTGGCATAGTGAGTTCTCTGCGCACCTTTGCCTCACTGGGCCTGTTCAGCTGTCGGGACACAACACCCAGCAAACTCTGTAGCAACCAGACAGCAGGTGGTACTCGGTGCCGTCCCCACTTCCTGCAATGACTATCAGATGCACTCTCAATAATCTCCAAAATGCGTGCCGCCAGCAGGGGAGAAAGTCCCACCTAGCTACTGCTCCTTGGCCAGCACAGGGAGCCGACCGCCCCCTCAAAATGTAGGAGACTAGAAGTTGAGCTGGGGACTACTCAGTCGCGCACCACTGTGTGCCAGTTCCCACACAATGCTGCAGCTTCTCCTTCCTTCACAGGGTGGAGAAGTTCAATGCTCGGCTCCAGATATGCCACTACGAACAAGCAAGAGTGGGTCCACCCCTTCCAGTTTCCGGTGTACTACTGGCATCAAGTGCCCAGATCCTGAGGTCCCAAGGTTTCTGTAATTGCCAGCCACTCAACAGCACGGCTGCTCCCCCAGCCCACCTCTCTCTGTGTATGTCTCAATTCCAAGTGTTGCTGGAAAAGTTTGACCTGTCCCCAGAACGTGCACTCCACTATCTTGCACTTGCACGCCCAGCCTCAATGTTAGCAACAGCTTTCACCTTATGCCAGCTGCAGGTGACTGGCATGCACATGCCAAGGACCTAAAGCCTGCAGAATCCGTGCCTGCTGCACACCACACACACACACACAGACACACACATACAATGAATATGCATCCAGGGGGCCCTATTCACAGGAGAACAAGTAATCCAAGTCTCCCTCCTACCTTTCGTGTCCTCTATGCAGTAGTAATATCAAGGAGCGTTGCCACCCACCAGTGTTAGAGTGGGC
The DNA here is from genome assembly GCF_040938575.1 of Ambystoma mexicanum. Classification (NCBI taxonomy): domain Eukaryota; kingdom Metazoa; phylum Chordata; class Amphibia; order Caudata; family Ambystomatidae; genus Ambystoma; species Ambystoma mexicanum. Next base: position 598,703,483 of record NC_090932.1, read on the forward strand.
CCGCTGTCTCCCAGGACCTCGCTCTTGCCAGCGACAATCCCAGTGTGTGGGAGTTGTAGCACCTGCTGCGCCGTCGGGTGCCAGGTCTCCCCAGCCAGGATGTAGCACTCCCTTAACGTAGCATCAGCTGCAGCAGGACCGCAAATGGGTTCCCGCACGCTCCAGGCACCATAGGTTAGTTCAGGTTGTGTGAGCCCGGGTTTGCACAAGGCGAGGGCCGAATCCTTCTTCCCGCTGTCCAACAGCTTGTCAGTTTTGTCCCGGCCCCTCCGGTCGATACTGTCTGCCTTCCTTCTGCTCTTAATCGAGGTCACTCCCAGGCACCCGGGCAACCAGCCGATCCGCCTTTGGTCCGATTCAAGCTCCCTCGTCGTTCCTCACATAGGTGGAAGCGCACAGTCAGCCGCGCTCCTCTGGTCCGCCACTGCCCCTCAGTTCAGGCAAACGCAAGCGACTGTCCACCCGCTCTGTTGTCTGGATAGTACACATTCAAGGGCACAGTGTGCACCCCAATCCGGCTTGTGTTCTTCTACAGCCAGGAGGCTGGAGAGCCAGGCAGCCCCCAATTATGTACAACTCCTAGTGGGTCTGACACACAGGCCAAGCAGTAACTGCAGTATAGCACAATCGTTTCTCCGCTCCTCCTCCTCTTCACTGCAGCGCAGCCCTGTCTGCCATTTTCCTCCTCATGGGGCCGGGTTCCCAACCGTCTTCACTCCATCATAGCAGTCCAATTTTGTCCGGGGCAACGTCGCAATGCAGGGTGTTGGTGTCCCCCACAGTTTGCTGGTTTAATTTGTGGCCAAGGCTGCCCACAACTGCCGAACCTCAGGATCAGTTAAGGATCACAATGGGAGCTGTACGGATTCACAGCCTCACCACATGGGCCCAGGCCACACCCCTCATAGAATTGGCGAGTAAACCCCTTTTGAAAATGAAGCAGTTTAGATGTGTGTGTCCGATGGCTATTGGAAACATCATTGAGAAAACAGTTCCCAAGTGGGCGGGCATAAAATATATCCAATTGAACGCCTAAAGGAATGTTGACATGTTTGCTTATCGAGGCAGTGGCGTGCAATGCATCTGTGCAGTAATTGCATGTGCTATGGAGCTTATAGCCGGACCAATTGTTTTCGTATTTTAATGCAAATACATTTTGAATAAAAATACATATTTTAAATGTTAATAAAAATGTGTTGTTTATAAAACCTGGTTTTGACTTTATGTTGAGCGGTTATGGGTGTACATGTCCGGCCTGAAGCTGTTGAAAATGTATTATAATGGCGGTGGTGCTGGTAGTTACGGGGTTGATAGCCTTTTTTGTAAAATTCGAGCCAATGGTGAGAAGGTGTCACAGGAAGCGATCAATACGTGGCTTTCAGGGGAGGAGGCCTGCATACTACACAAGCCAGCCGGAAAACATTTTAAATGACAAATGACGGTGGTATCTGATGTCGAACAACAATGGCGGGCACATATTATGGATTTGAGCCAGTTCCGTGAAGACAACGATGGTTTCCACTATATTCTAGCTGTCATCGACGTTCTATCATAATACGCCTATGTCGAGGCTTTAAAGAACAAGATGGGTCACAGCGTGGTGACTGCTTTTAAAGCATATTAAACAAAGGCCGAACCCCCGCTAAACTACAGACCAACACCGGTAAGGAGTTTTTAAATAAGCTGCTAGAGTCTCTAAAGCAACACGGCTGCATCACTTCGTAACACTCTCCGAAGTTAAAGCCTCTATTGTATAACATTTTATACTAACTTTTAAACCGCGGCTCTGGCGATCACCCGTAGATAAGTGGAGGGGTTACCCGCTTTTATAAATGTGTATAACACGTATCATAGATCTTCTAAAACCACCCCTGCTGATGGAACGCCACAGAATTTCCTGGCTGTCTGAAAAAACTGTACGGCGAAAGACTTTTTAAAAAGATAACGCTTATGCCCCTTAAAACGGGGATCATGGACTCCAAGATGGCCGCCGACACAAGGTAGAAGTGTTGGCAGCTGCTCCCTAGCCCACTATCAGTCTTAGGTGGTTCCACCACCCCCGATGACTGAAGGCGAGGAGAAACTGCCTTGCACATCCCCCCTTATCTACCCCTGGGAGAGGATAGACTTTCCCAGGAAGGAGGAATCGCTCTGGGGGCATATTCCTCGAAGGAGCAGGAGGCAGCGAGGAGTAACGGCCGTGTGACCAGTGAGGGACAAAGTGGACCACCGGGAGAGGAAGGAGCTGCAACTGCCAAAGACAAAACGGTGGTGCGGTGGAGTCCCCCCGGCGTTGCTCTGGTCCAGGAAGAGCGCTGGTGAAAAGGAAGGTCCCAGCGCCCCAGTCCTTGGCGAAATGAAGCAGCAGGATCCCAGAAGAGGGGACACCAAGCCGTGTGCAGCGCAAGGGGGGGGAGGAGGAGGAGGAATCACTTAGTAATGATCCGAGCACTGCGGGCGTCTGTGATCTTTTAAAAGCAAGGGATCCAAAGCCCTAACATTAAGGGGGACAAAACGGAGGGCCCCTAACCTGGGGCAAGATATGCCAGATTGGACCCCTGAAATGGCAGACTTTGCGAATTCTACAGTAGGCCTCGCTAGATAAAGAGCCCAGGGCCTAGCCAGAGGGAGCAACAAAGAAATAGGGACACGAATAAGGTGCGGAGCAGAACCCAGTAACTTGCACCTAGAAGGACCTGGCACACTGGAGGAGCATGTGGGGGGAGATAGGTCCCACAACCATTAAAGGCACAGGGGGAACCCCCCGATGGGGGGAAAAGACACCCTGGCACCCCCCGCAACCAGCAAGGATAAAGGGGGTGAGAGCAACTACACCCAAGACACCAGACAGCGCCCCAGTGAGGCTGGGGTAAGGGCGACCGACAACCCGGAGTGCAAGCCAAGGAGAAACAGACTGGGGAGGTCCCAGAAAACCAGGAGAGTCCAAGGAGGGGTGAGAACACCAAGTAGGGCAAAGAAGGGTGCCACAGGGAAGAGACAGGGCCATAAAGAGGTTAAGGCCGGTGGCCCACAAGGGAGAGATGAGCCCTACCTGCCTACAAGCCCTACGGCACAGTTTATTAGGAAACACACAACAGAGGGGGTCGTGCCCATAGCCCTCAATGACTTCCAAGGTGAAAGACCGCCCAGCGAAAGCAGGCTCACCTGCAGGAGATACCCTGGGCACCCTCCCCACCATGTGGCTAGCGATAGAAGTTAGACAACGGGGCAAGGGCAGCATGGACCGCCTGAAGGATCGGACGGACTCTGAGGTGGAGGATGGTGGCGCCCCAATGCAGAGAAATGCAATCTCTCCAGGCGACCCTAGCCAAAACCTTCCAGGACCAGTTCCAACTGATGAGAGCGGACCTAAACTCAGCGCTAGGGGAGATGAGGCGCGAGATAGGCCAACTAGGGCAACAAACTGACTTGCTTGAAAGAGGCCTACATGAGGTTGACAGAGGCTACAGCGAACAGTGAGGCGATAGCGCGCCTAAGCGTGGCAACACAGAACTTGGAGATACAACAGGAGGACCTAGAGAATAGGTCACAGAGAGTCAACATAAGAAAAAAACGATTGCCGGAAACAATATTGGACAAAGAACTGAAGGGGGAAACGCAGAAGGTTTTTGCTGAACTCTTGGGAGGGATTGACCCAGAAGCAGCGGAACTGGACCGGATCCATAGGGTGCTCCGGCTGAACAAGGGCCCCAATGCCAGACCACGGGACGTCTTGGCGGCATTCACAAGATTTGGGCAAAATGAGGTGGTTTTTAGGGCAGCCAGGCAACAAGACCCAGTGCAATACAGGGGCCAAGAGATAGCACTATACCTGGACCTGGCTAACAGCACATTAACCAAGAGGAGACACGTGAGTCTAATATTGAAAGAATTGACCAAGAAGAATATTAAGTACAAGTGGACCTTCCCGTTTGGTCTGATGTTCGAGTGGAAAGGGGCCCAAAAGCGGGTAACCTCACTGCAAGAAGAGGCAGACATAATACATCTGTACATGGGTGAAGACTCGGCGAGACAGGGGCCCCCAGCACCAGAGATCAAAGCAAGGCCCAGCCAATGGGAATGGTCAATAGCAGGGGAACGGTGCAGAAGGAGGGCGTCATTAAGGGGCCTGCGACCGAGAGGGGGGGAGGCGGCTGAAGAAGGGGAGGGCAATGAGGCATAATAGTGACCAAACAATGACCATAAGAGGAGTAAAAGGGAGGTGGTGGACGATCAGATTATAATTAGGGCAAAGGGAACAGGGGGTATAAAACATGTTGGAACCAGCAATGGTGGAGGCACCCGGGGGAAGGGATTAGGGGGGCACAGGAAGGGAGGGGTGAGTTAGGCTCATTCTGAAGTTGGGGATGGGAATGAGGGGGGAGTGGGTGGGGTACGGCAGTGGGAGGCAGCAAGCAGTCAGGAGAAACAGAGGGAAAGAAAGGAGAGGCCTCGGGAGAGGAGGGTGGTTGACCAAAGAGGGGAGAAGAGGAGGGAGTGGCAAGGAAGCAGGACCGGGGGCGAAGAGAGGAGAGTAAATGTGAGGAAAAGGGATAGGGACAGAAGAAGGAGAATAAGGGCAGAGAGCGAGACGTGGCAGGTTAAAGTGGATAACGCATAATCCTTGAAAGGAAAAAGATAGAGAGATTCAAAAAGACAACAGGGCTAGATGTCTTAGCCTTACAGGAGACCCCTGTCCTGAAACAGGATCAGGGGCAATTCAAACTTCAGGCCTTTTCCCAAGTGTTCCGCGTCGGGCCCCAGCAAAGCGGGCAGGGTGTCACTGGCGTTTAGCAATAGTATGGACTTCAGAGTATCGGACACACTCGGGTATAAAGGGGGAAGATAACATACTAGTTAAAGGGGAATACATGGGTGTAACCTACACTATCTACACTATAGTATCAACGTACGCACCTAACACAGGTCAAGAGCGCTTCTTAGGGGAACTGTTGGTGGAAGGGTTCCCAAAGGGACACATAATCCGATTGGGGGATCTCAACCTGGCATGGAATAAGAGTGGAGACAGGACAACTAGGGAGGGCCCTGGATGGGGGAGTCGTAGCATCTCCCCAACTGAGGGAGAGATTCGAGAGTGCAGGTCTGAAATATGTTTGGAGAGCAGTGGAGGGGCAAAAGTAGGGACATTCATTCCTCCCTCTCAGGGGTACATGGCATGCAATCCAGGATTGACTACATATGGGTAATGGTGTGACTCGTGGGGAGGGTAGAGGGGGTAGAGGCAGGCCCTCTGGGGATTTCAGATCTTAAGGTGGTGTCAATGAGCTACTTGGAGACCCAGTGATGCAGGAGGAAATGGGGGACAAGATAAAGACGTTTTTTGAGCAGAACAAAAGCTCGGATACGAACGAGAGCACTAGGTGGGATGCTTTCAAAGCTACTATGAGAGGGGAATTTATAGCACTGAGGGTGCAAAGAGAGAAACAGATGAAGGGGTTAGAGGTTGTGGGAGAAATAGAGGATGCACGCCAAAAGGTGGTAGACTTCCCCCCCCCCCCACAAGGAAAACACTCGGGGCATACAGGTGTGTGGTAGGGCAACTGGAGGTCCCCAGAACTAAGAAACCAGAAAGTGCATTGCTGTTCATGAGGCAGAAATATTGCACCAAAGTGGACACTCTACTGGCACGCCTATTGTAGGAAACACAGAGCAGAAAACAATTGTAGGTATAAATGATGAAACAGTGCAGAGTCTCATCCGAACGGAAGAAATTCAAGAACTATAGCACCCTATACACATCTCAGAATCCGCAGACCCAGATGCAAATAGACTTCCTAGAGAGTACACAATTGCCCAAGATACCCCCGGGGGAGCAGGAAATGCTATGTCGGGTAATAACAGAGGAGGAATTGAGGAGCACAATAGCAAAGTTCCCCCTGATTAAGGCCCCGGGCCGAGACGATTACTCGGCTGTCTTTTACAAAACATACGCCCACATACTAAACCCCCTTTTAGCACAATTATTTAACACAGTTAAGGCAACGGGCCACATTACAACATCTATGGAAGAAGCTAAAATAACACTTTTACCTAAGCCCAACAAGGACCCCACAGAATGTACCTCATACAGGCCCATCGTGCTCATAAACATAGATGGAAAAATGTATACTAAAATACTGGCAAAAAGATTGAAAGGTTATCTTCCCTCACTGATTCATCAAGACCAGGCAGAGTTTGTCCTGGGCAGAAAGACTGCAGACAATATTAGGAGAGTGGCACATCTGGTGGAGAAAGCCCAGGAAACAGCCACTCCGATTGTCCTATTGGCTCTAGATGTCGAGAAGGCTTTCGACCGGGTGGAGTGGCTGTTTCTGTTTAGAGTAATGGGGAAAAGGGGCCTGGGAGGAGACTTCCTTAAAATGGTTCAAGCCAATTATAAAAATCCGATGATTCATCTTTCATTGAATGGATCCATGTCACGCCCTGTCGGTCTAGGTAGAAGAACTGAGCAGGGGTGCCCGCTCTCCCCACTCCTGTATCTGGAGCCCTTTTTACAGGCATTACGGGTTGTCCCATTTTGGGGGCACACAGCATAAAGTTGCGGTCATTGCCGACGATATGCAAATGTCTCTCACTAGACCCAAAGAATCGATAGAAGCCTGTAGGAAATAACTGACAGGATTTGGGGAAGTGTCAGGCTTGAAAATCATCCTGAAAAAGTCTGAACAGTTAAACTTAAATGTTGGGAAAGGAGAAGGCCGAGGAGTTGAAAACATCTACATTCCCGTGGAGCCCGGGGGGATTAAATATCTGGGGGATTAAATCACGCCTTCCCTATCCGTGGTATGCAGCTAACTATCCACCGTAGGTGCAATAAGGAAGGACTACCTGAAATGGAGGAACCTCTGGGTCTCATGGATGGGCAGGATGGCAGGAGTGAAAATGGTCATGCTGCCACGGCTACTTTATATATTTCAGGCGATTCCATTGACAATGCCTCTGGATTTTTTCAGGGAACTAGGGAAGGCAACTAGAGAATTTATTTGGGAGGGGAAGGGAAGAGGCCACGTGTTAGCCGCCGCCTGCTGATGGCACCAAAGAGGTTGGGTGGATTAGAGCTCCCCAACATTCAGCAATACTGCGAGGCAGCACAACTGCGTGTTATACGGGAATGGTTCTCGTGGAATGAAGGGTAACAGTGGACTCGGATGGATAGGGCTGTGGCCCAACACGACCTGAAGGAGGTCTTGTGGCTCACGCACCACCATAGGCCAAAACATCTATGCATGAGCGTCATCTCAAAGGCACTAGCGGACACTTGGGACAAAGTGGTGAAGAAGCAGTCACTGTTAACTCTGATTATTTTTTTTTTTTGGATTTTTTTTAGAACAAGGAGTTTATGCTGAGACTGGAGGGGGGCTGTAGGACGATCAGGGATATGATCTGGGGAAAAGAGTGAAATCCTTACTGGAGTGCAAACAAGATTTCGAGTGGGAGAGCGGGGGAAACACAGTTACTTCCAAATAAGACGTTGGGTAATGAACGGGGATATTAGAGCAGCAGCACCATTCGAGAGGTTCCTTTTGACAAATGATTGGAACAAAGGGGCTTATTTCTAGTTTATACAGGCTATTGGATGAAGCATCCCCTCAGCAAGACTGGCTGTACATGGCCCGATGGGATCAGAATCTGGGAAAAGAGGTCACTAGAGAGGAATGGGAAAGGCTCTGGAGAAGAATACCAAAGGTGGCAAGGGCAGTACAGATCCAGGAAGCGTGGTATAAATGTTTATTCGTCTGGCACTACACCCTTGCCGGCCTACACAGTATTTATCCTGAGGTTTCCAAAAAATGCTGGAGGGGGTGTGGGGAGGAGGGAACCGCAGCGCATATATGGTGGGAATGTCCCAAAATCAAGCCGTTTTGGAAAAGTTACTCCAGGCTCAGGTGCAAGTATTCGGGCAGGGGGCCGGAAGGGATCCTAAACAGGTACTGCTGGGACTGAAGGGAACGGGGACAGAGGGAGAAAGTGGGGGATGAGAAAAGGCAAGGGTGGTATTAACATTGGCAGCAACGACCCCCGTAGCACAAAAACGGAATGGTCCAACTGTACCGACGGAACAGGATTGGCTTGCGAGAGTTGTGGGAACTGGTAGCGCTAGAATGGGCCACATGTGCAATGAATAACAGTTTGGGGAAATTCGCAACGGAATGTGGGAAACCTTGGCCTTCCTGAAGGGAGATTTTAGGGCCCAATGGTGTCCACTAAGTCTGTAACTTTTGGAACTGAATTAGCGGAACCCCAGAAGGGCAAGCCAATCGAAAAAAGAGACTGCATGCTGTCGGAAATGTGGAAGGGATTGGGGGAGGGAAGGGGGAGGGAGGAGAGAGGGCGGGAGGCAATGTTTAACATGTTGTAAATCAATAAAGAGACGTTTTAAAAAAAAAAAGGGTATCATGTGCAGATTTCAAAACGCAAGGCTGTCTTTACAATGGGCTATGAGCAAAACTACAACGACAAGATCTTTATCGTAGATGGAGTGACTCAAATCGAGGGCCTCTATACATACATATATATATATATATATATATATATATATATACACGCACACTAATTGATTATTCAGGTAAGGGTATTCAAGGTGTTTTTTACAGGTAAGAGATCCAGAAAGTCAGTAAAGACCAAGAGTGAGCTTATAGAATTGAAAAAAGTCATATAGAGTAAAGATCGTGGGTGGCCTGACAAATTCAACAGTTGGGTGCCCGCCGGATCCCTCTAGGCCACGGGTGTGTAAGCGGGTGGCATGGGGTCTGCACCTTTCTATATTATGCTCCCCAGCAACGCTTCAGCCGAGACATTCACAGCGAACAAAATATCCAACTTTACCGTGTAGTTGACCAAACCCATACATGTGCAAGGGCAATGGACGTGGTGCTCACTGAAGTTCAGTTAGTCGGATCGTGGGACGCTTTAGCGCCAGGGGAATCCCAGGGACGTCATTTCACCAAAATGCCAGGGGTAGCAGAAGTGACATCACACAACCCTTGACCCCTGATGACATCACAGGAAGTGATGTCATTTGACCCCACCCTGAAGTGATTTCGCGGGAAGAGATGAAACATGACCTTTCACCCATTGACAAAACAGGAAGTGGCATCACATAGCATTGTACACTACGAAAAATATGGTTACGATATCACTATAATGTGATGTACATTTCATACAAGAATGGATCGCCCTATGTATCGTTAAGATCAGTGTGTATAGGCCCTTATTACCGAATTACTGTGAATGGAAGCAGACGTCCATGACCAAATGATAATGATGTGTTATTATATAGCACTTAAGCTTAAGCGCTTTACATAGAAGAAATATGCACCCAATATCACCCAACCTGTGTTGTTACCCATTTATCGACATCAGAAGGATGAAAGACTGAGTTGAGGCGTTTAATAACACACTAAGTCAGTGACTCACCCCTTGAAGTGTGCCTGAAATAAACCTTTAATGAGTCTAGCTATTATTGTATAGAATTCCAGAAAGACACATTTTTTGGCATTCCTATTCTTTCTTATTTAGGTTCAGTGCTGAAAGTGTTAGACTTGTGGCACTCCTGTTCTTATTTTTCTTCTTTTTTAAAGGGGCCTGAACAAGAAAGCCAGCCACTCCAGAATTAAAGAGCCACATGGTGCTGGCCACAGCCCAGGTGCTTGTATTGCAAAACATAGAGGTTGCAAGGGAGACCTTAGAGGTCACACTTGCAACCTCTGGCGACCCCCAAATGACGTCCCTGGGGAAACCATGTTCATCATAAAACGAACAAACCCGCTGAGGCTCTGGAGGGGCGGGTTGCCCGAGGAGCTTTACACAAATATACAGGAACTTTCAGATTCATCAACAAAGCTGCATCAATCATACCAGAGTATGGCGATACAACGCTACACCTAGACCGCACCGGCAGAACTTTTTTTTACAGGTTCTGGAAGCATCAGCAGGAAGACTGCGCAACATATTTGGAAGCGTACAGCACATTGCAAGTGAAGAACCGTGGGACAATGCCTATGGTGACTTTAACAGGTTTTTTTTTTTTACTCTACAACGATTTCAAAGAGTGGGGGAACCGTGGAGATTAAAGGGAAAAACAACAATATTGTGAACATTCGATACAACAAGCCCGATTACATCCATGTGTGTAAAAACCATTTCAAAACCATCAACATACAGATAGGAGATGTTCGGGGGAGTTTGTATCATTTAAATATGGAAAAATAGGGCTGCGTTTGCAGTTCAGATGGCTTCAGCTGAAAGACTAATAAAACAACATTATAATGGCAGTGGTGAAGAACTATGGAGACCCTCGGACCTATACATACATGAATGTGGCTAGTTACATCGATCAGCCGTATTTTAGCAGAGCACCCGTAATGTATGGGGCGAGGCTCGGCGGTATCTTTAGAAGTATTTTCAGACACGCAATGTCCTTCATACGTTGCAGTTTTGAATTGGCTAAACCGCACATGAAAACGTCAGCCTCCAATATTGCAAAAGACGTCCTGGGAAGCAGGACAACTGCGGTTGCAGAGCGCCTCGCCAAACAGAAAAAGGAGGGCACAGATGGGCCAGGCCTTATTAGCTGCCCCTCTGACATCACAGAAACAGCCCAAGAGGGTTCATTGGAGTGAAGATTGTCAAAGGGCCTTTGATGGCTTGAAAGAAAATCTGTGCAGGGCACCGGTCTTATGTGCCACTGACTACAGCAAATTCTTTATTGTGCAAACTGATACCTTTGACACTGGAATTGGAGCTGTCTTGTCACAGTTAAATGACAAAGGGAGAGAACACCCCGTTATTTTCAGCAGTAGGCAACTCAAGGGTAGGAACTTAGGTGGGCCACTGTTGAAAAGGGAAGAGATCGAGCTCCGATTTCACACATTCCCCAGAGGCTCAGTGTAAGAAGGTCATTGTTCTTAAAAAAGATATCCCTACCCTTGTGTCTTCTAGTGATAACACACTACTTCTTCGGCTGTCCGCGTTAGGCTTTTGATTTGTTTTATTTTGGTGGGTTTCGGGGGGCAGCACAGCAGGGATGCAAACAGATAGAGGCCTTCTGGTGTTGAGATAGTCATGTTCTCCCTGACCTGGTCAGTCAGAGCTATTTGCAAATAGCCTGATTTGAGGTCGAAGGTGCTCACAATATCTTGTCCACAAACTCATCAGCCCTGGGCAATGGGTGTGCATCAGTCTTGGTGACTGCATTGACTCCTCTGCAGTCCACACAGAACCGCCAGTCCTTGGTTCCTGCCTGGGAACTTGCCTTGGGGACAAAGACCACTGGGCTAGACCATGGCCTAGTTGAGGGTGTAATAACACCCAAGTCCAACATCTTGGCGACCTCTGCCTTGATGTGGTTCTTAACAGTGTCTGACATCTGTAGTGTATGCTTTTGACAGGTAAACTGTCACCAGTGTCAATATCATGCCTGGTGAGACCTAGTGAGGCTTGTTGTAGCAGAGACCAAAGGAGCATACTGATGGAGCAAAACCCTGCAGGTCCTCTGCTGCTCTGGTGTCAGATCTGGGGAGAGGTGCACTCCCTCCACTGAGCCATCCTGAGGGTTGCTATACAGATAATCCAGAAGGGGCTCACTCACATCCTCTTCTGGCTCTGAAGCTAGCAAGAGGCATGAGACTTCTCTCCTGTGGAAAGGCTTGAGCCTGTTGACATGGAAGAATTGAGGGGCTATCCCAGGACCCATGTCAACCATATAGTTAACTTCACCCATCTTAGAGATTATCCTGAAGGGTCTAGTCCACTTATCTGCCAAAGCTTGAGGCTTGCTAGGCTCCATCACAAGGATCTCCTGACCAGGAGTCCAATTCACTAGTGAGGCCTTAAGGTCATGCCAGTACTTGTTCAATTCTTGACATGCCTTTAGGTTTGCTGTTGTCTGGCCCATCATTTGTGCCATCCTCCTTCTGAGGCCAATACCCGTACTCCCCCCTTGTTTGGCAGGACCTGGAGGGGTGGCTTAAAATCTTATTGTACTAAGGCAAGGGGCTCCCCTCACTGGGTGTCCAAAGAGGAACTCAAAGGGGCTGAAACCAACACCCCCTTGAGGCACCTCTCTGTAAGCAAGCAGCAGGCATTGTAGGAGCATATCCCATTTCCTCCTTATGGGCTCTTCCAAAGCACCCAACATGCCCTTGAGAGATTTATTAAATCTCTCAACCAGACCATTGATATGAGTTTGGTAGGAGGTTGAGAACGTATACGTTATACCACATTCCTTCCACATAGCTTTCAACTAGACATGAAGTTGGCTCCTCCGGGGAAACCCACTCTGTTAATAATACCCTGTAGAGCCCTAGCAAACACGTTGGAAGTTATGGTCCAACAGGGTATAGCCTGAGGGTACCTCGTGACATGATTTACCAGTACCAGGATGAACCTGTGTCCACCTGATGATGGAGGGTGTAGGGGACCAATAATGTCAATGCCCACCCTCTCAAATGGTGTGCCAACCATTGGCAAAGGCTGCAGTGGAGCAATGACACTGTCTCCAGTCTTGCCAGACAACTGACAAGTGGGACAGGTCTTGCAGTGAACTTCCACTTCTACTCACATTCTGGGCCAATAAATGCTGCCAACATGACTAGCTAAGGGAACCTCATGTGCTAACTGCAAAAGACGGGGCCTGTATACCTTGGGTATAACCAAACTCTTGACTGCACCAGGTTCAGGCTGAGTGGGCTCACTGAAAAGGAACTCTCGCCCAACAGATCATAAAAGACCTAGGCACTTCTCCCTGTGCCCGAGTCTGGGCCAGTTTTCTTAGACCCTCAAGAGAGTGGCACTCTCTTTGACCCTTAACGAAATCCACCCAAGAGGGCCTTCCTTCAGCTAACAAGCAGTGGAGGTCTCAGTGATCCTCTTGGATGAGTACCTCTCTCCAAGGAGGGTCCTCTGGCTCTTCCCCTCAAGAGTTGAGTCAAGGGTCACCACTGGGCATAGTCCTTCAGGACCACAGTGGTGGCTGCTGAAACAGCTGGAAGAGAAGAAGCCTCCTTCACAGAGGTGGTCTTCTTACTCTTCTTCTTAGCCTTGGGTTTCCCCTTTGGCTTGGTCAGACTCCATGTGACCTATGATCTAGTGACTGCAGCAGCAGTCATGGGTAACCTATCTGAAATTAACCCTATCTCTACTAAGTCATACCCCAACGAAATGTTGCCAGGTACATTGTCTTGAACCAGGACAGGATGCTTTGCTGTCTTGTCATCAGTCTGAATGGTGACTAGGGCTACATGAGAACATTTGGGAGGCTCACCAGCTACCCTGGTGGCTCTCAGAGAAGCAACTACATAGTCCTCTGGGCTGAGCAGGGTCATGTCCATCATTGACATGCTAGCCCCTGTGTCTTTTAAATCAGTGGAAGGCTGGCCGTTTATGAGGACACTTCTCAAAACATTATGTGTATTCTCTGGGATAGTAGCCAGTACTTCTGAGTACTGGTCCTAGGCCCCAAGGGACACCAAGGAAATCTCTACAGGAGGACCAAATGTGATCCTGGAGAGGAGGGGAGGACAGTGGCCTCCACCTCGGGCATAGAGTAAGAGTAGGACAGGCTGACAGCCTGGACACCAAGTGCCTTAACTTTACACTTGGGGTCACCCTTTCTGTGGTCCAGGGCCCCACAGTGTCAACAGGTGCCAGACATTCAGGGGACTGAACTGGATCCACTGGGAGTCCTGCTTTTCAGCAGGATCACCACTACTCTTACTCCCACCCCCATGAGACTTATCCCCACTAGGTTGCTGGACCTTAGCGGGAAAATGTTTAGGTTTATTAGGATGTGGCTGCTTCTTGGATTCCTCAGCCTTCTGAGGGGTCCCCTTCTCCTTGTCCTTCCCTCTGGGATCCTTATGAGACACCCTGTGGCAGACCCATTTGTCATCCAACCTGGCCAACTTAAAGGGGTCCAAGATATTCTGGACGGCTGTGGTGAACAAGCCTCAGAAAAAAAACAGTAAGTGAGACAATTCAACAAAAACACACACACACACACACACACACACTCACACTCACACACTCACACACTCTTTCATAAACTTGGTTGCAGGATACCTGCTACTCGCAACTGGTTTGGCTAAAGTTTCCACCTTAGCTTTCTCTAGCTGGAGTCTGACATTCAGTGTCTGTTTTTGAGTTCAAGATCCCCGTCTTTAAGTTTAAGATCCTTCTTGGAGTAGAACTTGCTGTGCCAACTCCTTTCTTTAACTTGGCTTCAGTCTCTAACTTTTTGTATTCAAAGGCTAACTTTATCCTTAATAACTCAAGTTCCAGGGCACTTCCCTGAGAAACAATGCTGTGTTATGGAATAGAAGTGACTGAAGAGGTGGCAATCTCAGTGGCAACATCTTTGACTTCACCAGGGGTAACTACCCCATCAAAGCCCCACCCCCATTTTCATCATGAGTATCACACTCTGCCTGGAAATTCACATGGGCAGCTATAAACTCAGCCCTAGACTTGCTATTTCACTCACTTCACAAGCACTCTGGAGAGCCTCTAAGCTCATCCTGGTCAATTTACCATTTGCAATAGTTTCCACTGTTTGTAGTGCAGTTATCCGTATACACTAATAGAACCCTAAAGTAGTAAAGACGTGTGGATATTTTGTAGTAGCTAGGTTAAACACTGAGTCTTAAAACCAGTGATCCCACCGCTGTACCACCAGTGTAAAGACTAGAGGGGGATATATATACATTTGACCCCCATATGGTAGGCTAAAGGCACGGAACACCGCAGCCAAGGCTCTCAATTTAGTAGCAATGGATGAGCAGCGAGGCTTAAGCATTCAGGAAGTGATGCAGGCTGGTTCTTAAGTACAGTGTTTCCCCTAAGCCCCCACAAAAGAATGACAACACACTATGTCAGGTGATAACACAGCTTCTTTGTGTAAAATAAGGTTCAGTAATTTAAATAACACTTTGCAAATACTTATTCAAAGAATGGCAAATATATACACTCTATGTGGTACCACACAATACTTAAATTCAGTAATAGAAGCACTGACTACAGATAGTTTTAAATAGGCAGATGAATTCTTAAGTGAGGTGTAACAGCATAGATTGGGGAAGAAAGGCAGGTCAGTTATGAACAGTGGCAGAATGCTTTCTTTAGACTAGATAAACAATTCTGTCTGAAGACCCGCCACCTGGACAACCTGTAATGGAAAAGTTGGGGAGTAACTTATCTTACAGCCCAGTCGAATAATGTTCAATAACCTTTATACTTTCTTTTAAAAGGTTCTACAACCCCAAAATACCTGAAGCCACATGAGAATGGCCCCAAGACGAAACTGGGACCCCTGGACGACTCCTGAGGTTAGAAGATGCTTTTCCTCATCACAGAACCTTTGGTGCCTTGGCAGGCGAAGTTTCTTGGTTTCACTCGACGATTCCCTCTGAGGATGGACCCCCCCTTGTAAGAAGGAGCCACTGGGATGCTGAGTCCAAGAATAAAAATGGAACCAAGTAATTTTGAAGGGCAGCTGTTTTGCTCTTTGCGGTGCTCTCCTTTGGTCTGATTTCTCCGACTGTAGAAGTCCTGTGAAGATGAAATTTGCTGTGGGCTCCTTAAAGGCTTGGCAGATGAGAGTAAGACCCCTAGGGCACTTCGATGACTTCTGGTGGCGACGGGTTCATAGGTCACTTTTGTTGTCGGGTTTCGGATCTATGCAGTTGTCTGACTTTTGGTTCTTTGGTGCGGCAGCCACAGCACAGACCTCTGGATGGCTTCTGGTGACCTGGACTCAACCACTAGAGTGGACTTCGGAACCTCACCAAGTCTGGACCCTTGGGATGTCTGCATTAGCTTCTGGTTGTGGGACACCCACCAGCGGACCTTCCTCTGCACTCAGTGACTCTCTCCGGTGGGAAAGTGGTCATTGATGATGGCAAGGATGTCCTTTGAAATGTTCTTAGGCAGTTTGAAACTTTGGCAACTCTTGGTGTCCAGCAGCACTATGCCAGGGTACCCCCTCTTCTGGGCAGTCAAAAGGAACCCAGGTTCAACCCAGGTGACTATAGGAGTCACAGTAGCTTGCCTGTAGATATTCCCATTGCTGGCCCACCTCAGGAGGGCGATTCATACCTCAGGCCCCCTGAATTGCCTCAACAATCTTTTGTTTCACTCGGCGCACTGCATACTCCTTCTCGGCCCAACCGCTGTTCGGCCTGACCTTCAACAGAAGCATTGCCTTCACATGGCCAGGCTAAGGATCCAATGGTCTTTCCCCAATTGTGACATGTGCTTCATTCTTCACTGAGGCAGCATCCAAGCAAAGAGTGGCAGATATCAGAGCATAGTGCTAGGTGCCGTACTGAGGCGCACTCAGGACTGCACGATGTCGAAAATCATCCTGTGCCCCTCCTAAACTCCCTCTTCGCCCACAGCACCTTACCTCAGGGAAGTGCACTTGTGCCTTGCGCACTCGTATTACACTTATGTCACGCATACGCATTGTACACTAATCCCGCTCTCCTGCCCAGATCACCTAAGCTCGCCCACACCATGGTACCCATCTCTCCCCCAACCAGCCTTCCTTCAACACACCACTAGGAACCATCGTCTCCAAATCCACACCAGGAGATCCTCCACACCCCTACCCACTCCCACATCCCCACCTACCATCTACACTAGAAACAAGATCCTCCGTATGTGCACTTGGCCAATTCTTCACCCACATCGCCCTGCCAAAAATCTTTCTCGCCGCCCTATTGTGCCTACCGATACCACTCCCCTCAAATGTGTACTAAGCAATGCTAGGTCCTTCCCGGCTATTCCCCTTAGACCCATGACCTTCTGACCTCTAAGGACCTCGACTTGCTTGCCGTACCTGAGACTTGGCTCCATCCCGGTGCTGGCCCTGCATTATCCATTCCTATTATTATTTTTTTTATTGTCTTATAGTCAAAACAACAGTTGACTTTTCACAAAGGCAGACAAAAGAAAAGAATACAGTTCATTTATCATACATCCATCAAGAAAAAGATGAAAACATAATTACTCATAGAGATCAATATAAAAATGTGTGAAGAGCAAAAAAGAAAATTCCTCCTCCATTGCTATCCCACCTGGATACGCCATCTTACGGAGCGGCAGAATCCTCAACAGAGGTGGCCGAGTCACACTCATCTTCAAAAACACCTTTGCCATCAGAACCATCAACTCAAGACCCATCCCTAACTGCAAATCGCTTTCCACCAAGCTCTCTATCTCACCCACATGAACCATCAAAATTCACCTCATCTACCGACCCCCGTACCCCACCATCCCCCTTGCCTCCTTTTGAAGATTAGCTCTTGCAAGTCATCTATCCATCCTTAAAGCTGAGCTCTAAACTCCTCCTGGGCCTCATGCCAGATTCCTTCAGCGAATCACTGACCCTACCCACATCCATCCATGGCTGCACCCTTGATTGGATGGCTGATCTCAACTGTGACATCTCCTGCCCAACCATCTCGACCTGCCCCTGGTCAGACCACCACACCATCACAAGAACCCAACTAACAGAACAACGGACCCTGTGGCTCTAGTCAATCTCTATAACGCCACAATTACTCAAGCAGTTGACATACCCCAATCAAACAGCACAAAGCCAAACCTGCACCAAAGAAAAACTCCTGAACTCCTTGCCTCGCATGCCTTGAAACGTGCTGAAGAAAAGACTTGGAGAAAAAACCCTTTCTCAGCCAACAAAGACTGATTCACTTCACTTGCCAAAGACTATAAAAAGGACATACACACCGCCAAAGCCAACAGTAACAATACGAGAATTGAAAACTCCATATCCGATTCTCACGAATATCTTGTGCAAACTCGAGTCTCCGGTCTCCCCTCATGCCGCCCTCACTGTAGACGATGCCTGGTGTACCAAGGTGCAAGTAGCCCTTACAGAAAAAAATTGTAACACTTCAGAAAAAGAATCTGCTCCAAGCAACCAACCATCCTCGCCATACCTCAACCCTCTACTTACCTGGTGGCACTGCATTCCCCCACCTCCACGCCATTTGACTTTCACACAGTCTCAGAACTGGAAATAGCCAACATAATCAAAAGTCTCAAGCCATCCCGCTGCAAAGGTGACGCCTGCCTGGCTCCCATCATCAAAGATGGCGCATAGTCACACCATTTATTACTGCCATAATCAATGCCTCCTTCTCCACAAAAGCTGTACCAGCATCCCTGAAAGAAGCTTGGATCTACCCGCTGCTTAGAAAACCCTCCCTCGACCCCTGGATCCCTACCAACTACCGTCCCATTACGACAGTGCCATTCATCCTAAGGATCCTTGACCATGCAACCTACATCCAGGTACAACAACACTTTGAAGGTAACCACATTCTGGGCACCCATCAATCAGGCTTTTGCCCAATGCATGGCATGGAAACTGCCCATGCTCGAGCTGAAAAATCAACTAGACGACATCAAAGACACATGTAACCCTGCCATGCTCCTCATGCTGAATCTCTCAGCTGTGTTCAACCTCTTCGATCATCCGATTCCCTGCGATCACCTCTCCACCACAGCAAACTTTCTCTCCTGCAGCCACAGACTGGGTCAGATCTTTCCTTGCTGACAGATCCTCTCGTCAATCATGCTGTCTCACCCACGCCAGTCACCTGCCACGTACTCCCAATGTTCTTGACTCTCTCCAGTGCTGTATAGTATTTATACAAAGCTCCTTTTTGATCACCTGGATGTCCTCGGCATCTCCTGCACGAACTACGCTGATGACACCCGTGAGAAACTCATGGTGGCAACAGTAAAGACAGACACAAGTGATTACAATTCACGGGTGTTTATTGAACAATGTTTGCATGGTAGAAAAATGCCTAATCTAAACCTAAATCTAAGATTGGAGCAAGCGCCGACCATCAAATGAAAATAAGGCAGTCCTAGTGGCGTTGTGTCAAAATAAAAAGGGCATATACTAAGAAACCTATTGCCAAACCTTACAACGACTACAAAAAGGGCGTGGGAAGCTTTTATAGAAAAGAAGGAAGTGTTCTCAAATAATATGTCAGGATGCAGCAGCATGGGTCTCCCTACACCGCGTTTTGAGCACGGGGTAAGGTGGGCTCTTGGAGCACAGCACACACTCGAGCTCCCCAGCATGAGTCGACAGTTCTGTTCCAGTTTATCATGAGCCAGCCTCGATGGCCAAGTCTCGTTTCACTTGAAAGTCTCTTGCTTTCAAGGGATTGATGTATTCAAATAACAAAACAAAATGTTTCTTCAACAAAGGAGTCTGTTTCCTGCTTTCACTTAGGGTGAGGATGCTTCACCCCATGGTACCCCTCTTCTGGGTGCTGACCCCTCTTTACTCTCAGCCTCCCGTCACTGGGTTCACTATGGCTTTTCCTTCCTTCACAAATCAATGATTTTTTAAACTGTTCCAGTGGGCCTCCCTTTCACTTTTGTCAACACGCTGTTTCTTGGGAATTTAGACTTGCCCCCTTCTCGTCCGCATCCCTCGGTCGGGTTCACTCTTGCCAACTTCACATTCACAGTTGTTTGCGGGACTCCCTTCCCTTGCTTTCTCACAGTTCTTAGGTCAAAGGCTTTCGACTGTATGGGAATTTTGCTTGACCTCCTGTATGACCACTTTGACCTAAGTTGGTGGCTCTCCTACAGCCTTCTGGTACTTGTAGTTCCATACAAACGGGGATCGACCAGAGTCTCTCGAGTTAGCACCCACGTGGTGCTGGTTCCCTATGCAGCTGCTCTTCCCTCAACATTTTTACAGTTCTTTGAACTTGTTTCAAGTTTCCACTTTGCAACATTCATTCACTGCAGCCCCGCTCTTATCAGTTCTCCCCTCGACTCACC
The DNA here is from genome assembly GCF_040938575.1 of Ambystoma mexicanum. NCBI lineage: Eukaryota > Metazoa > Chordata > Amphibia > Caudata > Ambystomatidae > Ambystoma > Ambystoma mexicanum. The sequence goes on from NC_090932.1 coordinate 598,723,337, forward strand.
AGTGATGAACTGCTTGGCTTTCCTCGTAACTTGAGTCAAGGCCAATACAACAGAAGCAGGAGTTTCCCTCGCTCCCGCTTATCAGCTGTCTCGTCATGTGGTCTGCCTTGCTCGTACTGTGCTCTCTTGTTCCATCTTTTATCCCTGTGGGGAAGGGAAAGGGCTGTCAAGTGTGTGTGATTCTGATCAATTACATGACTTTGCCTGACCCTTGTATTGGGACATGTCAGGTAAACGGCTTTGGTGTTAGTCTGTTCTCTGGTGTGCCGTGCAAAAGTGTCTGTGTCGGAAAAGGTGGTGGGTTAGTGGTATTGAATCTCCTACGTGGTAGGATGTGGAAAAGGTAGTAAAAGAAGGGGGGGATACCTCTTCTCACCCGTCAGTGTCCCACTTCAACTCCCTGAGGACCCCCCCCCATCCAGGTGATCCTTCCTCATAGGTCCCCCCCCCCAGGATCTGGCCGTGTCATGCCCAACTGGATGACAGATCCCCAGGGACTAGCTAGGGAGACACCTTCCGGTTTCTCACACGCCCGAATCCTCCTTCCCCTTTCAGGCTCTTACTACCAAGACACTGCAACCATCAATTCAGTCTACATCATCCAAAACTGGATAGCACCTCCTATGCTATGCTTAAACAATGACAAAACTGAGATTCTCATTGTTGGCTCCCCCACTACTCTCTGCAAACTGGATCCGGCCTATAAATCCTTTACCATCCACAGCAACCTGATCCACATCTCACCTGCCGCCAAAACCCTGGGCTTCTATCTGGACATTTCAATCAATTTCTCGCGTCAAGTTAACACCATTTCCTCCACTGCCGCCCACACAGCCAAACTACTCACCACCAGCAAGCCTTTCCTCTCCATACCCAATCGCCTCACAATTGCCAGAGCCATCACCAGGGACAAATTGGACTACTGTAACGCCCTCTTTGCTGGCACTTCGGAACGCAACCTGAAGAAACTACAGACTATCCAAAATAATGCCCTCCGTGCTGCCCTCGGCCTTGCCAAACATGCCCACATCTCAGAAGCCAGAAAAGACGCCCACTGGCTACCGATGCGAGAGCAAATCAACCTCATCGTTCACAAGTGCCTCTCCAAAACAGCACCGGCCTACCTTTCACAGCGCGTGGAAAAATACATCCCCGTTCGCCCACTAGGATCCTCCATGATCACTTGCTCAAAGTGCTGCGCTTCAGTCACCAAACAGCCGGTGGCTCTAGCTTTCCTGTTGTCGCCAACAAGCTTTGGAACAATCTACCCAGGTTCTTGAGAATGGAACCCTCCTATTGGACATTTACGATAAATTTGGAAACCTGTCTCTCCACATAAAGCTCCTCCGAGCCATGTCAATGCATCAGTGTTGAACCTCATTAACCTATGCATCCTGCTCTTCCTGCTTACCCTTACCTGCACACCCCTTCCCCTTTCCCTAATGTAACTAGCGCCTACATACCTGCGGGTTCAGTGCGCTGCAACTAATACAAACATAAATAAAATAAATGGCTTCAAGCAGTCATGAAGAGCACCTCTGGACCCTGGGTGCACCAATGGACTTCTTTGACTCGAAATGTCTGGGCACTACTCTTCAGGACTCGTGAAGACCCTTTCTCCGGACGGCAGGCACACAGGACTTGCTTCAAGGGCACTTCTGATGAAGAGCAGCAGTTTGAACAATGGTCTCTCGTAGCTCGGGGAGAGGTCTCCTTTGCAGGTCATCTCTGGATCAGTACTTGGAAGAACACAGCAGCTTTTGGATTACACAAAGAAATGCAGCAGCAGACCTCTCCTCCACCTGGTCTTCAAGGAACATCTTCTTGCTTCAGCTTCGACTTCGGCTTCTGAACAACTTCAGGTTCATGATCAGCTTCTGAACAAATTGGTGAGTGAGAGGTCTCCTGTTATACAAATCGGTCCTCATTCACTCCGGCTGAGCCAGGCTCAGTCAACCAATCACACAGGAGGGCATATATGCAGGCAGGCAGCCAATCGGGTGCACAGGCATTCAGGCCGTTCACTCCACCCAGACACCCATAACAAAGAATGTGGATTGGGGTAAGTACCCTGCCTTTCAGCACACTACACCGCATTCATGTCAGTTTTGCTCAGGGCTGTCTCAGTCATCGTGTCGCAGACAGGAACCAGATGCCCACAAGACAATATGTGAGTTCACTTCAGACTCCATTCACACAGGTCCCACCCTTATGGTGTACCGACTACGCACAGCCCCTGGGAAGGCTCCAGTAAGTCTGACAGGAGGCAGCACCAGAGCCATATGTGGTATTTCCACCCAACAGCCAGTCAGGAGGAAAGGACAGAGTCAGGGTTTCCCAGGACTTTGGGGAAAAAAAGGTAAAAGAGGCCACAGGGACCATCTTGCCTTCCTGCAGGAATCCATTGATTCCTATGGCAGAGCCTGGGTGTCCCAAAAATGGAGGACACTCGGAGCCACTGCCAAGTCAGCATGTTGCTGCCACCAGCCCATACCCTGCTCTGTGGCCAACAACCAAAAACACACAAGTTGTACAAGGGTGTAACCCCACCCATGGGTGCCATAAGGGTATGCCATCAGTGTTGTTCACCAAAAGGAAAACATGAAGAGCTGTACTGCCAGAGGTCCAGGCTGGACCTCAGTGGCAGAAAAAATTGAGAAAACACATAAAAGGAAGTGGTAGGACAAGGACTAGGAGGCCCTGTCCCTCCGTAAGGCATTTCCACCATCACAACGCTGTTTTCTCTCAATCTGGGTATTCTATGGGGATGGGTTCCTTAATGGACTGGGGCTTTCTTCTTGTTGTGTTAAAATGGCTTCTAGCCTTTCCCGGAGTGTCACAGATTGCTTCTTCCTGCGATGTTCCATCTAGTCTGCGACCATTCTGCAACTGTGGTACCAGTGCCGTTCATAGACCTACAGATCCACTGTCTTTCATTAGCGGTCATGCCAAAACTTTTCCTCCTCTCCGTCTTAGTACACTCTTCAGCACGTCCTCTCTCCGGTTCGGCGAACAGTGCCTTTTCCTTTTCTGAAGGCTTACGGTCGGTGTCTTTACCTGCTTTTCTCTCTCATGTCGGACGCTGCACATCTAGAGCTCTTTTAGTGGGTCATAGCCAGCGGATTTGAAACTCCTGGGCTCTCTATCGTTCCAGGGCACCAACCTCTTAAATTTATGATGTTCTCCGGGGATTTCCCTGGTTCCATGTCAAAGTCCTTCTTTTCTTTCCAATTCATACTCTGTTTCCAACAATCCTCTTCATCCCAGTTTTCCTTATGTTTCCTTTCATAGACATCAAGGAGGTATTTGGTTGACCATAAAAACTCTTGACTCTTCATTTCTTCCTTCATCGTATGTTATTTAAGACAGAGTACTGGTACTGTGGTGAGTGAGTTCCTTGCAGGGACAAGACTCCTTGTCCCCAGTGGGGGAGAGTCTCTCCCGGTGAGGTCCTGCTTGCCTCTGCCCCTATGGAGGGTATTGCTTAGTGGACTCACCTCCAAAGCCTCATAGGGAAAGCCTCCCCATCTGGGGAGAAGTGACGACATCCTATGATTCTTACACATGACTGGCATCTCTTGTTTGGTCTCTTTGGAACAGACATTCAGGACAGGCTCTTCTGTCACTCCCATTAGCCTCTGGCGTAGGTTTACCATGGTTATGTTATGTTAGCAACACTTGTATAGCACACTGTGATGGCTTGTCACCTCTCAGGGTCTCCAGCTACCCAGGCCTTCCTGAGGAGATCAACCAATGGCCTCTTGGGCATCCTTCCAGAGTAGTTTCAGTGATTGTCATTTTACGGATAGCCTCCTTAGCTAACTTGGTATTCTTCATACATGGGGCAGGGGGGGGGGGTCATTTGTGTCCTCCAAGGGCTCTTTGGCATATGACTACCATTCTGAGTTCTCTTCAGTAGGCCCTGTGCTGCAGCTGGGCAAATACCTATTCCCTTTGTCCCCCTAAAATTGGACCTCATTCAGTGCCATCACAGGATCCCTGCACAAGTTTGTGTTTGGCTTTGGGTTCCACTGAAATTCATTTAATGGATGTGTAGGGTTGATATTTGGATGGTACCCCGCATCAGCTTAGTACTTCTTCAATTCCTGAGGAATGGGACAAGGAAGAGGGGTCGGGCAGCAATGTCCAGATTACTTGCCAGTAATTTTCATTAATCCAAGTCCTACTTTTGCTAGTCAGTCATACATCCTAACCCTCCCATAGGTGGATTTGTATGTATACATTATACAATGGTGCTACCTCTTATCCACTCATTGAGTAAGGGGTGGAACTTCCCATCTGTGAGGGGTAATATTTGTGTTGCTTTTGCTACTAGGTCAATTCACCTCCATTATAAAGGACTGTGAGGAAGAGTGGGACTTAGAGTACTGAAGATGACCAGTGAGTAATATGGACTTTAGCATGTCAAAAAAATAGAAATGAATGCTGTTGCTACCCTAGCTCCTTTTGAGAATGATTATCGAATAACCCTATCCTATTATGATTTCATATTTAATTTGATTAGATAAATGCTTGTAAGCCTACCAAATTATGTATTTTCGAAGTACTGTCGGAGTTGAACCTTTCTTGTTAAGGGACATATAGATTCAGGGCTTCCTATCGGATAGGATGGCTAGGGCCTGTACTATTGAGCACTTATCGATCAGTCTGAATTTCTTTTCTAATGCATCTTACCTTTGATTTTCTTTCATTTAGGTCATACACTGTCATCTCGTGATAAACCTAGGGCGATTGATCAACGGATAAGATTAAGTGCCCTGGCGGCAGCAAATCATAACACCCGGCCCTCAAGCTGACATCAGCAGATGCTAACATTAAGTTTACGCCCTTTGTCACCACGAGAATGCACGTTTCATTCGAACATCCTCTGTGGACAATCTATTGACGTGTCTCGATCGACATTTCAAGATGCCTCTTTGCTCGAGAAGTATCAACATACCCTTTCTGATTAGATTGGAGTGTCTGCTGACTGTGTCTATTTCATTCCAAGCCTTCACGACTCTTTTTTTTACTCTGTTCAGCTACCTAACAACCAATGACAAATAGAACTGAATATGGTACTTACACTAATGACTTTTCTCTACAATCACTTTCAATGATTGTAACATAATTGACACATTTTGTTTACTAAAAAAGATTTAAAGTGTATATTTACATGAGTTGGCATTTTTCAAGGTCCAATGATAACTTTCCAACTTTAGGCCATTTCTGTTGTCTTTTGACCATGGGTTTTTATAACGTGTCTGGCTCTTCTCTAAATTTCCGTATACATGCCATTTCAAAATAAAACATCAATGCATTATTTCATACAAATTACCACATTCATTTTTTTGCTCCCACAGTTGATTTTCCACTTCAATGCCCAAGCATTATGGCCTCCATTCAACCATACCTTTTAAGAGCCTGAGTATACTGAAGAGGAAATGTGTGACAGAAAAATCAAGTGAAAGTGGTGACGATCAGTCACATGATCCTGATCCTCGTGACATGGAAGAAGTTTCCACTTTGTGTACATGCCTTTGATGTGAGGTGTAAAGGAGGAGCCAAGTACCCCCACTCCAACTGCCCCGCCTACATTACTTGAAAGAAATTAACCCAAGTATGTGACGTATACAGAACAGTTAAACCAGCACAGAGAAGAGCGTGGACTCTGTGCAGTACCCGTAATACCTATACCTAAGAGAATATGGGAGGTAAAGTACCCATTGAGAAAACCATACCTACATACAACACAATATGATGGCCATTTGAACGAGATTGCTGAAGAAGCAGAGAAACTAAATGGCAAGGATGAATTGTGACGTCACACAAAATCGAATTGACACCCATAGAAGAGATAAATCGACCAGAGGATGCAGACTATTTATAAACCATCAAGAAGGTACCAAGGATAAGTGACATCTTGGGATCAAGGTGAAGAAGCTTATGCCACAGACCTGATGAAAATACTTGCTTAGTTTAAACGTGTAAAGATGCAATGAAATACAAGCAGCGAAGCAATCATGAAGCCAGCCATATCCTTTTGAATAGTTATACCACAGCAAACACCAACATATACATATATAGATACATATTGACAAGTAAAGGATGGATGTTTCCACTACGCATATAAGCAGTCCTGAACAAAGCAAGAAGTCTCAATTTTTAGTGTGTCGCAGTTAATAAAGCAATTGAATGCACAACATTAATCTCAGTTAAAGGAGTTTACAGAGCCAAGAGAGACAAGGTCTTATCAAACTGGAATTGTCTGACATTGGATACAATTAACGTAAAGGAACAGAAACGACAGAGGACTATTGGAGAATAAAATCAAATACAAGCAAAAGGCTCGATTTCATGGTGTCCAGTCACGTGATAGTGGGAAGTTGGATGAGCAAGATGGTCACACCTACGCACGAAGGCTGGCTGTGCCCATACTCCCTAAAAATTCTCATAAAACAGTACAAACTCAAGGCCAACTTCTGAGCACTAATTGACACTGGACCATTTTGGTGATGATAGATGATATGCTAATTGGTGCGAAGCTGGTGCTAAAACAAGCTCTCCCGCACCTGGTTGTTCAGTCTGCATGCTGCTAGATGGAGGTGGAAAAGTACTGATGGGGTTAGAATCTAACCAATCGTAGCGGACCGCGTAATTAAGGGTCCTATAGTTTGTGTAGCCAATGGGACGTCGTACATTTAGTGACGTTCATAGTGGTCATTTTGTGGGGAGGGCTTAGTTGCCCCACCTGATAAGTATCCTATCACCTTCCTCCACTGCTCTATACAGATATAGAGCCTATATTTAGAAATATACTTAGACCCAATCACACCCTCCATTTGGTTTTTGTAGTTTGCCACGTAGGATGACGTTGCTAATGACACAGGTCAAACCGTCAATGATGACCAATTTTGGGTATAAGAGCCCAGGTTTTTTATGAAGTAAGTAGAGTGAGGATCGAGCGATTGCTCATGTTCGTTGTACTCCCTGTTTTAGATACTTGACATTAAAACAGACTAACTTTGCAAAACTATTTGTGTCGTCTTGATTATTGATGTATGAATAAAGGGGGGCGTGGCTTGGCGCCGATGGCGAGCGGTAGCTGATCCGCCGAGCTCCGGCCGAGACGCCGTTTCCTGATCCTTTTTCTCCGGCTCGCGTGCGACCCCGACTTCTGAAAAGGAACGAGCGGTTGGGCGAAGCAGCCCTGCACCTGAATAGTTGTTGGGCCCACCAAATTGGACCCCCCTGAGACTCCGGTGGCCCTGAATCGGTTCTCCCCCCCTCCCGTTCTTACTGGATCCAAGATGGCGCCCCGCACAGCATAGCGGTGCCTGCGAGGGGTACCCCCTCCCCCAACGGATTCCAGGGCCCGGCGGGGAGAGGCAGCAGCAAAAGAGAGGCTCCGCTCTTCTAGAGACCACCTCTACGGACCACACCATCACACACGGGGGCAGACCACAGCTCACGGCCCGATATTTGGCCAGGTGAAGGGCCCCACCAGTGATCTCACAAGTGAACTAACTTTTGAGGCCTAAAACACCCGCAACCATCGCCCCAAGATGGCCGCCAAGAACAAGACCAGAGCCGCCACCATGGACTCCTTTGTTTCCACCAGGGCGAAGACCCCCACTCAATCCAAGGCCAGCTCCTCTGAAGTTGCCCAGTCGAGCGAAGAGGTGGCGGCCGATAACCACTCTCAGATACTTGATGCTATAGCCTCGCTAAAGACGCATATAGACTCCAAGATCGACGAATTCAAAGTCGATATTCAACTGATCCGCCAAGACGCTCGCAACTTAACGGAGAAGGTCGCGACCGTTGAACAGTCGGCAGAGGAAGCCTCCACGGCCATCACAGCCATAAAGTCCGAAGTTGTCCTCCTGAAGAGGAAAGTCACCTTTTTGGAGGAAAAGGCGGAGGAGGCCGAAGGTCGGGCCAGACGGAGCAACATCAGGATCCTGGGGGTCCCGGAGGGGAACGAGGGAGTAAATACCACATCCTTCGTCGAAACCCTTCTGCTACAAGAAATAGGGGCCGGCAAATTGACCCAGGGATTCTCTGTCGAAAGGGCCCACAGATCCCTTCAGAGGCGCCCTCCCCCCGGATCGCACCCCAGACCCATAATCGCTAAGATACTGAACTTTCAGGACAGAGAAACTATCTTACGGCGATCCAGGGAGGGGGGCCCCATCGAGCGAGGAGACTCCAAAATCTCCATTTATCCGGACTACACGCAGAAGGTACAAAGAGAGCGGAACTCATTTGTCCCGATAAAAGCCCGGCTCCGACAACTGAACCTAAAATATAGACTACTTTATCCATCGCGCCTAAGGGTTGTCTACAAGGAGAGAGTGGTATTTCTCGAGAACCCAGATGCGGCCAACATGTGGCTTGAGGATAATAACCTGGCGGATGGCAAGGACAACTCACAGACTGAGACCTAACCCCCCAGCGACCCCCATGTAAGAAACATCGCACGTGAGACCGGAATACAGAAGATAATCCAACTACAGTTTTTTCACTTGGAAACGGCCTCGTTCGGCTCTGCCGCCAGGCCCTTGCCCCACCCCCAGCGTAGTATTTACCCGGTCTGGGCACCCGCCTGACCCAGCTCGCGCCCGACTCCCGGATGGGCTCCGACGGCTCGAGAGCGCCTGAGCACCGCGACAATGTTGTAGTTGCTGGGCGCACCAGTTTAAGTTTTGTTGTTAGTTTTATTAGTTGTACAGTCTTCATGCCTCTTTTGCCAACGCAGACCGAGATGGGTCTGGGACATGACACCGATGAACGAAATGCAGTGGTATCCCCCCTGCAGCCCACCCGAACAAGACTAAAGTGGAGTCGGACCCCAGAGTCCCACACCAAATCTGAAACTCGAACCGGATGGCGGCACAGCTTACTGTAATGACCTGGAATGTGCGGGGCATGGGCTCATACCTCAGGCGCAATCGTATACAGTCCTACCTCAGGAGGAAGAAAATCTCCATTGCACTCCTTCAAGAGACTCACCTCACGACGGAGGCCATGTCTAAAATTGCAGACCGATGGGCTGGGACTGTTAGAGGGTCCCCCTACTCTAAATACGCCAGAGGGGTGCTAATATGGATAAGCCCGGACGTCCCCTTCCAGATGGAGGGAAGTGAACAAGATAAAGAAGGGAGATTCACAGCGATTTGGGGCACATTGGAACAAACCCCAGTCTGCTTCATCAACTCTTACTTCCCTCATCACGGGATATCGGCGTACCTCGCCACATTGATAACGAAGCTGACTCGGTACCGGGACCGCACCTTCATATGGGGAGGGGACTTCAACTGTGTTGCTGACACGAGTGCAGACAGATCGCTGCCCCCCCCACGCCCGAGCAGCCTCACATCCGGTGCCTTGAGGGAAACTCTGGAGCAACTCAACTTAGTGGACATCTGGAGGGAACACCATCCGACCGACAGGTCCTACTCCCACTACTCAGCTCCACACGGAGTTCACACAAGAATTGACTATCTGTTCATCAATAAGGAACTTACCCCACACATAGCAACCACAGAATACCTGGGGCGGACGATCTCCGACCACTCCCCACTGACCATGTTATGGCAAATGAGAGGCCCCAGACCCCCGATCCCCATGTGGAGGATGCCGACCGCGGCACTTGCGGACCTCGAGTTCAGGGAAACCCTTGCCGAAAAATTGGAAGAATACTTGGAGAACAACATCGGTTCGGTCCCCTCCTGGGGCACATTATGGGAAGCAATGAAGGTGGTGACCAGAGGCGAAATCATATCGAGAGCCGGCGGAACTCGCAGGCAGTTGCGGAGAACCCTGGAAGCACAGGAAGCTGAGATCTCCCGACTGGAGTCCACATGCGACAACTCTATGGAGACAGAGACCAAGCTGAAGGAAGCCCGCACAGAATGTCAGCAGGCATGGGAAAGACTGGAAAAATTTGATTTCGCCACGCACACCGCCAGATCTCATAAAGAATCGGACAAACCGGGAAGACTACTAGCATGGCTCTGCAAACGGGAACACCCCAAACATCTCCCAGTGGAGATACGGGACGCTAATGGGTCATCCCACTCGACTCAGCTAGGGATCAATGAAGCCTTTGCTAAATTCTACACAGAACTGTATACCCACAAGACCCAGATTCCTGCTGCAGACATCATAGACACACTCGAGGAGATAGAACTTCCCCACATTTCGCTCGAGCAGAGAGAGGAGCTGGAAACCGAGATCACTCTTGAGGACGTTCAAGGGGCAATCAGGTCCCTCTCCAACAACAAAGCCCCTGGCAGTGACGGCCTCCCACCTGAGTTCTATAAAGCGTATGAGTCCATCCTTGCCCCAGTTCTCCACGAGGTCTACCAGGAGGCACACACGGATGGGATTCTCCCCAACACCATGAAGGAAACCATAATAGTCCCCATGCTCAAGCCACACAAATCGCCCACCGACTGTGAGTCCTATCGCCCTCTGGCTATGCTAAACTACGATGCCAAGATCCTCACATCCATATTGGCCCGCAAGCTAGCCAGGGTGGTGGGTTCCATCGTTCACGAAGATCAGAACGGATTCGTTCCTGGGCGCAACACCACTGCTAACCTCCGGAGGTTGCAGCATGTAATGGCCGAAACATATGACAGGGACGAGGACCTGGCGGTGTTGTCGCTCGACGCCATCAAGGCCTTCGACTCCATATACTGGGAGTGGATCAGGGAGGTCCTGAGAAGATTTGGCTTTGGAGGGGGCTTCATCAGGTGGGTTGAGGTCCTCTACAATTCCCCGACGGCGAGAGTAAGAACGGGAAGAGTGGTTTCAGCGGCTTGGGATATACAAAGGGGAACAAGGCAGGGCTGCCCGTTATCACCCATGCTGTACATACTGGGCCTGGAACCGATTGCATTATACTTCAGGCAGCAGCTTTTCGATGCTGGCATTAAGGTGGGCAATGCACACCACATAATATCCTTGTATGCAGACGACGTCCTTCTTTACCTAAGCTCCCCCGAAGTTAACGCGCCAACCGCGTTGGAGATACTGGACAACTATGCGAAGTACTCAGGGATCCGCTTTAGTAGGAATAAGTCCTCTGCCTTCCCCTTGGCGGGCTTACGCAACATTCCGGAAAACAATCTCCCAGAGATAGGAATAAGCTGGCAACTGGTCCAGTTCCGTTATTTGGGGATCAACATAAGCCACACCCCGCTACTCATGCATGAACACAACACCGAGGCCGCCATCACGAGTCTCCGAAGTTCTATAAAGTTTTGGTCCAAGCTCCCATTGGCCATGGTGGGCAGGGCAGCGATTGTCAAGATGATCGTACTCCCCCGATTCCTGTATTTCTTCGTAAACATTTGCCATTACATTAGACCGTCCTTCTTCAAGAAGCTGGAGGCCATCATCAGGGACTTCCTTTGGGGCCCACACAGGCATAAACTGTCGCTGTCCGTCCTCTCTCTCCCACACAAAGAAGGCGGAATAAAGTTACCGGATCTCCAGTTGTACTACCTGGCTGCCCAGCTGAGTCACATAACGAGATGGCTCTCGGATGAGCCTTCAGCAGAGACCGAACTGCTGAGGCAACCCTTGGACAATGTGATCCCCAAGGAGATCCTATGGCACCCTACATGGCAACCCCCGGTCCCCTCCATGGTGATTGACCTGGGAAGAAAGATATGGGCCAGGTCCTGCTGCATCAGGCGAATACGACACCCATACTCTCCGGACAATCCCATCCTAGCAGACACCTGTCGAACGGCTGCAGACATCTCTACGGCAAGGAGGTGGGAAGAGGCCGGCATTTACACATGGAGCGACATGTATGAGGAGGGAGAATTCAGGGATTTCGAATCTCTTAAGGCTGCCGATGGAATTCCCCCGGGCCAGTTCCTCTGGTACCATCGCCTCAAACAAACTGCTAAGAAACAATGGACCGGATGGCCGGAGGAGCCCTCCCCTGACCCTCTGCTACAAGAGATGCATGACCTCTCGGACGGCTGGAGACCTGTCTCCAGGCTTTACAGCAGACTATGTGATAAAACCAACCCTAAATGCGAAGATCTGAGGACAAAATGGGAGGCGGACCTTGAGACCCCGATTTCAGATAAAGAATGGGAAAGAGCGCTGATATTTCCCAAAAAAGTATCCAGGAACACCAGGTTTGGCCAGATCCAATTGAACGTTCTCTACAGGACATACATGACCCCACATAGGGTTGCCTCCTTCAATAAGACATCCTTCCCTGCATGCCCCTGGTGCGGGAATGATAAAGCAGATGTGATTCACATGTTCTGGACCTGCACCAAGGCGATGGCACTGTGGTCCAAGGCCAAACAGACCTGCATGGACGCCGGAATGACAAGATACGAATGGACTCCTGGCGAGTGCCTCCTGGGGACCTACCCCAGACCTAGCAAATCCAAGCACGCTGTTAAATTAATGGACATCTCATGTATCCTGGCTAAAAGAACAATAGCGATGGCCTGGAAGACGCCGTCGGGCCCCAGGCAAGAGAGATGGCTCAAAGAACTCGAGAGATGGACAACAGCTGAAACCAGGGCCTGGCAGGAAGGAATCACGAACAGTGGCGAAACCGAAGGTGGCACTTTGGAATCATGGAAGGCCCTCCTCAGAGACATACGCTTCAGCGCTGACTACAAACCCCCCTGAAGTCCCACACCACTGCATTGACACTGCTCGGATGCCGGCATTGGTGGAACCACCCCTGTGTTTGACCCCTCTTGCTTCCTGAAACTTTGGGTCATTGCCCCTAACCCACCCGTCCACTGTAAGTTTGCTACAACATGAAGACTGTTGTTGATTTGTTCGTTCCCCCCCCCTTGTTTCCCCCTCACCGTCTCCTCCCCAGTTAAAACCAATGTTGATTTCTTGTTGTATTGCACGTTTTCTTTTTCTTTTTTCTATCAAAACCAATAAAATACGTTTTAAAAAAAATTGATGTATGAATAAAATCTGCATCCCCATTCATCTCCAGGGTATTGCTACTCATCCTAAAGGGCTGTCTGAGCGAACACCCAGCTCAGAGGTAATGCCAACTTTGATGGAGAACAGTTGTTGCCAAGAAAACTCTGGCTGCTTGGCCTACGTAGCTGAAGAAGAACCTCCACCGCTTTCCGTGACCCAGCTGCATGACTTTAGGGCAGCCTGTTTTACAAGATCTGTGTTGAAAATGCTGATGGTGCAAATGCACAAACTTATAGCAACTATTCTCCCTCAAGCTACTACTAATGAATAAGTATTGTCTATCTTCTAGACCATTGAGATATCATGGGTTCATTCGGGATATATATTTTGAAATATTGGAAAAGTATGGTTCTTTGTTCATACCAAACTATTCCATCTTCTGTTTAGTCAAGAATAACACATTCTCAATTTCAAGCTATGAACAAATCATCTTCCTATCTTTTTTTCCAAATTGCGTATATATTATTCATTTAGCATTATTTCAAAAGTATGGGATTGTGACTACTTTACTCACAAAGTATGCTTTTGAATTCCTACCAATGCCTTATTTTTACAAGGTAGGCCAAAGAAGATAATTGCAATTATTGTATTGATTCAACAAAACGATGACTCTCTTTTACTTGGTCTTAAGTTAATAAATCGTTAAAAAAAAAGATTAAAAAAAGATAGATTGAGAAAGACCGCTCTGTGACTGCACAGAGTGGTGTTTATAAATCTAACTGTCATGCCCCTGCTGCACACGAGTGCATGCAGGGGCTGACAGGCACAGGAGAACAGGCAAGTGTTGAGGTGTGAGTGTGTGTGTATGTGCGCGTGCGCACTTGTGTTTGTATGTGTGTTTTCTGGGCTGGGAGGGAGGCAGCGGTGGGTGAGGAAGGGGATTTGGGGTTGGAACCCCCCAATTTAGAAGTCATATAGCCAGAGAGTGTGGGTTTGTGGGGGGCAAGGGCAAGAGGATATTTTCGCTTTTTGAAGCCTGCCTAAAACCGGGCAAAAAAATTGGTGTTTTTGTTAGGTGACCTACAAAAAGCGAAAATATGACATAGAACCGGGCGTTTACATGGTGGATAAACGGAAGACTGGGATTTTGCGTTCGATGCGTCATACCCGACTGTGTCGTTCGTGCCATCCGTGAACAATTTCCAAGTGCCTCCTGAAAATACACTGGATTTTTACAGGCAGGATCATTATAAGTTTAGTTTGTATATACCATCAACCTTTTTTTAAATAAAATGCATTTTTTATTAAAGTATTTTACTTTTAACAGAAAATATATGTATCTAAATATTTGGCATTGTTTACTTTCACATTTTTTCAAGTGTGTGTACTTCATTACACATTTTCCACAACATACAGGCACAAACACTGAAGTCAAAACACCAAATACTCAGTACTTGCATTTTAAGGGGGATTGCATTTCTTATTCATTTATTTCTTCACATGATGATTCTTTGTTAGAAGTAGTCTAAATTTCATTCAATTCGATTTAGGAATAAACAAGTCTTTTATTAAATGTTAACAATCATCACACTTTGACAGTGATAGGAAATAAAAGCAATGAAGTAATATGATGACAAGTTAATGGAAGTGTTGTGGCTTGGCAGCCATGGAGTAGGCTGCATCTCCGCAGAGCTCCATGATCCGACTAATGATCCTGAGAAGCGCGAGCTGTTACACAGTAGATTGCGGTATAAAAATAACGGCGTGAATGTATAAAGACGGAGAGGGCAAGAAGCGCGAATCGGCGGAAGGATTGACATAAGAGCACAAGAGATCTACTACTTTGTGTCCCACACCGAGGATGATAACGAAGTGCCAAGATGGTGGCGACCCTGGAACAAAGGGATCGGAAGAGATAGGAGTGACGGAGGAGCGAGTTACAGAAGAACAGGAAGCCGATCAGCAGCTGCGGGCGGACGAGGTGTCGTGACCGAATAAGTGGACGACTCTATGGATGAGAGAGGAGGCAGACTGTGCACACCCAGCAGGATAGGAGCGGACACTGCGGGTATCTGCACGGCACTGCAGGAGAGTGCGAGGTGACCCGCTGTTGTGTGGATGCGGGGACCACACTTCGAATAGGACCAGGAGGAGCTGCGGGATTCGCCGGCTGTGAGGAACGAGCAACGCAGGGACGCCTGGAAGACCGGCGCCCGCCGGGAACTGCAGAGCGCGGCGGCCGCGATAGTAAAGGAGGGGAAGCCCACGAGACTTTCGGTGCACCCATAGCAACAGTGGAGCCAAGAAAGAAGGGGCAGCCGGTGCATGGCATACTGCATTCGGCAGACTGGAAGGACATTATACTAATTAAAATACATTAATAAAAATTCCTTTAGAAAAAAAATAAAAAACCAAAGGGAAAAAGAAGGAACTAATTAAAAAACAATAAAGACAAAACGAATAAATGGACAGGGGGCACGTGGGCTTGGAAGGACATGCCCCCAGGCTCTACAGCAGACCATCACAGTGTTGTGACACATGGCCAAGGGAGCAAGAGTGATCTATGAGCATGCTGGAAAGCAGGCCTGTGGGCACGCAGCTGGTGGAAGCCACATTAGCAGCAGACAGTAAAACAAAAAAGAGCTGCTGCACCAGGACTCGGCTGCATTCAGGTCGGAGAGGGCGTGCTGGAGAAATAGGCACCGCACAGCCATAAAAAATAAAAGGAACACAGACAGCCCCCCAAAAAAGGGGAATGGAAGCCTGCATTCTAAGGGGTGCACAGCACCACGCTGAAGACAGGAAGTGAGGCCCCCTTCCCAATGCATGCAGGAGGGCCATGTAGGGGGAGACTTAGAGACTACACTCAGGCCACTGTAATACGCCAGGACAGCACTGGACAGCCGTGGGACCCCCCCCCTTCCTGAGGACGATAAGTGTGATGGCTCAATGAAAGGAGACGCACGAGAAGCAAGAGCTATCAATACCTTGGGAAGATGGGCCCTGGGGGGCAACAGCGCAGTGAAATGACGGTCAGGGGAGGTAAAATCAAAGGCAAGCAGCCTACGATAGACATTTTTGCCAGGTGTACCGCAATCACCCGCCACCCCAGCGCAAAATGTAACTGCAGCACCTGCGGACGGTGCCTCTCCATGGGAAGATAGTGCAATCCTAACGGCCATCACGGAACTGAAGGCCTCATGGGGGACAGCGATGGCAGACCTGAGAACTGCGCTGGAAAACAAAATAGACGCAGTAGGAATTGAGGTCAACTTGTTGAGGCAAGATGTGAGAGCCCTGGCGGAACAGACAAGCGGCCTGGAGAGTGCAGTAAAAACCAACACGGACACCAGCACAAACAATGCTAAAGAAGTCCACATATTGAAACAACAGGTGGCTAGCCTGGAGAATCGAGCGGAGGAGGCTGAGGGAAGAGCGAGACGAAACAACATACGCGTGGTCGGCCTCCCAGAGGGCGTGGAGGGCCTAGACCCCACAACCTATGTGGAGAACATGATCATGCAAGAGATAGGAGCAGGCAAGATCTCCCAATGATTCGCAATTGAGCGCGCGCATAGGGCTCTGATGAGGAGACCTAAACCTGGAGCCCCCCCAAGAGCAATTATAGCAAAAATTCGGAACTACAAGGACAGAGAGAAGATCTTGGAATTTTTTCAGAATGTAGGAACGATAACAAGGGCATCCGCGACCATCACTGCATATCCCGACTACACCATGTTGGTGCAAAGGCAGCGGTATAGCTACGTGGCGATCAAGAGGAGACTGCGCGCAGCTGGATATAAATATATGCTCCTGTATCCTGCAAAGCTTAAGGTCCTCCACAAGGGCAAAGCGTTCTTTTCTGATACCCCGGTGAAGGTGGCCACATGGTTGGATGCAAACGGCTCTCCGGAACGGGACGAGGAGCAAGGCCAGCAGGCACACGATAAGTGATCACAATGCCATGTATGATGAAGGGAGGGAGGTGGGGGCTAAGAGCAAAGCCTAGAGACTTGGTAAGTTAAAAGTGTGGCAATTGGACAAATGGGACTAGAATATAACTTGTAAAACGCAAATGAGCAACGATGAGGGCGCTTTGCTCGATGAGTCAACTTGGAGCTACAAGATGGAGAAGGTCTACCCCCAGGAATTAGAGTAGTGGGACCGCCGCTAGGGTGATATCACCCTGCTGGGCTGTGAGTACGGCACTTGCTGGAAAGTGCTAGATGCGGGGGTGCCTGAGATCCAGGGATGGAGCTGTGCATAAATTGGGGGGGGGGGAGTAGTGACGAGAGGGGTTTGCAGTGGAAGTTGGGGCATGGTAGGAAGAGGGGAGGGGGAAAGGGGTTGGGGAAGTTTAGGGGGTTATAGTTAAGGGGAGTCTATGTTGGGGAATGAGCTTACACGAAAAGAAGGAAGAATTGAGATTTGGACTGTACTGGTGGAGGGAAGAGCGGGGTTTGTATATTATCTATTAGACCTTGTGGTGTTTTGCGCTTTTGCAATGAATTTTATTGCTTCAGTTGTTTTTGTGGTTTCAAAAACATGTAAAAAATAAAAGAAATTGAGCAAGTTGACTACTTAGCCTTGGTTTTATTTCGATAACTCCATTTCTAACTAAGAGCTGTTGCATCACAGCTTTTGATTATACAGATTGCAAATTCAATGTTGTTGTCACTCAAATTATAATTGTTGAAGAATGCTGTTGCTTCACAGTAGTGGCTTCCTTACATTCAAAGACTTGTTTGTATACAAATATAGATGCTGTTACTTCACAGTCAGATATAATTTGTTGTGAGTCCAAATCCTCCTGGTCTAAACCCAGTTCAATGATGTTGTTACATAGGCACAATTGTTACGACTCTTGTTACATCACAGAGATAGCTTCCTTGCATTCAGAAGCTTTCTTGCGTACAATTTTAGGTAGAGGGAAGAGCGGGGACCTAATATGCCATAGGGGATCTTAAAATAGTTAGCTGGAATGTTAGGGGGCTAAATAGTTTTTTTTAAAAGAAATAAGGTTATGATATGATAAGGATATGATATAATATGATAAGGCATTTGTAACGCGCCTATACACAAGTGTTTCAAGGCGCGACGAGGCAGGGGGGGGAACAAGGGGAGACAGACAACGATCTTACTAGGCCAGGTGTCATTCAGATAGCGCAAGTGCAAGGGTAGAGGGGAAGGGAAAAGTGCATGGGGGAAAGGGAGAGGGGAAAGTGCAGTACAGGGTTATTAGCATACAGCATACAGGATAAATAACAGGGGCCAGCTGGTGGCAAGTGCGAGGTAAGTGCATGATGTATCTGCGCAGGCAGAAATAGACATAGCCCTGCTACAAGAGACACACCTAATGCAAGAAAGGTTGGAGATGGTCCGGAAGAAGTGGAGGGGGATGGTTGTGGATGCAGCATATTCAGCATGTGCCAGAGGAGTGATTACCTGGGTTTCACCGCATGTCCCGTTTCAGTTACTGCATTCCACGGCCGACCCAGATGGGAGGATGGTAATAATAAAAGGGTTGGTGGAAAACGTAAATAAATATTATAAATACATATGCCCCGAATCAGGACACAGTGGCATATTTCAGAACTCTATAAAACTGAGCGGGAGTCTAGGGGGGCCGGTGATTTGGGGAGGAGACTTCAATTGTGTATTAAACCCAAAAATAGATTGATCGGACACCAAGATAGATAGACCCACCCCAGCTGCTAGGACGTTGCAGGCATTGATAGCGGATTTCAGGTTGGAGGATGCATGGAGGTCGCGCCATCCACAGGACAGACAATATTTGCACTATTCAGCACCCCAGAACCTGCACACTAGACTGGACTACATGTTTGTCACGTGCGAACTAATGATAGACCTAGCACAGACAGAATATAAAGCAAGGGTCCTTTCAGACCACTCGCCGCTGATATTAGTATGGCAATATCAACCTCCGAGAGCGAAGATACCGACATGGCGTCTCCGAGCAGAAGCGTTAAAGGATAACGTTTTTAGGGAAGACATTAGAGAGGAAATAATGAGCTATTTCGAGATTAACACCGGCAGCGTGGAGACAGCGGGCATGCTCTGGGAGGCTTTTTAGGTAGCAGTGAGGGGGATAGCCATAGCCAAGTCCAAGGGGTTACAGGGAGGGATTCTGGTTGAATTACAAGAAGCGGAAATGGAGCTAGAAACAGCATTGAAAGGGGGATATAACACTAAGGAAGATAACGAAACAATACTTGAGTTGCAACAGAAATGTGCAGGATATTGGGAAAGGTTGTGCAACCTCAATTATAAAAAATATAGAGAGGCAACATGCAGGGGGGACAAACCAGGGAGAGTCTTGGCATGGCTATATAAAAGTGAGACCCCCAGACCTACAATTAGAACAATAGCGAAAGAGGAGATGGGTATAGTAGACACTCAAGAGGGAGTTAATCGGGAATTTGCAAAGTATTTCCGCACCTTGTATGGAGATGCGGAGGAAAGCGACAGCAGGGAAATAAGAGATACACTGGAGGATATTGGACTGCCGTAGATTAGCGCAGAAGAGCGAGAGGAGCTAGATGCACCGATCACTCTAGAAGAACTGGAAGAGGTAGTGCGGCAACTCCCCACTAGTAAGACCCCGGGGTCAGACGGACTCCCCAGCGAATTCTATAAAATGTACAAAAATGAGATACTCCCCCCGCTTCTAGAGATGCTAAATGAGGCATTTGAGGTTGGAAGACTGCCAGAGTCCCTGAGAGAGGCGATTATTATACCACTCCCCACACCCAATAAGCCGGGGGGGGGGTGTGAGTGCGGCTCTTATCGACCCCTGTCGATGTTGAATTAAGACAGTAAAATATTACGGCGGTCCTAGCAAACAGAATGAGAAGAGGCATTAGTAAATTAATACACCCCGACCAGACAGGCTATGTCCCAAATAGGAACATGTCTAATAATTTTAGGCGACTCCATCGAGTCATTGAACATGTAAATGGGGATGTGGGTGAGATGGCAATAGTTTCACTGGATGCGATAAAGGCATTTGACTCGGTCAAATGGCCATGGCTGATGGCGGCCCTGTCCAATTACGGGATAGGACCGGGCTATCTTAAATGGGCCAAATTATTATATAGCGTGCCGCTGGCCAGGGTGAAGACAGGAGCAGTGATATCCGAGAGGTGGCAACTCAGTTGAGGCACTAGGCAGGTATGCCTGTGGTCCCCCATGCTGTATATCCTGGCCTTGGAGCCTCTGGCGATATACCTGAGGCAGCAATATGACATAGTAGGCATCACCATAGGAGGGGAACCGCATCTGATCTCCTTGTACGCCGATGACATGCTGTTGTATTTACGCTACCCGGAAGAAAACTTCCAGTATGTCCTGGAAGTGATGGAGCGCTTTGCTAGGCTCTGAGGCATAAATAAAAAAGTTAATGGAAGTGTTTGTGCACGTCACCTACGCTGCCACGTCTAATAATAAAAATGTGTGATGAATGCGATGGAGTCATCACTGATTTCCTGGCAGTGACCTCCTCCCATGTGGCCAGGAGATGGCAGCCGCTACCTGATCCTGACCATGGGGGTGCCTATATGAGGAAGGATCACATTGTGGGGAGACAACCACTGGGGAGATATCATGGCTTCATCGGGTAAGACATGGTATCCCACATTTTCCCTTGAAAATAACCCTCCCATATCTATGACCCTCATAGCCTATTGCCATACCTCTACTCCTCCTTCTATAAAGAATAGGGAAACACTTTTTTCCAGACCTGTAGGCCAAACTTCCAACATTGGTCTGCCTTATGAAACTGCCCTCAAGTTCCACCCATTTAATCATCCAGAACTGATTTGCCATTTAAAACCATTTCAAACCAATCATCAAAATTGGACTTTTTTTAACAGAATTGCCCAAATACTGGGACGAGAAAGAGAGCTTAACCAATGCAGAGCGGAAGGGGCCACAAGCCATGCAAGTGCTCTAGTTGTTGCTTGCATACACCTGTGCCTGGTAACTTTAAAGAGCCGAAGCATAGAGTCTTCGTTTGTGCCCACTGTATCTTTTTATTTATTTTGTCATTTGTAAAGCACACCAAACCCGAAGGCATCAAGGCGCTGGTTATCGAATGTGTATCTTAGTATAAAATTAAGAGAAAGTAGGCAATAGTTACATAGAAGGCATCTTAGTTTAGCAAGAAGAGGGTATGGGCACTATGTGCTGCTTACAGAAGGCGCGTCTAATGGACATAAGAAAGGTGGTACATAGGTTTTTGCCCAGGGTTTAGGAGGTGTGATGTTGTAGGTCAGATGAAAAGTGCCACGTTTTGAGACTTTTATGGATTATCCAGAATGAGGGTTCTGTTCTTGGGTGTAGTGGTAAAACGTTCCATTGTTTTGCAGCTTTTACTGGGAAGCTACAACCCCCCACTTTTTGTAATTTGAATCTAGGTATAGTGAGGAGGTGCGATTGTGAGGCTCATGTAGGTCTGTTTGATAGAGATTTTTTGCATTTTTTGGAGAGGTATTTAGGTGCGGTGTTGGAAAGGCATTTGTGCGTTAGTGTGAGTTTTGAATAGCATGCGCTCTTTAATAGGTAGCCAGTGCACACTTCTTCTGGCAGAAGTGATGTGGTCTCTTTTCGGGATGTTCAAGGATGCTGTAAGAGCCTTATTTTGGATCACCTGCAATTATTTATTATTACAGGAGTTAGACCCTGCAAAAAAGGGTGTTGCATTAGTCTAATATGGAGATAAGGCTCTTGCAATTGTCACACAGTTGTCTGTAGAGAGGAAGGGTCTGCATGCATAATAAGTTTGGTTGTGTAGGACGCTGATGATGCAATTGCGTTTACCTGTTTAGATAGTGAGAGGGATGAATCTAGGTAGAACTCCAGTGCTTTGAGACTGGGATGGTAATGCTGTCTATGTTGAAAGATTTGTGTTTATCGTCAAGTTTATTAAAGTGTTTGAGATTCATTCAAGAGTAACTCAGTCTTGCCGTTGTATAGGCATAAGGAGTGTTGAGACAGAAATCGGGAGGAGGATTTGGGTATCGTCCGCATAGTTAGTGTAGGAGATGCCCATGGTGTCAAGAAGGTCAACGAGAGGCTTCGTAAAGATATTGTAGAGAGTGGGGAGGCACAGGAGTCTTGGGGAAACTCTGCAGGTGA
This sequence comes from Ambystoma mexicanum, assembly GCF_040938575.1. Lineage (NCBI taxonomy): Eukaryota > Metazoa > Chordata > Amphibia > Caudata > Ambystomatidae > Ambystoma > Ambystoma mexicanum. Next base: position 598,745,426 of record NC_090932.1, read on the forward strand.
TTAGGGCTGGATGCACTTGTGCAGAGGAGGAAACAACCCTCATGGTTCTGTTAGATAGAAAGGAAGAGATCCAAGCTATGGCATTGGGGGAGAAATTACCTGCTAGGGAGAGGTGCCGGAAAAGGATTTTGTGGTCCACTAAGTCGAAGGCCGATGATAGGTCTAGCAGGAGCAAGAGTGCAAGTTTACCATTGTCTTTGAGCTCATTCATTTTAATTTTTAGGCCAAGGACTGCTGATTCCATTCCGTGGCCTGAGCGGAATCCGGACTGGCGTAACCCTAGGAGATTGTTTGGTTCAAGGTCCCTCTGGATTTGTAGGTATGCTGCTCTGTCCAGTATTTTGAGTAGGAAGGGGGCTGTAGTCATGGGGCGATAGTTAGTTGGGATGTTAAAGTCAAGGGCTGGTTTCTATAGGAGTAGGAGGACCCAGGCATCTTTTAAAGGGAAGGTTTGCTCAGAAATGTTATTGTCCCAATTGATAGGGCATGTATTTTTAAGCAAACTGTAATCAATCTTAAAAAAAAGTCCTATGCATCATACCTTAGTTCCTCACATTTACACATGCGAAAACAACGGGTTGGGGGCTGCCATCTTGTGCTAATCTTATCCGTTGATACATCGCCCTAACTTCCAGTGCCCTCGCAGCAAAGATATAGATCGCCCGCCCCTTAAACTGACATCACTCGACGCTTACGCCCTTTTTTTAAATGCCAATGCACGTCTTGTGTAAACGTTCTCTGTGTGCAAGCTATTGACGTGTCTCCATGGAAATGCCAAGACGCCTTTTTCCTCGACCAGTATCAACAAACCTTTTCGATCACACATTTTCCTTTGTGTCAGTGTATTTCGTTTCGATCCTCCGTGACTTGTTTCTGCTCCGCCCTACGAACAGGTACTTGGAGTATCTAAACTGATTAAACTCAGTAGTTGATTTTATTTAAACATGTATTATATAGAAAAGTCTTTACCAAACAATATTTAAATTCAACTTTTACAAGGCTTATTTTTGTACATGTTCTCTTCTCCATCTTTAATAGTAGTAAATGTATACAAATAAATGCATTCATATTTTTATGACTGTTGATTTTGTACTTCTTCAATATTCAGGAACTATGGCAACAATACACCCATACCAGCACGAGCCTGAATATTCAAAGGAGGAATTAATTGAAAGAGAAAGAAGCAAAAACGATGGGGAATCGAATTAGAGTCGTTATGATCAATCACCAGAGCATAAACCCAGTTCCACCTGGTGTACCTGCGATGATTGCAAGGTTATGCCAAGCGAGGTGGAGAACTGCTGCTGCCGAGAAAACTCTGGATGCTTGGCCTACTTATATGAAGAAGACGCACCACCGCAATGCACCGAGCTGCATGACTTTAGGGCAGCCTGCCTCACAATATCCGTGCTGCGGATGATGATGGTCCTTTTGCATGAGCTTCGAGCAACAGTTCTCCCTCGTAATCCAAGTAACGAGTATGTTTAATATAGATCTGATGTATGTTTGACAACTGAAATGACTAACATTTTATGTTGTTCTCCTAGATCATTGTAACTTCCATCGATCAATGACAAATGTTTTTTTTTCTGTACATTGAATACATTTCTCGTACTAATGTAAAGCCAGAGTATTCATCATTAGATTTAACATCTGAACAATTATGTTTCATTCACTTTGAACTTAAAAACAATATTGCCCTAGGTCCAAAACTTTTCTTGCTTGAATGGGCATTCACATTTCTATTTGCTGATACTTCAAATCCCAAGTACTTGATTCTGAAAGCTACTTTTTTAAGTCCAACAATGTGTCATGCATTCTCAGCCTACTGGCCTCCGTCATATTCACACAACACACCGAGATCAGGAACACGTCCATACACATTCACCCAATCCTCACTTTAAGCTCAGGCACACCGACAAGGACAAACAAGTTGGTGAACAGGCACAATATGACTTGTGTTCTCTGCGATCCGTTCGCAAGCGGTTGTCATGGCGACTGGGTCTGCTTTGGTGTTTACCTTGGAGAATCAGAGCACTCCTCCATGACGTGGCTCCGCTCACATAGTGCGCCGGTACTGACGCATCCGCGTCAACGTGCTTCTATGGCAACAGTATAAACAACGCCCTCGCCCTGCATTCAACGCTTCTCAGTGTTGTTGTTTGCAGCGAGTGGCGTTTCTTCTTGTTTGATTCCCGGATTTATCAGGAACTTTGCTTACAGACTTTGCACTTCTTTTGGATTACCCTTGTTGGACTTCTACGCCTCGCTGTGTTGCTCACATGGGCACGGACCTCGGCCATAATGGACTCCTTCCGCCTTCCCATTTGGTTACCTTGCTCTCCCAGCTACGAACAATTGCTCATAGTTTCTGCTTCATGTTCTGAGTGATTACCTGTTTCAAGGGAGGACTCAAGGCCATTCCTGTACTACCAAACATCAAAGTATAGGACTTTGCCTACGGTTGACCCCGCTTGCAGTGCCTTCAGACTACTGCCAAACTTGTGTCCTTTCACGCACTGCTACACCATCCTAAGGGGGACAGGCCAGCACCAAGTAAGAGGGATATCTAACAATACATCACCCCTCAGGTATACATGTACCAGTCAACCCACGGGTAGGTGCTGTTATCTCTATATTCCTTGCTTGTACACTGAGTTTTGCCACTGCATATTTATAACATCACTTGCCTTACCCTTGCAGCCATGTGGAATTCTGGTGCTCCCTGTTCCGGTCACCTGTGGCCCTAATAACTGGTCAGCGAGTATACAATATCTCTCTACCAGTGCTTGGGTGCGGAGGTATTCATAGTCTGCGTGGATCTCGAGTCGTGACACAATGCCATTGAATTTGTGTGGGCATTTCAGAAAAAATGAATACAGTAATCTGGTTCATTCATATAAAATATTTCTGTTTCTCTTTCACAGGTGGTCCAGGCTTGTGGCCTATCGTGCGTTTACATGGTGGATTCATGGAAGCCTTGGATTTTGCGTTCAACGAGTAATTCCTGCCTGTGCCGTTCGAGCCACTCATGCAAATTTCCTCAGTGACAATGGACAGTACAAGGGATTTTTACCCACAGTACCACAACCACATCAATACAATTTGCAGTTTGTTTGTGCCATCAACATTTGAAAAAAAAGTAATATGAATAGTTGTTTCAATTTTTAAGTAAGTCAACAACACGTTTAACCATCTGGGAGGTTCATGAAAGAAGTTTGTGTCCTTTTTTCCCTCGCCTCATATCCATCCATCCCCCTCCAGTATCAATGGCAGCTCGCACCTATGACTGTGCGCTTCGAGAGGGCTGGGTGGATGGGTATGAGTATGACAAACATTGGCAGTGAGGCTTGGTGGGTGTCGACGAACACGTCACACATTCACATACACACCCACTTTTCTAAGCCTTTATAAACACCTTGATCATCTCTGCAATCCATAAGGTACATAATCATCGATCTATTTGTTATCTGGCTTGCTGAATCGACTCATCTGTTTGTCCAAGTAAGGGTTGGTCAACTATTTCGTTCTGTGTCGGGGCGCTGTTACGCGGCTCGTAAGATGGCCACAGCCTAAGAGTGCCCCGGCGGAGGCTCTAATATATGGTTGAATATCCTGCATGCCAGCTGTGAAGTGGCCAGCAAAAAGTGCACTGTATCGAGCCGGAACCTCGGCGGCACCGGCGGATCCAGTTCCGAACTTCCTGGTCTGTGCTTGAGCTCCTCTTGGGGTTGGAGATCTGTGGCCTGGGACTGGCGGGCCGCCCCTCCCCCACTAACGGCTGCGATAGCAGCAAGGTAGCCGATCTGTCTGGTTCCTCCTTGGGCAGCGCTCCATGTCCTCATCAGGGCGGCTCGGCCGTCTGCATTGGGGGCTTGGAGGCTCCCCCTTGGATGCTCGCCCCCTTCGCCCTGTGTTCCCCGATGCGTGTGGGCGGCTGGCTCTGGTGGGGGACGGTGCTGTGAAGATCCCCGCCTCACCCATTGCATATTTACCCAACCGCTCATCTGGAGGTGCCCCGAAGCTGCACACACGCGGCCCTTCTGGACCAGAGCTGCGTCTGTCCCCCGGGGGACGAATCTACCTCTGCATCTCCTCCCGGTCCCTGGCGATCCCGCAGCCCCATTATCAGATCAGATTCGCAGTGAGTCGGGGGACAAGGGGTGGTGGATTTCTCTGCTTGGTCGCCCCCTCCCACGCTTTGGGGTTCCCGGAGGTTAGGGGCCCCTCCTCCAAGTGGGGCCCAGGACATCAGCCCAACTCCTGAAAATATATATATATTTTAAGAGAGGGAAGAAAGAGGAAAAAAGAAAAAAAAAGGTTAATTTACAACAGCAACAGGTGATACACTTAGACAGTCAAGGCACGCCACTGGAAAAGTGAATTTGGGTGGCTGCACTGAGGCACCAACCTGCCCCTCCTTTAAGGAAGAGCAAAAAAGAAAAAAAAAAGAGAAGAAAGAAGGGAAGAAGAGAAGGAAAAAAGAGAAGAGAAAAAAAGGAACCCCCCCCGGCAACTTACCACCAGTGGGGGCTTGGAACAGTTAACCCTACGCAGCGGTACCATGCACCAGCTTGTTGAGCCCCTCCGTGACCACAACATTCAGCTCTTGGTGGAGGCGGCCAGGCCCACTGACTGCTCCTGGATGGTTTGGCCCCTCTCCTGCTGGGTGGCATGCTTTCTACCACCACTCTGGGCCGGGTCAGGCATTACCACACCCCAGGGACTGTCTGGTGTCTGCCCCTCATTCTTCCTCCACCCGATAAGACCTGCTTAGGCCGCTTTGCACTTCACACATGCCCACCCTTCTGTCTTGGTTTTGATCAGACTCCATATACTGCAGCCTCCCTCTCCACGTCCCTGGAGATCAGCACTTGGGGCCCACCGTACATTTGGTCCCTCTGGCTGCCTGTCTGCCCCCATAATTCCACAAACATCTTGCTCTTGGTGGAGGGGCCCCCAGAATGGGCAATCAAAAGAAACAGGCGAGGATGGAGCAATACGCCAGAGCAAACCCACCCCAACACAAGGATGAGCCTGGTCCCTCCCAACTTGACATTTCGGCTCTCAATCAAACCCTGGTAGTGCTGAAGAATAGTACGGACAGCTTGGGTGCTAAGATTGACGCGCTAATATGTAAAATGGACGTGTCTGCAGTTCAAATTGAAAAACTATGTGGCAGGATGTCGGAGGCGGAGCATCGGATCAGCGATGGAGACGAAAAAGTTGTGGCGCTTCAGCGAGAGGTGGCATCTCTTCAACACAGTGGTAAAAAAAGTGATTGCCAAGAATGAGGGCCTTGAAGGAAGGTCAAGAAGAAATAACATAAGGATCATGGGAGTTGCCGAGACAACCCCCATTGACAATATGGAGACCTTTGTGGAGAAACTCTTAGAGAGGTCCTTGATGACCCCCCTGTTACAGATGGGTTTATGGTGGAACAAGCCCGTCGCTCGCTCGCAGCGAGGCCTCCCCCGGGGGCCCCAGAGAGAGAGCCATCATTGCTCGCATATTCAATTATCGGGACCGGGACATCCTGCTTCGAGATGCAAGCGAAAAAAAGACCTTGCGTTGGGGCTCAGCAACAATAAGGCTCTTCCCGGAATTCAGTCAACAGGTTGAGGACCTGAGGAAACCCTTCCAATCGGCAAAGAACATCCTGCGTAAGAAAGATGTCCGCTACTCTATGATGTACCCGGCCAAACTTAGGGTCGTCTACGAGGGGCAGACCCTGTTCTTCACGTCTCTGGAATCAGCAGAACATTTTGCTTCAGAGATCCCAGACCTGGGGGCCTTGCCCCGCCACCCTCCATAGGCCAATTGGGGTGGGACCTCGCCCTTTCCACAGCCTAAACTTGTTGACTGGTTCCTTTGGTGGCCCCCGGGGCCTCGCCCGGCAATTGCTGGAGCAATATGCGTATTGGACAATATCAATAGTGAGAATTAAGTGTGGTAAATGAGCCTCTCACCACAGGGAGGCACAGGGGCCTCCGGCACCCACCATGCTCAGCGGCACCTAATTGAGTTGATAAATTGCTGGCCATAGTTAAACGGGAGGGGGTGGGTTACACTGGCCAGTAGGTTGGTGTTTCTGGCGTGGGTGGTGGGTTGGCAGGGGGGGGATTTAGTATGGCATCAACTGGGGCTTGCAATCTAGTTGGGAGGGGTGGGACGGAAGGGAGGGGAGGGAGGGGACCTTCTTCCGGGACTCTGGAACTGTATGCACACGATGATCTTGTACACTATCTTAACAGTTATACACCACATGATGCACCTGAGGCTACTTATTGGTACATCGCCTTCAGCCCAGACATAACGTGACGCCTTCCCAGGGGTCAATTGCCCCTGCAAATAATAGCATCACTTTGCTTACATGGAACAGTCGTGGTCTCACCAACGGGAAAAAGACACGTCTTATCGCCAATTACGTGAGGAATCACCATGTTAATGTGCTCTGCATTCAGGAGACCCACCTAGGGAAGGTACACAAACTCCCCCCCAGCCCCCTTGGCTGTCTGGGGCATCCATAGGTATGGGTCGTCCCACACTACTCATTCTCGGGGCGTTGCAATCTACATACATTGCTCGTTGGAGTTTAAATTGCATAGACAGGTGTCCGATGAGGAGGGCCGCTTTCTCTTAGTAGCTGGAGAGGTTGCGTCCCGGTCAATCCTATTCATAAATGTTTATGGTCCCAACTACGACTCCCCCGATTTCTTCCAATCATGTTCCAAACACTTGCAGATATTCCCGGGGTACGAGGTGGTCTGGGCGGGGGACTTTAACTTAACTCTTCCTCTGACATTAGATAGGTCCACGTCAGTTCAGAAGTCCCTCACCCGAGCGCCCGAAAGTGGCATGCCATCACAGCTGACTACACTCTGACCGATATTTGGTGACTTCACCACCCTGACCATCGGGAATTCACCTTTCATTCTAGTGTGTACGAAGCTCTTCCACGATAGATTACATCCACAGGTCTCCAGAACTAGTGCGGGTGTCTAGCAGGGCAGTGATCCTCCCCCAAACTCTGTCTGATCACTCCCCGGTCCTGGTGCAATTTGCGGGGCCGTCTGTTCCTCCCAGGCAACTTAGGTGGAGGTTTCGGGCACGGGCTCTTGAGGATATAGCGTTCTGGAAAGATATGCACCAAGCCATCTCAGAATTTTTCCAACTAAATAGGGAATCTGCCCCAAGCCCCGGGATTGTATGGGAAATGTTTAGGGTGTTTATTCGGGGCTGGTGTATGTCGCAGGAGGGGGGGGCGCCCTGAAGAGCATTCGTGGAACCATGATATCCAAAGAAAAAGAAATAAAAAATGTGGAGCTTCGTCAGGCTCGAAAGGACTCCAAGCTGACCTGCAGGTTAAGAAACGCGAAATGAGCTAGCTGATGGATAGTGAGGAAAGATTCATGGGTGACCCCATTGCGACTGCCAGATACGGGGAGAGGGACCGCCCGAACAGAACTCTTGCCTGGGCCATCAGACAGTACCGCCAGCTGGACCCTATAATAGAGGTAGAGACCACGGAGGGGGATTCCACTAGGGATGTGGGGGGAATAAACAAAGTGTTCCAGGAATACTATGAGAAGCTGTCTACAACCCAGAGTACAGCGAGTCATGATGATCTTATCCAGTATCTAGATAATATTGCCCTGGGTTGGCTTGACCCGGAGGTCGGTGTCCTTCTCAATGACCCACGGATGATGAACTCCTTAAAGTGATAGATTCGCTCCCGAATGGTAAGGCACCGGGCACGGATGGCATCACAGCTGAGCTATATAAAACCTTCTCGGCCCTGCTCGTCCCCCATCTCCGCAGTATGTTTGAAGATGCGGCCTCCTCGGGTGTCCTCCCAGAATCCACCAGGACTGCCCTTGTCAAGGTACTGCTCAAACCTAACAAAGACCCTAAAAAATGCTCGTCCTACCATCCGTTGTCGCTGATTAACACCGATAATAAGATCTTTGCGAAGTCGCTCGCCGAATGTCTTCTCCCCCATATGCCTGCCTTGGTCCTTCCTCTCTCTACTCAAAGCAACCTTCTGAGATTATTCACCCTGATGCACAATGTGAACCCCGAGGTCCCTATTGCTGTGGCGGCTCTGAATGCGGAGAAGACGTTGGACTCAGTCGAACAGCCTTTTCTGTTTGAGGTCCTTCCACGCTCCGGCATTGGTACATCGTTCCTATACTGGACACGACTCCTTTACACAGCTCGGTGTACCTTGGTCTATACTAACGGTATTCAATCTGCACCCATCTATCGAACTCGTGGTACTAGACAGGGGTGCCCTTTCTCCCCTCTTTTGTTTGCCCTGGCTATCGAGCCGGTGGCCTGTGCGCTGAGGGAATTCCATTTGCATCGCGGTATGACTATTCGCTCATACACCTCAATTGTCTCCTTATATGCAGACGATATATTGCTATATATAAAGCATCCCATGGTTAACCTAAATCCTGTGATGGAAGAATTACTAGATTTGGCTAATAAATAAATTGGACTAAATCGGAGGTGCATCCGCTAACTACAGGGGTGTCTCCGTGAGATGTCGGGACTCCTTTCCCTGGTGCCTGCAGGGAATCTGTTACTTGGGTATTCGGGTGTCCACCTCCCTGACTAAATTATATGAGGAGAACTACTTAGTGACCCTGCAACACTTGGAACATGGATACTTGGGCGTCTCTCCCTCTCTCACAAGCAGGCCGTGTTTCCCTATTCAAATTGGTTATCCTGCCGAAATTATTATATATCTTCAATAATGTCCCGATATGGACCCCCATGATATTCTGGAATCACATAGAGACCATGATGACATTTTTTTTTATTTGGGCCGGGAAGCAACCTTGAATCTCACTACATACAATGAGCTGTCTGTACTCTCAGGGCGGTTTGGATGTTCCCGATCTTTTCTTATATTACCTAGTGGCCCAGATTCAATATGCCATTTGGTGGTAGTGGCCCACAAGTAATTTTCCCCACTCGTGCCTCGAGAAGGCCATCACTCAGCCCGATGACCTCAGAGGTCTTGTATGGGCTGTCCATGAGCGCCATTTGAATGCAGAGGTGCAACCCTTGGAAATAACCCTTAGGGCGTAGGACCGCTTGGTAAAATGGGTGGGGTTGGGACCTTGGTATTCTCCATCCATGGCCATATATAATATTCGCAGCATACCTCTTACATACAAGCATATCTTCATTCAACACTTTCACACCCTGCAGATCTACACCATAGGGGATGTAGGTATCCCTACATATTATCCCCACCAAAATTATCGCTGTACATATGGTTGTTTGTCTCGCCATAGGCGATATTTTTGGGGGGATAATTTGTGGGAGGGGGATTGCGGGGGTGTCCCCCGCACATTTAAAAATAATGCAGGGGTTGCGGGGGTGTCCCCCGCAGGGTCCATGGCTCTATATCGCAGCAAAAATATGGCAATATTTTTGTAGCACAATATTTTTTGCAGGGATATTAACACATGGAACCGGGGATGTAGCCCCGGGAAGCAAATTCATATCTTGGGAGAACCTTAAGGACAGGGGCACATGGTCCCCCGTCACTCTACTGTTATACTACCGTTTCCGGGAGGCTTTATGGGTTAGATGGCCCAACTTTCCTAATGCACCCCAAAAATCTGAATTGTTAGAATACACTGTAGCTCCAACATCCCCCAAAAAGGTGATTTTGACTCTATATGGCCTGGCCCGGTCACTAGGACCCCCACCTTGGGTCCAGTATAGGGTTAAATGGGAGGGGTGCATGGCGAAGCAGCTGTCGGATGCCCGGTGGAGCATGATTCTCGCACAGACTAAAGCCGTCTCCATTAACAACAGATTTCGTCCGATTCACTTTAAATTTCTGCACCAATTATATTACTCCCCTTATATCCTACATAAACTATTTCCTCTCAGGTCCCCAAATTGTATGAGATGCCTCCATTCCCAGCTGACTTCTACCACGTTGCGTGGTCCTGCCCCCAAATCCAATCTTATTGGTCGGACATAGCTAGTGTCATGGAAACCATGGTGGATGACCCGATCCCCTTTGCTCCTGAAACTTGTTACTGGCCCTGGTCGAATTGAAATCCCATACTGACAAGTGGCTGCTCGCCATGGCCTCAGTGGTAGCCAGATCACTAGTGGCACAAACATGAGGGTCCGTTACACCCCCTACACTACAACACTGGCTGAATCGAATTGCGATCTGCAAGCGAAGAGAGACACAGTACAATTTGACGCTTCCTCCCAACAGCAAACCTAGAGACTATTGGGCGGCCTTCAGGAGCTATCTTTCCGGTGGGTTGGACCAGGGGAGTAGCTCCTCGGAGCAGGACGTCTCGGCTGATGTCCCCGCAACTTGGCGGGGGATGCTGCCTTCCTAAGACTGTTTGGGAGCGGGGCTCCCCGATTGGTTTAAGTTGAGATCCACGACCCATAATGGTTGGGCCAAGGGTTATCACCCAGGGACACTTGATGTGACTATGGCTCATTTGTGTGCAAACATTCATTAGCTATGTACTGTGGAAGAAGTTGAGTTACATTGCAAAAGTTAAAAAAACAGTTTTAAAAAAACTATTTTGTTCTGTAGTTTCGTTGATCGCTGCTCAGAATGTTTCTATTGCTTTATACACCATGTACACCGTATTCGCATTTTAATTTATCTCAAAGACTTTGCCATCATTGAGAGTGTTATGTATCTTTATCTCTGGAATTAGCACATTGCATTTCAGTGCATTGTATCAGAATGTTATGTTTTTCGTAGTCTATGTTTTAAACGCATGTTTTCTTTTGGTGGCTCAAAAGTTTATTGAAAGGACTAGTAATACCTGACGATTTGCGGTATAACAATGAGTTCTGACTTACTTGATCGCTGTGATAATTAGACAAGGTTACAAAGGGTTTTGTTTTTAATTTTAAATTAAATCTAAAAAAACAAATCAATGTGATTGTTGTTTTGCTCACAGTGATACTTTATTAATTTTAATAATTATTTATATTTTTTTAACAGATCCTACAAGAATGCCATCATGTATCGTTTTTGGTTGCCCTACTGTGAGCCATGTCAAAGTGCCTGGCAAAGTCCTGCATGTATTCCCAAAGGATTTGGATTTAATAAGAAGATGGCTTTCAAATTGTGGAATTCCATTGTCTGAGATGGAAAGCAGAGCTAAGGATATCTTGGAAGACGTGAGGGGCAATAGATTCCCCATCTTCAGCATGCACTTCGCAGACAATATGTACGAATCATCACAGTATACATAAAAGCATCGCCCCAGACGCGATTAATTTAGTACAGTGGTGGAACATGGCATCAATATAGCGTTATCGTATTTAGAGGCTGAACCCTTCCCTTTAATGCTCCCCTGTCATCGTCTTCTTCTCCTCGGGACTCCATCACTGGGCAAGAGAGTTCTGTTACTGGGAGGTGGGTCGGGGTTTGCTTGCGCTAGGCTGTCCGTATGTCCGTATGAAGCGTTTTGCCATCTGTGGCTGATATGTCTGGGCCTGGCAGTCTTGCTCATAGTTTAAGATTGGTGCCCAAATGTCTGTGAAGCAGTGAAGGGTTCCCTCCTTAGCTGCTGTGACCTTTTCTGTTACTAAGATATCCCAGATCTTAACCCACCAGAGTTGTAGCAGCAGACCCTCTTGTGATTTCCACAGCTAGGAGGAGTTGGGTAATTAGCTTAGTGATAGTTCAGTTTTTTGGTTAACTCTCCACGTGTGGGGTCCCTAGCAGTATTACCTCTGGTTCCAATGGTAGCACTACAAGAGTAATGGCCTCAATTGCATTGATTACTGCCTCCCAGAAAGATCACGCCACTGGGCAGTCCCACCACATGTGGAAGTCGAACCATGAGCACCACATTTCCTCTAACAAGTGGGATCTATCGACTTCTCAAAGTGGTGCAGGCATACTGGAGGATAGTACCACTGGTATGTTAATTTGAGGGCACATTCTTTATTAGTCACACATCTGGAGGCAGTTTTGCTCCTGGACCAAATATCCACCCAGGTTTGGTCTTCTGTGGGATAACACAGGTCAGACTCCCAAAGTGCCATTTTAATTTTTTTTATTTATTATTTATTTATTTCATTTGTTACACGCCCAGACCCTGGGGTATCACAGCGTGGTTACAGACATCTTAGAAAATATTGAGACAATATTGATATTCATAGAAATTGGTTATCCATAACATACATAACAGTGTGGTGTTACATGGACAATAAGCATCATTACAGTAATATTGATTAGCTATTGTGTTAGTGTAGATTAAACAACCATGTTTTCAATTTCTTTTTGAACAAGGGGAAGGAGGTCTCTTTTTTGATGTGTATGGGAAGGGAGTTCCAATGTCTAGGGGCTAGGACATAGAAACTACTGCCTCTTGCTTTATTGTTATTGTAACGGGGTGTCACTAGACTTAAGTTGCCGTTGGATCTTTTTTTTTTTAGAACATTATTCATGTAGAGTGTTACTTTGTTAGCGATGCATTTGTGTGTGATGCACAGTGTTTTAAAGATAACTCTTGCTTTGACGGACAGCCAGTTGGTGGGCATCCTTCCTAGCCTTGGATATATGGTCATGTTTTTTTATCCCTAGTGCTGCTCTTAAGGCTTTGATTTGCAAAAGATGCAGTTTATTAAGGTTAGTGATGGATATCCCTGCCAATAATAATTACAATAGTCCAGTCTGGTTAATACCAGTGCTCTGACCAGGGTAAGGCAGTTGGTCGGGGTCAGGAATTGTCGGCTTAACGCTATGAGCTTATGCTGTCGAGGATGCAAACCTACTATTATGTTTGGTCATCGTGAGGTTGGCATCTAAGTATACTCCTATCGTTTTCACTTGTTTGAGGACGGGAATCATGGTGTTGTCAATATTGATAGAGGCGTCGTCTGGATGTAGAGCCGCTATTTTATTTGGGGATCCAGCGATGAGGACTTCTGTCTTTTCATCATTGAGACAAAGGCTGTTTAGCGCCATCTAGTTTTGTATGATAGAGTACATTTTGGTGATGGTCTGAGAGTCTTGGTCCTAATTGCCTGAGATTGGAATGAGGATCTGGGTGTCTTCTGCAAAATTGGTGTAGATGACACCCATATCGTCGAGGGCAGAGAAAAGGAGTTTGGTGTAGGCGTTATATAAGGTGGGTGAGAGGCATGAGCCTTGGGGGACTCCTATGGGTACTGGTATAGGGTCAGCAGCTTCTTTGCCTATGGCCACCCAGAGGGACGTTCAGCAAGGAAGGATTTGACCCACTTAGTGGCATCAGTGGAGAAGTTGAAATCATTAGTTAGGGAGGTGCATAGTTTATCATGGTCTACAAGGTCAAAGGCTTCGGATAGATCTAGCAGCAATAGAATGCAGAGTTTTCCTGAATCCCTGATGGTGTCCATGTGGTTTTTCAAATCTAGTAGGGCTGTTTCAGTACTGTGGTTAGGCCTAAAACCTGATTGTCTGGTTCGTAGAAGTGTATTTTGTTCAAGATGGGATTGGATTTGCGTATAGGCTATTTTAGCTGAGTTTCAAGAGGAAAGGGACAGTTGTTATTGGCCGGTTGTTCGTGGGTACCGTGGGGTCGAGTGAGGGTTTTTTTAAGAGTGGGGTAACCCAGGCTTCTTTGATACTTGCTGGAACTATATTAGCATTGAAAGAGGCGTTGACAAAATCGGTGATGGTAGGTGTAAGATAGGGCGCACACTCTTTCACTAATTTAGCTGGGACCCTCATCTCATTTGCAGTTGGACGCTTTCAGTTTAGATAGGGTGTTAAGCACCATTTCTTGGGTGACTGGGGTAAAGTAAAATAGGGTATTGGTCTTATCAGAGGGGGTGATGGGTGGATGGATGGGTGTATTTTTTCTGCTAACGCTTTTTCTGCTTTTAGTGGAGATTTTGCTTTGTAGCATAGTGATTTTAACTGATAATGCGTCTTGGATGATGGTGCACCATTCTTTACTGACGTTTGTGGGGGGTGGATGCGGGGATGGGGTTTTCTAATTCCCTAAGTATAGCGAAAAGCTCTTTGCAGTCTGAGGCTGCATTACTAATGCGTGTGTTGTAGGCGTTGGCTTTTTGTGAGATGATGGCTGCTTTGTATGTTTTGATGGCGTTCTTAAAGGCTTTGGCAGAGTCGGGGGGTAGAGTGTTTGGTATAAGCATGTTCAAGGGATTGTTTAGATCTTCTCAGTGATGTTAATTCTTCATCAAACCAGAATTGGCTTTTTTATCGGTTCAACGAGTTTTGGATGCATTGGGCGCTACTTCATCAATGGTAAGTGTAAGGCATTTGTGGTAGTAGTCAGCGATGATGCTAGGGTCGTTATTATTGACTGGTTTGGTTTCAAGAAGTTTGTTGAGGGTTGGTGCAAATTTATCTACTGTGAGATTACGTGAGTTTCTGGTTTCAATGGTGTCTATAGTTTGTTTTAGGAGAAGGGGTTTATCACTAAGGAGAGTGAAGTTAATGCAGTGGTGGTCTGTCCAACTAAGTGGGTTAATAGCGTCTATGTTAAGATTGGTGTTAAGTGATAAGATCCAGTACAAGATTTTACCTTTGACATGTGTTGGACCCTTCACTTGCTGGGTAAAATTCATATCCTTGAGTGCTGAGTGTAGATTGGCAGCTTTGGGGTCTAGGTCATCATTATACCCTAGATTAAGTCTCCAAGGATGATGCATTTTGTATTGGGTTTAATAAGGGGTGTGAGGAGTAAAGGGATGTCAGTTTCATGTATTTAGGTCGTTTGGTCAGCATGTCATCCTGCAGCAACCTATATAACTTTGAGATGTTTCCTCTCGTAAGGTCCTCCTGCAGCAAGAGTTCTAAGAAATTAAGTTCCCGTGTGGTCCCTTGTTGGATGAGCTGATGGGTAATCCAGTGACAGATTTGTATATAAGAGAATCTGTCCGATTCCAGCTGGGCAAAACTTTCTTTGCATTTTTCAAAGGTGAATGCCAAGCAATTCTGAAAGAGTTGTGAGATTGTGTGCAACCCGCCCCGGAACCAGTTTCTGAAATTAGCTGGACTTCGAGCCCGGGGTAAAGTCTGGGTTTTAAAAAACTGGGGAGAGAGGGCTTATTCCTGTGGAGGTCCCTTTTTGTTTTTAATGCCCAATCCCAAATTCTCATTGTGTTTGTGGTAGAGGAGAGAAGATTCGTCCAGATATTACACGCTGACTGTGCAATAATCGACAGAGAGCTGAGAGGGGGAGGAATCCTAAATTGTTCGCTTGTCACCCGTTTCAGGGGGTATGCGGGCGTGATTCATGCAAGAATGTTTGCTAGTTGTGCTGCGGCATAGTAGTTACAGAGATTAGGGACTCCCATCCCTCCCCATTTGGCGTCACCCATCATCAACTTCTTTGCGATCCGCATGCCCCCCTCCCTTACAAACAAACCGTGAGACCTGTCTTTTTAACTGGAGGAGAGATTTCAGGGGGATTTCCATTGGAAGTGCCCAGCAGAGGTACCTAAATCTGAGAAGCAGATTCATTTTACAAGCTGTGATCCTCCCCATGAGTGAGATATCTTGGGTTGGTCTCCAGGTCACTAAAAAGACAAGGGAAATTAGCCGTATATAGTCCTTTGGATTCGCCACTATGTGGACCCCCAGGTATTTTGTTGATTTTGTACTCCATTCCAATGGGCAAACAAGTCGGAGAGAATGTATCACTTCTGCTGTTAATCCAACCCCCAGGGCTCCTTATTTAGCATAATTAACAGCATAGCCATCCACTTTCTCAAAGCATTCAAGCTCCACTAGGGCCTTCGTTAAGGAGGATTGGCAATTGGTAAGAGAGAGCATAATGGTTTCCGCATAAAGAGATATTCTATAATGATCACCTTTTACTACCATCCCTTCAATGGTGGTGTTATTGCAGATTCGTTGGGCAAAAGGCTCCATGATTAGAGAGAAGATCAATGGGGAGAGCGAGCACCCTTGTCTAGCCCCGCATAAGACTAGTATGGGGGCCGAGAATGTCTTGTTAACCCTGAGGACGGTTCTTGGGACACTATAATTCTCTAAAAGCATTTTGCAAAATAGGGGGCCAAAGTGAAACGCTTTGAGGGCCAGACACATGAATGCCCAATCTACCCTGTCAAAGGCTTTAGTTGCATCTAATGTTAGTAAAGCTCGTTCTCAGTGTTCTGTCTTTGCTAAATCTACTAAATTGAGGGCCCTCCAGATGTTGCCCGTGGTGCTTCTTCGCAATATAAATCCTGTCTGGTCTGCATCAACAATTCTGGGGAGAATATTTGCTAATCTATTTGCCAGCACTTTAGAATAAATGTTCACATCAATACTGAGCAAAGAAATGGGCCTATACGATGCACACTCTCTAGGGTCTTTACCAGGTTTCATTAATAGGATGGTTGTAGATTCCTGCATAGAGGGGATTGTGGTGCCTGTCTCCCGGAAGAAGTTAAATAGCTGAGTTAGGGGACCCGTGAGGAATTCCTTGAAGAGTTTATAAAACTTGGGGGAGAAACCATTGGGCCAGGGGCTCTAGTTTTTAAGGTTTTAATTACTAACTCAACCTCTTTGGTGGTTGGGGATTCAAGGGTTTCCCGGAATTCTCTGTTAGGCTAGAAAGGGCGGCTTCTTCAATATAACGTTGCTATTGAGCCAAAGTATGGGGGTGGCCAACATGGTTTCAATCAAATGTGACCTTGCCAACTGTAGTAGCTCAGCTTTTTCCACGTATAGAAACGAGCTCTGTGAGTCTTTTAAACTTGTAATCAGGTTCCTCCTTTGGGATGTTGCCAGTTTCCTCACCAGGATTCTGTTTGCTTTATTGCCCTAACGGTAATCTCCTTGTTTTGTTCATAAAAAGGGTTTGAGCGATTTCCTCTGCATAGTGGGCCTCCAGTTTGTTTCAGGCGATGCGTAAAGCTCTGGATGCTTTGGGTGACCAACCTTTCTTGTGTTTGTTTGGCTGACCCTACTTCGCTCTCTAGCTGCTCTTTGGTTTTTAATTGGTATTTTTTTATAGGCCACTGCATGGGCTATCAATTTCCGCCTGATGACCGCTTCCATTGCCTGCCATCTACGGGCTATCGATGTGGGCCCAATAGGGTTTTCTTGGAAATAATAATGGATGGCTTTGGCTAGATCATCTCTGAGTGCCATGTCATTCAGCATCGGGTTGTAGAGATTCCATCTGTGCCTCCGAGAGGGGGGGGGGCAGAGTCATGGATTTGGGCTGTAAGGATCACTGGTGCATGGTGCAAGATCACCTTAGTTCCAATAGACGCTTCCTCAGTGTAAGGCAGAAGTTGGGGACTAATTAGTAGCAGGTCAATGCTAGAAAAGATGTGGTGCACATGTGAAAAAAAGGAAAAGTCTTTTGTCTCTGGGTTTAGGACCCTCCATTCGTCCCTCCCAGGGATTTAAAAAGATGAAGCAGGCCCAGTGCAATTTTAAAGTCTCTCGGAGCTGGTTGGTGGGATTTATCAGCGTGGGAATCCGGGACCCCGTGGAAGTCCACCCCTATGACCTCTTGTCCCTCAAGGAAGGGTAGTAGTAGGTTAGACTCCAAGTCTGCTAAGAAGGACTCCTTGTTAGGGAGAATTCTCAAAAGTGTGCTAATTCCCTTCGGTTGTAGGTGATGGGATCAAATGAAAAAGATAGAAATGCAATAGGGTCGAGTCAATAGGACCAAAAAAAGGGTCTTTATTTATTTATTTTTTTGGTGGGGGTGTCCCTCCGCCAAACCCCCGTTTTTGGTATAACAACCACTTTTTTTCCCTATACGAACCCCAAAAAAAACACATTTTTAATAAAAGGCATTCGACCTTTTTTTTTCCATCCTTTTGACTCGACCCTATTGTATTCTATCCTTTTATTTTCGATCCTTTGACCGGACACCATTCCCTTCACCTTAGAGACCCCCAGCAAGTTTGCTGGATTTTGATGACTTTGTTTTCTTTACCTGGAGAAAGTGTTAGCCTTTTTACCACACGGCACCCTCAGTGCAGTGGCACAGGGAAGCCTTTCAGGCTTTCCCAAGGTTTAAATACCTTCTCTGGGATAAACTACCGTTTCCCAGAGAACGTAAAGTGAAATTGACTTCACTAGTCTTTTTAAATTCCTAGACCCAGCACACCCTATCTTACAATAGAGTGCTGGAGGGGTTACTTAGTATCCCCTATGTCTAGATACTCATGTAGCAGTCAAATGCTACCCTTGCCTCTCGGAATGGCTGCTGGCAGTGGTTTTACAACGAACTACCATGATTTTTCCCGACCGTGAACTATTCATAGCTACGGTAGTATTAAATCGCAGGAGCCATGTTTTTCAAGATGGCGTCTGAGCCCTTTTTGTTTAAACAGGTTCCGGTCTTCTTTTTTTGCCATTTCTTTTTGGAAAGGTCCTTCTAGAGTTTGTCTCTGCGTGCCAAACCAGGTTTGATCCCTTTGTTCCTTCGCCTTTGGCGGGCTTCAGGTGTGAAGACTGCCTCTGGCGCCCGAGTGTCTGGGGTGTGCAGGAAGTGAGGGAGGTGCCCGAAACTCCCTGTGCTAAGTCTCCTAGGAGACCCAAATGCACTCTGTGGTGATTGGCTGGCTTACTGTCCGGCAAGGACAGTCACCCTGCTGGCTGAGTGACAGCTAGGCTGGAATGAATGGGAGAAAACGGAATAAAAGTCGAGTCTCTTGGCTTGGAAGGCAGAGTCAACCACTGGAACAAAAGAACCAAAGACGAGCTTGAAGAGGGCGGCTGCTGCAACTCCTGGACCGTTGGTTTGCCCGGTGAAGCCCTGCTGCAGGTCCGAGCTGCCAAGTTCACCTTGACAGAGAAGCCACACAAGGACGACTTCTCCCTTTGAGTTGGTGGGACCAATCAACTCGACCATAAGCCACCTGGACACCTTATCTCGGAGCTGGTTGTATTTTCCTCAGAGTGCTGCAGGAAACCAAATAACCAGGGAGAGGGACACCAGTTTGTGTCCTTGACTTGCAATCAAACATTTGCCAGTTGCAAGCCTTTTGACCAGTCCCAGTGCAGTGCAGGAGTCCCCCGACGTCCTCCCTCTTGTCCCCACGAGTGAGGCCCAGGATCAGTGAGATCTGCAGGAACTGCCAGGAACAGAAGTCATCAGCTGCCTCTTTTTCTTCATTTTTAAGGTACTGTAAATCCAGACAGAGAGTATTTGCTACTTGCAGTGAAAGTGCTTGAAACTTTCCCAACTCGCAGGCTTAATCAGCTTGTGACCCAACATATGATTCTTCTTCCTACAAAATATTCTTAAGAACCTTTGCAGAGACGTTTCCGTTTAACTACCAGAACTGCCTTGTCCTATCCAAGACTTTAGCCCATTGACTTTGGCCTAGCCTATTGAATTGAATTGCCTCTTCTGGTGAACACTAAATATTTGCACTATCTAAAGAATATTGTAACCTTTCATGTTCTAATAATCTTTACCTTTTACTCCTCTTGAAAAGTATTTCTGAATTGTTATTGAAGTTTATTTGTGTGTATGATATAATTGCCTCCTTCTATTGAATATTTTATAATTGCATGGTTAATAAATTAATAAGTATTTTTAACCAAGAATTCTTGAGTAAGAGTGTATTTGAACACCAGTGATTGTAGACCTCTGTGTAACATCATTACAGCTCACATTCCCTCTTGAGATAAGCCTGGCTACTCCGCCCGCTACCAAAACTGTGTGCTACAGACTTATACCAAAGGTTGGTTTTGCTTATACCTGTAGTCATAGTTGTATGTAGTGGTCCTAGAGGGTACTGCATTCAAACTTTGCCTAACACTCCTGTCTTTCGTTGACGGCATAAACTGAGACCAAGGATATAAAAGACCATACAGTGTACCTTTTTTGCCCATATAGTACTTCCAGTACTGTGAATGGGACTCCTCTCCCCAGTAGGATTACCGTCCCTCCTTTTTTTTAGAGCCGCTCGTCGTCGGGTATTGTTTCAGGAAAGCTCTGCTGCGTAAACGTGGGAAGTCTGCCTCAATCAGGTGAGTTTCTTGGAGGAATACTACATAGCTCTCCAAGTCACTTAAACGTTGCAGCGCAGATCTGCGTTTGTTAGGAGAGTTCAGGCCTTGTATATTAAGAGTTACAAACCACAGCGTCTGCAGGGGGGAATGGCTTCCTGTGCATCCGGCAAGTCCTTCAAGAGGGGAGAGTGATATTCAGCTGCCATCTGGTTCCATGGTTCTAATCCTCTGCAGCCGCAACTGGATTTTCAACTTTTGTAAACAAACTTCATAACTAAACTGAGAAACCAAAACAAAACTGGGCCTAGAGGCCTGTTGGCCAATGAGTGTAGCACTCTCTAGGATAGCGTATACCGTGTGGAGCCCGGGATCCTTAGGTGCATTATTGTAGGGAGCCAAGATTGGCAATTCACTGAAGTGTGCGGGTGGGGTGTCTGCGAGTATTGGTCATGTCTGTTGAAGTGAGCTTCCTGGTTTCCGACCCTTCGCTACCTTCGCCCAGAAGTTGCATCTTTGCTTGGGGGCTCCATCTTTTCCAACTATAGGCAATGGCATTGTAAGGTATTCATCCGTGGTTGACGGCCCCCCTGTTAGGATGCACTCAGCTTCCTCCAAGGCGCTGATTGTACGCGTTAGGCCCTCGTAAGTGAATTGGAGGGTTATGGGGAACAGCCAGCAATAACCTATTGTTCGGTCCTGAAGGAAAGTTGTTGGGGGTCTAAGCGCTCTGCGCCGTCGCCATGTCTTGGTAGATCTGTATCGGTGCTCCTTGAAACTTTAATTCATCCTATAGGCGATTTGCAGCCATAAGCTCTTGTTTAGTGGAGAAGAAGTGGATGCGGGTAATCGCATCTGGTGGGTATTCTGTGGAGGCTCCTCTGCGACTTCATATCATGTGGGTTCAATCTAATAGCATTGCTTTATCACACTCAGGGACTGGAGAAGGTTACTCATGTAATCATGTAAGGCTTGATCTGGGACCGAGGCCGGCACCCCCCTGATTATTACATTATTCCTTCGGGCCCTGTTTTCAATATCCTCCTTCTTGAGCATTATGACTTAGGTTTTCTCTTCATGAGCCTGGATTTTTATTTGCAGCTCTGTTAATTGCATTGTCTGACGTAGGAATTGATGATCTGTCTCAATGACCCTGTGCTCCATCTCCTCCATCCAGTTGTCTAAACGTTCTACTCTAGAGGAGATCTCCGACATGCAGTTACAAAATTCAGATTTGATGTCTGCCAGAACTGATTGAATATCGTCTTTTGTGGCCCATTGGCCTGGTGGTCTCTTGGGTTAATGGGTCAGAGAGCATCCCCCTTCTGGTTTCCTCCCTTTGTCATGCGGTTGTAGAAGGGTAGCTATATCCGCAGATTTGTGACTTTTTTGTTATTTAGCCATCCTGATTGCTGTCTGCGTGTTCTGCACCCGGTGAAGAGACCTGTGCACCCTTGCGTGTGTCAGACAGCGGCTTGTTAATGTGCCACAGATTCCTTCCTCAGCCCCTTGGCACCAGGGGTGTTGCATTACTGAGGGGGGGGACAGTGGATCATCGGCTTCACCTGCTCATCGGAGGTGGTGGGGACTTGTATTCCGCTCTGGCCAGGGGGGAGTGGCATTATATATCCTTAGGCTAGTTGCTGGATACAGTTGCATTTCAGGTCTGTCCCCCTCCTCCCCTGCGGATGTGGCAACAACTGCTTTTTTGATTCCAGACTCTTCCCCCTCTAGATTAACCATGCTGGTGTTACCTCTGCGAGTTGTTTAGTGTTTATTCCACTCCAGGACCAGACTCGGCTCGTCTTTACATCCCAGTTCACTTAATTGGTAGCATGCTCTTGTTGCGGAGCCAGCACCTAATTAGGCTCCCTTGTTTGCGCTTTCCCTGAGTGAGTGTTCATTCGAGGTTCGATTTCACTCCCTGTCCTCCGGGACCGGAGCCAGCTAAAAATTAGAGGGGAAAAAAATTACCTAATTGTCAATAAATCAAAATTAGAGCGCAAGACTCACGATACTTGATATTTTTCTTTATTCATTAATGAGTCCTTGGGCAGCCTCAAAGTAAACAAGTATCAAATCTATGCAGCCCCGTTACAAAATACAGCCAGAAACTTCTAAGAAAACTCGTCATCATTTGTTTGAAGGTTACATCACCAGTTGCATTGAACTATACGCAACAGAGTCTTAGACATCAAAAATATTTAAAAAAGAAACAAAAATTAAAAAACAAAAAAATACAAGTGATTAACGGTAAAAGAAACAAATAATGGAGCAACAATTTAAATTAAGAGAACAAGAGCCAGATCAATTATTTTCAGGAATTCAAAAACAAACTGTAAATAAATTTGACAGCAATACAAAACCATTAAAGAAATTGTTTAAACAACTAGAATATCTCTCCAAGATAGAATTATCCTGATGGTGGGAAGTCACCACTCTAGACAAATATTTACAAGTTGGTAGAATACCAAGAGGTCTCAGGATTTGCATATTCCCTTCATTTGAGGAAGATGTTATTGAGGATTTGAAGAATTGGGAAGAATTGCTAGTCACAACTTCCAGAGAAATGATTTATAGAATTATCACCAACACAAAAGAGCACATGATACTTTAATTAAAGACATTGAAACAATCAAAAAAGCAATAGAGCAACGCAAGTTACCGGAAGCATCATTCAAGAATTATCAGATTATGGATGACTATTGGTCAATATATGAACAAGAATTAAAAATCAAGAAACAGAAATTCCACAGAGACCAAATGGATTATAAATTTAAGAGAGTTTATATATTTCAAAGAAAATGACCAAATCGACAAGGCAGACCATCAAACAAACCAGTACTCAAAAAGGTTTTACCATTAAGAGCATCGCCACCATCATCGGAAGTAGAATCAGTGAGTGAAGGAGAAACAGAAACCCCATAAGCAACAAATTAAACCATGTCAGAAGCAGTATCCACCTATTCTATTTTAGAATAATGCCAAAAGTTCAGACAATCGAGAACTTATCTTTCATATCAACTATCCCAAAATCCAAGTGGCTCAACTTTACGAAATCCCACCAAAATGGTGGCCCACTAAGAGGAGCTGCAGGGGGAGGGGCAGCATCATCAGACAACACAACAAAACAAGGCGTGCTGACAAGATCCCAAAATGATCAACAAAACTGAATATAGTATTAAATCTATCAAATAAGGATTGCGCCCTGGAACTAACATCTGCCCTCAACAAAGAATTAACCTTCAGCCCTTCAAATCACATGGATTACTTCCAAACAAATCTTGATGTATATAAATTTAGTAGAAGTCTTAAACTCAAGAAATTCTTTGCATCAACAAGTTACAAAAAGCCAACAGAAGAAATTGCCATTCCATCAGAATTGACTATCTCACATTTCATAGATACAGTTGATCTACTTAATATTCAAGAAATGGAAGAAACACATACATTGGAAACACTTGTATCAGATCTCAATTTAAATACAGGAGTGTCAGAACTTACTAAATGAATACCAAAATCACAATTTTACCCACAACTGCCAATTGATAATGTGGTGGATATTTTCCAAAAGGCTGTTTTACAAGATCTGCAGCGAAATGATTCGGCAAAAAAATAAACCAACATCAATCCAACAAAACCTAACATATTTGGAGAGAAAGGCAATGAAAGAATTGAGCTCTGACGATGCTATCACAGTTAAACAAGCAGACAAAGGTGGCAAAATAGTGCTTCTAAATACAGAAGACTACATCAAAATGGCACAAGTACATTTGAGCAATGGTGAATGTTATGAAAAATGTAAAGTGAATCCTTTGCTTAGTCTTATACAAGAATGGAGAAACATGAGCACACACTGGCATGAAGAAGGTTTTCTCTCAGATGAAGAATATGACTATATGAAAACCCCCACCCTATTTTTGCCACCATATACTTTTGTCTAAGATACATAAAAATGTGATCTACTACCACCAAGCAGACCAATAATCAATGGTATAGGCTTTATAACTGAATCAATATCTGAATAGATTGACAAACATCTGCAACCATTGGCAATAGGCCTCTTTCATAAAAGACACAAAAGATGTAATACAGCAGTAGGAACTGAATAATTGGGAGCCAGACTATAGATTAGTGACGTTCGAATCTGTGGGCTACATTGACCCACTGAACAGAATTTCTCCAAAACCAAGCTGCGCTTCAGCAGAAACAGCAAAATGGTTGCGCTGGTTCCAGTGAGCACCACGGCCTCAAAAACTGTGTTTTGCAACCACAAAAAGATGGCTTGCACAATCTTGCCAAGCACATATTGGGCAGGATGGAACAATGGGGCACACTGAGGGAGCTTGCCAGTGTGTTCTTACATATACAAATGGAATAAAGTGAAAAAGCAGCGTTGCCTTGCTGCCATTCCAAAATCCTCATTAAAAAGGAAACTTTTTCACCTTTAAAATAATGCTGCTGACACTATTTCCATCTGTTCTTCATTAAACCACTGTGATTAATAAGGCCCGGACCATGCCCATTTACATCCCCATTATGCTTCAGAAAAACCAAGCATGACCCCTGAATGAGAGGTTCTGTTAAGCCAAATCTGAAAAAAAGGGCCAAGAAACTTCACTTTCTGCTGTGCACGGGAAACGCTTTATTTTGTGCTACAAAGTGCTAAAGGAATGAACCCCGCAAAAGAAATCATAGCTCTGTGCACATGTCAATTTCAATGCTTCGGTGCTTCAACCGTAACTCTTGCTTACAGGAGAAACTAACTATGGCTGTAAAACAATCTGGGAATCTAGATAGAAAAACGGATTTGCAAGAAAAATGCAACTTTCAGTCACCACATGGGAAATGTACTTTTGCAAAATAAAGGAAAATATCAGTTTTAAAAGGGCATGTTGGATAAGGCCCTGCCCTTATCTAGCAATGTGAAGGGGATTGTGATGTGAAAATACAATGAAGGAAAAGGTTCTTTAGCAGATTTTCTTCCAATTCAGAGCCAAAATAAATAAAATTCATTCAAACTTCAGTGGCTGCTGGGGGGATGTCGGCTAAAAAAACAAAAATAGGTTTCTGCTGAGAGGATGACAGAAACAAAAGGGCCTCTCAGTAGATGCTGACACCTCTATGATGATTACTAGGTTGGGCAGAATCTAGTCTAGGCTGAACCCACTGACAATGGAATTTCCAGGACAAGGATATGTGAAAATAAAGTCACATGTCTTTGTGATTTCTACAGGAGGCTTCAGAGGGGATCTCCATGACGGCCCTGCCCTTCAGGGGGGTATCTAGGAAGCTATTCCCAAATATGGGGGAAAAAGGACTACCATTTGTTTCCAAAGACTATTTACGAATAATAATGTAAAGACTTTTACCTCCACAACAGGACTTTGTAATTATGTAAACATTGCGCAGTTTAAAAGTGATTTTGTGGTTTATAATTTGAGACATTGTAGAATTCACTGACCCCTTGGGAATAGAAATGGCAAAGAATCGGGGATTACAGGAAAGTATCCATGATGCCATTGCGAATTTTCATATTTGCATCCCTTATGATGATCCACACATATGTATAAAGTTATGAAATTTTAGGCCGAACATTTCACACTAAAAAGCGCGAAAAACAGATCGAAATGTGAAATAATGTCTCACAAACTGGAGGATTGGACTGCTATGTGCTGCATAAAATATGTAACCTGTTTATGCAATTTGTTTAGATGTCTCCACTGTATAACTGTATAAAGGTGCCATTTAGGGCAAAACTGGATTTTAGTTAAAGTAATTGTGGGAGGTTTTGGACATTGTAAAACTTACCTCATAAATCTGACATCATTCCCTTGAAATCCAACCAGCTTAGAGTGAGGCGGGGACTAGCACCCCTGAACAATCCAGTAGTTTAGAGGCATGCTTAACTAAACCTGCCCAGCCATATACTTTGATGATGTCACTATGCATTGTAAATAAGAGTCTTTGGCAAGACTCCACACACACTCTTCCTGAAGTTCCTGACCTGCTCCATCCTGATTCCAGACCCCACTGCAAAACCCAAGCATTGCTGATCCTATTCCCTGCAATGCCTCAATTCTGAAAAGCCCCTAATTTCCCATTAAAAAGGGGAAAGCTGTGGTTTTCTTTTGGGGAGCATTATAAACCAGCCTGGCTTGCTGCCCACTAACTGCATGCCTGCTGCAATCCTGCCATCCAGCTGACCTTTAGTATCCAGTGACCAGAATTGCCATTCCGCTGTCCTTGCCATCCGGTGACCAGAACGTCCCAGCTGTTTTGCCAGGTGTGCAGCCCTGTGGTGACCAGAACCTGTTGACGGTCCAAAAATCCCAAAACTAAAAGTGGACTGTGAGTATAATCCCTACCCCATAGAAACCCATAACCTATCTCGTTCTGCCTTTGTCCTTATCCCACTCTATAAGCCATCCTATCCTCATCCTGATAACTTGTTAAAACTGTTAGAATGATCTGTGCACCCTGCTTGTGACTTTCTAAAGTTCTAGCGCCATCTCTTTTCAGCTTTGTCTTGTGTAATCCTAATCCATTAGTCCTATTTCGAGTGATCGGACTGGTTTCTGCCAGGGTTGGGTGCTGGGGTGACCGGGTTGAAATCGCGAATCAACCTTGGATCTTACTATGTCCATCTTAGGTGGTCTAGTCTGAATACTCTAGTTTAGAGTAAAACTGTTCTTGTTACAACTGATTTCCTTTCCTATTTCACAGCTTCATTTTACTCAAAGCGCACCTTTTTATATCTTGCATAACTCATCCAGTTTTATAGCTAGAGACCTATTTTCAACTCTGGAATGTCCCTGTGATATATATCTATCCCCCAACCCAAAAACCGCACTCTAAAGCAGAGTATTTCCATTTTTTATTAAAAACAGTTTGGGTAATTTAAAGCCGGAATTGAAAAGAAATGCAACTTTTACACATGTCATTTGGCTGCAATCTGTTGTAAAATTTCCACTCATTTTCAAATGATATGCCTTTTGCTGATCCATTGCCTTTTGAATGCCAGTGATATAACCTACATGCTATTGTGATAAAACATATGTATATTATAATTTAACCACACATTAATTAATTATTTGCCATTTCTCAGTGCCATTTCATAACATTGCAAGGGGTTTAAAATCCGTTTTCCACTCTTATTTTGTGAGGGAAGGTCGGATTTTTATTCTGTCTTCTGCCTCTTATTCCTGATTTCCTGCTGTGTCTTTCTATCAATTCAGAATGGATTATTTGTGGGTTGAGGGAACATTGCAGGGGGAAACCTTAACTTGGGTCCTATCTTTCCTAAATAAAAAAGTGCTCCTATTCAATGTTTCTGTGTATATGTTCTAGGAGAAGGGTAACCAAGTGTCTTGATTCCATTTGCATTGTGATTATCACCCCATTGGTGACTGCTGCCCCATATTAAAAATTGTATGATTTATTTTTAATTTTAAAATAAATAAATAAATATTGCATTTTAACAACCAGCCTGGTTCAAGGTCCAATGTGACCCAGGGCATTTGAAAAGGGATGTGATACGAGTTGTGTACCATCTCAAATTGAATCTGCATAAAATAAGGAGAAAAGCATCTCAGTTGTACGCTACATACTAGGCTGAAACCAAAGTGTGTGTCGCCTGATTGAAATCCTTAACAAACTTGGGGGCTCGTTGCCGGGTTTTGGGTTTTTGATTGGCACCCCTGACACAGCAGACTAACCTGCAAGGTAGTGATACTTTGTGTAATTGGAATACTGGGTTACACTGTACAAGCACCCCCCCAAAACAAATACTCTTAAGTACCAGGCCTGCATCTAAAAATTAAAGCTAAATCAACCCCTAAATAGACAGAAAGCAATAGAATACAGGTTACCCTTACATAAATAAATACATTAATAAAGAAAGGACATTTCCAAAATGGCTGTTTTCAGTAGAGATCAATATGGCTAGGGAGCACCTTCTGCACAAGCTATTTGTCAGAGGTGAATGGCCAGAACAGGATGAAAAAGTCTGGCTAAAAGAAATAAACCAACAGGTCACTGCCATGAACCCGGATATGTGGCAGGATGGTGGCCTATTATACCAAGCTTTGAATGAATTATATATGACCCCAAAAATTTAAGAGGAGCAAATCAAAATTGGTAAAATCGCGGCGTACATGTATCTCCACATGGGAGTAATGCGGGAAAAGCATCAGGAAAATGAAACTCTAGCGCAGAACCATCTGAACTATTCAATCAAGTCCAGACAGAACTACAATTGGCAGAACAAAAATTACAAAAGAGCCAAGATTTGGAGGTAGAATCTGGAAATTACATCATAAAATTAAAAGAGGTCTTGGCTCTCCAACAGCGGAATAATGTAGACAAAGAAGCCCAACTAGAAGAGTAAAAATAGAGTGTCAGGAACAGAAGCTCACTCAACAATTAACCTATAACAAGGCCTGCTCAGGACAAATAACCATGCTGCAAGATCAGGTTGAAAGAGGAAAATAATAAATTGATTATGAGAGACCTCCACTCTCAAGCAGAATTTGATCAAGAGCGCCAGAAATTAAATACCATCAAGAAACAAAGGGATGACCTGGCTGAGCAGAGAGGCGCCCTAAATCAGGAGAGAGATGCCGTAGGCCAGGAACTAACCACATTAAAAACAGAATTGCAGGGAAGTGAGTTAGCCCCCCAGAAACTAAATGAACTCAAAACAGAGTATGGGAATCTACTGATGCACAAACTCAGGAGGTGAGTCTCCTGCAACATAAATTGTCTCATTATTCTCAAACCATACAGGAAGCGCAGAGAGACAATGAGGCCCTTTGTGAAAAGAATGATGAGCGCCACAAACAAGTGGCAGCACAAGAGCAGGTCATAGAGGCCAGTAAAGCATTGATAGCTGACCAAAAGGCTAAGATCTTTGCTTATTATCAAGAAGTAGGGGCTGAGAAGGAGAAACTAGCAAGGTTGGAGAAAGAGGGTGCTAGATTTAATCCCAACTGGAGGGATCCTGAACAGGGAGAGAGGAACAGGGCAACCCCTGATCATAGTACAAGGACCTTTGTACTAAGGGACTCAAACCCATTGAACACTTTGTGCACTGCTGAATTCATGGCTGCTGGTTCCCATGAGCCAGAAGACATGAGGCCATCAGAATTGAATAGGCCAAGCATGATGGAACTGACAGGTCAGCGCCCCCCAGAAAGTGATGTACGGGCGTCCCTGTATAGATACCCAAACATTAAGGCTGATGTCTCTGACAAGGAAGTCTCCTATGAGGGAAGATTCAGGGAATTGGATCCACAGAAATACTACCTTCCAAGGGACCAGTTGGTTCAATTTGATGAAAAACCGAATGAAATGAGGCCCGAAAAGAGCATCCTGAAGACCTCTACCCAATTAGGGCAGTGTGGGGGTTACTCTACCAACCCTGAGAGCAGGGAAGTGTCAGAAGACTACTCTCCTGAGCACCACAGGAGTGGAGAAACTAGGCCCCACTATTCTGCGAGCCCCTCTCAAGCTCAGAATCAGTGAGTGCCTAGATGATCATGAGGGGACCTCAAGTAGTAGGGCCTCTGAGTCTGAGGGCAAGTGGACTCGGGTGACTAAGCCAGAGAAGGCAAATAAACTCAAGAGAGTTATGACAAAAGACCCCATTAGGCAGATTAAGGCCATTAGGAGTGTCATAACCCCATACCATAAAAACACAAAAAATACTCTGTTTGGGAACACTTGGAACTCTAGGAGCAGATGATGGACACTTGATCTGAAAGACAACCATAACTGCATAGAGTATGTAAAATTGACCTCCCCTGAGTACTCCAGCTTCTTTGCTGGACAGGAGGACCAGAACCATTCAAGATGGTCCACCTACAGGGCGGCCATCTTGAAACACTTTTCCGCCCACAGAAACCCCCAAGAGGCTTGCAAAGCGGCCTACAATCTGCAGTGCAGGGAAGATCAGGCCCCGCAAGAATTTGTGCAGGAGCTGAAACGCACCTTTGCACAAACCACTAGGAGGGTGCACATGGAGTTTATAACCACCTTCTTTCATGCCCTCCCCAAGTATATCATGACTCAGCTGGTGAGGGATTTCCATTACAAAAGATCTCTAGACTGGGTCATAGAGCATGCGACCCGCATTTATGAGGTCCAAAATTTAAATAAAAAATAAAAAAATTAATAAATCGGGCCTAAAACCCCAAACCAGCCAACACCCCTGCTGCGGCTAAGGTGCCAGAGGTTATGGTTGCCCCCATTTTAGATCTAGAGATGGGGGGGCCTAAAAATGCACCTACACAAAATCAGCAAGGTCGGAGACCTAGAAGGCCTTCAGGCCAGTCACAAACAGGTGGCAGTCAGGGAGTTAATCCCACCAATGGGACCCCTAACTCCCCTGAGTACATCAGTCCCAGATATAAGGGGAACCAACAAATCTTGGGGTATGTATGGACTCCCCCAGCTCCAGGGGTGGATCTAATCAGGTAATTACCGCCCCGGGAAGCTTCCCTCCTAACTTCCCCCAGGAGGGCAGTAATTCCCCAAATGCTGGGTTAAGTTTCTTTCCCCGGTACCCACAAAACCCCAACCTGAAGGACAACCCTCCTTTCTTTTCCCTCTTTCATGAAACAAGACAAACCAATCCGGGAGAGGGGAGGCCAAGGGTTACCAAAATTCACAATATCCAGGCTACTACAGGAGAAGGGATAGTTACCCTACCCGTGATCCACCTAGATTGGAACGGAGACCCCCGTACCAGCCGGAACGGGTGTCCCAACTGGAGCGCCAGGTCCAGAACCTAACACACGATCTGGGTCGCATGTTAAGGGCTCAACAGAACCCCCAGATGAATATGGCGGCTCAGAACCCCACAAACCCAGGGTCTGGCACCCCAGAACAATGACGGGGAGAGAATCCTGAAAACTCACCGGTTCCAGAGGGGGAGGCATGGGGGGAAGGGGATGTAAAGCCCTAGAGGAAGCTTCCTTCCTCACTCGTGAAAACCCCCTGGCCACCCAGGAACCGGAACAAAAATCTCTTGCCCCCGAAAATCTGCAACCCAGGGAACAGAGGGTGGGTAGCAGAAATAAAGACAGCAAAAAAGCCCATTTTGTGGAGGATGTTAGTGTCCTCCAATTTGAAGGGGAAAAATCCTTCAAGGATTCTGGGGAAAAGATTGTCTCCTTCAGGGACGGGGGAACTCCTCCCAAAGAAAAATGGGTCCCAAAAGATCGAAATGAAGACTTGGTGGGTGTGGGGACTGAGTCAGAATCGCCCATCCTTGAACACCAGAATGAGCATCCAGGAAACCCAATAGTAACAGAGGCATTACAAACCTCACAAACCAATTCTATTGACTGCCTCCAAAAAGGGGTTGGGGGGCAGCCCAGAATCAGAAAAAGTGGTGCCCAAAACTCCCCAAATATCAGAATGTACAATTTTTCTTTCAGATCCCCAAACTCCCACACAGAATTATGCCCAAACTACCCCTTTGTCGGAGTCAAAAATAAGGAAATTGACCACCCAGCTTGCCCAAAATGCACATTATCTTTGCCCATTGGAGGATAAGGAAGGTAGATTTTTTGCCCCGGTCCAAGTGCAAGCGATGTGTACATTTGCAGCACTGGTGGACACTGGATCCCAAGCCACTCTTCTGTCAAAAAGGGCCTTTGAGCAGCTAAATTCTGGAAGGGGAGAGAGATACCAGATCCCTCTCACCCCAGACAACTCCAGAATTTCAATGGGAATTAGATTCCTGTTGAGGGGATGAGGGGACTGCAGATTTGGAAATAAAAATTGGGCGACAAAAGTGAAACACCCTGTCGTAGTCGTGACTCCAGAGGGCACAGGCTTTCTACTGGGGATTGACATCCCGCGTAGGCTATCCCCCCTAATATACTGTGTGAACAAGGTCCTCTGGACTCAGACTAACCAGCCAATAAAATTAAAACAGAGTGTCAACCACGTTAAATGGCACATGCCATATGGTTGAGCAAAAACCTGATCATATTGAGTTTCATTTCCACAACAATCAAATACCTGACGTGACAGTAATTGCTGTAGGACAACAAACTGGTGATGGGAACTCCTCTTCATTCCTGAAAATCAACGTTCCTTCCAGTTTTAAGTGGCATTCCACACTGGAAGGAAATACTTTGAAGTTTTATACTGATTCACAATCTGAAAATCCCAGTTCCATAGTCAAAAGTGATAAGAAATCAGCAAGCACAGTTGTTCATCCCTATTCAGTTAAATGAGAGGAAGGAGTCTGTTCTCGCCCGATTGTGCGTGAACAATGGTAAGAGCTTTATCAGTGAAAGCCATGTTCCGAAAGCTCCCAAAAGATCCAACCATTCCCACATTTAAATTGATCGATAAGTGGGAAATGGGCCTGAAGGTGTATGCTCAAAATTTCTATAGGTAACAAAAGCATAGAACACAATTGTTTTTTTTAATTTTTTTTCAAAAAGTTCATAACAGAGAAACTGTATGTACATAATATAACATCATGTGATAATCATAACAAAGCCAACAGAACTATATACACCAGAAAACCCGCTAACCCCAGGAGTCACAAAACGATCAATAAACTGGTCTAATATAGTAAAAGAAATTTACCCCAAGTCTTGTTAAATAATGCACTTTTCTTATCTCTCCAATACAGCACCTTCTCCATATCCGCTAAAGAGTGCATCTCCGAAATCCATTCCTCAATAGTAATAGGGCTAGATGCTTTCCAATGTCTCAAAATTAGTTTCTTCCCCACCATTGCACCTCGAAAGATCCATTTCTTCTGAGAAGTACTCGGGTCATCCAACACATCCTCACTACCCAACACTATTGTCTTAAAATTCATATGAACCTTCTCCTCCAAAATCTTTTCACAGATCTGGTCAAACTCAAATCACAAGCCTCTCACCCTCGAGCATTCCCACAGCATATGCTCCAAGGTGCCCACCTCATGTAAACATGCCCAACATTCAGAGCTGTCACTCATCCCTCTTTTCATCATTCTCTGAGGTGTCCAGTATGTTTTATTCAAAATCTTTATCTGACGAGACCTATCAGCAAGACTCAAAGAACACAATTTCACATTCTCACAAATACGTGTCCAATCATCCTCCGTAATATCCTCACCAATTCTCCGATTCCAATCCAATCTCAAAGCATCATTAGACCGATAGTTCGACACAACCATTCTATAAACATAGCTAACCAAGGCACATCCATCACTTCAGGCACCCAACCAAGCATGTCTATGTTGATTTTCTTTTCCAAATCCACCTCCCCCACCGCCTTCCTGATCTTCTGATAGTCTGTCAAACAAAAAGTAGGAATTTCAAACTTCAACCGTATTTCCCTAGCCGTCATCCAATTCAAACCATTAAACAGATCACTAATCCAATGCACCCCAGCTAGATACCAATCCTGCCAGAACAAAGTTTTCCCTTCATGTGTAATGCTCGGGTTCAGCCAAATTGAAGCACTCGGATCTCTTAATGCGTTGAAACCCAAACACTCACACAAGTCCACCCACGAGTTCCGTAAGCTCCTAGTCAGTAGGCCTTCCACCCTTGCTCGAAGTGGCTTACTGGTCAAAATGGCCCTAGGCGACAAAGGGCCTATATGGCTAGACTCAGCACATATCCAATCCACATGTTCCGATTTGAGAAAATCAAATATATTCCACGACATAAAAGCCAGATGGTATGCCTTGAAATTAGGGACACAATTGTTGGGTCGTGCAAGATGTCCCTGCTGCATTTTATTTAGGCAGTGACATTGTTTTGCCAATAATTTAGACTTGATAAATTACAAAGCCTGGTCCCGACTAGGGGGAAATCCATGGAGTTTGATGATTCAGAAACAGTGTTTCTCTCAGCCCAATTGCTGCCGTGTGCAGTTGAAGTTCAAATTGGAGAGGAGGTCACCATCCCAGGACAGACCCGTCTATTCCCACTTGAATTAAAAATAGAGGACAGAAACTACAAAATCCTGACGCATATGTACACCTCAATGCTCATCTCCAACAGCAGGGGTTGAGGTTAAACCCAACACCATTAGTCAATACAGAACACAACACCATTCCAATATTGATGGATAACCGCGACCCTAGGAGTTTCACTCTGGGCGCAGGCACCATTATTGGAATGTCGATGGATGAATGACATTTTTCCATGGATCTAGGAAGTGAACTGATAGGACCAATCCCCAATGACTGTTTTGATAATGATAGTGACAATGACTTGACAACAGACAGGATCTTCACCCGGCAAGGGGGAATTTCCTGGTGTACTCTTACGGTGAAGAAGAGGTGGCAGGCAGGATGAGGTGATCTTCCAGGTCCACAACGACAGCCTCTCCTACCTGAAACCCTCTGTCCAGGTCAATGCTCTAACCAGGGACCTCTCCACCCAGCTGGAGGAGGCCGCTGAGATAGCAAAACCGAAAGTCTTTCCAGGCTTTAGGCAAATGGTTGAAGAGCGAGTCAACTTGGCTGATGCCTGTGAGACTCCGGAGCAAAAGTTGAAACAGGTGTTCTTAGATTTTCAAGATCTCTTTGCAGTGGACTCGTATGACTGTGGTCATACCGAACTCCATACAACAACAATTCCCACGGACCCTGGAATGACGCCACTGTTTGTAAAGCAATACCGATTGCCTCTCGCATCCATGGAGTCCCTGACGGAAATTATCAAAAACCTTGAGTCCCGTGGGATCATTTGTCCAGTCCACAGCACCTTTAATAATCTGGTGCTGGGGATTTTAAAACCGAACGGCCAGTGGAGACTCTGTGCTGACCTGAGGGAGCTGAATAAACGGGTCCACATGTCCTGATGGCCTCTCCCCTACATTGACCAGGGGCTGGCCCAGATCCAGGGGTCAAAATTATACACTGCCATTGACCTGACCAATGGGTACTGGACCGTGCCTGTCAGTAGGGAGGACCAATACAAGCTGGCCTTCACCTTCGGGGGGCAGCAGTACACCTGGACCCGGACTCCCTTTGGATACATCAACTCCGGCAACAAATTCAACATCTTCCTACATAAGGCCATGCATGACTTGGGTGAAAGGGGTAACCTTGCCTATGTGGATAATGTCCTGATAAAAAGCTCAACTGTGGAGGTACACATAGCAGAAATCTGTTATGTTCTGACACAGCTGAGGGTTGCCGGAGCAAAACTATCCTTCCAAAAGGCGCAGTGGTGCAGAACCTGGGTCATCTTGTTGGGACATGAAATAACCCCTGAGGGTCTCTGTCCCCAGGGGAAGAAAATGGAAGCACTCCTAAAACTTAAAGACTGCACAACTCTGCGTGAGCTAAGAAGCCTCCTTGGACTGACTAATTACAGTAGGAAGTTCATTGAGGATTACGCAGAGATCACAAGACCCCTGATCCATCTGTCGGAGGGGGGGCGGTCAAGTGGGGGTGGGGTCCAGAACAAGCCGAGGCAGTAAAGCAACTCAAAAGAAGCCTCTCACAAGCGCATTGTCTAGCTTACCCTGTCAAAAACAAGGAGTTCTTCTTGGAGACAGGGTTCTCGAATACATGCTTGACAGCAGTATTATATCAAAAGCATGACAAGGTCAATAAAGTCATCTCCTATGCAAGCAAGACTTTATCCTCTGTGTAGGAAAAATTCACCGATTGTGAGAAGGCACTCCTGGCAACAGTGTGGGCATTGAAGAACACATCATAGTGGAGTCTCCACACCAGCCTTTGCAATACCTCCAAAGTGACAGAATCCTGGCCGGAAATGTGAGTAATTTCAGAATTACGTCCTGGATTCTGTCAATGCAAGGCTTTCCTGTGGAGGTCAGATATGGCCAAAACAAGAAGAGTCCCCTCGCGCAAGGTCTGGCTGACTTGCATGATTGTGCCAGAGAAAACTGTCTCGAGAACGAAAGTCTTAAAACCCAGGACAACATGGAAGCGTACCTGAATTCCCTGCACAAAGTCTATAAAGAGGACAAGTGCGAGGGAACACCCACAGTTTATGTGGACGGGTGCTCCTACCATGTTGACAACAATGGGGAAAAGGAACTGGTGGCCGGCGTTGAGAATGCCTGGGTGAATGATGCCCCACAACCCTCCACTTGATACAAAATTGGCCCCCGCAGTAGTCAGGTGGTAGATTTGATGGCAGTTCATCAGGCCATCCTCAATGCCGTCCAACACCAACTCCACAAACTGGTCATAATCACCTACTGAGATTATGTCCGAAACGGGTTCATGGAGCACCTGGTTAATTGGAAAACCAGAGGCATGTGCTAACAAACTGCTTAAACATGGCAAGGTAATCCAAAATATTGATGATCTGGTCTCCTCTAGTGGAATGACCATCTATTGGATGAAGATCAAGGGTCATTCCAGAATAGAGGGGCCAGACAAAACTGGAAATGACCTACCTGATCAGCTGGCCAAAACCGGAGCCATCCACGGTGATCTCCTCGAGATTGAGTAGCTGTTGGGGGAAATCCAGGTCACTGCTATCACTAGGTCCCAGACAAATGCTCACAATGAACTCTCAACTGCCCAGTGGAGTAAGGAGACCCCAGATGCTGTTTTAATCATGGCACAAAAAGGGGATCCGATTATTGGTAAATTGTATCAACACATTGAGGACCCTGAGAACTTTCCTCTGACGGATACCGATTACATTGGGAAAGGGGACCTGAGGGTGTTGATGAAATGTCCAAAAATATTCCGAAACCAAGACGGTTTGTTGGTAAGGAGATCCATATCTCGCTGTGACCAGTGGGTGGTCCCTACCTCATTCCGAAACCTGATGCTAAGTCACGCCTATGATGCAGCCACAGCCGGTAATCAGGCGTTTCACACTACTTTGGAAATCTTAAGAGAGGTTGCATACTGGTAGAGGGGGATGAAGACTCAACATGATTTAAAAACAACCAAAAAGGAATACTAAGTAGGAGACAGGGTCTACTTGTACAATTTCCAAAGGAACCAGACCAAAGAGCGTGAATGTTTGCCCAGTTGGCGCGGCCCTTTTGAAATTGTATATCAAATTTCACCTGTCGCCTATAGAATCTGCATCCCCAAAGGAGAACTGACAGAAGAGAAATGGGTCCATATTAATCAGCTAAATAGTTGTCACCCTAGGCACACTTTGCAGCAAATTGAGGAACCAAGAGAGAATCAAATAGAGGAGACATCTGAAGCACAAGAATAAGAAAAAGAAGAATCAGAAGGGAACGATGGATTTATAAGTATAATTATGTAACAGGGAGTATTTTTCTTCACGATCAATTGTCATTATGGAATGGATGCGTGTCCCACTGCTGTCAACTCTATTGGAAGGCAGTTAGTGGGAAAATGAAGTAACCAGTTCTTATTTATTTAATAGATTCTTACTGGTTGCGCCTATTCAAAGACCAAGGAGGACCTCCCTGGTAACCTGGAAGGGAGAAATCAAAGAAAATCTGGGAGCGTCTCTCCACACCATAAAGCACGATCCAAGAGAAAGCTGTGGGTGTCATTCCACGCTCCAACGAGAGACAGCGAGAGGATCGTAGGTTCCGCTCTCTGATTGAAGAAGGACTCCTAACCGATGAAGCCCCCCTTCCCCTACTCTCCCTCGATGAGGATCTCAGAAGAGTCGGGGAGTAAATCTGTGGGCTACATTGACCCACTGAACAGAATTTCTCCAAAACCAAGCAGCACTTCAACAGAAACCGCAAAATCATTGCGCTGGTTCGAGTGAGCACCACGGCCTTAAAAACTGTGTTTTGCAGCAACAAAAAGATAGCTTGCACAATCTTGCCAAGCACATATTGGGCAGGATGGAACAAGGTGGCACACTGAGGGAGCTTTCCAGTGTGTTCTTACATATACAAATGGAATAAAGTGAAAAAGCTGCGTTGCCTTGCTGCCAGCCCAAAATCCTCATTAAAAGGAAACTTTTTCACCTTTAAAATAATGCTACTGATGCTATTTTCATCTGTTCTTCCTTCAACCACTGTGATTAATAAGGCCCTGACCATGCCCATGCATATCCCCATTGTGCTTCAGCAAAACCAAGCATGACCCCTGAATGACAGGCTCTGTTAAGCCAAATCTGAAAAAAAGTCCCAAGAAACGTCACTTTCTGCCGTGCACGGGAAACACTTTATTTTGTGCTACAAAGTGTCAAAGGAATTAACCCTTCAAAAGAAATCATAGCTCTGTGCACATGTCAATTTCAATGCTTCTGTACTTCAAATAAAACTCTTGCCTACAGGAGAAACTAACTATGGCTGTAAAACAATGTTGGAATCTAGATAGAAAAACCGGATTTGCAAGAAAAATGCAACTTTCAGTCACCACATGGGAAATGTACTTTTGCAAAATAAAGGAAAATATCTGTTTTAAAAGGGCATGTTGGATAAGGCCCTGCCCTTATCTAGCAATGTGAAGGGGATTATGATGTGAAAATACAATGAAGGAAATGGTTCTACAATTCAGAGCCAAAATAAATACAATTCATTCAAACTTCAGTGTCTGCTGGGGGATGTCAGCTATTTGGGACAGCCCAAGTATCAGATCCAGCGCATGCAGATACTCCAAAACTCAGCAGTAAGTCTGGCACTCATGGCGCCACATCTGACCCTCTTCTTCATCGCTTGCACTGGCTGCCAGTGGTGACATGGGTTGAGGTTAAGACACTTTGCGTCGTTCATCGGCGGTGCACAATGCTGGTCCTGCATATCTAAAAGGTAAGATACAGTGGTACTGCCCAGCCAGACAACTACGCTCTGCCTCACGCTTCTCCTTAAGATACCAAAATACCAGCAGAAGCGACTGGGTGGCTGTTTCTTCTCACTACTGGCCCCAGGTCTATGGAATGCAATCCTGTCATCTGTAAGAGTCATTTATGAGTATCTCCTTTTCCAGAGAGCATTGAAAACCCACTTGTTTTAACTCAGTTCTCTGCAGGTTATGAGTGTGAAGCACTTGTTGCATAGCTGGCAAATTCAGCACCTAGATGCCCTCGGGCCTTAATTCTGCGCTTTTTACATTTTCAAATAATAATACATTAGGCACATATTATATTACACCTCCAAATCTCCAGTGTTGCAAAATTCAGGGAGACCTTTCAGGTCTCTTGAAAGCATTTTGTCGTGAACAATGTTCTCGAGTGCTGCGTGAGGAGGGGAATCTGACACCAACCACTTCTTCTTACGCTCCTGCTCCTTAGTCAAAGGTCTGTGTCCACATTTGTGGAAATGTTTGATTTCTCTTCAAGAGTGTACGTTGGAACAATGGTGCATCAATGAAAGCCATTTTTCAAGTAGAATTTCTACAGATCCATCACATGTTTTTGAGCTCCACCAAAGATGTTGCTGATAGACTGAGACCACTTTAAAATGTTTTCTGAACCCTTTTTTTCTACCAGCAGCTGTAATTTCGTTAGAAATTGATTTTGCAACATGCCATACATCAAATTGATGTTATATGTGTGGGAACTGCTCTCACGTGGCCTTTGCTATCCCAATGTACCTGTCAGTGGCTATCAGGTCTATTTGTATTCCCTTGGATTCCAGCAGTTGCATTGATTTAATGAAACCATGTTACTCCATGGCAACAGACTATGTACATTCTGGCACCTGCACGATGACCGAACTCACAATTATTTTTACTTTCCATGTCTTGAAAGTTAAGTGCAGTTTTTAGTGGAAAATCCTGGACTGTCACACTCTCCATCACCAGCAAGCCTTGCCCTTTTGCCAGTGAGTGTACTGTCCCTTGATATCTGTTTGAGTTTCCAGGCATGGCTAATAGCGGGGAAGAAAAAATCCTTCTGATATTTGTCGTACTGGGTTTTAGAAAAGGAACCCAAATCCCACAAATTGACAGAAACTTGAAATTTCACTGAACGGTCATTCGATGAAGAGCAAAGCAGATAAACAAAGTACATTTCTGGCAGATACTTTTCCAAGCGTAGGTTGTGCTGACCATGAAATGTGTCATAGTGGTGGACACAGCTGGCCTGGATTTTCAGGTTGGTGCCTTTGACTATACAAGTAAAATTCACCAAAGTCTCCCCACATATCCTCCTATGTAATTTATGATCAAATTTAAGCTTTTGTATAATCTCTAGCAGGCAGCAGTCGAATGCAATCTATGTGTGCTCCTTTAATAGCCAATCACCCTGCAGTACAGTGGTTTGCAATTTAACGCTGGTGGACAAGTCCCCCAAACTTGGAATACTGAAGTCGAGATCATGAGCAGATTTTGTCAATCAATTGCGAAGAAGCTTCAGTTATTTTGGGCTGTGATATTTCTACATAAATTGGAGAAACAGAGAAAATCAAATGTTTTGTTGGTGGACATTTTTTAGAGGGTGCAGATTTGAGTCTGCAAGCAATTCCGATATATCTTCTGTTTCTTCAGTTTCTACTGGGATATGATGAGCAATGATCCATGGTTACTTTCCATGTCTCGCTGGTGACATTTGCAGCCTTATTCATGGAATTATGTGCGCCGAAAATGCAGATTTGCGTGCCTTTCTGCCCAAAAATCCCTGTTTGAAGTATGGGGTTTTCGGGCAGAAAGACGCGCAAATCTGCATTTTCAGCGCAAATTATTCCATGAATCAGGCTGTTAATTCATATTCCAGCCTCTGGACATCTGCATCATGACTCTGAATTTTAACTTGACCATGCTGTGCCTCAAAAAGTAGTTGATCCATAGTGACATCCGTTTGGCAAGCAACATTGTTAGTTTCTGCTGAGAGAATGACAGAAACAAAAGGGCCTCTCAGTAGATACTAACACCTCTGTGATAATTACTAGGTTGGACAGAATCTAGTCTAGACTGAACCCACTGACAATGGAATTTCCAGGACAAGTATGTGAAAAGAAAGTCACACGTCTTTGTGATTTCTACATGAGGCTTCAGAGGAGATCTCCATGACGGCCCTGCAGTTCGGGGGGGGGTAGCTTGGAAGCTATTCCCAAATATGGGGGACAAAGGAATGTCATTCATTTCCAAAGACTATTTATGAATAAAAATGTAAAGACTTTTATCTCCACAGCAGTACTTTGTAAAAATGTAAACATTTTGCAGTTTAAAAGTGATTTTGTGGTTTATAATTTGAGACATTGTAGAATTCCCTGACCCCTTGGGAAAAGAAATGGCAAAGAATCAGGGATTACAAGGAAAGTATCCATGATGCCATTGCAAATTTTCATATGTACATCCCTTATGATGATCCACACATATGTATAAAGTTATGGATTTTTAGGCCGAACATTTCACACTGAAAAGCGCAAAAAAATGGTAGAAGGGCGAAACATCACAAACTGGAAGATTGGGCTGCTATGTGCTGCATAAAATATATAACCTGTTTATGTAATTTGTTTAGATGTTTCCAATGTATAAAGGTACCATTTAGGGCAACACTGGATTTTAGTTAAAGTAAT
This sequence comes from Ambystoma mexicanum, assembly GCF_040938575.1. Taxonomy (NCBI): domain Eukaryota; kingdom Metazoa; phylum Chordata; class Amphibia; order Caudata; family Ambystomatidae; genus Ambystoma; species Ambystoma mexicanum. Next base: position 598,786,812 of record NC_090932.1, read on the forward strand.
AGTTGGAGGTTTTGGACATTGTAAAACTTACTTCATAAATCTGACATTAATTCCCTTGAAATCCAACCAGCTTAGAGCGAGGCAGGGACTAGCACCCCTGACCAATCCAGTAATTTAGAGGCATGCTTAGCTAAACCTGCCCAGCCACATAGTTTGATGATGTCCCCATGCATTATAAATAAGAATCCCTGACAAGACTCCACACACCCTCTTCCTGAAGTTCCTGCTCTGCGTTCCTGTCCTGTTCCATCCCGATTCCAGACCCCACTGCAAAACCCAAGCAAGGAACTTGGGGATGGTCACCCTGAGATACCTTGAGGCAACCAGACGTGGACTTGTGCTCACTGTGCTCAGAGAGGCACAGCTTCACCTCACTGATGAGGCCCAACAAGGCTGAAACACGTGTATGGGGTTGCTGTTGGTACTCTTGTTCAGAGAGGAATTGCCATAGCATTTCGGTGCTGGACTACCCATGTGGGCGGGACAAAGACTGATATGCAAATGGGTATTTCCCATCTGTGAAAGGTACAGTGAGCAAAAAACATGTGCTGCAAACTCTCATCTCAGAACAGGTTATCATGCCATGTTCTTTCTGGAGAGGAGCGCCTGCTACCTTTTTTGATATATTTGCAAGGAACTTGGGGTTGGTCAACCTGAGTTACCTGGGGGCAACCAGACGTGGACTCCCTGCTCACTGTGGTGAGAGAGGCACAGCTTCACCTCACTGATGAGGCCCAACAAGGCGGAAACACGTGTATGGGGGTTCTGTTGGTACTCTTGTTCAGAGAGGAATTGCCATAGCATTTTGGTGCTGGACTACCCATGTGGGCGGGACAAAGACTGATATGCAAATGGATATTTCCCATCTGTGAAAGGTACAGTGAGCAAAAAGCATGTGCTGAAAACTCTCATCTCAGAACAGGTTATCATGCCATGTTCTTTTACCTTTTTTGATATAATTGCTGATCCTATTCCCTGCAAGGCCTCAATTATGAAACCCCCCTAATTTCCCATTAAAAAGGGGAAAGCTGTGGTATTCCTTTGGGAAGCATCCTGAACCAGCCTGGCTTGCTGCCCACTAACTGCATGCCTGCTGCAATCCTGCCATCCAGCTGACCTTTAGTATCCAGTGACCAGAATTGCCATTCCGCTGTGGCTGCCATCCGGTGACCAGAACTGCCCAGCTGTTTTCTTTTTCCAGGCGTGCAGCCATGTGGTGACAAGAACCTGTTGACGGTCCAAAAATCCCAAAACCTAAAGTGGACTGTGAGTATAATCCCTACCCCATAGAAACCTATAACCTATCTTGTCTTGCCTTTGTCCTTATCCCACTCTCTAAACGATCCTATTCTTATCCTGATAACTTGTTAAAACTGTTAGAATTATCTGTGCACCCTGCCAGTGACTTTCTAAAGTGCTAGCGCCATCTCTTTTCAATTTTGTCTTGTGTAATCCTAAACCATTAGTCCTATTTCGAGTGATCGAACTGGTTTCTGCCAGGGTTGGGTGCATGGGTGACCGGGTTGAAATCGCGAATCAACCTTGGATCTTACTGTGTCCATCTCTGGTTGTCTAGTCTGAATACTTTAGTTTAGAGTAAAACTGTTCTTATCACAACTGATTTCCTTTCCTATTTAATGGCTTCATTTTACTCCAAATGCACCTTTTTATATCTTTCATAACGTATCCAGTTTCATAACTAGAGACCTATTTTCAACTCTGGAATGTCCCTGTGATTATATATCTATCCTCCAACCCAAAAACCACACTCCAAATCAGAGTATTTCACCCGTTTTTATTAAAAAACGTTAGGTTAATTTGAACCTGGAATTGAAAAGGAATGCAACATTTACACATGTCATTTGGCTGCAATCTGTTCTAAAATGCCCACTCATTTTCGAATTGTATGCCTTTTAATGATCCATTGCCTTGTGATTGCCAGTGATATAATCTACATGCTATTGTGATAAAACATATGTATAATATAATTTAACCACACATTAATTAATTATTTGCCATTTTTGAGTGCCACTTCATAAGATTGCAAGGGGTTTAAAATCGGTTTTCCACTCTTATTTTGTAAAGGAAGGTCAGAATTTTATTCTGTCTTCTGCCTCTTATTCCTGATTACCTGCTGTGTCTTTCTATCCATTCAGAATTGTTTATTTGTGTTTTGAGGGAACATTGCAGGGGGGAACCTTAACTTGTGTGCTATCTTTACCAAATCAAAAAGTGCTCCTATTCAATTGTTCTGTGTATATGTTCTAGAAGAAGGGTAACCAAGTGTATTGATTCCATTTGCAATGTGATTATCACCACATCGGTGATTGCTGCCCCATATTAAAAATTGTATGATTTATTTAGAATTTTAAAATAAATATTGCATTTTACCAACCAGCCTGGTTCATGGTCCATTGTGACCCGGGGTATTTGAAAAGGGGGTGTGATACGAGTTGTGTACCATCTCCAATTGAATCGGCATAAAATAAGGAGAAAAGCATCTCAGTTGTGCACTACATAGTAGGCCGAGACCAAAGTGTGTGTAGCCTGATTGAAATCCTTAATAACGTCACATCTCTATACATAAGTATATTACATACTAAAGGAATAGAACCAACGCAACCATTTTTGAAAAAAAGATCAATCTCCTATCTATCACAAAATGATATGATACTGAGATGTTGAATTTCATGTTAATAAACAACATATTTCTATTTAACAATGAAATGTTTAGACAAAAGCAGGGCACTGCAATGGGTGCCAAATTCGCTCTGCCTATGCTAACCGCTATATGGGGGCCTATGAACTTCAGCATGCGTGGCAACATCCTTCATTTTCACAAGAAAATCAAGTTATATATTGGGGAAGATTCAAAGATGACATTTTGGTCATCTGGAAAGGCAGCAAAGAATCATTAAAGGAATATCATGAATACCTAAACAATAACCAATACAACTTGACATTAACCATGGAAGAAAGCAAAGACAAGATTCACTTCCTTGATTTAGAGTTATATAGAGAGAGAATAATCAGATTCGAACCACTCTCTACACCAAGCCCACACCTGGAAGCAGCATTTTACATGCAATGAGTAATCATCCTCAACACATAATAAACAATCTACCTTATGGGGAGTTTCTGAGGATCAAGCGTAATTACACCCAAAAACAAGAACTGGACAAACACAGAAGATCAGCAATATAAAAATTCAAGCAAAGAGGTTATACCAATAAGCACCTCACAGAAACATATAATAAATATAAATACAGAATCAGGACAGAAATGTTGCAAAACAAGGACCCAATATCGGGAACCAGAAACTGAGGTTCATCACGACCTACAGTTTGGAAGCTAATCAAATTAGAAAAATATTAAAAAAACATTGGCATCTTCTGTTATTAGATACAGGCTTAGCGCCATATATGGAAGACTGTCCATGTATCACTTATCACAGAGCAAAAAACATGAAACAAATATTGTGACCTTCCTATTTTAAGAAAAACAAGAAGATCAAAGGCATAACCAGGTTGTGGCAATCGGCCAATCTAATAGATTACTACAAGACCAAGATCACAATGCCAGATGGTCAATAACATTATTTAAAGACTTCATAAACTGCAATACCAAATGTGTAGTTTATGCTATCAAATGCTCATGTTCAAGAATTTACATTGGAAGCACAATGCGCCCACTTAAATTCAGAATCGCAGAACATATAAGGATGATCAAAAATAGAGACTCCAGATACCCATTGGGTCAGCACTTTCAGCTTCAACATACACAAGATCAAATCAATGACATTACGTTTTTTGTATTGGAATATATCAATACTCCAGCAAGAGGTGGAAATAGAGAAAAACTCCTAAAACAGGGAGAGGCCATCTGAATATGCCTTATGGACTGTTGTGTCACAGGATTAAATTCTGATACAGAAATGGGTCATTTTCTGTAATATTCAAATTTTTTAACACAATTTGGTGTGCTATATTTGAGCCATATTAGATACTAAGAATACATTTTAGAATAAACTTACAGAAAACACATTTTTCGCTTTAAAATAGGTATCAACTTGAAATTAAAAAGAGGGAATACGAGTGTTTACTAGTGAACTTATCTACAATATCACAGCATAGCAGCAATACAGTACAAGGAAATTAAAAAGTGAGTTTCTTATATTACCATGCACAATTCAAGAAATTATAAAGTAATTTGCAAATACATTATTCGTGTCAATATAGACCATCCAATATCTACATTGCAATTTATATTTTTGTCTCTTGTTCCAATATGTTTAGAGTACAAATAATTTTGAAAACCCTCCTAAACAACCATTAAGATTAATGGGGAAACACGTGTTGAGGGAACACAACTGTTTATTGATTTGTCAAAGCAAATGAATATATGCTAAGCAAGACGGAAGACAAATGTTTAATGATTTGCCAAAGCAAATGAATATGTTTTAACGGATTGTGAACTACAAACAAAATCATTTAACTACATGTACTAGGAACTCTAAATATATGAGGGAAAAAAAATTACCTGATTGTCAATAAATCAATATTGGAGCGCTAGGCTCACGATACTTGATATTTGCCTTTATTAATGCTTTTTATGCAACTGAACAATACATGCATGTGGTCTACTTCGAATTGAAACCAAATGAAGATTATTCTGTGTAATATTAGTTATTGACACAAAGTGGCGTTTAGGAGTGTCTCTCAATATGGACCATCGTCTACATCAGATGTTTCTTTTTAATTTTGCTTTTACATCCTTATTAAAAACATTTACTATGTTATAGGGGGTTGGTGGAACTTCCACGACAATCACTTCCTCGTTTGCAACCAGTCTGGAGTTTGCGGTATGCAAAGTTAAAATTTGCGTTATATTAGTAGTTGTGGATCTACTTTATTTGGTTTTAAATTAGTGTTTTATTTTTCAAACAATGTACAATACTGTTAGCGAAGTGCAAAAAATTAAATCAACAACCTTGTTGTATTTATCGCCCATAGACATACAACAATGAAAGTAAACCCTCCACAAAAACATACTTTGAAACTCAAATCGTTTTCACCTTTCACTGTATGAAACTTTTCTGTTTTTGTTAATAACATTTAACTTCCTACCCAAAGCAGAATACATTAAAAAGAAAATATTACAGTGCAAACTAATTTGGGAGGCAACATTTGAATCACTATGTTTTGCAGGGTATCACATCAACTCCATGTGTAATCTCAGAAGGTTATCAGGTGAAATGTAAAATATATATTTTGAAAACGTCACACGTATCAAGTGTTCGACCTTATCTTGCTAAGAATTTTCAAATTGTATTACGACTAACATTGTTTAATTTCGACAATCATTTCTCAAGAAGTATTTTGTGAGATCAAAGATTGTACAATTAAATTTGCTTGACAATTAACTTTTTTTGATGAATGTTATGTCCAATAAATATACCACTCAATTGGTTAAAATAGAAGAGACTGATCGACCAGAGGTATACATAACATCTGAAATATCATTTATCAACACGTCTGATTGGCATGCCATTTATAATATGTTGCAATTTTTTATGTATGTGAAGTAGGTTCAATTTGTAGCTATGTAGATATGTTTCTTTGAGTAGAAAAGAAATTTCCTCGGTTTATACATTGTAAAAATTCATTTTTTCAGCTTGGTATTGTGGTCGGAAAAATTGAAGTCCACTTTTTCAAACAAAATAAAGCAAACCAGAGTAAAGAACAAATTAGTTTGTTTTGGAGAAGTTGTTAAGCAGATATTTTACTCGTATTTTGTTTTGAATTGGCAAATTGTATCTTTTGTATGTGTGCTATGAATTGAGCATGTTTTCCTTCAAATCTGTTAGAGGCCCAAGAGGAAGAGGAGCATAAACTCTCAGACAACCAAATACAGAGTGGTCTAGTGCCTGAGGGAGCGCTCATTCGAAGGTATCTGTTGGGTATTGATCTAAATGAGAAAAACATTGTCAGAAGAAACTTTGAATCGAAGTGATCATGCAACGGGTCCAACAAAAACCTGTGCACCATTGAAAGTCTTCGATATTGGTTTTTATTCACAATTTGCAATAATCAGCATCTTCGCCCCTGTGCTCTTACCTTTGGGCGTCTCTGGACCGGACTTCACTTGATTTTAGACCCTGTGCTTCAGGTGACCACCTCTTCTCCTCCTTGGGCCTTCCTGCTCTGCGCCTAGGGGGCCCACTGGGCCTCTGCTGCCTCTCTAAGGCTCCTCCGCTCGTCTCCTGCCTGCTACCTCCACATCTTTGCTCCGGTGCCCTTCCATTGGTGCCTCCGGACCGGACTCTTGCAGATTTGATCCCTTGATGCCTCTGGCATCCGCCTCTCCTCCTTGCATTCCTGCTCCATGCCTGGCGGGCACGCAGGGGCTCTGCGGCCACTCTGAGGCTCCTCCTCTGCTGATCTTCTACCTGCTGCCTCCCTCTTTGGAGCCGCTTTCAACCTACGGTGGTGGTGTCTCCGGCTCCGTTGCTGCCTCTCTGCTGCCTTCTCCGGGTCTGGTTCCTTCTGGCTGAAGCTTCCCTCCTGGAATCCACCTACAGCTACAGAGGCGGCGTCTCTGACTCCATTGCTACCTCTCTTCTGGTTTCGTCAGACCCGGGTCCTTCGGCTTGCTGCCTCCCTCTTTGGATCTGACTGCTCCTACTTTAGTGATGTCCACGGACTCCATTGCTGCCCCTCTTCTGCCTTCAGTGGGCCCGCCTTGTTCCCGGACTGGTTGCTCCTAAGTGCAGCGTTGCTGCCTCCCTCTTACCTTCTCATCTGGCTCCCACCCAGTCGGCATCGGAGCTCCTCTGCTGCACCTGCCCTCTCTCCAGCGGACTCAGCGACTTCTGGTCAGCCTCCTGGCCCTGCTCCTGGCTGGACCTGCAGGACTGGTTTCTCTCCAGGCGGACCTGCTGCCTCTCTGTCCCCTCCTCTCTCGGCTCTACTGGCCTCACTCCTGGCGACTGATGCCCCTCCCCTTGGCTGGGCTCTTCAGCACTCCGGGCCCCTCAGCGCTCCTCCGTCTACAGGTGGCTCCTCCTGGTCTCCTGCATCCTCTCCCATGTCATTGGGGTGCTGCTGCTGCCTTCTTGCTGTGGTCTTCGGTCTTCCTTTGCCTCTGCGGCTCTCCTGACTTCTGCATCCCTTCCACAGCAGGAGCCTTCTCTCCAGCAGACTCACCGTCATCTCGTCGGCCTCCTGGCCCTGCTCTTGGCTGGACCTTCAGGACTGGTTGCTCCCCAGGCGGTCCTGCTGCCTCTCTGTCCCCTCCTAGTTCGCCTCCACCGACCTCACTCCTGGTGACTGCTGCCCCTCCCCTTTGCTGGTCTCTTCAGCACTCCGGACCCCGCAGCACTCCTCCGTCTGAGGTGGCTCCTCCTGGTCTCCAGCACCCTCTCCCTTATCATCGGGGTGCTGCTGCTGCTTCCTGCTGTGGTCTTCAGTCTTCCTCTGCCTCTGTGGCTCTCCTGACTTCTGCACCTCCTCCACATCATCTAGGGTGCTGCATCTCCCTTCCTGCTGCTCATTCCCTTCAATCCTTCTCTGCCTACAGGCTTCCCTCCTAGTCTCTCGCGTCTGCCTGCAGACAGCTCCCTCCTGGACCCCGCATCTCACCCCATAACACCAAAGGCTCTGCGGCTGCTCTAGCCTCAGCTCCACTGGCCTTACTGCCCACAGGTGGCTCCCTCTAGTCTCCTGCACCCCCTCCCTTATCTCCTCCTGGTCTCCTGCACCCCCTCCCCTATCTCCCCTGGACCTCCGCATTTCACCCCATAACACCAAAGGCACTGCGGCTGCTCTAGCCTCAGCTACATTGGCCTACTGCCCACAGGTGGCTCCTCCAGGTCTCCTGTACCCCCTCCCATATCTCTTCCTGGTCTCCTGCACCCCCTCCCATATCCCCCCTGGATCCATGCACCTCACCCCATTACACCGCGGCTATATAGCCTCCGCTCCACTGGCCTTACTGCCTACAGGTGGCTCTTCCTGGTCTCCTGCACCCCTCCCATGTCTTCGGGTTGCCGCGGCTGCCTTCTTGTTACAGTCCTCGGTCATCCTCTACCTACAGGCGGCTCCCCTGGACCTCTGCACCTCCTCCTCACCTTATGGGGTGCTGTAGCTGCCTCCTTCTGCTCCTACCGTTCAATCCTTCTCTGCTTATAGGCGTCCCTCCTTCACCCCGCATCACCAAAGGCACTGCAGTCGCTCTGGCCTCAGCTCCACCGGCCTTACTGCCCCTCCTCCAGCTGAATTTCTTCAATGTTCCACCATTCAGCCCTCCACTGCTTGTAAGAGGCTTCCTTTTGTACTCCATCATTGAATTTATTTCCATTAGCTGTTCACCCCTCCTTCAGCCAAATCCTTTCGGTACTCCGCCCTTCCCTAACCCTCCTGCGCCACCCCACCTACTGCCTACTAAATTCCTCTTTTGTCACCCCGCTTCACTATCCTCCTCCCTCTCCCTGATCATCTTCACCTCACCCTACCTACCTCTTCCCTCTCTACTCTCTTACCCTTCGCAATCTCTCACCTCCCTGTCATACGTATCGCTGGATTCCTCCCTTCTTTTCAACCTCTCTGCTCACTATCTCCTTCCCGCCCCCTCCTCTTCCCCTTTCCTATTCTCCTCGTCTTATCCCTTTTCCTTATGTCCATCCCCTTGCTCTATCCCCTCCCCCGATCACCCCCTTCCATGGCTCCCCCTCCTCATCGTCTTAACCTCTTCTACCCCACAATCCAACCTCCCAACTTAATTAACATTGCTCTTTGGAATGTCAGATCCCTCTGTAATAAAACCGCAGCTGTTCTCAACATGTTCTTTCGTCTCAATCTTCACTTTCTGTGTCTAACTGAAACTTGGATCCCACCTCACAACTCTACTGTCCCTGCCTCTCTCACTATCCCTTCCTCATCCTTTTCTCATATCTCTCGTCCCACTGGTCGTGGTGGTGGAGTGGGAATCCTCTTCCATCTGAAATACCTTTCATCTACTTCCTCACTGTCCATTCCTACTTTCTCTTCTTTTGAATACCTTTACAAATCTTTCTCTCATCCTCATCCCATCTCCTTCCTTATCATCTACAGACCCACTGGCCCCATCTCCTCTTTTTATGATGACCTTGATCACCTCCTCTCTCTTATCTCACCCTCCCCTTCTTCTCTCACTGTACTTGGTGATTTCAACCTCCACATTCATACTTCTCAACCCTCACCTCTTCTCTCGATCCTTGACTCTTACCTTCTCTCTCCGCTTCCCTCTTCTACTCACTTCTTTGGCTCCACTTTTGATCTCATCTTTATTTCCTCCTACTCATCCACTCCTGTCTCCTCCTTACCCAGCTATCTATCTGATCATGCCCTGCTCTCGTTCTCCCTTACCCCCAGTACTTCTCCTTACTCTCCTCTACCCTCCCCCTCAACTTTTACTCGACGTGACCTCCGAAACATCTGCCCGTCACTCTTCCTTAATACCTGCTCTTCTTCTCTTCCTCCCCACTCTGATTTCTCCTCCTTTCCATCTGACCTTGCCTTATCCTCTCTATCCTCTTCGATCTCATCTAGTCTTGACCAACTCTACCCCCTCTCCTCTTTCCGTCCTTCTCGTAAACCTTCCCAACCCTGGCTCTCTCCTTACCTCTTGTCCATGCGTCGTCTCCTTCGTCGCCTTGAACGCTGCTGGCTGAAATCACCCACTCCTCCTAACCAAACCTCCTACTTTTCTTATCACTCCTTATATGACACCTGCCTCAACTCCGCCAAACGTGCATACTTTTCTAATCTCCTTCACTCCCAAGCCTCTTACCCTCATCGTATCTTTCAAACCCTCTCTCGTCTCCTCCAGCTCCCGACCCCTCTTCTACTTCTCCTCTTTCTCCTTCTGACTTTGCGAACTTCTTCTCTGAAAATGTATTTTCTCTTTGCCAAAAAATTCTCTGCACTCCTTTTTCCCCTTTCCTTACACTCCCACTCGGCTCACTTGTCTAAGTTTTCTCCTATCACTCCCTATGATGTCTCTCTCCTCCTAACTAAATCCCATCCTACTGCCGCCCCTTCTGACCCTATTCTTACCCTTCTTATCCCTAAGATTTACCCTTCTCTCATTCCCTACCTTACTTCCTTCTTCAACACCTGTTTATCCACGGCTATTTCCCTTCTACCTTTAAGCATGCCACTATCATCCCTATACTAAAAAAACCTTCAGCTAATCCTCTTCTCACCTCCAACTTTTGTCCAATCTCACTACTACCTTTTCTCTCTAAATTACTTGAACGCTTAGCTTATTCTCAGCTCTCAATTTTCGTCACTACCCACTCTCTCCTTCCCCCCTCTCAATCTGGCTTCCGCCCCAAACACTCCACTGAGTCCGCTTTTACCTATGTCCTTAACTCCCTCTTGACCACTTGCTATTCTAAGCATTCCTCAATCCTCATCCTCCTTGACCTCTCTGCTGCCTTTGACACTGTCGATCACCCCTTACTTCTCGACATGCTTTCCTCTCTTGGTTTCAAAGGTTCTGTTCTTAACTGGCTCTCCTCTTACCTCTCCAACCGCTCTTTCGCAGTCTCTTGGGGAGGACGTACCTCTACTACCTTCCCTCTTAATAATGGCGTCCCCCAAGGCTCCGTCCTCTGACCTTTCTTATTCTCTCTTTACACCTCTCTCCTTGCCCCCATTATCTCTTCCTTGGGGATTTTTCACAATTTCTACACTGATGACACCCAGCTGTTCCTCTCCTTTTCCTCCTTCACCTCTGAGTTACATCTCAATCTCTCTTCATGTCTAACTGCGATTAAAGACTGGATGTCATCTCACTATCTCTCTCTTAACTCTGACAGGACTGAAGTCCTGTTCTTTCCTTCCAACTCTCTACCCTCTCCATCTCCCCCTCCATCCATCCATTTCCCCTCTTCTAATCTTCAACCGTGCTCGTAATCTAGGTATATACTTTTAACTCTTCCCTCTCCTTCTCTCATCATATCTCCCTCACTGCTCGAGCTTGTTGCTATCATCTCTTCACATCCGTAAAGTCTGTCCCTCCCTCACCCTCCATGCTACCAAACTCTTAATTTCCTCCATCATCTTCTCTCGCCTTTTCTATTGTTCTTCTCTCTTGTTCGGTCTTCCCACTTCCAATTTTTCCCCCCTCAAATCCCTTTATCACTATTCTCCACGTACTCTCTGTCTACTCTCTTCCCATGACTCCATTTCCAACACACTCTCTTACCTAGGTTGGCTTCCTTTCCACTCCCAGCTTAAATTTCACTTCCTTTGTCTTGCCTTTAAATCTCTTCATAACCTTGTTCCTCCTTACCTCTCTTCTCTCCTCTCATTATATACCCCCTCTCGCTCCCTTCGTTCTGCTGATCTCTTATTACTTTCTGTTCTCCCACCACCATGTGCCTCTTCTTGTTTCCGCTCCTTTCAGCTTCTTGCCCCCTTACACTGGAATTCCCTACCTCTCTCTATCCGCTCCTCTCCCACCTACTCCTCCTTCTGCTCCCCTTTGAAAGAACTTCTTCACTCCCCTCCCTGATACCTTCCCCTTCTCTCTATCCCCACCCTCCCTTTTTTATCCTCTATCTGCTCTCCTTATCTTTATCTTTTCTCGTCTCTGCTGTGATCCCCCTCCTTTGTTGCTCACTTCACTTATTACTCTCTCCATCTTGATCCTTCCCTACCCTTCTCCTCTCCCTTCTTACTTGCAAATTGTTCTAAATGCTGATTTTATGGTTTGATTCATGTTTACTGTTTTGCTTCTACAGTTCCATGTTTTTTGTATTACTGGTTGTTATCTGTAAAGCGCCTTGGATTAAGGCACTATAGCAAACAATAAAAATACAAATACGTTTAAAGTGGAACTTACAATTGGTTCGAGCCCGGTTGAGGGAGACTAGTTGAATGTGAAGAGGGATCTGAACCCGGCTGAGGGGGATCTGGGGTGAACCGTAAGTCACCCGAGAAGGAAAAGTGAACTTACAATTGGCCCAAGCCTGGCTGAGGAAGACTCGCTCAACGTGAAGAGGGATCCGAGCCCGGCTGAGGGGGATCCGGGTGAACCATTAGTCACCCAAAAAGGAATCATTTTGGAATTACAAGAAAAGGTTATCTGAGCCTGGCTGAGGGAGATCCAGGAAGAAACCTCCAATATCATTTAGTTACAAGAAGAAAGGAACTTTGTGCATTTTTGTTTGGCACATCAGGCCCTCTAAAACAAGAGAATTTGATAGAAATGCCATTATATTCTTGTACCGCAGACGCCAGAGTATGCGCTTTGCTCAGATTGAACCGCATTGTACCGTGCTGAAAACTTGGGGAAGGGAGGCCAACGGCCCAAGTATCCTGATTATCATTTTGTGAAAACTTCTTTCCTTTCCATGTACTGTACCCACATTATTTGTAGCTAGTAGTAAGGATTGGCAATAGTTTTATTTTAGTGTAGGCCCTTTTTTGTTTGACATGCCTCCACTCTTTACTGGACTGCATTCTTTATTACTTAATTGTCGTAGCTTGCTCGCATCTTGGATTTAGGTTATAATAGGCGTTTATCACACCTCTTTGAAAGTTCAACAAACACCCTGGAACTGTGGTCACTTGTGTCTCTATTACTTTCATACCATGCCTTCCTTACATTTATTTGCAGATACTTTTTGACTGGCACCAGTGTATCGGGCGCTTGTGTTCTGCCTCACACGTAGTTTGCCGGTCTAGTAAAAGTGCCAGTATCTATGGTAACCAGCACATTTTTACCGGACTGCATGACTTTTAATGAGGCCCATTGTCTGGTAATGGCCCATACAGATCTCTCTGATATACCATTGACCGATCAGGACCTCGACTAATTGGACAGATCGTGTTTCCGGAAACAGAGGGGCAGGTGGTTTCAGGGTATGCTTTATATCCCCGTAAGGATGTGGTGGAGAGTGGAAGATGACCTCAAGTCACGTCAGCTCAGGTAGCTGAGTTAGTGGCTCTTACGACAGGCCTGTCGGATGCCGGGTCAACAATCAGTTAACATTTATACAGATTTGAGATACAAATTTGACATAGCCCATGACTTTGCTCAACTCTGGAAGCTGAGGGGTTTCATGACATTCACCGGCATACCTATAAAAACATTCAGTATGTATTAGCTGTGTTGGGCGCTAAAATGTTACCCTAACGGATTGCCAATATAAAGTGCTCTGCTCACCAGACATTGGATGACCCAGTCAGTATGGGGAATGATTTTGCGGACAGCACCAACAAATTAGCGGCTTCGTCAAATGATAGTAAGGTTTATGTGAGGGGTCAGTAATGCGAGGTGGACAACTGCTTGTAGTTTTCTCAAAGTAAGACCTTTTATTAAAGTCAAGGTTTGCAGATAAAGCTTTGCTTGCCCTACTCTACCAAGAAATTCTCTACCTAGTCGAAAGGCTAAAGGAACAATCTCTAGCATGGGTAAACTGGCGCATACTCTAAACAAAAAACAGTCAAAGAAAGTGATAAAGCAACATAAAATAATAAACAATAACTGAACAATATTTGGATAACCTTCACCTGTCCTGGGTAAAATCCGTTCCCCAGGTTTCAAAGTCGGCTTCACACTGTTCAAAGAAAAAAAAAGTCTTGAACCAGTTCTTATCAGTTCCAAGTCAAAATAAAAGTTCTTCGAACAAAACTCCACGGGTAACAATTCTCTGGTTTGGTTGAAAAGATCCCCTTCCAATTCCAGCAAGAAAATAGCACCAATAGTAATCCTGATTATCTTCTCTTTCAGATTCTCTGCCACATTTCAAAGGAATAGTTATAGGACTTCTCCAGCTACAACTTTACAATGGGCTAGAAACTTTGTAGCACATTTGGTATGTTTGTCAGGATGCTTCTCTTTCCGTTGCTGCTTCCTTTTAACAATCACTCTTCTCCTGTTATTACTATGAGAAGAGTCATGTTCATCCCACAGTGTTAGGAAAGATTTCGTAATTGTAGGGAATTTTCCTTCCATGTGGCAACCCCTAAACTTTTTGCTATTGTTTTTAACCTTGTTCTTGACTTTGCCAGAGAAGTACAGCCTTCTGCCGCACTTCTCTGGGCTTTCGCTCCTTTCTTACGGGGAAACTGACATGCCCTTAAGACAGTCAGTACCGGGGAACGTGGTTTCCCGTAGTTTCTTTTATCGTGTCGCAGCTTTAGTGCAACACGACACAAGAGGGCACTGTAAGCTAAGTTACAGCTCTCTTGGGTCTCTAGCCTTCTACGGGCCCTAGATACTCTTTTAGGATGGTATTTGATCGGTGCAAGTCATTCAGGGACTGGAATGGTGGCAGCGATCGTTTTGTTTATTTTGAGCTCCTTTTGGCGTTCTGAGCACGTTTTTGCACTGAACCCAAAATGGTGGCCTGGCTCCCAAAATGGCCAGGCCGCGAGGCTCCTTTGTCCCGTCCACTGTCCGTCTTGCTCCCTTCACCTTCCCCAGGTCCGGCGACCCGGGGCCTTCCTTATTTGGGCATGTACTTTCCCGCGAAACGTGGTTGCTTTCGCGGGCTTCTACATGTCGTTTGTGTGCCTCCAGGGTGTGGGCTGGGATGTCTGGTCCCAATACACATCCTGGGTGCCAGAGAGTCTAGGGTGGTGTGAATGCCTGGGACCACCGTGGTCCGTGATTGGTCCACGTATGGTATGTGTTTTGATGAGCGGATCTCCCATTGGCTCCCCTCCGTTTTGGCGCGAAGGGAACCGTGGATAAGAGGGGGCTGGAAACACCACTACCATGTCGATCTCCTGAGTTCTCACGAACGAAGGAATACAGGAGCCAAGTATCCTGCAACTACGAGGCTGGACCGAGGAATCGCTGGTGACCCGCTGAAGGAATCCTCCTTTGCACTGCTGTCGTCCGGAGAGCCCCTGTCCTCCTTTGATCGAACCAGAAGGCCTGTACTGGTGCTTCGACCTTTGGAATAGCAGGAACAGCTATTCCCGGCATCTTCAACCATCTCCTGCCAAGTAAGCCTTCGGAAGCGTCTCTGGGCCATCCAGTTGACTGACCAGCTTACCAAGGAGTTTGGCTCTGCAACCGCCGCCAGGTTGTGTTGTATTGCGAGTCCTTGTCCCTCTCCCACGCTTCGTACGCTTGGCGTCCCCAGGTCTGAAGGGAGGAGGGTTCATTTGGCTCGAATACACACGGCCGCTCCGTTGTCCTGTGCGGCAACAAAACTGTGCTGGTTTCGTCGATTGGGACGTCTTTTTGCTCTACACGACTACGAGGCGTTCCCTGCTCTTCTGAACCTGCCAGCAGCTGAAACTATCGTGGAGAAGCCTGGGTCTGCTTGCTTCGGGGACCGGTGAGTAGTATATCTAGGATCTGGTCGCCCTCCTGCAGTATCCCATTGCTTTTCCCTGCTGTGTAAAAACAGCACCCTTTTGCCGCGCTCGCGCTCTGCTTCTGCCCGCTGTGGAGGCTGCGCTTGAGTTGCGGAACCTGTTCTTCTTCTGCTGTGCACTAACGTGAACTGCCTGACTTCCTCCGAAGAGCTTCCCCTTGTGCCCGTCGGCACCGGCGTGGCAGGTACTTTGAGCACAAGGCTCCACTCTTCGCAGGGCTCGGACTTCCATCTAGTTAGGTGCCTATGAAGGCGAACTGAGTCGAAAGCATTATCGCACTGCCTGTTTTCCTTCCCTGGCAGGTGGACTACATATTTCGTGCTTTAAACGCTTGCGACTGTGTATTTGTATATATATTGTGTTGATATGGTATGTGTTGGTTTAATATTGTGATATTGTGATTTTCTCGCTGCGGTCATTATTTTAAAGGCCTTAAAATAAATGTGTATCTATTTTTGATATAACAACTGTTTGGAGTAGTTTGTCAGCGCTCTTGCTTTGTGTGCTCACTGCGGGCTTTCAGTCACCCTCACCCCTCTTGAGACCTAGTCTTGACCGCCGCGATCGCTACCTTGATTGGTCTGGCTTGTCCAGAGGTTACCCTGTTCCAAGTAATTAGGTTGGCCTTCTGAACTTCTGCGCCACCAGGACAGAGTTCAGAAATCCGTCTTAACACACAGTAAGCTACTACTTGAAACAACTCCAATGTGACATACGCTGACAACTTCATAGTACTTCTACCACTGCTTTGGACTTCTTAATTATCAGGCAAAGTCTGACAAGACACTTCAACCTCCTCAGGTAGGCCGGCACTCATCCCTTTTTATGGTTTCCTAAAAAGGGGCAGCCTTTTTGCCTCCTCCATCTAACTGCCACCAGGTTAACCTGCCTCTGCCCACAAGACGTACTTCCATTCAGCTTCAGCAGTCATTTAGCATTACAGGTTAACTTCTGTAAATTATTTACAAACACCCAGCTCCCCTTACCCAGCTTTCTCACACCTCTTCTGTCCAAGTAATTACTCAGAAGCCGTAGTGCCACTCTTTCAGCTTCGGGTAATAATGCCACACTTATATCTGAGGCCACCAGACTATTGAAAACTTCACAGATTAAGTGAATGGGTTTAAACCGGACTGTTTTCACTATGTAAAGGTTTCGCCTATTGGCTTAGGTAATGTTTGTTCTTCTCTTCAGTAGTAACTTCTTAAAATAATGAATGTCAATTCTGCATAATACAAGGTTCGGTCTTCAAAGTGAAAACATAATTAGGCACACACAACCCATCTTTAAGGTAGATTTTGAAACTTAAATTATTGGATGTAATTGTATTTGCATCTAGTATCAAGAAGGCAACTTCTGACATGGCAGAAACCCCAACACCCACACCAAACCTGCTGCTTTCGGCGATGCTCTGGCACTCCGAGATGTATGTCGTGATTTACACCACAGCACGAGAGAATACTTGTATCACTCTGGAGCACATGCCTCACTTTCGAGGCTAGATAGATTATTTCTTCCTTCCATCCGTCAATATACAAAAAGCATGCAAGGCACACCTGCTCCCCAAGGCCATATCGGATCATTCCCCCCTTATAATGGAGTTATGAACCACTAGACCGGTGCCCCCTCCCCTGTGGTGACTGAACAATTACTACCTTGGGTTCCCAGATCTAGTGGAACAGTACAAAATGTCACGAAACCATACTTTGAACTAAATACAGGGTCGGTCGATAACCTGGGGGTGCTATGGGAGGCATACAAGACGGTGCTTAGAGGTGAAATCATCTCTTGGACCACAGTGCACAAAAAGAAACACCAAAACACACTACGTGAAGCCGAAAGGGCAAGTGAAACAAGTAGAAGAGACCCACCTAGCTCTTGACCAACCCGAAACAAACCGGGCACTATTACTAGCGCAGTGCCAAACATGCACACAGAGCGATGCGTGCCAGAGTGTATTAGACGGGAGACAAAGCTGGCAAGATGCTAGCGTGGCTGGAGCGTAGGGACAAGGGCCATAGTCAGGTCAGAATGATCAGACCAGAAGGCACTGATCCACTACTTGCATACCAGGAAATAGCGGAGGGCTTCGCCTCCTACTATGCCTAGCTGTACAAGGCTCCACCCTCCCCTATCGATAACTTGATCCTGGGGGAAATTACCCTCCCCACCCTAGATGCCGACCAGCACTGTCTCCTTGAAAAGGACATTACAGAGGAAGAATTGGTTGCGGCTGTGTCAGAACTCCAATCTGGGAGAACCCTGGGACCTAATGACTTTCCGATAGAGCTGTGGAGGAGAATAGGCGCAAATGAGATTGTCCCGCATGTAACTAGACTCGCGAGAACAGGGCTGCCTACCTCCAGACCTTACAAAAGCTGCCATAATGGTAATCCTCAAAGCGGATAAACCTACTGATAAATGCAGCTCGTACAGGCCTATCTCCCTCATAAATAGCTAAACCAAATTACTTGCAAAACTATTGGCTAACCGATTACAGCAGGTCATACCATCGCTGATTCATCCAGACCAATGCGGCTTCATGCCACAGAGATCTACCCGCATGAAAAGACTGCCTCTCTCCAGAGTCCCCTAGCCCTGCTTGCAATAGATTTTGAGAAAGCCTTTGATTCAGTGTATTGGGAGGCAATCTGGGAAATAATACATCGCATGGGCTTTGGTCCACAGTATATGAGCTGTGTAAAGCTTCTTTATAGTTCTCCGCAGGCTGTAACGAGAGTGAATCGGTGGCTATCATGTCCCTTCAGATTAGGGAAAGGAACAAGGCAAGGTTGTCCCCTATCGGCTATGATTTTTGCAATGGCAATCGAACCTCTTGCCATACTTTTGAGGAACACAGAGACATGGAACGGCTTTCAATGGTCAGATGGCTGGGAAGAGAAAGTCTCATTGTATGCAGATGACCTGTTGCTGTATTTGAAGGACCCGATTAACTCCATAACCATTGTAACACGCCTACTGGAGAGATATGGTACTTTCAGTGGCCTACGTGTTAACTGGGCCAAGTCCATACTCTTGCCAATAGGAGGGGTGGGAGACTCAGTACCAGCTGACTGCCCCTTCCTGGTAGAGACGAGGCAATTCAGATACCTGGGTATACAAGTTACGAATTATCTCAATGACTATATACCTAGAAATTAGCATCCAGCTGTTATACGATTCTCAGATGCTCGTCACTGGGCCTCCTTGCCACTAACCTTGCTGGGTAGAGCGCGCTCTTCAAAATGATGGCCCTCCTGCGTTTCTTGTATATATTGCAGAACGCCCCACTACACATACAGCAGTGCGAATTTCACAAAATTGAGCGTATTCTTAGGAAGCTACTGTTGTGCTGGGGACACCCACGCATAGCACTTACTACCCCTCAGAGATCTGTATGGGAGGGTGGGATCGGACTCCCCTATCTGCTAACCTATTATTGGGCCAGCCAGATGGCAGTTGTGAACGACATGTTGCATGGGGACATGACACTGCCGCACATACGGAGGGTAGACACTATTCTCCCTAGGAGACCCTCTGTGGAATACCTCTACTGCGAAATAGGCCATACGACCCCACCATCCATGTTAACACATATGCCGCAAATATGGGTAGAAACGCACAAATACATGGGATGGGATATCCAGGTTGGTGCTCCTCTGCAAGCAGTCGTGGCCAAGCTTTTGAATTTCCGATACCGGGACGCAATCTTGCAGGACGCATGGCAGACAATATTAAACAAAGTGGGCGGAATGAGAATCTTGGTGTTCCCCGACTTCACTCAGGAGGTTCAAAAACAGCATAAATCTTATGATGTGGTGAGGAGGCAGCTCTGTGGCCTGGGGCCTAAGCACATGCTGTTTTTTCCAGCAAAGTTCAATATGTTGGTGGATGTCAGTTTGCTTTTTTTCCAATGCCTGGCAGAATTGTGGGACTCGTTGGACTCAGAGTATGGCGATAGGTCCGTCTCTGGCCGGGGGAGAACAGGGGCCTCCAGAGTAGGGAGGGCACTCCTGCCCATTTCAACCTGGGGCCCGTCGGGGGGTTCGCCTCCTGGGAAAGTTTGTTGGTGTGGACGGAGCATTGGAGCTGAGGGATACGATGGACCATCCAGGGCCTGCGTTACGCCTGGAGCTAGAGGATGCAAGCAGTGCCAAGGCGGGCCCGGAAGAACCTGGGAACAATGGGTGAAGCCGCCTTTGTAGTGGGAAATGGGTGGCCGCTTGTAGGGTGGTTGTATTGAAAGCGGCTGCTTGACTAAATGTTCTCCTCTGTGAGGTTTCTGAACTGGGTGCATGACCAATGGTATGTTGGGGCAGGGTGTTTTTTTAAATAAACTTTCTTTATTGGTTGATTCACGTCTCAAGACATTTTTCCATACATTACAATGATGAAGCCCTTCATGGTTAACTTCTTCCCTTGAGTTTGGTGGGAACAACCAACTTGCAAGCCGCCTGGACACCGTCCCCTCCTGTTAGAATTTTCTGCGTGTGCTGTGGAAAACCGGATAGACAGTGCATTTACTACCAGAACTGTGGTACCCTATACAAAGAATCTGAACCATTGACTTTGGCCCAGGCCTATGAACGGAATTGCTAGTTGTAGTTAACTGAAACCCTTTGCCCTGCCTATGAAAGTATTTGTGCTTCATTTCTTATAACCTTGTCTTTTTACCCCTTTTTAAAGAAACTGAAGTCCCATTTTGCTCCCACTTCAGTGGAGCTGAACTTGTTTAGTAACTTATTGGTTGTGTATTCGTAGTATATTAGTATATGATATTGAGCTGCTCTTGCTAGTGTAATGTTTTCCAAATGACTGTGTAAATAAATGTATATTCTTTTACCAAGAAACCTTGAGTAAGTGTTTGTTTGAATCACTGTATTTATTGGTGCTTAGTGTAACTTGTTCTATTGCTCACTTTACTCTTGCGATAGGTCTGGCTGCTCAGCCACTGCTACCACATTACTGTGTAGTACAGGCTTGTACCAAAGGAGAAATTGTTCTGACACTTGTAGTCTTAATTGCATGTAGTGTTCCCCAAGGGTACTGTATGTGATTCTGCCTAACACTGGTGTACAGTGGTGAGGATAAAGTATACTTGTTACATTTAGAGTGCTACTCTTACCTTTGGTTCAAATAAGCCTCACAAGGCTAAGCAACACTAGAGAAGCAATTGTTTTATCATGTTTTATCATATGTCTTTATCATATGGATAGCTACAGACAGGAGAACCTAGTCACTTTAACAGTTGATCAATTGAGTGAAAAGTGTAAAGCTAGGAATCTCACTGTAAAAGGCAAAAAGGTTGAATTGATAGAAAAATTGTTGGAATACCAAAGTCTGAGGAGTGGGTCTGAAACACCTACTCCAGCAGCAAATGTGGAAAATGTTGATGAAGATGATAATGTTTCAGAGGGTAACTCAAATGTTATGGATGAGTTAGATGAGGCAGAATAGTCTCACAATGTAGGCCCTGTTTTACATTTATCTGCTCATAGGCCTCAACCTTTGACCACAGGAACCCCTTCAGGCCCAAAACTAAGTCCTGAATTTGTCTCTTTGGAAAGAATGAGACTTTTGGAATTTGAAAGAATCCAAGCCCAAACTGAAAGCAAATATCAAGAACCTAAGCTCAGAGAAATGGAGTTGAATCATGCACTTGAAATGAAAAAGTTGTCTCTTGAAAAGGTTCTCTCCCAGAGTCTTCTAGGTCTTCCAGTCCTAGGAGGCCCTGCTTGCCCAAAGATGCAGTAAGTATGTATGAGGTTAAGCTTGATATTTTGGATTGGTTGGCTGCGTTTGAATATAACCATGGGATTCAAGACATTACAGGGAATCAGCTGACTCCTTGGCTTTTTTCTAGGCTACCCCCTGTTGTAACTGATGTGGTAATGGAGTTCGGGGACATAGACAGAAAGGAGTATGAAAGTGTGAGACTAGCTTTAATAGCTAGGTTTTGAAAGACTCCTTCCCAATATCTTAACAGGTTTAGAACCCTCAAAAAGCATGATGGTACCCCTTGGGCTACCTGGGTGACTGAAAGTTTGAAAAACATGGATGGGTGGGTTAAGGGTTACAGAGTTAACACTTATGAAGGTATGAGAAATCAGTTTTAAAAAAAAAATGTTATTTACTACTGACATGGCAATTGATAAATCAAACATATCATTTCAAACAATCTTTTGGGAGACACATATTCTTGCTCAATTCAGCCTTTAAACATAACAGTATTTCACGTCACTCAGAGTATTTATTAATTGTTCCTGATTAACCCTCCTCTTCCCCCGAACTGTACGTCAATGTGTGTAGGTATGCTCTAAGAGGGGCCCATATGTCTTTAGGTCTGGCTTGTGTTTGTATGCCCTGTATGTACATCTCCTCGTTTTCTTGCGTGAGAATTAGGTTTCGTAGCCATGTTTGGGCCGTGGGGGGGGGGTCCTAGACTTCCATCTCAGAAGTATTTGTCTCTTGGCTACCGCTCCCGCCACTGCAAACAGTCTATAGGCTTTAATCAAGACTTTTCCGATGTCCCCTAGTAAATATTTGAGCGGAGTCGCCGGGATGATGCTGTTCAGTATGTCGCTTATTGTCTCCGTCACATCTTCCCAGAATTGGCGGATCGGTGGGCAGTGCCAATACATATGGATCGCGTCCGCCGCGACTGTTCCGCATTTAGGGCATGCCGCTTGTTGGGATGGGTCGAAATTAGCAGTCTTCTTCTGGGTAATATGTAGCTGATTTAGGATTTTGAATTGGATGAGGCGGAAGTTGGCATTGAGGGAGATGGTTTTAGTGTGTCTACAATAGCTAGACCATTTTTGCTCATCAATTTCTATGCCCAGGTCTTTCTCCCATTTGGTTCTCATTGTATTAGCAGAGGGGGTGTGAGCTTATACCTACTTGTATATTTCGGAGATGCCACTCTTGAGTCCTGTTGGTGTTAGGATGTCCGCAAGGAACTTGTGTAGTGGTGGTTCCTCCGAGAACAACGGCCAAATTGCTCTGCAGGCCGCCTTTAGGCGTTGATATTGTAGTGTCGGGATCAGGCTGGTGCCTATCCTGTCCTGAACCTCACCAACTGTGATAAAGCAGCCCTCCGGAAAGAGATTGCCCAATTTGGCTCTGCGTTCTGGTTCCCATCAGTTTTGCAGGGTGCGGTCCATGGTTGGGTCCCGGTACGGGTATGCCCATAATGGGGTATGTGGCCAGTACGGTATATCGCACTGGACTCTTCGCAGGATCTGCATCCATGCGCGAACCGTGGAGGTCACTGGATCCGCCCACATCCTCTCGTCTTTTACTTTGGTGAACATCATACTCTGAATGTTTTTCGGTGCCGCTGCAAACTCTTCAGCATGTATGTGCGCATATTGTTCTGAGTCATGGGACCAATACCTGGAAAACTGGGCTTGGTCTGCATAATAGTATAACAGGTAGTCTGGCGCTGCTAAGCCTCCTGTGTCGTAGTGTTCGCACATCTTAGTCCAGCTAATCCTGGGTGTACTTCCTCCCCACACAAAATGTACACTTCGCCTCTGTAGAGCTTTGAAGAATTTCCAACCTGGCCAAATGGGAATCCCACTAAAGAGGTATAATAACTTGGGGACAATCACCATTTTCAATAAGGATATTCTGCCATACATGGATAGCGGTAGTTTTGCCCAGAGGTTGAGTTTGATTTCCAGCTGTGTTAGAAATTGTCCATAGTTGTTGGAGTATAAAGTGTTCTTGTCCGTTGCCAGAATGATCCCCAGGTATCGGGCTGTAGTAGGTGACCAGCGAAACTGGATTGTGGCTTCCGATTGTGTGGTAGATTTGGTTAATGGTATTATTTCAGATTTTAGTTGATTAATCTTGTATCCAGAATATTTCATAAATTCAGCAATATCTTGCATTATCGGGGAAGGTGTGTGTCTGTGTCTCTAATGTACAACATAGTATCATCAGCGTATAGGTAGATGAATTGAGTTTTTCCCATGATGGGTATCCCCCTCCATGCATGTTTGGTCCGCAAGAATGCCGCCATTCCCTCTATAGTAAGCGCAAATATCAGCGGAGAGAGGGGACAGACTTGTCTCGTGCCTCTTTATAGTCCAAAGCTGGCAGAGAGGGTTGTGTTAGTCCTGACTCTGGCTGTGGGGTTGTGGTATAGTATCTGTATACTTCGGATAAATCCCTGGCCAAATCCCATCTTCGAGGGGATTGGGTCCTCCGACGTATTCCATATCTATGACATGTAATCACCACAGCTGTGCTGCTTCGGAAACTTTTCCGGCGTCTGCGTCCTGCGTCGATGGCGTCGATGCGCCGACGTCGAGGACCTCCTCCGACGTCCGACGTCATCCGATGTGATAAGTAGGACGCACGACGCCCGTAGCCTCAGTTCCGTTTTTTCCGCGAACGTGTTGCTTCGTGTTTCTCGGTTCTAAGCCTCGACTCTTTGGAGTTCTGTTCTTTCTGGTTCTTCGAACCCGTTTGTTTGTGAATTTCCTTCGGCGATGTCTTCCACTTCGTCTTCAACCCCGCGTCCGGGCTTTAAGAAGTGCGGGGAGTGTGGGTCCAAGATGTCGGTGACTGACTCGCACGACGCCTGCCTCTGGTGCCTCGGGGAGGCCCACGACACGGATGACTGTATCGACTGCCAGTCGCTCACGTCCAAAGCCTTACGCGAACGTAAGAAGAAGTTGTCGGTAGGTCGGGTGTCCAAGCCCCGGAAGTCGAAGTCGGCGGGGCTTTCGACGGATGATTCGAGGGGTGACTCTCCGCGTCATCGTCGGAAGTCTCGTCGGTCTTCTTCTAGGAGTGGGTCTCGCCACTCCTCAGCCTCTTCGAGGCATTCTCGGAAGCGCCGTCACCGGTCGCCTTCCAGGTCCTCTTCCGAGGATTCTGCACGGCACGTCGGTTACCCCACCAGCCGTGCGACGCCGGAGGAATGGGCTTCCTTCGGGAAGAAAATGTTGGCGATTCTTGAGTCGCAGGGTACTCAGCCGTCCGCGCCCCCGAGTGGGGTCGGCCGTGAGAGGTCAAGAGACACCGCTCGCAAGAGTGGTCGGCACGAGTCACGGGAGCGGTCCCGTTCGGACAAGGAGGCTCGTTCTCGCCGTACCCGTTCCAGGTCCCGGTCCACGACGCGTTCGAGACCGTGTGCTCCTGTGAAGTCTTCGAGGAAGACATCAACGTCTGAGGCGTCGAGGGCGTCGACAGGCTTTCTCGAGGCTCCGGCTTCGGGGAAGTCGTCGACGCCGTCGACGATCAGGTCGTCGAGGGACACGCTCGGGGCTCCGGCTTCGAGGGCTGTGTCGACGCCGCCGATACTGGAGGCACTGCATCTGACGTTGACGCCGATTTCCTCGACGTCGACGCCGATCCTGTCGGCGCCGTTGCCGGTTTTCTCGACGTCGGCGCCGATTCGCTCGACGCCATCGACGCCTTTCGTGTCGGAGGTGCCCCGTGTCACGGGTGTACCCCCTAGGAAGGCTCTGGTTAAGAGCAAGCACTCTCGGGTGCCTTTTCGCCACCTGGAATATATTTCAGAGGCGGGTGAGGATTCTGATGGCCTGGTTCCTAGTCAGGTGCCAGATGAAATTGTCTCGGGCCATAGTCAGTTTGACGATTTGAGGCAGTCACTGCATGATGCCAGTGGACTGGACACCTCTCCGGAGGTGGAATTTTGTAGGCCTGAGCCTGGCTCCCATGCCGATTAATCGTACCGGCGCCTTATGGCTAGGGCGTCTGAGTATCTGGGATGGTCTGCTCCCCCAGGGGAGTTTGTGCAGGATGATCTGACGGACATCCTTGATGTTGGTCCCCCAACTGACCCGGTACTGCCGTTCCATATGGCTTTACAGAGAAGGGTGGCGGCGGCTTGGACTGCTCCGGAGAGTCTCCCGGCGGTGGGCAGATCCTTGTCGCGTAAATACCGTCCAGCCAGTAGCGACCCCTGCTACTTGACCAGGCACCCCACTCCGGAAAGTTTGGTGGTGCAGGCGGCCACGGCCCCGGCAAAGCAGGCGTCGTACCCTACCATCCCTCCTGATAGGGACGACAAACGTTTTTGATGGCTGGGCGAAGAATGTGTTTTCTTCTGGTGGTATGGCGCTTCAGGCGGCCAACTCCATTTGTGCCTTGTCACGTTTCACGCACACTCTGTGGAACTGTGTTGCGTTAGCGGCTGAACATATTCCCGAAGGGGATGAACGGGATGGTTTCCTTGCTATGGTCCAGGATGGTAAGGATGCCATGTGTGAGTCCGTTCAGTCGGGTCTGGACTTGGCTGAATGCGTCAGTAGGTCCATGGCGGCGAGCACCGTGATACGCAGGTTTGCGTGGTTGCGGAAGTCGGGGTTTGCTCCTGATGTGCAGTCCCGGCTCCTCAACATGTCCTTTGACGGTGAACACCTTTTTGGCAGCAAGGCTGACGAGAGCCTTGAGAGGTTGCAGACCTCAAAAGCTGCAGCGAAGTCGTTGGGCGCTGCAGTTCGCCAGCCTCTGCTTTTTCGTCCTAGGGGACAGCAGTGGAGGGGTGGTTCCTTTCGCTATTACTCGTCCTTCAGTAAAGCGAGGGGAGCTGGCAGTCAAAGAGGCCAACGCAGGGGTACCAGAGGTGGACGACAGGGTACCCGTGGTGCCAAGGCCGCTCGGGCAGTTGCCTCTTTGCCCTCAGGTAACGCCGCAGCCGCTCCTACTCAGTCATGAGGCCAGGTCCCATGGTTCGCCGGTTGGGGGAAGGCTGGCGCAGCATCTTGTAGAGTGGCAAGCCATTACTTCGGATGTGTGGGTTCTGGAGATCATAACCCAGGGCTACTGTCTTCCCTTTCGGCACAGGCCTCGCGACAATCCACCGGGGAACCTCTCTTTGAAGTGTCCGGATCCGCTCCTTGCGCAGGAAATTCAAGCCCTGCTGGAGAAGGGCGCTATAGAACTGGTGCCTGTAGCAGAGAGGAACAAGGGATGGTATTCCCCTTATTTTTTGATTTCCAAGAAAGACGGGGGATTGAGACCCATCATGGACTTGCGCGGTTTGAACAAACTCCTCAGGAAGGACAAATTCAAGATGGTTACTCTCTCTCAAGTCCTCCAGGCCCTTCAGCTTCAGGACTGGTTGGTGTCACTCGACCTCAAGGATGCTTACTTCCATGTGCCGATCCATCCCAAGCACAAGAAGTACCTGAGGTTCGCGGTTGGCGACTCGCACTTTCAGTTTCGGGTCCTGCCGTTTGGATTGACCTCCGCCCCGAGGGTTTTCACCAAGCTCATGGTGGTGGTGGCAGCGCATCTCAGGCAAGGGGGGATTCACGTCTACCCCTACCTGGACGATTGGTTGATCAGGGGGAGCTCTCCCGAGCAAGTCCTGGATCATCTGTCCGTTACCTGCCACTCCCTTCACAGGCTGGGCTTCTCCCTCAATTTAAAGAAGTCCCATTTGACGCCAACACAGAGGCTCCAGTACATCGGAGCAGTGCTCGACACTTCCCTGGGGCAGTGTTTTCCTCCCCAGGTGAGGGCTCTTCACATTCAGCAGATGGTGCACAAGTTTCAGCAGGCCCAGACGCTCCCAGCGTTCGAGTTCTTGAGGTTGCTCGGCCTCATGGCATCCTGCATTCTTCTGGTGCCAGAGGCTCGCCTGCGAATGAGATCTTTGCAGTGGGCACTCAAGACGCAATGGTCGCAGTCCTCCGGCAGGATGTCGGACCCGGTTCAGGTGCCGCCCTCGGTCGCCCAGGACCTTCTGTGGTGGGCCGTCGAAGGCAACTTGATGAAGGGGGCTCCATTTTGGCTTCCCTGGCCGGAGGTGACAATCGTGACGGATGCATCCCTCACGGGATGGGGAGCTCATGCCAACGGGCTGACAGTCAGCGGTCGTTGGTCTCCGTCGGAGTCCAGACTCCATATCAATCTGTTGGAGCTGAGGGCCGTCAGGCTAGCCCTGAAGGCTTTTCTGCCGACTGTGAGAGGAAAGAATGTCCTGATCCTGACGGACAACACAGTGGCCATGCACTACCTCAACAAAAAGGGGGGGGCAGGGTCACTTTCTCTGTGCAGGGAGGCGATGCAGCTCGGGTTCTGGGCCATCCAGCAGGAAGTTTCGATCTCGGCAGTTCAACTGGCCGGAGACGAAAACGTGACGGCGGACGCTCTGAGCAGGCAGAGCGCGATCTCTCACGAGTGGGAGTTGGCTCAGGAGATTCTCTTGGAGATCTTCGCCCTTTGGGGGACCCCTCAAGTTGATCTCTTCGCCTCCAGTGTCAACCGGAAGTGCGAAAGATTTTGCTCGCGGGAATTTCCTCCGAAAGGAGCCTTGGGAGACGCGTTCGTGGTGGAGTGGTCATTCCCGCTGCTGTACGCGTTTCCTCCAGTCCCCGTCATCCCGCAAGTGCTGCAGAGGTTACGGAAGTTCGGTTCCCGGATGATCCTCATTGCTCCGGCGTGGGCTCGGAGGACGTGGTACCCGGACCTTCTCGACTTGTCCATCTGCCCTCCACGTCGTCTTCCCTACCGAGATGATCTGCTCTCACGGGAGGGGGGTCAGGTTCTCCATCCAGAGGTCGGATCCCTCGACCTTCACGCTTGGCTTCTGAAAGGTTGAGGTATATGGATTGGGCCCTCGCTGAAGACGTGATGGAGGTGTTGCTTTCGGCCCGTAGGCCAGCAACGAAGTCTCTGTACCGTTGCCGTTGGCGTAAGTTCTGCGACTGGTGCAGAGTTCGGAATGTGGATCCTTTTGCATGCGACATCCCCATGGTTCTGTCCTTTTTGCTTTCTCTGGCCCACAGGGGCTTGCAAGTGGGTACCATTAAAGGTTACCTGGCGGCGCTGTCCATCTTTAAGCGCTCGTCTGAAGAGTGTTCTTACTTTAAAATCCCTTTAATTTCACAGTTTCTGAAAGGGCTCACTAATGTGTTTCCTCCGTCACCTTTCCTGGTGCCCGGTTGGGATTTAAACCTTGTTCTTAGGTTTCTTATGGGTGCTCCGTTTGAGCCTTTACATTCTTGCCCTTTGAGGCTGTTTACTCTGAAAACTGTGTTTTTAGTTGCGGTTACTTCCGCTCGCAGAGTGAGTGAGTTACAGGCACTTTCAGTTAAGCCACCCTTCACTGTTTTTCACAAGGACAGGGTTGTCCTTCGAGTTCGTCCTTCTTTTCTTCCGAAGGTAGTGACGGAATTTCATTTAGCCCAGAAGGTTGTTCTTCCGGCATTCTATCCTCCTCCGCATCCTGGTAAGGAAGAGGAGAGGCTCCATAGGCTTGATCCTAGGAGAGCTTTAAGCTTTTATGTTTCACGCATGTCCCGGGTCAGAGTGGACGATCAACTCTTTATTGGTTACGCTGGAAAGCGTTTGGGGCAAGCTGTGACGAAACAGACTTTGTCCCGCTGGATTATTTTGGCCATCTCGGAGTGTTACCGCTTGGCGGGTAAGGACCCACCGGCTGGCTTGCGGGCCCATTCTACCAGGGGTGTGGCTGCATCTACTGCCCTGCAGAGGGGTGGTCCTATTCGCAACATCTGTGATGCAGCCACCTGGGCTTCAGTACATACATTTGTACGGCATTATTCCCTCGATTCCATCAGAGGGCAGGATCTGGCCTTTGGCAAGGCGGTCCTTTGCTCGGCTATTTGATTGGCTATTCTAAAATTTTGCTTCTAAATTCTTTTCCTCCTCCTTGTTTTGGTACTGCTTTGGGAGTCTGTCATAGATATGGAATACGTCGGAGGACCCAATCCCCTCGAAGAACAAGTTACTTTCTTACCTGGTAACGTTCTTTCGATGGGATGGTCCGACGACGTATTCCATATCGCTCCCGCCCTGCCTTCCCCGCTGCAGAATTTCTTTTGCGATTGCAGCTTACGTTCAGCAAGGCTTTGTGTCTGACTGGCAGTTGACTTATGTCACACGTTCTGGGGGGAAAAAACTACAACTGAGGCTACGGGCGTCGTGCGTCCTACTTATCACATCGGATGACGTCGGACGTCGGAGGAGGTCCTCGACGTCGGCGCATCGACGTCATCGACGCAGGACGCAGACGCCGGAAAAGTTTCCGAAGCAGCACAGCTGTGGTGATTACATGTCATAGATATGGAATACGTCGTCGGACCATCCCATCGAAAGAACGTTACCAGGTAAGAAAGTAACTTGTTCTTCTGGAGGATGGCATAGATGAACCTCCAGGAGATGGAATCGAACGCCTTTTCGGTGTCTAATGTCACTGTAGCGGTTTTCTTCTCGGGATCCATTTGAGATGAGATAGCAAAAAATGTGCAGAGATTTAGAGCTGTGGACCGGGAGGGTATGAAGCCAGATTGGTCTGTATGAATCAGTTTGTTCATGTGTGGATTCAACTGTTGGCGATGGCTTTGGCTATGATTTTAGCACCTATGTTGATGAGAGATAGGGGTCTATAGGAGGAGGGGTCTTGAGGGGATTTATGCGGTTTCAGCAGAACAGTAATGATGGCCGCGTGTAACGACGGGGGTAGGGTTCTTCTCTCCAGAAACTCCTCCCAAACTCTCAGAAGCCGGGGGGCCAGCTCCGTGATAAAGGCTTTGTATAGATCTGTCGTAATGCCATCTGCTCCTGGTGCTTTGCCCATCTTTAGGTCTCTGATTGCTTGGGTTATGTTTTCCACTGACAGCGTGGTGTCTAATAACAACCTGTCTTCATCTGTGAGCTTTGGAAGTGAGTAAGAATCCAGATGTTGCTGAAGCTCTTCTGGTGACTTCTGATCTTTGTTTTGGTATAGCTTGGAGGAAAATTGTAGGAATACCACGTTAATCCGCTTCTGATCCTTGTACGTTGTTCCATGTTCATCAGTGATTCTGGTGATGTGACTATGACCCAGTTCCGACCCGACAAGGTTGGCTAGGAGTCTGCCAGATTTATTTCCCTCTCCGTACATCTTGGCTCTTATAGCTTGTATCATGTATTGAACTTCCTGGTCAGCCAATGCGTGAAATGTTTCAGTGGCCTCCTGTAGAGTAGCTAGGGTATCTTGTTCTGGTGATCTGGTATATGCTTCATTCGGCGATCTTATGTGGGCTTCAGTCTGGGACATGGTCGAACGGATCTCTTGGAGTCTGCCATGTACTGTAGCGATCAGAGGACCTCTCAGCCACACCTTAAAGGTTTCCCATATTGTGCCAAACGATGCCACAGAGCCCTCATTGCGTTCAAAAAAAGTTGGTCACTTCTGTACGGAGTACCTCAACCAGCGTTTCATCACGAAGGAGTTGTGATGGCATTCTCCACGTTCGGGGGCAGTGGGGTGTAGAGCCGAATTGGATGTCCAGTATGATCGGAGAGTGATCAGAGAGGGTGCAGGGCAATATGGTACATTCCTTAGTCTTCTGGATACACTCCGTAGAACACAACCAGTAGTCGATCCGGGTGCTCGAACCGTGGACGGATGAGCGAAATGTAAACTCTTTGAGGCGGGGGTGTAACTCTCTCCATGCATCAGCCAGCGGGATCAGCCGCATGGCGTGTTTAATGGTTGATGCCGCCTTAGTCTCCTTTCTTTCACTTGTTGTTCTGTCCATCTCAGGGTCTAGGATAGTATTGAGGTCCCCTCCCCATATTATCCTCGCCTCTCCTTTTGGCAGTATCAGAGATAGTACCTGGTGGTAGAACTCTGGGGTGTCAATGTTAGGACCGTAAGTATTGAGGATTATTATGTCCTGTCCTTGAAGTGTCCCCCATATTATTATGTAACTGCCTTCGGGATCACAGTTGGTGTTGGTTATGACCAGGCCTGTCCTTCGATGGATAATTGTGGCGACCCCTCTGGATTGTGTGGAGTAGTCGGTGGTAATCACTCGTTGGCCCCAGGCGCGATTCAGAGATGCCATTGTCTTTTCAGTTGCATGAGTCGCTTGCAGAAGCATTATGTCAATTCTGTGTCTTGCAGCATATGCCATTATTTTCCTAGGTTTGATTGGATTAGATAGGCCCCTAACATTTCATGTTACGAACCTAGTATGTATCATCCTGTCTTGAGTCACCATATTTTCCCTCTTGTAAAATTTGTGTTATGGCTTCGATGTCCAAATACTTGTCTCCCAGGTTTTGTAATGCCAGGTTTTCTGTGTAATTTAACGTAGTCCAACAATGTTCCCCAATGTGGGGTAAATTCCCATTCCTCCCTCCTCCCCCCTCCCTCACCAACCCCCCAATCGGGCGGTATATCCCACATAACTACGTGCAGTTCTGCAGTAATGGAGGTGGCGTGTTCCATCGCCATCTCCGGGGCCGCAGCCGTCTAGAATGCCGTCTCCTCCTTGGTATAGCTCCTCCCATGACGTATTTGTAAAGGACCATCTGGGGTTTCAGTTCAGTGTCATATAGTTTAGCATTCAGCTGTTCTAGGTCGTATTGGGGATATTCGATTCGACATATCTCAAGGTTTCGGCTGGCGTCTCAAAAAGTGGGTTCTGCCTCTGTGTTGAATGCGAAGTTTCGCCAGGTACATCATGGCATAATAATTTTCCTTTCTCACAACAACTTCTTTACACCATCGAAGGTGCGTCTCGCTGATTGCACCGCCGTCGAGAAGTCCGGGTATATGTGCACAGTTGTAGAGTCGTACATCAGCAGGGCTTTTTCACGCGCAAGTTTCAGGATCAAGTCCCGGTCTCTATAATTCAGCAACAGTGCTATGATGGTTCGGGGAGAGGCCCATGGTTATGGGGAGAGGGGGGAGCAGCGCCCTGTGTGCCCTTTCCACTAGGAATTAGCTGGGAAACTGGGTATCTGGAAACAATGCACGGAGCAGCCCCTCAAGGAAATGTTCCATGGGTACATTGAGTTTCGTTTCAGCTACTCCGACCAAGCGTATATTATTCCACCTTGACCGCGATTCTAAGTCTTTGCACTTAGCTTACAGGGTCTTGATGTCCTTATGGATGGTCTCTATGTCCTTGCTATGTGAGGTAGTAGCATCTTCTAGGGTACTCACTCTTTCCTCCGCCTCTGACAGACTGGCATTGACCTTTCCTATATCAGATCGCATGGAAGCTATGCTCTCATCTATGTCGTCCAGCTTGTTATTGATAGCTGCAAACCCCCTCTCCATCGCCGCCATGTAGGGGGCCATGCATTGCTTAGGCAGTTCCAACGAGGGGTTGCTTTAGGGTGAAGATTGAGTTGCATTCGACATGAGGGTAGAGGTGAATGTATCCATGGGTCCCTTCTTCTTGTTCTTGGAACCTCCACCCATCATAGGGGTTCGCTTTCTAGGCACACAACGGCGCTTCCAGCCCCGATATGAAGTTGTGCTTTTGGCTTGCTGTCGTGGTAAGAAGTTGATTGGCGGTGGCTGAATACTGTACGTATTGCTCTAGTGGTTCTTCTGGGTCATGGGACTCTAGTTGTTTGTAGATTCCCCCCCAGGGGATGCCTCTGAATGGTGGGGTGAACAGGTGATACGCGGTCCCCAATACGCAGCAGTGACCCACTTCTGTGTGATACTGGCGCGCAGTGTGGCAAACAGGATGGTGCCTATGAGCCCAGCTCTTCAACGGGTGATGCCCCCACTTGCACAGGTACAGTCCGGGCCCAGGACTTTGTGACTGTTGGCGCCCACGAGGCCGTGCGGCATCCCGGTAGCATTATGCTGTCCGAGGGCCTGTGTTGCCGTGCCCGTTAGCCCAGCAGAAGGCGCGTGCACCCCAGGGCCCCGTACCAGCACGTACCTTCCGAGAGTCCCAGGTGTGCCTTGTTGCTCTGCGATCCGGAGGTACGTGGCCAGCTATTTGGGAGGATTGCAGCAGCAGAGCTATCCCCTCGCGCGCCTCTGAGGAGCTCCGGGTCTCAGGTGCTGCTGGGGAGCTGGCCCTTCTGGAAGATCTCTCCGCCCCTCGCTCAGTGATCGCCCGGTGCCCGCTGCTACCCGGGTCAGGGCTATGCGGTCTTAGGGATGGAGGTGTGTCCAGTCCACCAGCATTTTGCCCCGATGTTTCAGCTCACTGCGCCACAAGGAGGCTGGTTTGGCCGCAGCAGACTGAGTTCCCACTCCTGGTCACGGCCCGACAGGCGACGTTGCAGCCCGCCACTGGCACGGGGGGCGATCTTCACAGAACGGAGCCGCGTTTTCAGCATAGAGTCAGTCCAGGAGTGCCCCCAGTTTGCAGCACCCCGTATCCGGGGAAAAAGCGGCTATCGGTGGAGGTAGACCGCAGGATTCTGCTATCAGGATTTATACG
This sequence comes from Ambystoma mexicanum, assembly GCF_040938575.1. Lineage (NCBI taxonomy): Eukaryota > Metazoa > Chordata > Amphibia > Caudata > Ambystomatidae > Ambystoma > Ambystoma mexicanum. The sequence continues at coordinate 598,820,389 of NC_090932.1, forward strand.
GCTGCAGAGCACTCGAGTCAGGCGGCCATTTCCAATGGCGTGCCGAGAAATCTGTTTATGTTGGAATCTATTTATGATGCCTGCTCTCCTGAGCTGAGACAGCACTTGGCTGACTCTAAGGAAATTGATCCAAAGAAGTTAGCAAGTACTGCTGACTTGTGGGTTGCCAACAGGGCTACTCACAAGGATTCTGCGGCAACTCAGAAGAAGGATGAGGGAAAGCAGCACAAGAAATATAACAAAGAGAATTCCAATATCTCCACTCCAAAAGAGGGCCACAAACATAACAAGGTTAAGCCACAAGGGAAACCGAATCAGGCTAGTGTACCTCCTGGTGCCAAACCAGAGGGAGGTCAGAACAAACCCCCATTCATAAAGACATTTGGTAAATGTCATGCTTGTGGGTCAAATGACCATGTGAAAGGGGATCCCAGATGTAAGGGTAAACCTTCAGGGATCCACAATGTCTCCTTAGCCTTCTCCCCAGAGGATGAAGTGCCAATGGCAAGTGGAAACCTTCACTTACTGGCTGAGGAACCCATGAAAGTCTCAGCCAGTACAATGACATGACTGTCAAGATACCTGTAAGTGTGCAAAGTGAAGTACCTGGGAGAGCCCTGTTGGGGAATGACTTAAAATCTCTTGGAGCTTTATCAAGCACCCCCAGGCCTCCCAGCAAAAGGAAATAGGAGCAGACTAGGAAGTCCCGAGAAAGTACCTTAAAAGGCTCTCAAGAGGAGATTATAGAGGAAACTATAACTCCCAGTCCACAGGACTTACTGACTGCAATTTCAAGGAAGAAGAAGGAAATGGGGAAACCTAAAACCTCCAGGAAGAAACCAGCCAGCACTCCTGTGCTACCAACCAGGAAATCCCCAAGAGGACTGTCCAAAGTCACACCTGTGACTCCTCCACCAGCTGAGGCTGAATGTGTGGAACAACCTTGTGTGGTTGAATCAGCTGCTGAGGAATCAGAGCTGGAAGAGGACTTTGCTCCTGTTGGAGATCTGTATCCTGCAGACCATCCTGAGCTGCAGTCTTTACTGGAAGAAGGTGGACCCTGTAGGGCAGACTTCAGCAGAGTTCAAAGAGAGTGTCCTACTCTTTCTTTTTGATAACGCATTTTATTGATTTTTTTAAAAAACAAACAAACAAATGCAAGCACACGGCAATTAGCAGGTCATTGTCTGTTTCCTTCAAAGAGCATTCAAATAGTCAAAAGTGGATCTACATGTTACAGAAAATTGTCCCTCGTCCCTTGATCTGAAAGTGTAAGATTATCAAGATATGTCCCAACAAGTCAACTCAATCAAATATTGACACTTGTGTTTTAATGGGCATCCTCCCATCTTTGCCATATTTTTTGCGCCTTTGCCGGGCATCCTCTGGCTGTATACACCCTGCGCTCCATCGCAACACAAATGTCCACATCTGTCACCCATTGTTCATTCATCGCAACACAAATGTCCACATCTGTCACCCATTGTTCATAGCTCGGCGATACCTCAGATCCCCATGGTTGCGCAATGTTCCTTTTTATCAGTGCGGTGGCAGTAAACAGAAACAGTTTTTCATATCTTGACAATTCGTTCTCACCCTCCACCCCCAACAATAACAGTTTCGGGTCTCTAGGGATTGTTTTTCCAATGACTGTCGATAGGTCATTGCAACATGTCTCCCAGAATTGTTGGATGGGGGCGCAATCCCACAGGGTGTGGAAGAAGGTGCCCTCCTCAGTTCTACATCGCAAGCAGGCTGGATCGCTAATCCTTCCCCACCCATAGAGCGCCACTCTGGGGTAGTATATCCTGTGTAATATCTTTAGTTGGATCAGCCTGAGTCTTGATGATATAGCCACTTCCCTAGGGAACATCAAAGCAGAGATCCATTCCTCCGGTAATATAGTACCCACATCTGTTTCCCATTTGGCCTGTAACTCTGACAGTTCTGTCGTAGCGAAGGAGGTTATAGCACTGTACAAGACCGATGTTACTTTGTGTTTGATTTGTTCTGGGAATAGGTTTTGTTCTATTGGAGTATATTCCGGCAGGATGTTTATGTCAGGGAGGCGGGCCTGTAGTGTGTGATGCAGCTGGGTATAGTGGTATTGTTCAGTCTGAGGGAGATTGAAGTGGAGGGCTAGCTCTGTAAATGGGATTATGTTGCCTTCTTTCATGACATCGCCTATTTTCAATACCCCATGTCGCGACCAGTTTGGCCATTTTGGGAACGTGTACACTTCCGGGAGATTCTTATTGTTCCATAGTGGCTGTGCTTCGGACAGCTTGTTCTCCCATCCCATGACTTTGTGTGTGTCTGCCCAGATTCGAATGGTGTGTGATTGCATAGTTGGGGTGGTCGTCCGGGTTTTCCTTTTATAGAGATATTTCATGATGGGGTTTTCGGTGGTGTGTGTCTCTTGTGGTCTGTTATGTGGCGCTGAGGTGTCTCCATGCAGTTTATCATTCACGACTGCCATCTGGCTAGCCCAGTAGTACGTCTGCAGTCGGGGGAGCCCAATTCCACCCTCCCATATGGACCTCTGGAGAGTAGCAAGCGCTATGCGTGAGTGGCCACCATCCCATAACAGCTTCCGGAGTGTTTGGTCTATTTTGCAAAATTCATTTTGTGGGATATGTAGTGAAGCGTTTTGTAATATATATAGGAAGCGGGGCAAGGCCATGATTTTAAAGAGTGCCGCTCTGCCTAGCAGCGTTAAGGGAAGGGTTGACCAGTGTCGGGCGTCTTCCGCAAATTTTGTCATTACCAGGTGTAAATTCTTAGGTATGTAATCATGCAGATTATTCGTGATTTGTATACCTAGGTATCTAAATTGTTCCCTCTCTACTTGATAGGGGCAGTGGGTTGGTACTGTTCCCTCCTCCTGTCCTATTGGGAACAAGATGGATTTGGTCTATGTAACACGTAGGCCGCTGAACAAGCCATATCTCTCCAACAAGGTTGTCACTATAGGGCAGGACGGTACTGGATCTTTCAAATATATAAGCAGGTCATCTGCGTATAAGGACACTTTGTCTTCCCAGTTATCTGACCAGCGGAAGCCGTTCCATGTCTCTGTGTCTCTTAGTATTATCGCAAGGGGTTCGATCGCTATTGCAAAGATCATAGTTGATAAGGGGCATCCATGTCTTGTCCCTTTTCCTAATTCAAAGGGGCTGGATACATGTCCGTTCACTTTTGTCACTGCCACTGGTGATTTATAAAGTAATTTTAGCCAGCTCATAAATTGCGGGCCAAAGCCCATTCTCTGCATTATTTCCCAGATTGCTTCCCAGTTGACTGAATCAAATGATTTTTCAAAGTCCACTGCAAGCAAGACTAATGGGCCCTGAATAGTGGTCGCGTTCTCCAATGCTGTGTATAGCCTATATATATTCATACGTGTGGATCTTTGCGGCATGAATCCGCATTGATCCGGGTGGATCAAGAATGGTATGACCTGCTGCAGTCGATTAGCTAGTGTCTTTGCTAGGATTTTGGTTTTGGTGTTAATGCGTGAGATAGGTCTGTATGAGCTACATCTGTCTGGAGGTTTGTCTGCTTTGGGCAATACTACTATAGTGGCTTTCCTTAGATCTTGAGACAGGCAACCCTCTTTACGCAAGGTTTCGTACATTTTCATTAGGTGTGGTGTTATCGCATTTGGGCCTATTTTCTTCCACACCTCTACAGGGAAGCCATTTGGTTCCGGGGTTTTCCCGGATTGGAGGTCTGCTATGGCTGTGGCTAACTCATCCTCTGTAATGTCTTTTTCTAACAGGGTTATCTGGTCGGGTTTAAGTGTGGGGAGGGTGATCCCTGATAGGACGGAAGTGTCCATGAGGGAGGAAGGTGTTTTATAGAGCTCAGCATAGTAGGTTGCTAAGCCTTCCGCTATGTCCTGGTCTACTGTTATTGGTGCCTCGTCTTCTGCCCTGATTGACCTGACATGGCTGAGACCCTCATCCCTTCGCTCCAGCCATGCCAGCATTTTACCCGCTTTGTCTCCGGTCTCGTATACCCTGGCACGCATCGCTGTGTGTGCTTGTTTGGCATTGTCCAGGGCAATATTTTGTAGCTGTTTTTGTGCCAGCTGTAGCGCACAGTGTGACTCTGGTTGGTTAAGGGTTAAGTGAGCTGCCTCTACCTTTTGTACTTGTCTTTCAGCTTCCCTGAGCAAGCTTAATTGTTTTTCCTATGGGCTGTGGTCCAGGAGATGACTTCCCCTCTTAGCACTGTTTTATATGCTTCCTGCAGCACTATCGTATTTTCCACCGAGGCCATATTTAGTTCAAAGTACAATTCTGTGGCGTTCTGGATGTGCTCCACTAGTTCCGGGAAACCCAGGTAATAGCTATTCAACTGCCAGGTGGGCGGGGGCGGGGGCGGTCTGTTGGTAGTGAGTTCTAGTATGAGAGGGGAGTGGTCTGAGATGCCTCTGGGCGGTAGCCACACCTCGCTTGCTAGGTGCAGCTCCACTGCCGGGAGGAAGAAATAGTCTAGCCTCGATAGGGAGACGTGCGCTCCAGAATGGAATGAATATTCTCTTGCGTCAGGGTGTAGGTGTCTCCACATATCTTTCAAGCCCAGAGCATCAGTAAATGTAGCTAGTTTGGTGCGCATGGAGGGGTTCCTAGTGCGAATATGTGTGCGATTGAGTTCTACATTCTTGACCTTGTTGAAGTCTCCTCCTATTATCATCAGATTCGCGGGGTCACCAGTGATTATGGGAGTGATGTCCTTGATTAAGGAGGTTAGTAGGGTCGGCAGTGCGTAGATAGCTAGCATAGATGTAGGGCGCTCCCAGAGGGTTCCGATTATGTATATGAATCTCCCCCCTGTGTCTTGTGTGACAGATAACAGGTTAAATGGCAGCCGCTTGTTTATTAGGATGAGTACTCCGCAGGACCCCATGGAAAAGCCAGAGTGTAATGCTATGCGGTAGTTCGCTTAAATAATCTACAGTTTGTGCCTGCCAAGTGCGTTTTGGTCAGAAACGCTGCATCCGGCGAATATCGGTTTATTTGTTGCAATACTAGGCGCCTCTTGATGCTGCTGCCCAGCCCATTTACATTCCATGTCATGATCCTAATGGATTTGGTATTGTTTCTATTGGGGGGTCCTGCCATTAAAGCTGAGGGTTAGGTGTATCAGCATGTGTTAATTGTATGTCATCATGGTCTATTGCATCCATGTAACGGGAGTTAGACTTTGACCCACTGTGTGCGTTGACTTCCAGACCTCTATGTTAACAAATGCCTTCTTGAAACAATAGGCTAAACAAACAAATACAAACTCCCCACCCCCTCCCCATACTCCGCCCCAACTCGAAGTACCTGTCACCCGAACTTCAGTCGGAGTTTCCGTAGAGTCTACTCCTGACCGCAATTAACAACACTTACAACACCCACGACTAGTCCCAGTCGGTTGGAGGTCTGCGTCCGTATAAGGCGGCCGCCTATTCATTTTTATCCATATCAAGCGTTTCTCTGCATTCCTTTCGTGCATCGGGGATTCCTTGCTGCTCTGGCGATGGACTTAGTTCATGTGGTAAAGCATAATTTCTTGTGTCAACCTTCCCCTTCGTGTAGTGGTAGGATCTGATCCTGGTCTGGTGGCTGTTCAGGGGGGTGCTCTCTATTCGGCAGGATTCCAAGGTTCCCATTTCTGTTTCTCCGTGTTGATCTCCAATCGCCGTTTATGTGCCTCTCTGCCCATCTCCAGGCTTCTTTCGGATCCGTAAAGTAGACCCTTGTTCCCTTGTTCCCTTGTGGTAGATCTTCAATTGTGCTGGGAACACCAGGCCGTATTTTACATTCAGGGAGCGCAATTGCTTTTTGAGATGATCAAACAATTGCCTTGCCTTTTGCACTTCGCTTGTGTAGCCTGAAAATGAGGCTACCTCGAGCCGTTGTGGGTTATCGTACCTTTTGTGCGTGCCATTTGTAGCAGTGCATCTCGATCTCTGTAATTTAGAAATGTGGCCACCACTGTGCGTGGCGGGGCACGGGTACTGGGCGTCCAGTCGGCACTCTGTGGGCCCTTTCTATCGAGAAGAATTTGGAAAACCCTTTTTTGTCATATGTGTCCATTAGCCATTGTTCCAGAAACAGCTCCATATTGGGACCTTCAGTTTTTTCTGGCAGCCTTAGGATCCTTACATTGTTCCATCTCGATCTGCCCTCCCCTTCGTCCACCCTTCCTTCCAGTACTTTTGGGCGGGTTGTGGCCCTGTTCAGCTGTTGCTCTAGATTTCTCAGTTCATCTTCCGCTCCGGAGATGCGCTGCTCTGTCTCCCCAGTGCGGAAGGTTAGTTTTTGGAGGTCATTACGTAGAAGTGAGACATCCATGCTAATACCATCTATTTTCTGCTCCATGGAGGCACGTGAGTCGGCAATTGCTGCCATGATGTCCTTCAAGGATATTGCATCCTCATTTCCTTCCATGGTTTTCAGATGGGCTTGTTCTGCCAGCGTGTTCGTCGCAGGCTTGGTGAATTGGTCAATCCTGCTTTGCGTTCCCAGCCTTTTGACTTTGTCTTTGCCCATATTGGAGATTTCGTGATGGTGACCAGCGGGTTCTTATCTTTCTTGTGTCTGGGCATGTTGGGGAGATGCTTGCTTTCTTGTCGCTTATTACCGTCGATTGGCAATTTGTTATTGCTTGTGTGGGCTGTCCTACGGATGCTCACACACAACTGTGGCCCCTGGTCTGGGCCAGCTGCTCCCTCTGGACCGGTGGGGTGTTGCTGTCACCTCTGCAGGGTGTTTGTGGCCTTTGGCTTGGTGCGCTCTATCGTATAGGATTTCTCCTAGGTATACGGCAATTAGGTTTGTCGTTGCACCCTCCTTCTGCTGGGCACTGTTCAATTCCGTGCCAATCTGAGGTGCTCTTATATACACCCACCGTGGTGCAGCTTGTTATCCGCCTGCAGGTGTCGGGTGTGTTTGCTGTGCCTTGTGGGGCATATCACTTTCTGACTTTTTGACTTTTATGCTTTGGCTTGATGGTGTCTATGAAGTGGTTGCCTATTTGGTCCGGGGTGAGTCCTCGTTTTTTGTGTACCCCGGGCAGTCTGGTTCGCGGTCTGGGTGTTCCTCTCGGCTCCGGCCACACCTTATTGCTCCCAAGTGTCAGCTCCCAGTCCCCCTCCAGCGCAGCGATGGCCTGTGTTCCAGGACTCAGGGTGCGTGCTCCGGTCGTTGCCTGTTGCCGATGGGCTCCCCGTTTCCCTCGGTTTGGAGGTTCTGGCATTACCCAGACCTGTATGGCCGTGTGTTACGTGGCTGCTTCTTATGGGATGGGGTGGAGCAGCTCCTTGCTTGGCCCCCACTCCTCGTCAGAGGGGGGTGATTTTAGGTTGGTGGAGGGGGAAACCGCCCTCCGCCACCGCAGCGCTGGGTACAGTGATGGTGGGTAGAAGTCACGGTCTCCCTCCCCCGCTGCTCCAGGACAGCTCTCCATGTGGTATTCTCCGTGCACCCACCTCTTATAGGGAGTCGCCGTCTAGCGATTCTCCCGTGCAGCCAGTCCTTTGGTTGGTGCCTAGGGGCCCCAGCCGTGTCTTGATCGGGTTACTTCGTCGCGCTGGCAGGCTCACCTCTGCGCCGCGTAACACGCCGCCATCTTGGATTCCTTCCTCCGATGCGCTTCGGAGACTTCCTTGGTCTCTTGCGGCTTTGTTCGCCCGTCTTGCACAGAGATTTTCCACTGGCGTGTGCAGCAGCGGTTCCTCTCCCGAAATGTTTGCTTTGAATACAATCCGCTTTGGATATCAGGCTATTTCTGCAGGATATATGCGGCGGCCGCGGGAGCTCCGGGGCTCACATCCGCATTGCTCTGTTGCTGAGAGTGTCCTACTCTTTGAAGGTCTTCACCAACAGGCAGCATCCCAGCTGCATGGGCAAGAGCCAGGGAAGCATAGGTTGTACTGGGAAGATGGCCTCTTCTACAGTAAACTGACCGAGTCTATACCAGGAGACTACAGAAGACTTGTAGTGCCTCTTGAAAGCAGACTCCAGTTTCTACAGTTAGCCCATGAGATACCTTTGGCTGGTCACTTGAGTTTCAGGAATACCAAGGAAAGGCTCTCTTTATATTTCTACTGGCCTAAATTGGGGTCTGTAATAGATAAGTTCTCTAGGAGCTGTCACACTTGCCATATTGGGAAGAGTGGAGCCAAGAATGTGGCACCCTTGGTGCCTCTCCCAGTGGTGGGAGTCCCTTTTGAGAGGGTAGGAATCGACATTGTTGGTCCCTTAGACCCTCCAACATCTTCAGGAAACAGGTTTATCCTGGTTGTAGTATACCATGCTACTGGGTATCCTGAAGCCATACCTATGAGAACTGTTACAGCTCAGGCTGTGGCTAATGCCCTACTTGGTATTTTTACCAGGGAAGGTTTTGCTAAGGAAGTTATCTGTGACAGGGGATCCAATTTTATGTCCCATTACATGCAGGCCATATGGAAAAACTGTGGAGTAACTTACAGGTTCTCAACTGGCTATCATCCTCAGACAAATGGATTGGTAGAGAGGTTTAATCGTACAATGAACAGCATGATAGGGGCTTTAGAGGAACCCCTCAGAAGAAAGTGGGACCTTCTGCTGCCATGCCTTCTATTTGCTTATACAGAAGTCCCTCAGGAGGGAGTTGGATTCAGTCCCTTTGAACTTCTCTATGGCCATCCAGTTAGAGGCCCCTTCGCCCAGATTAAGGAGGGGTTGGAGAGTGCTACTTCCCCCAAGCCAGTGAGAGTCACTGACTATGTTATAGGTCTCCGGAGGAGAATGTCACACATGATGGCAGAAGCATCAGATAAATTGAAAGCAGGTCAGGCTCTGGTAAAGCATTGGCATGACCAGAAGGCCAACATGGTTGAGTTTACTCAAGACCAGCTAGTTCTAGTTATGGTACCTATAAGGCAGAGGGCCTCCCAGGACAAATAAATCCTTCAAGGTTGTGGGAAAACTTGGAGAGGTCAATTATCTGGTGGACTTAGACAATCCTAAGGAGGCCCCCAGAGCCTTTCACACCAACCGTCTAAAAACGTATTTCTCAAGACAAGAAGTGGGAACTTTGCTTCTAGCTTCAGCTCAAGAGGAGGAGGAAAGTGAACCTCTACCTGACCTACTCAGAAGCCAGCCTTTAGATGAGAACATAGAAGGAGTTAATCTCTCTTCTGATTTCACACCTGAACAACAGGAGGAGTGCAAGTTTCTGTTAAATCAGTTTGCCTCCCTGTTTTCACTATCACCAGGCTTGAACCCTTGGGGCCAGCATGATATTCTCACTGGTGACTGTTTACCTGTTAAAAGCAGAGGTTACAGGATGTCAGATCATGTAAGATCCCACATTAAGGAGGAGGTCAACAAGATGCTTGATCTCGGGGTAATAGAGCCCTCTACCAGTCCATGGTCTAGTCCAGTTGTTCTAGTACCAAAGGCAGGATCCATGGAGTTGAGATTCTGTGTGGAATATAGAGCTCTTAATGCAGTCACCAAGACTGATGCCCACCCTTTACCCAGGACAGATGAATTGGTGGACAAACATGGTTCAGCCAAGTACCTCAGTACATTTGATCTCATTTCAGGCTAATGGCAAATAGCACTGACAAACCATGCCAAGGAGAAAACTGCATTCTCAACCCCAGCAAGCCTCTACCAGTTTAAGGTAATGCCTTTTGGACTAAAGAATGCACCTGCTACATTCCAAAGGATGGTTAACCACGTTCTGAAGGGGATGGAGAACTTCTGCATGGCATACTTGGATGACATTGCAGTGTTCAGTCCTACTTCGAAAGAACATGTTGACCACTTAGGATATGTTTTGCAGGCTCTTGAGCAGGTCCATCTGACCATAAAGGCAAATAAATGTCAAATTGGTCAGAGTAAAGTAGTCTACCTTGGACATGAGGTAGGAGGAGGTGAAATCAGGCCATTGCCTAGCAAGGTACAAGCTGTGCAAAACTGGGCCACCCCTACTACTCAAAGCCAAGTGAGAGCCTTCCTAGGCCTCACTGATTACTATAGGAACTTCATAGAGAACTATGGGACCATAGCTTCTTCCTTGAATATGGTCTCCTCTCCCAAATTCCCTAAAAAGGTCAGGTGGAATGAGGAGTACACTCAAGCATTTGAAGGCCTAAAGAAAGCCGTTAGTCAAGCTCCAGTCCTAAGAGCTCCTGACTACAACCAAACCTTCATTAAGCAGAAAAATGCTTCAAATAAAGGTATAGGTGCAGTTCTGAGTCAGCTGGAGGATCAAGGCAGGGAACACCCCATTTGCTGCATCAGCAGGAAGCTGAAGGAATCCGAGACAAGGTGGGCACTCATTGAACGAGAATGTTTTGCTATTGTGTGGTCACTGCTGAAGTTTAGACCATACTTGTATGGATCTAAATTTGTGATTCAGACTGGCCACCAACCCTTTGAGATGGTTGATGCAAATGAAAGGGCAAAACCCTAAACTACTGAGAAGGTCAATCAGCCTGCAAGGGTTTCATTTTACCATTGAACACAGGTCTGGGTGTCATCACCAAAATGCTGATGGTCTCTACAGAATGTTTGAGCGACTGGAGTTAGGAGATTCATCCAGGAGTGGATTAAATCCTCCTGTCCCTTAGTATGGGGGGGGCGAGTGTTGGGGAGAATTTCAAGAATGTGCTAATTTCCCTTACCTTTTGAGACCCCCAGCAACTTTGCTGGATTTCTAGGATTTGATTTTTCTACCTGGGAAGAGTGTGAGCCTTTTTCCCACTCTTCCATGTGTTTTGTTGTGTGTTTTACTTTTGTGTTCTTTGGTTTTGGAGTTTTCAAACAACTCCATAAGCATCATCTTTTTCTGTGTGTCACACAGCACCTTCAGTGCAGTGGCACAGGGATGTCTTTCAGACTTCCCAAGGTTAAACTACCTTCTCTGGAACTGACTACTGTTTGCCAGAGCATGTAAAGTTAAATTGACTTTACTAGTCTCTTTAAATTTACAGACCCAGCACACACTATCTTCCTATAGAGTGCTGAAGGGGTTGCCTAGCATCCCCTGAGTCACAACACTCATGTGACAGTCAAATGTTACGCTTTCCTACTTGAAATGGCTGGTGGCAGTGGTTTAGATCATGATTTTTCCCGACCGCGAACAACGGTAGCTAAAAATCGGGTCAGCCATGTTTTTCAATATGGCACCCCAGACCTATCTGTAAAAAACGACCCCGGTCAACTTTTTTTGCTGTTTCTTTTTGGAAAGGTCCTTCTTGTGTTTAACTCTGTGCGCCAAACCAGGTTTGGTCCCTTTGTTCGTTGGCCTTTGGCAGGCTTCAGTGCTGAAGCCCTCCTCTGGTGCCTGAGTGTCTAGGGTGGACAGGATGTGAGGGAGGTGCCCGAAACTCCCTGTCCTTAGTCTCTTAGGAGACCTGAAGGCATTCTGGCGTGATTGGCCGGCTGGCTGTCCGGCAAGGACAGCCACCCTGCTGTGTGAGTGACAGCCATGCTGGAATGAATGGGGGAAAACTGTTTAAAAGCAGGTCTCTGGGACTTGGAAAGCAGAGTCGACCACTGGAATGAAAGAACCGAAGACAAACTAAAGGAAGATGACTGCTGCAATCCTTGGAGGACCGCTGAAGCCCTGCTGCAGGTCCAAGTTGCCTGAAACTCCATCGACAGAGAAGCCCTTCAAGGTTAACTTCTTCCCTTGAGTTTGGTGTGAACAACCAACTCGCAAGCCACCTGGACACCTTCCTCTCCTGGTCGAATTTACTGCAGAGTGCTGTGGAAAACCGGATAGCCAGTGGGAAGGATACCAGTTTGTGGTCTTTAAGGCACTCACACCTTAAACCAATGTTTTGCCAAGCTTGTGGCTTCTTCCCTGGGCAATGCAGGAACCTCCTGACGTCCTCCTTTTTGTCCCCACGACTGAAGCTCAGGAACAGCGAGATCTGCTTGAACTGCCAGGAACAACTGCCTCAGCTACAGCTCTTCTTCACTTTAAAGGTACTGTGCAAACGTGGTCCGGAAATCTTTTCGGCCACGGTGAAAGTCTGTGAAACTTTCCCGACTGCGAAGGCTTGTCCTTCCCTAAACCAACATCTACCTTTTCGTCTGACCAAATTCTTCTAAGATCTGTGTCAAAGGCTTAACCATTTACTACCAGAACTGTGCTATCCTATACAAAGACTCTGAACCATTGACTTTGTCCCAGGCCTATGAACTGAATTGCTGGTTGTAGTTAACTGAAACCCTTTGCCCTGCCTATGAAAGTATTTGTGCTTCATTTCTTATAACCTTGTCTTTTTACCCCTTTTTAAGGTAACTGAAGTGCCATTTTGCTCCCACTTCAGGGGAGCTGAACTTGTTCAGTAACTTATTGGTTGTGTATTTGTAGTATATTAGTATATGGTATTGAGCTGCTCTTGCTAGTGTAATGTTTTCCAAGTGACTGTGTAAATAAATGTATATTATTTTACCAAGAAACCTTGAGTAAGTGTTTGTTTGAATCACTGTATTTGTTGGTCCTTAGTGTAACTTGTTCTACTGCTCACTTTACTCTTGAGATAAGTCTGGCTGCTCAGCCACTGCTACCATTTTTTTTAAAATTCTTTTTATTGATATAGTTGAAAATCAACTTTTCAATATGTCTTACATCTTTGTTATTACATGTTTAAAAAAAAATACATACGAAATACATAAAAAGGAAGAAAAAGAAGTGCAAAGAAAAATAAAATCATATACTTCACATTATTTCCACATTGATATGTACACATTCTTACTTTTTTTGTGGAATGTTTCTCACTTGAAAAATTATTGTAATTGCATGATACAATAGGAACAAGTTAATAAGATTTAACCTAGGTGTACATGCTCTTCTAGTTCAAACTGCGCATTGAATATCCAACTATACACCCTTAACTTTGCCATTATACATAGTAATCTCTTCAGGTTTGAGTGATAATAAAAAATGTATAACAGCAGTTCTCAATTTGTTAGTTTCAGCATTATAAACCCTATACCAGAAATCCTCCATCAAAAGGGACTTATATACATCAAAATTAGATTTAAAAAAGTCAATTCTTCTATCCAGAAGTGCAGAGCAATATGTGACTAAGTGTGGCAAAGTTTCTGGAGTACCAGAGTGTTTACAAAATCGGCACACATTCTTACTGATTGGGGACAATTTCCATCTAGTCAGAACATCCTGCGTATGCCATACATTTTGTCAGATCTTAGAAATATGTCTCTATATTTGGAACCAGAAAATTTTAACAAATAAGATTCAGGCGTCCTGAGTTTTTTAATCAGTGTAGGAAATGTTTTCGCATGATTTGTTTTTAGGCAGTTTTCACGAGTTCTGATCCAATCCCATAACATGATTTTGTTTTTTGCCTTTTCAAGATTTTGAGTCAATAACTAGACAGAAACATCTGCATCTTGCAGAACATCTTTTACCTTTACTCGCCATGTGGCCAGTGTTGTATGGTTAGTTATATCCTTGTAAATAGCTACATGGGCGTAATTTTAGGGGGACAGGGGTGTTTGTCTCCCCCCCAACTTTCATGGCACACCATTTCTACCCCATTAATTTGGTTGGGCACCTTTTCTTCAGATGTCATGACCCCCCCAACATTTTTAGCAAAGTGACTCCACTGAATAGATAAAACATGCAAGATGGAATTACCATTAGTTATCATGATACACTTTCGGTAAAGGGCACATAATTTCCACATATACATTGTGTAGAGTGAAGTGAGCCCTAATTCATAGCATATTAAACATATTGATGTGCTCTTCAGTAGTTTTAATATAGCCTTCCAAAACAAGCCCTCATCTCGCCATCCCCTGGTTTCAGCACCATATATTATTGTAGGAATGTTTTTTTGACAATAATAAATTAAAACAGGCTTAAGGGAGAAAGTACCGAATTTGTGATGCAAAATAGAAGCCTGAGCTACAGCCGTTCTCATTTTGTTTCTGATGTCGACATGATGAGGAGCATCAGACCGCATGATATTAACATTGAGCCCCAAATATTTAAATTCGAGTACAGATTCAAGGGGATGGTGCTGAATGGACCAGACTTGATGAATCTTTTTTTTCGCATGAGATGTGGCAACTATCATCACTTTAGATTTTTGTAAGTTGATAGTCAATTCGTTTTGTGTCGCATATTTTTCCAACCTGTCCAATAAGGCTTGCAGGCCCCTAGGCGTTTTCGCCAGTAACACCAGATCATCGGCGTAAAAGAGCCACGGGATCATACAATTTCCTAAACGAGGAGCATCTGAAAGCACATTAGCAAACTCTGCCGCAATAGCTGCAATTAAGTAATTAAACAAGGAGGATGCCAATAGGCAACCTTGTTTTAAACCCCATGTAAGTGAATATTTCACAGGATAATTTACCTTCCATAGACAATCGAATTTGGATGGATGTGTTTGTATGAAATTGTCCTAACCAGTGTTGGAGATGTTTAGGACAGGAACTAGCTGCTAATTTTTCAAATAATAGATATCTTGACACAGAATCAAACACGGTTTCAAAGTCTATGAACGCCAAAAAGAAAGGTTGATTAATTTGCATTTCATGTTCTTTTATAGCATGAATTGTGTGGAGATTGATTGAAGTTCCGAGACCTGCCATGAAACCTGTCTGAAATAAGTCATTTGTATTAGTGTCATTAGTCCAATTCTTAAATTCATCCAAAATTAAGCATGCGAAAAGCTTTCCAGGGGCGTCCAAAAGCCCAATTGGTCTATAATTATGAGGTGCCATTTTGTCACCCTTTTTCTAAATGGGCACAATAATAGATTTCCGACACGACTGAGGGATTGTTTGAGATTGGACGGTTTTCTGGAAGATCACTCTCAAAATAGTAGACCAAGCTTCAGGATGGGTTTTTAACTTCAGATTAGAGAGCCCGTCAGGGTCCGGGGCTCTTGACGTGCTCAATTTCCTAATGTTGTTCAATATGTCCACCTGATCAATGATTAATTGAGATCTCTTATCGGCAGCCGGAGAGGGTGGATAGTTAGCCCAATGAGCATCAGCGTATAGTGAGGAATAATACTGCCCCCATACTTCTTCCGAAACTGCATTTATCTGGCTGACTGATTGTGAGTTGACATATGCCATTTTTATCAGGCCCCAGATCATGGCAGAGCTTTTTGATGCTATGGAATGCAGCATGACTTGGGCATCTTTCAAAATCATGGCAGCTTTATGCTGTTTAAACCAGTTGTTATAGGCATTCTTGAGTCTGGATGTTTGTTTCACTTTCTCTGCCACAGGTAAATTTACAAGATGGCGAATCTCCATTCGGAGATTAGTTTTACGAGTTCTGATCTTATCATCATATGCATGTGAAAGTACTTTGTCATTTATCAGACTAGATGTTGATGCTTGAAGATCTGTAAAATAGGTAGATATGTACCATCCTGTTGACATAAATGAGGGAATAGAATATCTTTTGGATATGATATAGCTGTCAATAAATGATTTAGTGATGAAGGGGTCCATCTGAATCTATTGCTTTTCGCTGACAACGTTAGATCAGTATTATAATATTGCGCCTTGTTATTCTCCATAACACTTCGACACTCCCATGTCAAATCAAGAATGTCATGATTACTTAGATCCTGAGGTATCACTTCAAAGGATTTTACTGCTGTGAATAGTTCAATATCAACATATACATACTCAATTAGGGACGATGATCTGCCACGATGCCATGTATTATTTGCAGGAATATCATTATAAACAGAACCATTAACCATAACAGGTCCTCTTCCTTTCGTAAGGCAATACCATTGCGTCACGGTTTCTTTAAGCTTGCCACCCCCACCAGACAGACAGTTCATGTTAAAATCACCTGCCACTATTGTATGAGTTATGGATGGCTCCTTTGTGATCAAGTCAAATCATGTATCCAAGTCCTTGAAAAAACAGGAATCTTTAATGGTTAAGTGATTCCAGTACAGATTTATGCATGCAATACATGCTTTGTGATAGGTGATTTTAACCAATTTGATATGACTATTTGGTGAGGCCCACGATTCTATAAGCAGACCTCTGGAGGTCTTGATGTCTATTAACAGGCCTGCCATTGGTCTACCTCCCATCGGGACTGTTGCAGGGACTAGAGATACTTGATGGTTTTCCCAAACAGGAGGAGACCTAAACCAAACTTCCTGCAATAGTATTGTATCATATTGCGCTAAAAAGGTGGAGGAGGCTAGCATCAAATGTTTATGGCCCCGTGTATTCCACAATACTAGATTAATGCTGTTTTGTGAACATGTCTTGGGTTGTTATTGCATGATCTCAGGATTTTGTGGCCGTGGGGGAGCCACTGAGTGGGACTGATTCAACGGTCCAGTGGAATACGAGATGGTCAAGGGGACATTCAACCATGGTTTGTTCTGTATAGGTCCTTGTTGTTTGACTTCATGCTGGATTTCCATAGAATTCACTTCTGCTATATTTAATAGCATGAAGACCAGGTTGTGTAAATCCAGTCTTGCTTGCCAGATAGTATTTCGAACCAAGCCTGATGACATCCAGATTCTAACCACTGATCTATCTTAATCATGAATAAATTCAATCTGTGCTAGATCAGTGGTTATGACATCTTGGAGCGACGGGATGCTATTTAGAATATTCAGAACCAGGGACCTATTCAGATCATATATATCAAAGTCGCCACTGTGACATTGTAAAATCAGACTAAAATGTGTTGAGGTATTACAGTTATTATGTCTTCCTTTTGGTTTAGTATTTACTTCAACTTTCTTCTCCGTTAATAAGTCATCCTTATTAGGGCATTGTTGCGGTCTAATTGATCCCTGGAACTCGTTTCGATACAACTGCACCTTATTTACTTCATTAGGTATTAGGTCTTTTGGTCCGTTTCCAGAGTACATTTGGTCTCTTTGTTTATCAAAAGAGTCCGGCCGAGACATAAAAATGCCCATTGATTTCATAATTTCTTCCCGCCTTGACTCTAGAGTAGTTAAGGCAGAGTCTTCTCTGGTAGACTGTTGGATGATATCAACTGCTTTTTCCTTGCTTATTGGGGGCACTGGAGCGATCTCAGAGGGAGATGGTTTAACATTGTTTTCTGAGATTTCTTCAACAAGATCATTCAGTGGAGCATAGTTTATCTTCTGCGTCCGTGAGGTGTTTGCTGTTCCAGTGATCTTGTTTGTCTGGAAAGCAGTCGCTTAGATTTTTGCCAAAGCTACATATTTCTTTACAATAGCTGCACCTCTCTCTTTTACTCCTCGGTCCGGCAATGTTAGTGTTAAGACGGATTTCTGAACTCTGTCCTGGTGGTGCAGAAGTTCAGAAGGCCAACCTAATTACTTGGAACAGGGTAACCTCTGGACGAGCCAGACCAATCAAGGTAGCGATCGCGGCGGTCAAGACTAGGTCTCAAGAGGGGTGAGGGTGACTGAAAGCCCGCAATGAGCACACAAAGCAAGAACACTTACAAACTACTCCAAACAGTTGTTATATTAAAAATATATACACATTTATTTCAAGGCCTTTAAAACAATGACCGTAGCGAGAAAATCACAATATAAGGATAGCAAACCAACACATACCATATCAACACAATATATATACAAATACAACAAGTCTCAAGCGTTATATGCACGAAATGTGTAGTCCACCTAAAAGGGAAGGAAGACAGGCAGTGCGAAATAATGCTTAGACCCAGTTCGCCTTCAGAGGCACCTAACTAGATGGAAGTCCGAGCCCTGCGAAGAGTGGAGCCTTGTGCTCAAAAGTACCTGCACGCGCTGGTGCCAACGGGCAAAAGGAAAAGCTCTTCGAGGGAAATCAGGCAGTTCAGTTTAGTGCACAAAAGAAGAAGAACAAGTTCCGCGACTCAAGCGCAGCCTCCACAGTGGGCAGAAGCAGAGCGCGAGTACGGAAAAGGGTGCTGTTTGACACAGCGGGGAAAAGCAATGGGCTCCTGCAGGAGGGCAACCAGATCCTAGCTATGCTATTCACCGGTCCCCGATGCAAGCAGACCCAGGCTTCTCCGCGTCAGTTTCAGCAGCTGGCAGGTTCAGAAGAGCAGGGAACGCCTCGTCGTCCTGTTGAGTAAAAAGACGTCCCAATCGAAGAAACCCGCACAGTTTGTTACCATAGAAGGGCAACGGAGCGGCCGTGTGTATCTGAGCCAAATGTACACTACTCACTTCAGACCTGGGAACGCCAAGTGTACGAAGCGTGTGAGAGTGACAAGGACTCGAAATACTACACAACCTGGCGGCGGTTACAGAGCAAGACTCCAGTGTAAGCTGGTCAGTCAGCTGGATGGCCCAGAGACGCTTCCGAAGACTTACTGGCAGGAGATGGTGAAGATGCCGAGAATAGCTGTTCCCGCTATTCCAAGGGTCGAAGTACCAGTACAGGCCTTCTGGTTCGATCATAGGTGAAAAGGGTTTCACAAGGCGACAGCAGTGCAGAGGAGAAGTCCTTCAGCGGGTCACCAGCGATTCCTCGGTCCAGCCTCTTGGTTGCAGGATACTTGGCTCCTGTATTCCTTCGTTCGTGAGAACTCAGGAGATCGAGAATGGTAGTGGTGTTTCCAGCCCCCTCTGATCCACGGTTACCTTCGCACCAAAACGGAGGGGACCCAATGGGAGATCCGCTCATCAACACTCACACCATTCGTGGACCAATCACGGTCCACGGTGGTCCCAGGCATTCACACCACCCTAGACTCTCTGGCACCCAGGATGTTTATTGGGACCAGACATCCCAGCCCACATCCTGGAGGCACACACAAGACATGTAGAAGCCCGCGAAAGCATCCGTGTTTCGCGGGAAAGTACATGCCCAAATAAGGAAGGCCCCGGGTCGGCTCGACCTGGGGAAGGTGAAGGGAGCAAGACGGTCAGCGGACAGGACAAAGGAGCCTCGTGGTCTGGCCATTTTGGGAGCCCGGCCACCATTTTGGGTTAAGCACGAGAAACGCGCTTAGAACGCCAAAAGGAGCTCAAAACACAAGAAACGATCGCTGCCACCATTCCCGTCCCTGAATCACTTGCACCGATCAGATACAATCCTAAACGAGTATCTAGGGCCTGTAGAAGGCTAGAGACCCAAGAGAGCTGTAACTTAGCTTACAGTGCCCTCTTGTGTCATGTTGCACGAAAGCCGCAACATGATAAAAGAAACTACGGGAAACAGCGTTCCCCGGTACTGACTGTCTTAAGGGCATGTCAGTTTCCCCGTAAGAAAGGAGCGAAAGCCCAGAGGAGTGCGGCAGAAGGCTGCACTTCTCTGGCAAAGTCAAGAACAAGGTGAAAAACAACAGCAAAAAGTTTAGGGGTTGCCACATGGAAGGAAAATTACCTACAATTATGAAATCTTTCCTAACAGTTAGCATCTTTACGAATTGCAGAGCATTTTTGGTTTTTTGAGCTTTAGATATTTTTTCATTTTTCGCCTTTTTCACACAATTTAAATTTAAAGCGTGTTTTTGTTTTTTTTTCGTTTTGTTCTGTACTTCAAAAAATGTAGAGTAGAGTAGTTGTCGTGAGTTCAGGGGGTTCCACAGTGTGATTGTCATCTGACATTATCTGATCTGAATCTGCACCTTGATGTATAGCACATCCATTTTGGTTGGTAGGGGCATTTAGTTGTTTTAATGTGCACCTCTCAATAGATGTTGCATTGGCACCAATTGTTTTCATTTCGGGGGGAACGACCAGAAGTTGGACACTGGGAACATAATTGGTGTCACTAACCTGCAAATTAGAAGCAACAGATGGGGACTGGATCACTGGAACTTTAGCAGCTTTAGGTTCTAACATTTCTCTCAATAGAAAATTTTGATCGGACAGGTGGAAATCCAGCGTTTCGTAAAATAACGCCATGTTCATCGCCTGAAGAGCGGTTTCCACCAACACAGGCGCAGTCGACATATACGCTGCTTGAGTATCTGGGCATTGATGTTTCATTTGTCTTGGGGTGGGTTGTGTGAACGAGATAGATAGTACTGAGGAATTGTGAACAGAATCTGTGAACATAATCGGTGATTGAGATAAGTTTTCACGCTCACATGAGGCACATTGTTAGTCTATCTGCAAAGGGATGCCATTTTCCGGCGTTGTCGGTAGAGAGCTCGGAGGTGTGGGACATATAGCTTGATCTGCATTAGATGAAACAACCCTGAGAGGAGTTTTTAATAACTCTTGGTTATAGTGTACCAATGCTTTCTCCACAACTTGAGTCTTTGATGGTAATGCAAATTCCCCCAAAATGTTAGTTTCGGTAAACAGCACCATAAGAGAATCTGATGGTGAACAGAGGTCAATCGTTTGACCCCCAGAAATAGGAGGAAATGATGCCTGTATGCGGATTTCTGGTAATACATTATCATTTAATTCATTTTCAGAAAGTCGTTCAATACAGAATTTCCTAATGCCACGTGTGAGCGAAGTTGTTCTACCACGCACAGATTATTTACCTTGACGTGATAATGTCGACACGTGATTTCCGCATTTTGGAGTGTTATGGTTCACAGAGGGACACTCTGCAAAAACGCGAGTCGTCGATATATCAGTCATGAGAGTATACGGTTTTGCCGTTGATGTTATAAAGACTGAACAACAACAATGTGCAATTTGTACTCTAGCAGTGGCACTAGTTGAAACAGCAGTTGTGAATAATCTGCTTTATTTTACTAATAATTGTTGATTCAAAAATCAAGGCTTTCCCTCTACGCCCACCAGCTCTATCAGCAGTATCAGCGCTTCAGAAGCCCTTCCACGAATGCGAATGCGCAAATGCGCGTGCACAAATGTAGAAATAGGGTTGAAATAGGGACGAGGGTGGAGCCAAGGTAACACTGCAAAACAAACCAAAACCAATTCACTAAAGCGCTATAGCGCTGAGTTCATACAAGTCCTTTTTAAAGTACTTTCAAGTACTGAGCACAAGGTTCAATCACAGGCAATTACCGTGATGATAACAAAGGAAAGTCCAAAATCCAGCACAGGGTGAAAACACGGAGCACAGAGCACAGTCCTTCCAGCGAGTATCGGCTCTTCAGAAGCCCTTCCATGAATGCGCGCGCCAATGTAGAAATAGGGTTGCTGGGAGGACGAGGGTGGAGCCAAGGCAACACGTGATGATAACAAAGGAAAGTCCAAAATCCAACGCAGGGTGAAAACACGGAGCAGAGCACAGTCCTTCCTGGCAGTACCAGCCCTTCAGAAGCCCTTCCACGAATGCGCGCCATTACTGTGTAGTACAGGCTTGTACCAAAGGTGAAATCGACTGACACTTGTAGTCTTAATTGCATGTAGTGTTCCCCAAGGGTACTGCATGTGATTCTGCCTAACAAGAGTATGCCCCAACATTTCAGATACCCTCCAACACCCCCTCCCAAAAGGTTCTCAATCTTGTGCAGGCCCACATCATGTGGAGGAAGTCTGCCAAATCAGATTTACACCTCGAGCAGCTAGCCGCCCTAGTGCTATCAAACAGGTGCATACGGGCGGGCAACTGGTACACTCTATGCAATGTTTTGAGCTGAATCAACTGTAACCGGGTACTGAATGCCCCATTGTGTGTGCTTTCGCAGAGCATTACTCACTGTTTATCCGTAAAGGGAGACCCCGCATCTTCCTCTCATTTCTGTTTACACTTTAAGACTTCCTGAGGGGAGTCTCGTTGAACTCGCCTATATAGTGCAGAGACCACTGCCCTGCTTCCGGATGAGCCCACAATAAACTTCATCAGTGGAGTAGCCAGCGGCATCTCCGGGAACGAGGGGGACCACTCTTTGAAAGCTGCTCTCATTCTAAAATACTGCAATCTGCGTCGAAAATTCTCTCCCATCTTTTCAGCAAATAACACTTGGTAACGAATGTCCAGTTCGGGTACAAGTCCTCCATGTGTTTAATCCCCGCCCCGCGCCATTCCTGAATGATAGCGTCATCACATGTTGGTGTCAGACTCTCTATATTCCACAATAGTATGCCCGGGTCAAAAGGGACATCTACTCGCAACCTCTTCAGGACTCTCTTCCATGCGTGTAACATGCATGCCACGGGATCAAATTTACATTTGTCCAACACCCTTCAGGAGATCAAGACCCGCTGCAGAGAGAACGGGTGCACTGAGCATTTTTCTATGTGCATATGAGGAGATGTTGGGGCCCCGGCATCCATAGGGTTGCAAAGTATAACTGTGATGCTAGGAAAAATAATTCCACGTTTGGTGCGCCAACACCCCCTCTTTCCCAGGGGAGAGCCAGTGTATCCCAGCTAATTCGTGAGGTTTGCGGGTGCCAAGCTAGCTTAACCAGCTGGGCCTTTGCTTCTGCAAAGTCGCCGACCCCCAGCCATACCGGGATGTTCTGAAATATGTATAGTAGTTTGGCAATCACTACTATCTTGGCTACCATGATCCTGCCCAGTAGCGAAAGGGGAAGCCTGCACCACCTCTCCACCTTCGCCTTCATGGTATGCAGGAATCTTACATGATTGTCCACCAAGATCTTTTGGGCGTCCCTACTAACCCGCACCCCCAGATATGTGATAGCCGTCTGTTCCCATCTGTACCCTTCAGTGTTTGAAGGTTTAACCGTAGCCTCATTCAGTGGAAATAGAATGGATTTAGTCCTGTTTATCCTGAGACCCGAGGCCATTCGAACCTTGCAAACTCCTGCGACAAGGGTCCCAGATTGGTTGCAGTGTCTTTAAAGTATAGAATTGCATCGTCCGCGTACACTGATACCAATTCCCTAGTACCACCCAGCGCTAGGCCTCTAGCCCCATGGAATTTTCACTGCTAAGCAGCCATTACCTCGATCGCTTCAGCAAAAAACAAGGGTTAAAGCGGGCATCCCTGCCTGGTCCCCCACCTCAGATTAAAGGCCAGAGATCTCCGACAACCAATTCCAATTTGGGCGCACAACACAGCATACAGCAGCCGCGCCCCCGACAGATAATACTCTGGGGCCCCCATCTGACACAACACCTCAAATAGGTAGCTCCACTCGCCGGAGTCAAAAGCTTTCTCCATATCGAGCACAACTGCTGCAGCCTGCGATTTGGGGTCGATCTGGGCTAGGATCGCAAACAATCTACGCAGGTTTACTGAGGTCGACTTCCCCGGTATAAAACCTGAATGCTCTACATGTATGATGTGTGAAATATGCGGGAGCAGGCGATCCACCAACACCATGGCAAACATTTTAGTGTCATGGTTCAACAAAGAGATTGGGCGGTACTAGGAGAATTCCAAGGGGTCCTTCCCTCATGTCAAGATCAGTGTAATTACGGCTTCACGCATCGTTGGGGGGAGCAGTCCCACCTTCATACCCTCCTCCCACATCAATAACATACGCTGAGCCTCCTCAGGACCCCACTCCTTGTAAAATTCAGCTGTTATTCCGTCACTGCCAGGTGCCTTAGAGGAGGGCGGGGCGCGCATCACTAGTAGGATCTCATCAATTGTAATGGGCACAGCCAGTGCTTCTACTGCCTCTTCGATCAGCACCAGAAGGGTTGCCTCCTTTATATATCCCTCTAGCTCTGCCATAGGCATCAAACCTCTTGACGCATACAGGTTCTCATAATATTGGCGAAAGACTTCCACTATAGCCTCTGGCCTCACAGACACCTCCCTGTCATGATGCCTACCCCCGGGCAGCTGGACCAAGCCCATCCGCCCCGGAAGCAGGCATCCGGACATCTGTTTAAACCTCAGAAGCCCCGGCTAGGGGCTATCTGGGTTCAGTCCTGGCGCCTTAGGCGCCAGGCTCATAGTAGAAATCAGTCCTGGCGCCTAAGGCGCCAGGCTCATAGTCATCACTTACCTCAGGCAGACCATGCTGCACATGCATCCAGGCCAACGTGAGACCTGGAGGGACTATTTTTCCAAAAGGACTACTTTTCACTCGGGTGTGGTTCTTGGAACTTCTTACCTGGGACTACTTTCAAAGCTATTTAAACCACGCCCGATCTTCAACACACACTTCGTGTTATTCTGCATTTAGCAGCGTAACGCTCACCGTGTCTGCAAACCTGCATCCATCCTTCTGCCACACCCGCCTCGAACACGGAGCCCCTAGGAGAGAAAGGAAAATAGAAGAAGAGGTTAGATTACAGACTTTAATCTGATTCCTCACCTGATTTCGGATCCTGCATCACTCCGAGCCTGAAGGGACATTCTTCCGGCACGCGTTGCATCCCAGCTGCAGCGCCGCTCCATTTTCACCAGCCCACAGCATCTCCGACTCGGCGCTGCCTCCGTCACTTTTTCGGTGATTTTCAACACCTGGGGAAAAGACAAGAAAAAGCAAGGTGAGCCTAAAGAGACTAAAAAGACAATCACTTATATAACAAGACTTACCTGACTATCACCGGAGGCTTCATCCTTCAATACGCCGCATCTAGGAAAAAAGGAAAAGACAGTGAGCTAATCTCACGCACCTTTACAGGATAGTTTGGGTAATACAGACTCTTACCTGAACGCCACCAGCAACCTCCAGACAGAATTTGCCACCGCAAATCAACAGGGGAGTGCAAGAGTGAACTTTGGACATTTTTAACTCTTTAAAAACTTGGCAAACTCCAGACTCAATAACCGTCCAGAACCCCAACACCTAAAACCAGTGAAGTAACTGGTATCTACGTGCCCCTGCATGCCACGCAGGATGGAGAGCTCACCAATCAAAAACATAAGGTGAGGGCACTGACCGGGAATATCGGAGGTGGCAAGTGGGAAGAACGGGAGCAGGGAGGGGGGTCTGCATTCACATCCACGGGGCTAAATACCTTTCTCCATCTACAGGAGAATACTTCTACGAGTCAAGCTTACAAGACTGAGGGGGTCCGTCCAGACGGTCTTCTTTGCCCTACGCTTCACGCTGGTGGAGGCTGCAGCTGTCCGGGTTCGATCGACGCTCCTGTGGGAACCAGGTGAGTGTAACAGAACGCGAAGCCTACCTAAAAAATCCCACCCGGGCGTTATGGAGACCTCTGAGACTGACCAACTAGCCCAACTGTTAGGGGAACTTAGGGCAGAGGTGCACTCTGCACGTCAAGAGACTAATGCTCTCAGGAGGGAACTTATTTTGTCAAAGGAACGCACTGATGATCTTGCTAGACAACTGCTGCAAAGCCAAGCTGGCCAAACACCACTACCTGGACTCGGAGGGATTCCAACTCCTGTCTCTTCGAGCAATCCTCTGCAAGTGGTCCTCCCAGGGAGCATTCCTTTAGCTCCACTTGAACGTTTTGCTGGGGACCCGAAAAGGTTTGCCATGTTCATGAACCAGTGCCGCTTGCACTTCCTATGCAGACCAGGAGCCTTCCCAAACGACCAAGCCAAAGTAGCCTTTGTACTGTCGTACCTTAGTGGCAGCGCAGCAGATTGGTCAATCCCGCTGGTCAACCAGGACGACCCTCTTCTTCGGGATTTTCAAGGTTTTCAATTGAGTATGGAAAAGCTATTTGCCAGGCATTCGCAGGGTCAGGCCCTGGATAACAAACTTTTATCCCTACGACAAGGCACTCAGGATCTGTTAACCTTTATCGCAACCTTCAACAGGTTAGTGGTAGAAACCGGCTGGCCTGAGGAGAAAAGAATTACTTTATTTCATCGTGGGCTTCGGGGTGAACTCAAAGATGTTTTGGCCCAAGTGGTGAACCCACCCCAGAATTGCACAGAATATATAGACTTAGTAGTCCAGTTAGACCACCGACTCCAGAATCGAAAGGCTGATCGACCTAAATTCGAGAATCGAACCCATGCAGATCGGGGGGGTTAAGGGACCCCTAACGCAAAAGGAGAGAGAAAGAAGACGACAAATGCAATTGTGCCTTTATTGTGGGGCTTCAGGACATTTTCTAAGAGATTGCCCAATTAAACCATCCAAGAAAGTAGCCGGAGTAGGTGTTAGAAATCAAACAGAGCCTGAATCGGGAAACAACCACGCCCGACAAGCGTAGAGGTCCGCTTGCCGAGCTTGAAGAAGGACACTCAGAGCTCGCATCTAATCATACCAATGGTCCTCATTGATCCTAAACTCCCATCACGTATGCACGCTGCAAGGGCATATATCGATAGCGGGGCCGTAGGAAACTATATGGACCATAAATTGGCTTCTAGGATGAATCTATCTCTTTGCAAAAAGACCGCTCCGGATGTCGTCACCACAGTCGATGGAACTTAAATTGCCTCAGGGCCTGTAACTCATTCCACTACAGAGATGACATTGCTGGGTCAGGACGGGCATCGGAAGACTATTGTGTTTGACTTAATCAAAGCCCCACAGTTCCAAATAATACTGGGGATACCTTGGTTAGAAACACATAATCCTTGTATTGATTGACGAGAGAAGAGAATAACCTTCCCGGATTGTGTACACACCTGCTTCCCGGATTGTGTACACACCTGCTACCCGGAAAAACCCTTGAACAAAGGCCTGGCCACAGTCACTACTCCAGTCGCGCAGTTACCTCAGGAATACCAAGAATTCCAGGATGTTTTCCAAAAAGAACAGGCAAATACCTTACCGCCACACAGATCATACGATTGTCAAATCAACCTCATCCCCGGTACACAACCCCCATGCAGCAGAATCTACGCCCTCACGGAACCCGCAAATCTGCACCTACGACAATATCTAGACCAATACCTTGCTAATGGTTTCATTCGTCCATCCAAGTCCCCTGTTTCCTCAGCTTTGTTCTTTGTACCGAAAAAGGAAGGTGACCTTAGAACATGTATAGACTACCGCGCATTAAACCAGATTACTGTAAAGGACCGAAACCCATTACCTTTGATCCCCGAGTTACTAGACCAGGTAAAGGATGCTTGCATTTACACTAAATTAGATCTCAGAGGGGCATATCATTTGGTACGTGTAAAGAAGGGCGACAAATGGAAAACTGCCTTCCGCACCAAATACGGATTGTTCGAATATCAGGTGATGCCCTTCAGGTTGTGCAATGCACCAGCAGCCTTCCAGTATTTTATGAACGATGTCGTTCGTGAACTCATCGACGTTTGTATTGTCATTTACATTGACGACATTCTAGTGTACTCTTCCTCAGAATCAGATCATGTTGAGCACGTTCGAGCAGTCCTTCAGAAACTACGTCAGCACAAGTTATTTGCAAAACTGGAAAAATGCATTTTTCATACCACGGAAGTAGAATTCCTAGGATTTATCTTGACTCCAAAAGGAGTCCGAATGGACTCTCGAAAAGTGGATGCAATCCTCAAATGGCCATCTCCCAATTCAGTTAAAGGAGTGCAAAGCATGCTCGGATTTGCTCATTTCTACCACAGATTTATTCCAGACTTCTCACAGGTTGTGCACCCCATCACAGCACTTTTGCGAAAAAACAAACGCTTCTTGTGGACCTAAGAGGCTAAAAGAGCCTTCCAAGAGTTGAAGTCGAAATTCACATCAGCACCTGTCTTGAAGCATCCACGTCCCGAACTTCCATACATAGTCGAAACAGATGCGTCCAGTTTAGCCATGGGGGCTGTCCTGTCCCAGAAGGACCCCGAAACCGGTCAACTTCATCCTGTAGCCTTTTGGTCCAGAAAGTTTTCGGCCCCCGAATTAAACTATGCGGTTACCGATAAAGAATTGTTAGCCATCAAATCCGCCTTCAAAGCTTGGAGACATTACCTTCTCGGTGCTAGGCACACCATCACAGTAATCACTGACCACAGGAACCTGCAGTATTCAAAAACAGCCAAGGCCCAATCATCCAGTCAACTCTGATGGGCGCTATTCTTCGCCGAATTCGATTTCGTGATTACTTATCGACCTGGTTGCAAGAATGGTAAGGCAGATGCCTTATCCCAAATAGGAATGGGAGAAGCATTTTCGAACCCAGAACCAGTACCCATAATTCCAGGACAAAGAATCCTCGGCGTAACTACTTTACAGACTTTGGAAGATATTCATTTAAAGATTCAACAACTTTTCGATTCAACAGCCCTGCAGGACTGGAACAAAAGAGGCCCAGATTATTCAGTCATTAATGAGTTACTCTACTATCAAGGGCGTCTGTTTTTACCACACAAGGAACTGCAAGAACTGGTAATCTCCAATTACCATGATGCTTTGATGGAAGGGCACCCAGGTATTGCCAAGACTGAAGCTAAAATTAAAAGACAATTCTGGTGGCCCACCTGGCGAAAGGACATAAAGTCATATGTGTTGTCTTGTGGGATCTGCACCCAAAACAAAAGCCAGAGGAAGAAACCAGCCGGTCTTTTACAGCCTTTGGATATTCCACCTACACCTTGGCACACTTTATCCCTAGACTTTATTACAGATCTACCTCCATGTAATGGGTTTAACACCATTCTAGTAGTTGTTGACCTTTTTTCCAAGATGTCTCACTTTATTCCTTTAAAGGAATTACCTTCCGCTTCAGTTTTGGCCAAGGAATTCCTTGAAAACATCATTCGAGTACATGGATTTACTTCTGTATTGGTGTCAGATCGAGGTAGTCAATTCATTTCGCAATTCTGGAAGAAATGTTGCCAACTAGCGCAAATCGACGTGAGGTTATCTACTAGTCACCATCCCCAGACCGATGGTCAGACGGAAAGGACCAACCAGACTCTGGAACAATATCTACGTTGCATGTTACATCAGACCGAGGGCAATTGGAAGGATATATTATGGATTGCCGAATACGCATACAATTACTCAGTACACTCAGGAACCGGACAAAGCCCCTTTTATACCATTTATGGTCATCATCCTCGAACCTCAGAACTTGATTCACCCCAACACTTGGAAATGCCGGCAGTGACCCATCTGCATTCTACTATTACTCAAACCTTTAAGGAAGCAACAGAACATTTGAAAAAAGCAAAGGAGAAATACAAGAAGAATGCCCATCAGCATAGGAGTGACACTCCCCATTATCAAATTGGAGATCAAGTTTGGCTGGCAACCAGACACATACCCCTAAAAGGGACTCGATCTTTTAATCCTAGATATCTGGGCCCCTTACACCATTAAAAAAATTATCAACCCGGTAGCAGTTAAATTAGAATTGCCCTCTAGTATGCAGATCCATCCCGTCTTCCATGTTTCACTTCTAAAACCAGTTCAACCCGGAACAAGATTAGCCAAGCCACCTGACCCCATCCTAATAGATGGAGAACCTGAATTCGAGGTAAAATATATCCTGGACTCTAAGATGGTTAAATCTAAACTTTTTTATTTAATTGATTGGAAAGGTTACGGACCACAGGAAAGGTCATGGGAACCCAGTGACCACGTCCATGCACCTCAATTAGTGAAGAGATTCCATCAGAACTTCCCAGACAAACCAGGGCCCAGAGGAAGAACAACCTTAGAAGGGGCCTTGGGGGTGGAGGGGTGCTGTCATGATGCCTACCCCCGGGCAGCTGGACCAAGCCCATTCGCCCCGGAAGCAGGCATCCGGACATCTATTTAAACCTCAGAAGCCCCGGCTAGGGGCTATCTGGGTTCAGTCCTAGCGCCTTAGGCGCCAGGCTCATAGTAGAAATCAGTCATGGCGCCTAAGGCGCCAGGCTCATAGTCATCACTTACCTCAGGCAGACCATGCTGCACATGCATCCAGGCCAACGTGAGACCTGGAGGGACTATTTTTCCACAAGGACTACTTTTCACTCGGGTGTGGTTCTTGGAACTTCTTACCTGGGACTACTTTCAAAGCTATTTAAACCACACCCGATCTTCAACACACGCTTTGCGTTATTCTGCATTTAGCAGCGTAACACTCACCGTGTCTGCAAACCTGCATCCAGCCTTCTGCCACACCCGCCTCGAACACGGAGCCCCTAGGAGAGAAAGGAAAATAGAAGAAGAGTTAGATTACATCCTCCCCAAAGCACCACCTTAAACGCCTCCCACACAGAGCTCATCTCAGTTACTGAAGCCAAATTCTCACGAAAGTATGACTTGATCAAGCCATGCACTTCGCTTCTGAACACTATGTCCGACAGTGCTGCGGCTTTAAATCTCCAAAATGGGTGAGAGGTTCCCTGACATTCTGAATTTAGCGACCAGAGGACGATCGAGTAGTCAGATAACGTTCTAGGCAGAAGTAGGCAGTCAACTGTTCGGTGTACCGGGGGGGTCTCGGCAAAATATAGTCCAAACGTGAGGAAGTCCCATGTACCATCGAGTGGAACGAGTATTCCCTCCCTTCCGACCTGATTAGCCTCCACACATCACCCAACTCTAGCTCCCTCATGCAACTCAGCACCACCTCTGCTGCTTTAGAACGCGGACGCCCCACCAACCAATCTATCTTTCCATTGCTCCAGTGTGATATTGGGGTCACCTGCCCACACAAAACTAGTGTGAAGAAATGTGTGGCACCTACTCATTAAGGACTCAAAAACACCTGGGTCGTCCACATTGGGGCCATACATATTAACAAATGTAACCATTGTGGTTCCCCTGCACACCGAGGCAATCACAAACCTCCCAATTGGGTCAACTTTCAGGTCAATCACTGTCTCGTTGGTCCGGAAGCCAAGAGAATTGTGCACCAGTGTCATAACCCCAGCTCAGTATGAAGAGTATGAGGTGTAGTGCTTGCAGTCCTGGCAACCCCCTCATTTCCCCTACCCACTAGGTGAGTTTCTTGCAGCAGAACCACCTTGGTGCTGTGTCTTTCGGAATATTGGGCCACTTTGCGTGCCTTGCGCGGGTTGTTGAGTCCACACATGTTCCAACTGATCACTCTATAAGCCACTGTTAGCCCAGAGACTGTTTGAATATCCGTGCCATGCCCGCATGCTCATTTGAGCCGTACTCCGGCTACTGACCAATCCCATGAGACGTGAATCATTTTTGAACAAACAGCGCCCAACTTTCCCCACATCTTCCCCCTTCGCCCAGCCACCATGGGTCACAACCCGGGGGTGCCGGAATCCACTCAGTGCCCAAGTGACCTTTCACCACTCCAAACCTCAAGGGGATGCCTTTCTAAACATAACCTTGTTATGCATCAGGACTGATTCATTACATTTTTAAGCAATCATATGGAATACCCATCAGGGAGAACTTGAGCATTAAACACATTTAACCAGGGGCTGACGTGGCCCAGTTCATAACTAATATGAGAGCTCCTCCACCACCCTCACTCACGCACATGGACCTGCTTGTTAGGCCCCACTAATTACTTCGGTAGCGTCTTAAGGAAGTCCTGCACCGCACCTGGATCCTTGAAGAAGTGTGCCTGACCTCCGTGCTGGACTCGAAGTTTGGACGGATACGGCATGGCATAATGCATCCCACGATCGCAGAGTGCTCTTTTTGCCACCAGGAAGGAGAGGTGGGCCTTCTGGACAGACGGAGTGAAGTCCAGGTAAAAGGATACTCTGGCATTCTCGTAGGTGAGGTCCCCTAGCTCTCTGGCCCTGCGGAGTATGATGTGCCAGTCTCTGTAATTCAAAAGACGTGCAATAATCGGGCGAGGGCTCTGGCCCCGTCTAGGAGCAGCCTGTGATACCCGATGTGCCCTCTCGACTAGGAATTGAGTGGACAGTGGGGGCCCCTGCAGGACCTCCTTAACAAAGTTTTCCATAAAGACCGCCATGTTCTGCTGCAGTATAGATTTCAGGAACCCCACCACCGGATGTTCTTCCTTCATGATCTTGCCCCAGATCCTCATTTTTGTCCTTGACTGTCTTTACTTCCCTCTGCCACGCTCGGATCGCCTGTGTCACTTCGCCGCTGGTGTCTTCCAGCAACACCACCCGATCCTCAACCTCCGATATCCTCCCGCCCTCATCCTCAATGCGCTCCTGCATTCTGTCAACTTTATATGCCATCCCGTCGTGTTTTGTGTTAATGGTCGCAAAGCCTGACCTCATCTCAGCCAGCACCAGACCAAGTTCCGACAACGGGGCATTCCCATTTGTCCTTGCAGGTGGCTCATCCTGACCCGGGAGAAGTGACTTGTCAGGGGTGTCCGAGGAACAAGCATCTCTGCACTCCCTTTGCTCATCCCTTCCTTCTGGTAGAAAGTCAAGCGTGATTGCTGCTCGTTTCCCGTAGTCATATATCTTACTTTGCATCGCCTTGCGGTGCTCCACTAATGGAGGTGCAATGCCCCCTGCGGGTCGACCGAGAGCGTCGTCCGTTTGAGTTGAGCTCCGAGCCTCCAACCACTGGGTAGGCCCAGTTCGCCCTCTTGGTACATTTCGTGTTAAGACGTCGGCTGCTGCCCCACTGCATGCACTCGGGCTGGATCCCTTAAGACCTGTGTCACCCTAGCACAGGTGGAGTCCCGAAGGCAGGGTCCAGGCACATGTATTTCTAGGGTGCAAGTCCTGCTGCTGTAGAGATTTGCCTAGGGCACCCTTCTTCTCCTGGCCGCATTCAGCACAGATGGCTTTGTGCTTGACTCTGCTTATTTGAGGGTACCCAGCCCCACACCAGAGGTCCCATCCAGTTCTTGCCTACTCAGGTGGGGGGTGGCTGCCTGCCGCCCTGCGCGGGTCTTGGTCTTACCAGCAGATTGGTCAGGCACCCTGGTGACCCGCCACTTGGCCTCGCAGCGCGGTCAGTCGGAGGAGCCACGTTGCTCCTAGTTGCCCCTACGCATGCGGTTCAGGGCTAAGGGTATCTTCTTACCATATGGGATCACGGATGCCGCCAAGGTCCCTGCACCCCCTGTTGTGCTGCGGACAGTAACCAAGCCAGTCTCTACACAGAGAGAGTCATCAGCTGTGTAGTATTGAAGTGGGCGCCTATGTGACCTTGTGCGCACCGGCTCCAATGTAGTCATGGGCCAGGCTGGGCATCCGCTACTCTCAGATATGTCCAGCCGGCCTCCCGAGGCTCCCCTGTCCTAGGGCGGGGCCTCCCTCGTTCATCCACACTGGCCTCCCTCCCCTGACCACAGCCTCATGAGCCGCCCACTGGCTCGAGAACTGCGACCGCAGCCACGTCAATGTCTCCAAGGGAGGGCAGGTGTTAGGCAGAATCATGTGCAGTACCCTTTGGGAACACTACACACAATTAAGACTACAAGTGTAAGTACAATTTCACCTTTGGTACAAGCCTATACTACACAGTAATGTGGTAGCAGTGGCTGAGCAGCCAGACTTATCTTAAGAGTAAAGTCATCAGTACAACAGGTTACACAAAGGACTAGCAAATACAGTGATTCAAACAAACACTTACTCAAGGTTTCTTGGTAAAAGAATATACATTTATTTACACAGTCATTTGGAAAACATTCCACTAGTAAGAGCAGCTCAATATCACAATCTAATATACAATACACAACCAATCAGTTCCTGAACAAGTTTAGCTCCCCTGAAGTGGGAGCAAAATGGCACTTCAGTTACTTTAAAAGGGGGTAAAAAGACAAGGTTATAAGAATCAACAGCACAAATACTTTCATAGGCAGGGCAAAGGGTTTCAGTTCACTACAACCAGCTATTCAATTCGATAGGCTGGGCCAAAGTCAATGGTTCTGAGTCTTGTATAGGATAGCACAGTTCTGGTATTAAACGGTTAAGTCTTTGCCACGGATCTTAGAAGAATTTGGTCAGAAGAAAAGTTAGATGCTGGTTTAGGGAAGGACAAGCCTTCCAAGTCAGGAAAGTTTCACAAACTTTCCCCGTGGCCGAACAAAGTTCTGCACCGCACTTGCACAGTACCTTGTAAGTGAAGTGATTAGTTAACTGCAGACTCTCTAGCACCCCCAGGCAGGGGGCGTCTTTGTGGTCTGAGGGAAGTGGTTACTTGGTGCAGCCCACCTGACTGGATGGGGGTGGGCCTTCCAATAGTGCTCTTCCCTCATCCCGTTCACTGGCCAGTCGGTTGGAGATGGGAACAGAGGACGTGGGGGCAAGTTGAAGACAGTTGGTACTCTTTTGGCAAAGGGTTGGGGTTTGCGCCTAGTGTTGGTGGTTGGGGGGGGTAGAGGGGAAGGGGGTTGTGGGCTTTTATCTATGCGGGAGAGGAGGGGGTGGCTTGGTGTACAAGGGTCATGGGGAACTGATGACTCAAAGATGGTTGCTATGGCCATGCTGTGGGTGGTTCGCTGGAATGTCAACGGCTGACTAATGTAAAAAAGAGGGGTGAAATTTGATCATATTTCACTTGTTACGGCACAGATGCGGCAATATTACAGGACACGCACTTGGATGCTCAGGGACTTCAGGGGCTGCAGAGGAGGTGGAAAGGGGTGATGGTCGGCACACATTCTCTACCTATGCCAGAGGAGTGCTTGTGTGGATTCAGGATGCAGTGTCCTGGACCCTGGTGGACAAAGAGGGGAAATATGTGGGAATTGTGGGGGAGATCTTGAGTACCTCGATTTTATTGTTAGGAACCTAAGTCCTTAATGTGGCACAGGTGGAGTTCTTCATTGACATGCAAGACATACTGGTACAACACCGGACCAACTGGTCGTTATGGTTTGCGGCCTTCAATTGCGTGCTGGATAGCGTGCTGGATGTGGCGAGTGCAGTGGCTGGGCAAGTGGAGATGGTGACTAAGACCTTGGCTAGGATAGTGGGGTACCTACACCTTAAGGATGCCTGGAGGGTGCTCCACATACATGGGCACAGCTATTCGTGAATAGAGGAGGAGGAGCGAGTGGCATGGGCGGCCGGGCCGAATATTTGGACAGGTGTCTTTCGGACCACTCGCCCCTAGTGGTGATGTTGGAGCGGAGGGATGCACGACTGCCCATTCCTACATGGAGGTTGTACACACGAATGCCTGCAGATGCAGGGTTTAGGGCCCCCCTAACGGAATAGATTTCATCAGTTTCTGGACAAGAATTAGGATTAATGGCGAGGAGGTCTACACAGAGTGTGAAGCGTTGAAGGTCTTTCTGAGCGGGGAATGCATGTCAGCTAAGGTGGGGATTATCAGGTGGCCCGGCTGGATCAGGATCGGGCCAGTGGACGGATACAGGCAGAGATCTTGCACGAAGCGAAGGGGGGCCTTAGGGGCAGCAAGGGACCGGCTGGCCGCCCTTCGGTATGCAGGATATGTGGCCGGGCAGCACGCCGAGGAGGACAAGGTGGGTTGGTTGTTGGCCTGGTTGATTAGGAGGGAGGGGGGACCAGGTGATTAGAGGGTGTCCGGGATCCATGGGGAGGGTCACTAATCACTGAAGATGCCAACATCTGTGATGTGTTCCGGGATTTCTATTACCAGGAGAGGAGTGGGCAGGATAGAAGTTGGCTGGATGGGGAGCGGGACAGTCACCACATATCTATGTACGCAGATGATGTCCTGCTGTATGTTGGAAACCCCCAGGACCCAGGACAACCTGGGGCAGGTGTTGGCGATGGTGGAGGAGTTTGGTCGGCTATCAAGGTTGGTGTTCAAAACGGCTAAACCAGTGCTGTACGCACTGCCGACAGATGCGAGTGGGAACTTGGAGCAAAGGTGTCGACTGTAGGGTTCAGGTATTTGGGAATTTTGATAAGTGGGGATTGGATGTATTCCTAGAATTTTGGGAGAATGATTACAGCATTTGAGGGTCTTATGAGGTTTTAGAACCGGTTTTCCATTTCACTGCTGGGATGGCGGAAATGGTCATGCTGCCGAGATTGTTATATGTGTTCCAGGCTATGCCCATGGTGTTGGGTACTGCCTGTTTTTGATGCCTGCACAATATCCTAAATGGGCTGCTTTGTAAAGGCGAGACTTCCGAGGATCACCCTGGCCCTGTTGCAGCTGCCGGTAGGCAAAGGTGGTATTGGGGCACCAGACTTCAGGGCGTACAACTGGGTGTCAGTCCTCCAGCATATGGTGTACTGGTTTGCGCGCCCTCATGTGGACCGAATCATGGGCTGGACAGAGAGGCAGATGGCACAGCGCAGTTAGTTGGGGACTCTTGGGGACAGGACCGGGAGCTGCAGAATGTTCTCTCTCCTGTGTGCATGATCATTAGGGTATGGTGGAGAGCGACTGCGCACAAGGGACAATATTTTCCCTTACTGTTGCTCCTTAACCTGGGCTGTAGTAGGCAGCAGCTGGAAGAGATCTGGAACGTATGGGCGGGGGAGGAACGCTCAACGCTTTATAGGTGGACAGGGCAGTCACGTATGCTGAATTTAGGGATGCCTATCCTGTGGCCCAACAGAACTTTCTAGAATTCGCTGCACTGATGGTGAGGGTGAGGGAGGTCTGGGAGGGGTCCCATACTCCTGCAATGAACATGACTCTTATACAATTAGTAGGGGGGGTGTTTCAGAACTTTATGTGGCTAATCATTGGAGTGTGACACCGCGGAAGCACGGCTCTGTACCAAAAGCGAAACAGACATGGGGGAACAACTTACTGACAGCGAGTGGGCAAGGGTCCTCCAGCACACACAAAACAGGTATCTCGGAGAAACACATTATAATGGATACAGTATTAAATTATCCAGAGGGCATTTATCACGCTGGTGAAGGTTGCCAAGATGGTGGCGGGGCAGATCCAATCTCCTGGAGGTGCAAAAAGGAGGTTGGGGCTGTTTTGCACATGTGATGATGTTGCAAGCGGGTGATGGGTTTCTGCTGTGACATTTGTTCGGAGTTGACTACGCTAGTCGGGCTATGCATGCAAACTTCAGGGGGGGGTGGCTAGAGCCATGGCGCTGGTCTGTTGCTGGCCAGAAGGACCATAGCGCTCGTCTGGAAGGCACAGAAGCCCCAAGGATGGGAGATTGGCATAGGAGCTGGCATAAACGGGTGAAAGCCAAAATGGATGTGAGTGCTCAGCTTTGGCAAGGGGAGGGCACGGATGCTCATTACACAGTGTGGCATGAGATGTGGGATAAACTGTTCTTGAACCCGGACTTGTGCCCCCCTTGACGTGGCAGCAGGTTGTTGCTGTTGTAATCAAATGGGGGCATGTGGGGGAGCGGGTGGAGGGAGGCACAGGACATGGGGAGGGGGATAAGAATGCAACAGGGCTTGTTGTACTGTAGAAATGTTTGCCCTGGGGTGTTGTCTTCACTGATGGAAGAGGTAGTGAGAGGGGGGTTAATGAAGAGGTATGTGCCTGTATAACACTTGTCTGTTTATGTTTCAGAAAACCTAATAAAAATAAGTTTTTTTTAAAAAAGAAAGAAAAACTACAACGAGGTTTGGGAAAATGCCTAGCTAAACTGAAGTGGGATTTCCCTACCTAAATGAAACTAATAATAGTCTGTATCGGAAAGTCCAAAGAAAATGTCTGTCTGTGTCCAAAACCTATACTTGCCCTCACATCTACCTGGATACAATGTGTAGGGATGTCAGCATCAAATGAGAAGTGTTCCAAATAATAGTTCAGAGCTTCTTCCAGCTCTTAAGTGGAAAAGGGTTTTCCCTTCCACATGAATCCAATAGTTCACTTTACAACATAGGGGTATGCTTTCCCTGGCTTTCAAGTCTTCCAATGTTTCAAAACAACGCAATTCCTTGGGATAGTTAATGTTCTGACATAACATAGTTCCTTGGGATATTTCCTCAGCTCTCAGGGTTTGGGTACTTGTCACCACTTTATAAAGTTCAGCTAAGCAATCTCAGTTCACATATGGTTCCTCTATTCAATCCATCTCAGTTCACACAGACTTCCATTATTCAATCACAGTGTGGCTTTTCCTTAGGTGGGTGTATTCGGTCTAGGCGCAGTTATCGGATCACACAGTCCACCCATTACAGGTCATGCAACCAACACATCTTACTTGGTTCTGTTTCATTGGTTTCTTGCCACAGCTTCAGCTTCTCAATGAGGCTTGACTCAGTATCCTTTCAACTGCCTTTGAACCTTCATGATCATAGATTGTGTTACCATTCACTTTTCCAGTAGCTTTCACTTGCAAAGCCAAAATAGGCTTTCCAGTAAACTCTCCTGCTAGGAAATGCCATTGCAATTATGGTTCAGGTTGTACAATCCATCATAAGCTTCCGAGTACACTCTCCTGCTAGGAAACATTTCCTCTTACATACCGGCTTTGCTATTATTTTAGTTCCCTTGCTTAATTATTCTTGGCCCTCGGCAATTCTTGATTATTGAACTCTTAACAATGTTAGCTTATCTGACTCTTAGTCATTTTGGCTTATTTAACTCTTTGCAATGCTTGCTTTCCATTCACTTTTTCCTTATATTCAATTCAGATATTCAAAACCAAATGTCTCTGGCCTCAAAACCGCCCATCAACGGTGTCCGGGGCCCCCTTTTCACTGGCTTTCTATGCACAGATTTTCCTTTTCGGCGCCTTTCCGGAGACGCGTCTCCATTCACAGTCTGCTTGCGCTGGTTCCCTCTGGTGCTCTGGGTTCTCTGTGGGTGAGTCATCTTCGGGGAGTGGGGGAGGTGGACACCGGATGGTAAGACGCAATATCTCCTTCCCTGTAACACCTTTACCCCATTCTACCCAGTAGGATATTTAGGAACTCTACTGCCCCCTTTTACAACACAAACACTTTCACATGGACAGCTCGATATGTGAGAAAATAGACTTGCACCCGAGCAGTAGACAATGGTCAGCCGAGGTCAGGCAATTCACAAACACCCGACTTCCATTAAGCTTCCCCACATGGATAAAAGGCGGAGCACGAGAGCACACTCACATGGAGGCAAAGCACACAAGGAAACAGCAGTTTCGAGATGGCAGTTTAACAAGAGAAGAAAGACGGCAAAACAGAAGGGGATCGCAAGAAGGGAAGTTCCTTTGAGCTTTTCGACAAGGAACTGTTACTTTCCAGAAGCCACGAGACTGGAAAGCATAAGACCAGGAAATCAGGCTGAAGAATCCTGCACTATGTGTCGGAGATACACAGGGCCTCACGCGTCAATAATCAAGCCGGGATATGCAGCATCTGCCGTGGTACCGTCTTTGGCTCCAAGAACAAAGCAGCGCCAGTGAATTCAACACAACCTGTGAGTTGGGGAGACAGATACACAATCGGTCTGTGTTGAAGCCAAGGTTGCAAGCAGCAACATTGTATGGAGAGCGCTGGAACGAACATTGTTAAAAGGCGTGTGATAAGAGACGCAAGTAAAGTTTAACTGCTGATGAGTGATTGAACTTTCAAAGCAAGATACAATACCTGTAACAGAGTTTTCCGGCACTATGTGGGTGCTCAATCGAAAGTCGCTGTAAGACATCCAGCCGATAAGTGACAAAAGTGAAAGTAAGAAAAAGGTTATATCAAGAAGAGAACAAGTAATTGTGAGTCGAAGTGCTCCTACGACAGGTCGAGCAAAATCCTGCGCAGTCTAAAGTCTTCGATTTTGATGAATAAGCAAAGTTTGGAAAAGTAGATCAATTTGGTCTGAGCCTGGCGGAGGGAGACCGATTAAAGGTTTTGTGGTAAAGTGAATCTGAGCCTGGCAGAGGGCTACCCGGGTTGAACAGTAAATCACCTGAGAAGGTTTTGTATTAAAGTGGGTCTGAGCCCGGCAGAGGGGGACCCGGGGCAAACAGTAAATCACCCGAGAAGGTTTTGTGTTAAAATGGGTCTGACCCTGGCAGAGGGGGACCCGGGGTGAATAGAAAATCACCCGAGAAGTTGTACATGTGAAATTCTAAGAAAGGACTTTTGATATTTCTCGTGTTGCATTAGGCCCTCTGAAATAAGAGACTTTGACAGAGAAGGTGCTTATGTTGAGGTTTTGAACTGCATCCTCGCGCTAGAGAAGGAGAGTTTGCTAAGCTCGAGTGTGCCGCCTTGTCCTGTGCTGAAAACGTGGGGAAGGGAAGCCAACAGCTTGAATATCCTGACATATAATTTCTTGAGAACTTTTTTTTTGCATAACATTGTAAGGATTGGCAATAGGCTTATAGTATAGGCCCTTTTATTTTGACAGACTCGACTAGGACTGCGTTATTATTTTTTGATGGTCGTAGCTAACTCCCATCTTTAGATTTAGGATTAGATAGGAATTTTTCAAACCCAATTGAAGTTCAATAAACACCCTTGAACTGTGATCACTTGTGTCTGTCCTACTGTTTAATACCATGCCTTCCTTACAGCATTGAGTGCACCTTTGGACTCTGAAGGCATGCTTTCACTGCCTAAATCGTATAGTCAAAGCCCTTATGTATGCTCCAGAGAAAGTAGGAAGAACAGTGAATGTGTGTGCCATGCTACACAACATCAGGAGGAATATACCCCTACCCCCTGATTTGGACATGCCACCCCCAGATGATGATGATGAAGAAGTGCCTGTGGCAGGGCCCACAGCAGGCAACGTCAGAAATTACATTAGGGATGGGAGACTGGCTCGCCAGTCACTGATTACCAATTTTTTAAAGCCATTTCCTTTGCACAAGTAATGTACCACTGTGCGACAGTCACTTCTGTAAATGCATTCAACAATGGCGCAATCAGGAATGTCCTCGCATTGATGAAGTTAAACAGTTCTACTCATATGATGTGCCCCAACTATCCCCCTCCCTCCTTCCACCACCAACTCTCCAGCACACTATCCCTCCTCCCTTCTCCCACCACCAACTCCTGAGCACACTAGCCCCCCTCCCACCACCAATTTCCCAGCACACTATTCCCCCTCCGACCCTTTAAAGACTGGAAGGGGGTATCTGTACTGCTGCTCTCTATATGGCAGAGTCGAAGCACAGGGCACCCAAGCCAAGATTCTGTAATTGGTAAAACGTGGCGAGCAATCAAGGCTTAGCTCTCAGGAGGTGATGCGGGCTGGTTCTTAAGTACAGTGTAGACCCCAAGCACCCACAAAAGAATATCCACACACTATGTTAGTGAAAACACAGTATATAAATAAGGTTCATGTTATATACACAGTAACAATAACACACTTTGTACTCTGGCAATACTATAATGGCAAATATATACAGGTCTACGTGGTACCACTCTTAACTATCTATTCCTTTGAAATGCGTCCACGACTAACAGCCCCAAAATAGCATACGAATCAGATTATAAGGTGAATCAACGATAGACATAGAATGAAAGCAAGTTAAATCAAGCAATGGCAGAACAGCCTCCCGTCTACCTAGAGACAGTCCGGTGTGAGGACCACCCCCCACCTGGGAAACCTGTAAAATAAAGCATATTTGACAAGCCCAGTCCAATTATGCTCAATATAGTCTCAATTCCTTCTAAAGGTTCTACGACCCCAAAGTACCTGGTTTCGTAGAGTTATTTTCGATGAGTCGTTGACAGAGCTTTCTTGAGTGCACTCCCTTTAAGGCCGAAGCCAAGGGTCGTCGAGAGTCAGTGAAGAAGAGGGTGAACACTGTCATTGAGGCAGCAGCTTCGGTTCTTGTGCTGCTCGTTGACGATTGGCTGAAAACATTCTGCAAGCTGAGCCATGCGGTGCACCACAATGACAAGCGTTCATTGCCGCAAAGAGCCGATGAAGAACTTTGGCCCAGCAAGGGCGTTGGGTCGTCGGCGTCTGGCATTGGTGAACGGGATGTAACCACGGTTGGCTTCAGTAGCTTTGTCAGCGTCTCTGAGGTCTTCGGATGGCTGGAACCCCACCAGAGGATTCTCCTCGGTCGTCGGCGGCCTTGACTTTCTCCGGCGGGACAAAGCGGTTGTCGGTGATGAGCAAGGGAGTCCTTGGATCAAATGTCTTAGGCAAAGGAGCACTGCGGCTCCGGTCATCGGCAGCGGTTGCCAACGGTGATGGGCTTCAATGTCCGGGCGCTTCGCTTTGTGATTCCGCGGCGGTCCCCGTCTCCGTTCGGCAGTCTTTCGAAGGTTTGACTCCAGGGAGATTTGGCAAAAGTCAGCTGGTGCATAATGGTCCCTCGTAGCTCGGGAAGAGGTCTCCTAGCCAGATCCTCTCGTGGATCAGTTCCTTGAGAATCATGCAGCTTTCAGATTAGCGAAGGACAGCAGAAGCAATTCTTCTTCCAGTGGGCTTCAAGGTTAAGCACAAAGTATCAACTTCAGCTTCTGAACGATTTTCATCAGTGAGAGGTCCCCAGATATACTGTTGATTTCCCATTCAATCTACTGGGTCACACTCAGGCAACCAATCATTCAGAAGGGCATTCATGCAGTCAGGCAGTCAGGCAATCAGGCAGCCAATCAGGCTCAAAGTGCATTCAGGCCATTCTTCTCCATCCAGACACTCACAACACGGAATGTGGATTTGGACAAGCACTCTGCCATTCAGCAGTCCACACTGCATTCATAGCAGTGTCAGGCAGGGCTGTCTCAGTCTTTGTGTCCCACACCCGATACTAGACACCCATAACATGAAATGCGTATTCATCACATACTTCATTCACCCAGGTCCCACCCCACAGGAGTACCCACAACATGCAGTCATTGGGAAGGCTCCAGCCAGTCTGGCCTGGATGGACTTCCCCACAATACCATATATGGAACTTCCACCCAACAGCCAGTCAGGGGGAAGGGACAGAGTCAGGGCTCCCAGGACTTTAGGGATAGGTGATAGAAAGCAAGATGCCACAGGGGCCATCTTGTTTCCTATCAGGAATCAACTGATTTCAATGGCACGGCCTGGGCATCCCCAAAATGAAGGCTATTCAGAGCACTTGTCAAATTCAGGATGGAGCTGCCACCAGCCCATACCCTGCTCTGTAGGCCACACACAGGGTCCCAAAAACATACATTAGGGTTACGGAGTTGTACCCCCACTCAGGGGTGCCATAAGGGTATCCCAAGGGTCTGTACACAAACCAAAAAGAGGAAGAGCCGCACCGCCAGGAGTCCCACATGAACTCCTGCGCGGAAAACAAGACAGAACACACATGATGATGCATAAAGGACAAGGATATGGAGGCCCTGTCCCTCCAATGCATTTCCAGCATCATAGTCCCCCCACCACCAACTCCCCAGCATGGCCACTCAGGGCAATAAGTTTATCGATGTTGTTTACAACTGTGGCCTCTCTCCCCCTGCCATCCCCCAGTGATTTTGGGTGCAGATGGTGCTGGGACTGACGCCTCAGTGTGCTCTGCTGAGACTCCTCTGTGGGAGTCGTAGAACTTGAAGGGATGGAGCCTGGCCCCTGGATCTGCTGGCGTGTCAACTCGTTGCTCTGGCAGATGGCCTCTGCCAGTGCAGAGACACCTTTGGTCATCTCCCTGGCCCTCTGGGTGCATAGTGGGCATCGTTACAAGTGTGGCAGTCTGGTAATATGGGTGCCTGTAGCACCGAACCGGCACTTATTTCTGGACCACCACACTCCAACTCTGTGGGCGGTGCCGTAATGGTACCCGCCGCATAATTTTCAGGGAAGCACCGGTACCGATAGCAACGGTACCAGTGCTTCCGTGCCCTCATTCTCATGGAGTCCTATGGGGCTCCATGGGAATGGTGACTAACATTTTCTGGTGCCTGACTTCCTGATCCGCTGG
Organism: Ambystoma mexicanum; assembly: GCF_040938575.1. Lineage (NCBI taxonomy): Eukaryota > Metazoa > Chordata > Amphibia > Caudata > Ambystomatidae > Ambystoma > Ambystoma mexicanum. The sequence goes on from NC_090932.1 coordinate 598,863,716, forward strand.
GACTTGTAAGGGAAGTCAGGCACCGGAAAAGTGTTACGAGTCCGACGGCAACACGCCGGAAGCACCAGCAGGGTTACCGCCTGACTCGTAATGAGACCCAGTGTCAGGGCGGCTGTACTGGTAGTTGTCTAGGCCCGGTTCTTTACGATGGCCCGCACAATCTTGTGGATGTCCCCTTGTATGCTGTTACGTATGGCCTGCAGGTGTTTCCGAGTGCGTGTACCCAATTGCCTCCATCTCCCTCTGCCTCTGCTCCATTTCATCCAGCCTCTGCAGCACCGTGCTGCTTGTTGGTGTGTGCCGTATGGGAGGGGTCTGTGCAGTTGGACTGGGCTATTATCAGGGGAGCCATATGAGGGAGTGTCAATGTCTGGCTCAGGTGTTTGAGCACGCAGACAGCAGCAAGGGGTTTCCGGGGACTGAGCAAGCTGGGGCGGTGAGGACTTTCAGGTGTTGGTGTACGCTGGCGGCAGCGAGTGGGCCCAGGGGTTTGTGGCCCTTCTGTATCTGGTGACACCCGGCTGGTGTCCTTCAGTTGCCCTGCCTGAAGGTGTGGCCTCCATGTGTTAGGAGAGTTTTCATAAACCCTAATTGGTAGAAAGACTTTAGTATGCTATCCCAGTGGTTTGTAGATCCCAACTCTTAGTATCAGTCTGTACTACTCAGAGACCTTGGTAGAGTGGCAGAGCAGTCAGGCTTATCTTAAGAGGACGCTGTGAGCTGTAGGTAAGTACAATGAACCCAGTTAGTAAAGCACATTCAAAGAAACACATATTAAAATATTGATTTATTATATTTACACAAGTCACTGTTGAATACTTAGCACAATAAACCAACACACATAGGTATACTTTTCAATACTTTCAAATGGTCAAGTCTTAGTTTGTAGTTGCCGAATGCATACAATTGTTACAGTTCTATCGATAATACCACGCACCCACAAAATAATATGGTAATTTTATTTAGTCTGCATACCCATATAAGAAAGTGATTTTAGGGAAGGAAAACAGTTGGTTAGTGTTATCCCAGTAGAGCTTCAGGTTCTAGAGGCAGTTTCGTGGCACAGCAAGTCTTTCAAAGTCATAAATGCAACCCTAGCAAACAAGGTAGTTTGTATGGTTTAAATTCCTGGAAAGAAGTAGAAATCAAATGTTCTTGTGAATACTTTCTAGTCCCTAGGAAGGAAGATAGAAGAAGTTTTTAACCAATGTTGGATACCCTGTTAAAAAGGTCTCTAAAAGGACACATGCAGCGGCTTGAGTCAGAGGTAAGCAGGTGTTGCCCTAGACACCTCTAAGTGCACTCCAATACTCTTGAGCGACTTTCTGGAATCAGGTAAGCAATACCTTTGTCCCATAGTACCTTTGGTTAGAAGAAAGTGTTAGTGTTGAATGCTCTTTGATGTTGCAGCTCTGGACCCAACCTCCGGATTCCTTGGTTTGATGACGAAAGGCAGGACAATGGACAGGATCTCTCAGCAGTGGTCTCGAGGGAGCATCTCTGGCACGACTTTCAGCAACTTCTCTAGTAAGTCTGCAGTTTTGGCACTTTTTATGCAGCACCAACAAAGGGTGTGATTTGCTCGGTCAACCGTTTTTGCTTTCTGCAGTCTTGCACTTTGATGAGGGGGTCTGGGTGAGTTGGATCGGATCTCTGGAGTGTCCTTGAGGGCTCAGCAAAGATTTGGAAGGATTCGGCCTTTCCATGATGATGCACTTGAAATGGGCAGCAGGTGTCCTGGTATTGGGGTTCCGCAGCTCTGGAAACTCACAGGACCTCAGGGGACGCCTCAGATCAAAGGTCGTCTTGGCACTGGTGTTCCCACCAGCCAAAGAGAAGGAGTCACCCTCTTTGGAGCTCCTCTGTCATACAGAAAACGGGGTTAAGACAGCAGTGGTCACTTTGCGGTCATGCAAAGGGTCTTCAGGCGTCTCTGGTCGCCTTCTTCCTCAGTTACTTCAGCTACCAGTGTTTGACATGCTTTTCACTCCAGGAGCCTCACCTTTTATACAGTTTCAGCACACACCCCTCTGCAATCTCTCTCAGCAATTTATAGAAAGGGGAGTTTGGCTGTCCAATCAGGAAAGTGAGACCCCCAGTGGGAGCTGGTTCTATTCAGGCACTCTGACAGACAAAGGACATGGGGGTGTAAAACTCCTCCCCCACTTCCTGCCTGCCCAGACTCTCTGGAGCCTAGGCGGGAACACCCAAGTAATTGTAGAAGAGGGGCTAACAAAGAACAACCACGCTAGTAATGGCAAAAAAAAGAAGGGCACCTCCAAGTTGGTACCCTATTGTGCACTACCAAGGCTATGGACATAGCCTGCGGTATAGAAATTACACAATAGTTGGTAGAACACGTCCACTGCCCCCAGCCATAACTAGGAGATTGTCTATGTAACTAAAAAATCACAGGAGCAGACAGAAGGGGGATACTACGTATCCCTTTGGCACTCCCCTTGAGGTGGTGTGTGCCAATCTCTCAGACAATAACGTTTTATAAGAGATATTAAGTATTTCTCTATCCTTAAGAACTGTAGTTACTCTAGGATAAAGAAACGAATGGCGGACCTGGAGGGCCTGGATGCCCACTCCTAGATGGGCCTGCCCCTCGTCATCCTTGGATGCCTCTGGCGATGCGTGAGTGCCTGTAGCGGACATAGGAAATGTCATCAGGTATGGGTCCCCCACATGTGTTGGCATTCAAGACACATTCACTATGGTACAGGGTGGGACCCCACACATTTGGGCAGATGGGCATGGTTGGTCTGGGGAGATTGCATGTGTGCTCAGCATGATGCGGATAGTAGCAGCAATGAGTGTGTGACATATGGCCAATTGGTCTTTGGACTGTGTGTGGGGAGGGCAGGGTGTCCATGCTGGGGCAGCTGATGTTTGGAATGTATGCTTGTGGTCTTCATGCCCCCACAGCCCTTCCCCGGGTGGCACTAAGCTTGTGGGGGTGGGTGTGGTGGCTTTCTTCATGGCACTGTCATAGCTCTATGGGGCACTGCTATGCAGCCAGCAGGGTTGCACTGTGGTGTCCAGTGATTGGCTTGCTGAGCCCATGTCGGTGTATGGGGACTTGTTCTTCACTGTGTCTTGTCTGCCATGCCAGCATGGGGCAGGACAACTGGGCCCGCAACATGCTGGTGTGACTGCTGCATGGTGTCGTGGCTGCTCGCGCACTACAATTCCGCTGGCACAGAGTGCACCAGTAGAGGTTTGAGGAGCATGGCACTTGGATAGGTCACTTACCACCCTTTCCCACTGCAGTTACAGACAGGGGTGCCCTGCCACATGGCTGCTGTGGAGGGTGGCTGATGTGCCACACCCTCACTCCACCCTGTTGGCAGGCCCAGCTTCTGGATCTGCTGACATGTGTCCCTGTCCACTGGGGCATCTTATGCTAGACTGTCATTTGTGCATGCACTTGTGCTGGGGGGGTTGACTCACTTTCTGCCTCCCGGCTGCTGGCACCCGCCTCTGCACCTCCACCTCCCTCTATTCTCTCTATTCCCTCCATATTCAGCAGTGTGCTGCCATTTTCCTCCCAGGCGGTTAGAACCAGTGGCTCCACAGTTCCTCCTCCAGTTGCCAGTGACTGCTGGTGGTGTTGGGACAGCAGTCCACACACCCTGACCCTGAGGTCGTTCCAGCATTTACGACAGTCCTCCCCATCACGGGGTACTCTGGCCACAGCGGTCACGTTCTGATGCCATGTCATCATCATTGTGAGCAACAACCCCATCAGTCAGTCCCACAAGCTCCCCCTCACTAAACGTAGATTTCCTAAGGTGATTTTCAGCCACCTTGCCTGTGATCCTCTCCTGAGACATTCTGGCTTGTTTCCAGGACAAGATAGCTGCATGAAGTGGAGATATTTGCTGGATTGTGTTTTTCAAAATGGCTGCCGTGATGCTTCCCATTCCGGCAATGAGGCAATTTCCACCTGCGCTAATAGCGCCAGGGTCGGCAGCGATAGCGCTATTAGCTCTGATATTTCAAAGGTTACCCTTACTTCGGGGCAATTACCGCCAGGCGCTAATAGCGTTACCGCTGGTGTCGTGCGTGCGTGCACACCCGTTTGTGATGCAGCGCTAATACCGCCGCACGACCCATCGGTTATGTTATTTACTGCAGTAATTGTGCTGGATTACTGCCAGATTTATGATGAGGCCCTGTATCTAATTGAAGGAGTGGTCGTGTGTCACTAATTAAGGAGAGTGAACGTTGCGACGTCCATTACCGAATACCTAACCTTGATAAAACATTTATTGAAGTCTAACTTGTGAAAACTATATCAAAGAGTGGTTGTGTGCGCCTACCTGTGATTCCCAAAGAAAGACAGAACTCTATTCTTTACTTTTACACAAGAATACAATTCAATACAAGTCTTTAACGTGTTCTATTATTGAAGAAGAGAATAAGCATTGCCCAAGCCAAGGGTCTCCCCAATATTCAAAGTGTAACCAGCCTTTCTCAGAGAGTCTCACAATATTCAAAGTGAAACCAGCCTTTCTCAGAGTTGAAAAGCAATCTGTTACTTTGGAGTTAATAACAGTTCAACTTGCCTAAGATACATGTGTGCAACCATTACCTGAAGCTAAGAGAGTGGCACAAAGGCTTCTGGGTAATTACTTGGGCTGCTAGCCGGCAGAAAGGTGAAGGTAAAGTTGGGGAAGGGAAACTGGCTGCTTGTAACGACTATTTTGAAGTTGACACAATCTGCAGTGCCATTGATGGTGGAAGACAGAGAGAAGTGAGTCTTAAAGACAACCCCAGGTTGTTATTGTGACAGACAGACAAGAGAGGTAAAGAGGCTTCCCCTTTTGAAGAGAGATATTCAGAGGAAGAGTGCCTTACCTACTTGAAGGTGTTGAAGTACTTTAAAGTTTATCTTATCAAGGGCAGTCTAGAAGTACACATCACTGAAGCTGTTGTAGTAGTCCGAAGTACTGAAGCTGGGGTGGTATATATGGTTGTATGTAGATGCAACATTGTAGGAGCCTAAACAAAGTGGAGTACTGTGAGACAAAGGTGACTGTTCTCATATAGTGAATCAAGTAGAGGTGAAGTTGTTGAAGTGGAAGCAGCAGCACTGAGAAGTCATCCTAACAAATATAGCATTGTGAAGTCTCAAACTGTAACTAATGAAACACTGTTAACCAAGAACTTTGTATTACTGACAGTTGTGGATATTTCATTTTCTTTGAACTGTGTCAAGTCTTTATGAAGAGGTGATGAGACATCATGGTTGGAATTACCATTAGTGCTATTTGGTGGATGTGGAAAGTGGCTATTTCACCAAGGAGAAGGAATTTGCCATCATTGGAACTTTGGTTAACAAACCTTACTTTGACTTTGAAATATCAAGAACTGATTTGAGACATTACTTTCTTTTGTTGAACATTAGCAGAAGGTTATTCGAAACTGGGAATGTTGTTTATGTTATAATGTATTGCCATATATTTTCTTCGTGCATTTGTTACTCAGTGTGAGGGCCAGATATCATGTGTTAGAACGTTTCCCCTTAGCTTTGGTTAGGCAGGGAATTCCTCAGCAGAGTAGGGATAGTGAGGTATTTTACTACATTTATTTTGAGAATAAAATTGCGTGTTTTGATAAATCATCAAACAGTTGTCCGCCTCGCATTATGGACTCCTCACACAACGCTGTGTAATTTGTTTGCAGAAAAAAGTGGGGGAAAGTGTGCCAGTTAGGCAAGAGGCACACCGTTCCCCTTATGGTTAATTTGTGGGGTTACAGATAGATTTTTTACAGTTGCCTAAATTGAATCATTGGCAGTATTTGCTAGTAATTGTGAATGTGTTTTCTGGGTAGCCTCGATTCGCAAAACCAGTGTGTATTAACAGTGATCAGGGAACACATTTTGTGAATAACATTATTAAAACATTGCTATCCACATTGAAAATTCTGCATTATTTGCATTGTCCCCACCATCCTCAGTCATCCGGGGTAGTTAAGAAACCGAAAGGGGTCTTAAAGCATGAATTGGCTAAGCTGTGTCAAGAAACTGGGATGAAGTGGCCAGAGGCCCTTCCACTGGTTCTGTTTAGTATGAGAAGTACTCCTGTTAGGAGTCCATATGAAATTCCTTATGGAATGCCTATTAGATTTCCTGTTGACCCACTGATGGAAGCTGTGCCCATTGAGTTGCAATGTATTTATTTATTGTGTGGTTTAGCCCAAAGTATGCACTTTCACACATTACAGCAGTAACACGATTAAAAGCATTATTTCATCAATACCAAACATTTAAAAGCAAAAAGCAAAAACAAACGAAAAACAAATTCTCAGTAAATACAGACAGTTCAAACACATTCAAAATGATTTTCAATTGCTAGATGATCAATTGTCACGACTTTAATCTCTTCTGTCAATCTCATTCACAATCAGGTCCAAGCTGCTATGCCACAGGAACAAAACTCTCCAGGTCATTCCCTGAAGCTCAGCAACAGTGTACGGATAAAGGTCCACCAGAGTAAAAAACAGCATTGGCCCCACGATGGAAGGGGCCCTTCACCGTGCTTCTTGTCTCAAACTCGTCAGTAAAAGTTCTGAGACATCCAACCTGAATGCATGCAAGTTACTGAAAGAGGGTGGTAACCCCTGCAATGTAGGTCCTATTGCTCTGATGATTTGCTTATTTGTGTTCACTTCAGCTAATTCAGTTAAAGGAGAATTTGATTCAATTGTACATACCATATTAGCCATGAAGAACCTGACTAACGTAGTAACTACCAGTGATGTTAGGGCCTGGCTGTGGTATAAGAAATTATGGATAGTAGACTGGCAAGGGGGAACCTGTGATTTGAACAGAGCCTGGGAGTGTGGGGTGGATCTTTGGCTCAGATTTATACCACAGCCCAGTGGGATAGTGCCATCTGCCTGTGAGTCTCTACCAAATTGGATGAGTGATGAAGATTATCTGAAGGTATTGAACTCAGAATTAGAAGAGCCCACAGCGAGGTCCCAACCTAAGCTTAAAGATAGAGAACTATGTGTAACCACTAACATTCCTATTACTGTAACCACTAAACCAACTGTGTTGTATCCAGAGCCCTCGCATGTCACTGATCTAATCTATTACTGCCAAACTGTTCTTTTCACCAGGAGGAGGAATAAAATAATCTCTAAACTGATCTACTAATGTAAACAGTGTACTGGGCCAACAGTTCTGACAATACGAAGAGAGCATGGTGGCAATACAGGCGCAGCTCCAGACTTGGATCTATGGCTATGCATAGAGTGGTGATACCAGGGTTATGTGAAATGGATGAACTTAGCGTAGAGGTAGGAAAAGGGAAAGTTTGGCCAGTACGATTAGAGTACTATTTACTAACAATGTTAGATGGGCAGAATTATACCCGAACGGTAAAGGTGTGCACTAACTCTACAGATGCTCATTGTCGTTTCTCAGATACTTTGGATAAAATAGAACATGTACCCTAATTAAGCATTTACCGTCTCCGGAAATGCTGATAAATGAGTTCCTTGCATATACACAGGTTTACCATCTATGGTTTGGGTACAAATCAGTGTCAAACCCAGAAAAGGCTGGTTATAGGTATATGGTGTTGAATGCAACAGTTGTCACTGTACTCTTTACCATCCCTCTGTCTGCATTTCAGGTTACTGTTCAGTACCGCAATTGTACCAGGGGGGCAGGAATCCGGTTGGCACAGCAGCAGGAGGGATTATTGGAAGGACGACAGAAAAGAGAAGTATTAGATAAGGTGTGGAGTGGAGCTAATACAGCACTTGCCACGTGGGAGATTTATGAAGGCACACATTTAGAAGGTCATGTTGGCTGATTATAAAAGGCAACTGGGCTCATATCGGGGGCAGAGTTGACGGGAATGGAGGCACAAATTGGCAAGCTTTATGTAATTGCCACGCTCAGCCAGATTACCAAAGGTGCCCTGCAGAAGCTGATGGAAGGTGTGATGGAAGCAGGAAGTAATTTGGAATGGGGCATGGCATGTGAGGAAGTACAGGATTATCTGAATGCCCAGCTGATGTTGATTCAAGATGATGTGTGGCATAATAGTTGGCCTATGTTAGGCAGAATCACATGCAGTACCCTTTGGGAACACTACATGCAATTAACACTACAAGTGTAAGCACAATTTCACCTTTGGTACAAGTCCGTACTACACAGTAAAGTGGTAGCGATGGCTGAGCAGCCAGACTTATCTCAAGAGTTTAAGTGAGCAGTAGAACAAGTTCCACATAGGACCAACTAATACAGTGATTCAAAAAAACACTCAAGGTTTCTTGGTAAAAGAATATATATTTATTTACACAGTCATTTTGAAAACATTACACTAGCAAGAGCAGCTCAATATCACACACACTAATAAACCACAAATACACAACCAGTAAGTAAATGAACAAGTTTACCTCTCCTGAAGTGGGAGCAAAATGGCACTTCATATACTTTTGAAAGGGGTAAAAAGACAAGGTTATAAGACTCAGAAGCACAAATGCATTCATAGGCAGAGCAAAGGGTTTCAGTAAACTACAACCAGCAATTCATCTCATAGGCCTGGGCCAAAGTCAATGGTTCAGAGTCTTTGTATTGGAAAGCACAGTTCTGGTAGTAACTGTAAAGTCTTTGCCACGGTTTTTAGAAGAATTTGGCTAGGCGAACAGTTTGACGAATGTTAAGGGAAGGACAAGCCTTCGAAGTTAGGAAAGTTTCACGCACTTTCGCAATGGCCGAAAAGATTTCCGGACCGTACCTTTTTAGTGAAGAAGGCAGTTGTTCCTGGCAGTTCGAGCAGACCTTGCTGTTCCTGGGCTTCAGTCATGGGGACAAGAAGGAGGACGTCGGGAGGTTCCTGCACTGCCCAGGGATGAGGCCAAAAGCTTAGCAAGACGTTGGTTTAAGGTGTGAGTGCCTTAAAGTCCACAAGCTGGTTTCCTTCCCTCTGGCTATCCGGTTTTCAACAGCACTCTGATGAAAATTCGACCAGATGGGGACGGTGTCCAGGTGGCTTGAGAGTTGGTTGTTCCCACCAAACTCAAGGGGAGAAGTTAACATTGAAGGGCTTCTCTGTCGATTGGAGTTTCAGGCAATTCGCACCTGCAGCAGGGCTTCATCGGTCGTCCAGGAGTTGCAGCAGTCCTCTTCCTTCAGCTCGTCTTCGGTTCTTTCGTTTCAGTGTCGGCTCTGCTTTCCAAGTCCCAGAGACCTGCTTTTAAACAGCTTTCTCCCATTCATTCCAGCCTGGCTGTCACTCACACAGCAGGGTGGCTGTCCTTGCCGGACAGTCAGCCGGCCAATCACACCAGAGTGCATTCAGGTCTCCTTGAAGACTTAGCACATGGAGTTTCGGGCACCTCCCTCACATCCTGTCCATCCAAGACACTCAGGCGCCTGAGGAGGGCTTCAGCACTGAAGCCCGCCAAAGGCCAACGAACAAAGGGACCAAACCTGGTTTGGTGCGCAGAGACAAACACAAGAAGGACCTTTCCTAAATGAAATGGCGAAAAAAGATGCCCAGAGTCTGTTTTTACAGATAGGTCTGGGGCGCCATATTGAAAAACTTGGCTGACCTGATTTTTAGCTACCGTTGTTAGCGGTCGGAAACAATCACGGTAATTGATCTAAACCACTGCCACCAGCCATTTAAAGTAGGAAAGGGTAACATTTTACTGTTACATGAGTGTTTCTGATTCAGGGGAAGCTAGGCAACCCCTCCAGCACTCTATAGGAAGATAGTGTGTGCTGGGTCAGTAAATGTAAAGAGACTAGTAAAGCCAATTTAACTTTACAGGCTCTGGGAGATGGTATTCAGTCCCAGAGAAGGTATTTAAACCTTGGGGAGTCTAAAAGACACCCCTGTGCCACTGCACTGAAGGTGCTGTGTGACACACAGAAAAGGATGATGCCTATGGAGTTGTTTTAAAACTCCATAACCAAAGAACACAAAAGTAAAACACACACAAAATACATGGAAGAGTGGATAAAAAGGCTCACACTTCACAGGTAAAACAATCAAATCCTAGAAATCCAGCAAAGTTGCTGGGGGTCTCAAAAGGTAAGGGAAATTAGCACATTTTGAGAATTCTCCCTAACAGCATAGGCTGTTGAAAAAAGATTCTGGAATACCAGCCCAACTGTGGTAATAGGGACATTTCTCGAAGTAGAGTCGTTGTTGCTGTGAAGAAAATGAATGTGTATTCACTGCATACAGGCTAATCGGAGGACAATGGGCCCTGGTCAGCAGAATACTGCCCGGATTGGGGACAGGGTGTAACTGGGAATAGGTGACACATCATGAAGTATGGGAATTTAAGTTGCCCAATAATGCCTCTAGGTACCTGATGTCTGCCCCAGGAATTACCCCAGACCAATGGTTTAGTTTTGGATCTAATTGAGAATTATGGCCTTTACAGCCCACTCCGTTGCAGTGTTTGATCAAGTTAGGAGATGGACATATAATACTAGTTGGGAACAGAGTGTGCTGTGAAGGTGAAGGGGTTGGATATAGTTTGGTGGGAAGGAGGTTATTTCGAGGTAAGGACTGCTGTGTACAATTGATTGCAACACTAGTATCAGATGTACATTTGATTATTCACATAAGTACTAAGCAATTCACAGTTTTCTGACCAGCGACTGAGAGGAGGGTAGTGAAGGTGTATGCTGAGTTCTTGAAAGGAATGCCTAAATTGATACCCCATACATTTGATGACTTAGAGAAGGTGCAGGGTGTTGTAAAACATGTAACTGATGTGACTAAGAGTTTACAGGTTTTAAAAACTGTTTACAATCAGGAGAAGCAGGCTTTTGAGGTAGAACACCGAACACTGAAGATGTGATGTACAGGTGATGGTTTGTGTGCAGTCAATCTGGAAGTAACTGAGCATTGCCACCATAGTATGTCTCATTGTATTTTCCCTCACAAACCTCAGAGAGACTTGAGGACATTTTTATCTGGACCAATTTAAACAGCCCTCTTTGAATAACAACGATACATTAAATTTGTTTACAGGGTACCTTGCTTCCCAAACACCTTTTTTTGTCTGCCCAGTCGTATGTATTATTACCTATTAAATTACAACATACTACTACCAACTTTTATCAAAACTATCAATTTATTTTCATTTTATAAAATACATATCAATAAAATGCTTAATTTATGATGTTTCAGACACAATTCTAAAAATACTTTTTACTTGCACAGAATTGTCCCATGCACAATCTGTTACCTAGTACATTGGTTCTTTAACTTTTGATTTTTATATAGAACAAGTTTTCAATAGAGATCTATCGTCGACGCCTGTCTGCATTGACAGGTGAACGCAATATTCCCAGCTTCTTTTGGTCATCCGTACAACTGAATGAACTCTATTTTTTATGCAGCTTTTATGTTCCGTTATCCAAATTTTTATTTTTCTCTCAGTCTTCCCTACATAGATCTTTTTACATGGGCACCATATCACGTATACTACAAATTTTGAATAAAGTTAGTTAGCACTTTTTAACTCCATTGGCTATTTAAGCCCAAGTCTATTTCTGTAGATTTCTTGTAGATTGTGCATGGGACAATTTTGTCCAAGTAAAAAGTATTTTTAGAATTGTGTCTGAAACATGATAAATTATGCATTTTATTGATATGTATTTTATAAAATGAAAATAAAGTGATATTTTGGATAAAAGTTGGTAGTAGTATGTTGTAATTTAATAGGTAATAATACATACGACTGGGCAGAGACACAAAAGGTGTTTGGGAAGCAAGGTACCCTGTAAACAAATTTAATGTATTGTCATTGTATTTTCCCTCCTGTTGGCAGGGGTGGCATGATGTTTTGTGAAATCTTGCCATCCCAGACCCATTGTGATTAATAACAGACCCTCTAGCTCGCTTCCTCTTTATTCGGCCACTGACCTAAGCCCCTTTTTTGCTCTGCTAGAAGTACAGCAGGAAACTGTCTTGATCACATTGTCTTCCACTGTTGTTCCTGCGCTCATGTCTCTTCAGAGACCAAATCTCATCTACAAGGAAGAGATGCAGAGAGCCCAGAGGTGCCTGATCTTTAGGTTCAGGGATCCCCACTCCATGTTTTCTGTAGCAGGCCTGCACAGTGGCACTTGTGCTTTCATACCTATTGTCAAACGGTAATTATATAGTGCCTCCTTAATATTTATATTGGCCTAAGCCCAATCGCTTTACATGGAAAACCGCGTTGCAAAGGTCTGATTTTTGGGTTAACTTAGCCGCCATTTTGATTTCTACTCATGTGTTCTTCATTCTAAAATGGTGGACTATGTTTTCAGCTTGCAACCAAGCCTCCTGACCTTTCAGTTCTGTTAATGTTTAGGCTGTCCAAGAGCCGATTGTTTAGACTGGGTAAAGAGACCTTGCGCTCCATATGAACTGTCATCTAAGTATTTTCTGCGCACACAATCCTCATCCTTGTATAAACATTGGGACAATATAAAGCAAACCTTGAGCGTGGACACAGGCCGAATGCAATTGTGAGGAGACAACAAACAGTGCTTGCTGCAGGATTTGAGAACATACATCGTCATTGTGTCTTCATGGAAATGCAAACCTATGTAATCCTTTGCATATTATTGTATAAGCTGTATGTGAACTAGGCACAAACTCTAGACCACAAATTTATAACATGTAGAGAGGCTGGACAATATTACTCAGAAGTGTATAAAAGCACGAATGTTTCTAATGTCCAGCACTCTCTCTCCTCTCTTTGATGGGCTGGTACTCATTGCGGGGTGTTGAGAGCCAGATAACTATCTGTGTTTCTTTGTAACTGTACAGAATAAAGATCTGTGAATCTTTTTAGCCCGTGATTGGTGTATTTCCTTTTGTGGTACTCAGCCTCAATATTTCTTTGTTTTTACACTAGAGCGCTCCTCATCCAAGAAGGGCATCTCCACAGCTCAACCTGTCACTTCCTATGGAAGACGAGTAATCCCCAACTACCTTTCAGGCGATCAAGCATAGGAATGGGTCCACAGGCTGCTGCTTGCTCCCTTGCTGCATCTGCCAACAATCCACCTCGGTGTTGGGGGAGGAGGGCAAAGCAAACTCCTTGTCTGCCTCTGGGTCCTGGTGGCAATCACCCCACTACTGTACCATTGGATTCACTGAAGTGGTGCAGGCTCATCTTAGAAAACCAAGACACTTTAGGTTTCCAATATTCGTGCAGGGTTCTTCTCTATCACAGAGTACTGAAATGCACAATGATCTCTAGTGACTTGGGAACTTGCCTCCTGCAAGACACAGGGCTCACTCATGACGGCCTCCTGCCAGCCCTGTTATTATAACATTTGTGTGGGCTCCCCTAGAGCTTGCTAGAGTCACATCCTCATGATTCTTGTCCAGGCCCCTAGCCTTTTTCCAATTCCATTGCTGTTTGTATTTTTAGCTCTGCCTTCATTCCCATAATTTTCTGCTTTCTGGCTCCTGTTACATGGGACATTTATGTATTACAAACCAGGCCATGCATCTTGTGTTTTGTTGAGTACTGTTTGTGTAAGCCACCAAATGATACTATATTTGAGAGTGAGAACATCGATGAAGTTTCTTCTTCCAGCTAACTCAACAATTTATTTTCTGAGGTTATGGGCACTTCATCACACCAAGAATGCAAAAGTCAAAAATGAAAAAAATGTTTTCCTGTCTAAAAATGTTTTTTCTCCTTCCTAAAATATAGCGTAAAATACTGCTACTTGATGCTCTTATGTGGCCCTCTGGAATCACAAACTTCTTGAAGCCAATAATCAATTTGACTCCATCCAATTTCGGTTCTGCTGCAAACACTCCACTGAAAAGGCACTGATTCACGTCTCACTACTGCTTACTACTTCGAGCACTTCTCTATCCTCGTTATTGAGCATTCAAAAGCCTATAATACATCCTTCTCTCATTCCAACCTTCTCTCACTTCCGTTTCAAATACTCTATACTTGTTTGGATCGCTTCTTAACTATCAGACGGACCTTTCTCTATCTCACAGAGAATAAATACCTCTGAATGCACCAATCTTCCTGTCCACTCCTCACACATTTCACACTGTCTTATCTGCCTTCTTCCAATGGACGACACTTTGGTGCCTTAGGCTTACCTTAGCCATGATCAAGGTCATTTAACATACTGCTCATCAAGGTACGCCTCTCCTTCCCTGCCACAAAATTCTTTCCTCTAACCTCTTCACACCATCCCCTAAAGTACACAACCTCTGAGTCTTTTTAACAGTAACGTTACACTTCGCCAATTCATCACCTCCAAAAGGTCCACTGCTAGATTCAACCTGCTTACTATCAGGAAAATCCCTACACTGCTAACTTATCGCTGTTGTACTCTGTTGCTTTAACCAGTGCTCTAGCCTACTCATGGGCCTCCATGTTTACTAATTTGTTTGACAACAAAAGTCTCAACTTTGTAACTCATGCCCACTACAACCTCACATGCTCCTCTTCTGCTCACTGCCTCCATGCTGGCTGCTGTGATATGCAACAGTGATCCCTATTCAAATTCTTGCTTTTCATCTTTAAATCTAATCACGGCCCACAACCTTTTGCATGTAATCTAGTGTGAAACATCCTCTCCGGAATACATATTAATAAGTTGGACCACGCACTCAAAAAATGTATTAACTAGGTTGGTCTCAATCGCTCGTGCTGGTCAAGTAACAACCTGCTGTGCGATGAGACCATTTCACTTTTAAGTGTGGGACCACCTTTTTTTTTTTTGCAACGTTCAATGATGATCCGTTACGTTGCTGGATAAATGTGCATTTATGAATTTAGAATGCATCAGTTGCTGCAGCGTTTTAAAAATGTCGGTCACAACATTGTCATGTATGATCAGTTTAGGATCGTCCTCGTGTAGCTCATGTTGAAAACTCCTTACTGTGCCCAATCGTATTCGTCTATCATTTCATGGCTGTGTTCTTATCTAGTGTGAAACGTCCTCTCCCGGAATACATGGAGCGCGCATGATAAAAGCACTGGCTGGCCCAACACAGGTGGAGGTGCGGTTAACAGGCAAGTGGTGAGTGGGAAGAGGTAAATGGGTATTGGGGTGAGTGCGCTGGTGAATGAAGAGGGTGGCACGGAGGGTGTGACGGAGGTTCCAACCTATTCCCCAGATAAGACGAGTGGGGAGATGGGGTGGATGGGTGTGGGTTCCGGGGATGACCCATGGAGAGCAGCAGGGAGACAGGGTCGTGATATGGGGGACTAGAGCAAAATAAAATCAATTTGGTAAGTCCTGTTGCGCGATAGCCTCATGCAATGGACGGTGCAAAATGTATTAATTTCACAAAGACAATGTAGTACACAAATCATTGTCATCCTCCTTGTGATGAAATGGCTTCTGCCCCACAAGAGTACAAGAATGAGTAGTAGCTAAACCACTTACTAAGCCCTCACACCTCTACAAAACAAGAGTGACCCCAATAATAAAGATGAAACAGGCAGCGTTAAGTGATGTACCTCTTTTGTCTGTTGGGGGAACGCTGGCCGAGGTAAAGGCTATACTCTGAAGAGGGTTGTGAAAGGGATCCAGTGGGGACCCAAACAGCGAAGTAGAACAGTCGAAAACAAAGTGATGTCCAATAAAGGCTCTATAAGAAAATATATACTTTAATTCAACATCCGATATGCAAAAAGAACAAATAAAATACACTACAAACAAAACACCCCTGTGGAAAGAACACCGAATATGCAGAGTAAGGAATATGCCTCGTGGGTAGTAGAAACAGGGGTGAAAACCAATCAAAAACCACAATGTTCTCCCAAAAAGGATATGTTCTGTCACGAAAAAGGGATTAAATGTGACCCAACCAGTTGGTAGGGCTCCAAAGATGAACCATGGTGGCAACTATCAGCAAATAATACCTTTTGCTGTTCTTGGTGGCTTCCAAAGTATCTAAGCAGGCATCTCTGTCATGTTTGTGCGTGGTTCGAAGCAGGCTTGAATGTAGCAGTCACGCTGTCCAGATGAGGAGCAGGTGTCGAGCTGGGGTCGAGTTGATGTTCTCTGCAGTTCGTAGCGGTGTATGAAGGAGTTCGGATCATGAGAAAAAGGCTTGTTTGTAGTGGGAGGTTTCTATGCAACGCGCTACGCCGATAATCTAGTCTGCAAGGGGCGCTACGGGGCTTACTTGTGCTGATTGCTTAGCTGCGTGTTGGCATCAAGACTACCGCTATGTGCATTGTGAATTTGTTATTTTTGAATTTTGCATTACATTGTTGACGCGACTTTGACACGTGCTGTGATTTATAAAGCAGTGCGGGCCACTTTGCATCTTTTTTTACAGAGAACAGATTAGTTTGTTATTGTACACAGCTTACCATAGTGTTAGGGTGACTTACTGATACCCAGCGTGCTGAATTTGGTGAAGTGTAAGGATCTGTCTTCTCCTGCATCCTAGTGGAATCTGGAGTGAGTGTTATGAGTGACATTGGAATGTTACTGGATGGAATGTTTGTGTATGACTGGTGTTCTCTGGAGGGGAGTTGAAGATGTAAGCCTGAGAGAGAGGATGCCGGTGCTTGCCTATGTGAACTGGAATCTACTATCTGATTAATATGACTCTAGAAACTGGATGTTATGCTTGGAAACATAATAAAGAAGTCACTCATCCATACCATGATGTCAGAGTCATTCTACCTGAACCCAGATTTCCACATTGGCGACGAGGATGCTGACTGTGCTGGGGGGACAGCACAGAAGAAGAGACAAGCACCGCCCCCCAAACCAAGGAAGACCCTCTCTCTCAGGTAAGGCGAGCGCTAAATGCAGTAGGCGCAGAAGGGCCTAGCGCCAAGGGCACAGGCGAAGGCAATAAGGAGCTGCGCCAAGGCCAGATGCCTGCTGGCCTGTCAACAGTTGGACAGGTCAAGCACAGAGAAAGTCAAGAGACGTTGGCAGGGCTGAGGGCCCATAAACAGTTTTAAGGGGTTTGGAAAACCAAGCTGCGGCATGGAGGGCTTGGAGCCCAGGGCAGTAGCAAGTGAAGAGGCCTGGGGTCTAAGTTACGCCTGGAAATATGGGAAGCCATGCTGCGCAGCTGGGGGCTTGGAGCCCAGGGCAGCAGTATTAGAAGAGGTTGGGAACCTAAGCTGCGCCTAGAAGTGACAGAGAAGTTGGATGAAGAAGCTGAAGAAACTTGTGGCTCATGTGCAAGGCGCCTGGAGCAGAGGAGGGACCTGATGGCCATTCCAGCGCTTGGAGGGGTTTGGAGCCTGTGACTGGGCTTATAAAGGGGCTCGGAGCCCATTTGCAGCAACACCATAATGAGTTGGAGCCCACAACAGTAGCGTCTTGTGGGGCTGGGAGCCTGTGCAAGTGGGTTTGCTACCTTCTGCTGGCATTGTGAATTCGTGGTTCAGCACCTGTGAGCTTTGACTGGACTTGAAGAGAGCTTGGAGTTTGTGATGTGCCTAGGAGGGGCATGGTGTCTCTTGCCGGATAGCAGAGGGGCAGTGTCTTTGCCTATGGTTTGGAGAACTGTGTGCTTATTGTTTTGGGAACTGCGTTATACAAGAATCCCCAGAGATACTTTTGACTTTAAAAGATGCTGCCACGAGGAACAGTAAAAGAAGAAAATTGAGTTTTGCTTTTGATGATTTTGGTTTAAGCAGTCAATTTTAGTTGTTGACTTATATGTCATTGTCATGTGAGGCTTGTTGATTAATTGGTCATTTCTGTGTGAATGAATTGGAGTAAATGGAGTGAAGGTAGAGTGCATGTAGTATCCGCTGTGCTTTCAATCGGTATTTAGCAAAATGATGATTCTAGGTCATTGGCGTGTATAACAAATTGTTTTTCACACAGATGGTCTCAAAAGTGAATTACAGTGTTGATTGACCAGGATGGTAGAGATACCTGGCTCAAGTTGATATGACACGTGTTTGCTGCACTAATAATTTTCTTTTCCAGGATGGACATTTTAGTTGAGAGTGGAAAACACTGATGTTTTAAATTCAAATGCTATGACTTGACTAATATTTTAATTTTTCAGGTGGATCGGTTTATACATGCTAGAGTTTTAAGAGTTTTAAAGTAGTGTGTACAATGTGTTATTAAGTGCAATGTTAGGAACATTATATGTGAAGATTATGTAATGAGTATAACGTGAGTGATTCTAGTGATATGTGATACACTAGTGGTATGTATGTAGTGTAGTACTCCCGGAGTTAGGTTTTTGTGTGAAGAGAACTTTCAAAACGGGCAAATGAGGGGTAGTGGGGACACTGAGTTTGTGAAGTAGTTACCCGAGTATTAGATATACTCAGCCTGGTTGGAAGTGGTGTGTGTTTAGGCACACCTGGGTCTTGTGATTGCAGGGTGTAAGGGAGTTAAGTGTGTGTTCTATTGTGGGATGTTGGAGTTAGGATTTGTATGAGAGGTCTGGGTGCCTCTATGTGTGGAAAGTTTAGTTATGGTATTTCAGTAGTCGGAGGTGCCTCTTCTTCACTTAGCAGAAAGGGGAAGGGGCATTGTTTTAAAGTGTGTCCCACGGCTGTGAGGACGTTCATTGGTGTTGGGAAGTTGTTAGCAGAATGTCTTTGTTTGGTGAGATTATGCATGTGCATTAAACGTGTAGGTGTCTGTGTGTGTGGGTGTTTTATATAGCTGTCATGCTGAGTTAGCTGGTCGTGTTTTTGATATCTCTAAGGAGGGGAGATATGTAAGGATCTGTCTTCTCCTGCATCCTAGTGGAATCTGGAGTGAGTGTTATGAGTGACATTGGAATGTTACTGGATGGAATGTTTGTGTATGACGGTGTTCTCTGGAGGGGAGTTGAAGATGTAAGCCTGAGAGAGAGGATGCCGGTGCTTGCCTATGTGAACTGGAATCTACTATCTGATTAATATGACTCTAGAAACTGGATGTTATGCTTGGAAACATAATAAAGAAGTCACTCATCCATACCATGATGTCAGAGTCATTCTACCTGAACCCAGATTTCCACATGAAGCTGTGGGTCATTGCACCTAATTTAGATTGCTGAAAGACTTAGTTTGGGATTACGAATCCCAGAAGCACCGGCAACTTTCAAATTGAAACGTCAGACACTTCAGCGCCGGCGCTTCGAGTTTCAAGCCGGTCTTGTGCCGCTCCTCGCCGTCCCGACGTCCACGGCCCAGAACTCTGGTCGTTTTTCGCCAGCTCTAATTATATATAACACAGTGAGCATGGGTTTTGAAGAAGTGGGAAACCTACTGGCCGATTTACATGACCTCCAACGCCTGGAAGTTATTCAACGGCACGTGCTGCAAGTCATGGAAGGGGGAAGGTTACAGCCACGCAGGGGAGTTGCTAGGTCTGGAAAAGACCCGGGGCTATGCTGATGTTGGAACTGTTGGGACTGGGGGCTATCTAGTCTTTTGGCTGTAGCTCCTGAGATTCTATCCGGGGCTACAACCAAAAGATCAGGGGCTATAGCCCCCTTAGCCCCCCCCTAGCAACGCCCCTGCAGCCACGTGCCGTTTTGTATTGCTTGTTACTGGGACCTGAACCTCCCTTGAAACAGGCACGTACACCTAAACGTGAGATAAAAAAGCACAATATAAAAAATGGCACAGACATTGAAAAACCTTCCAAACTGAGCTCCGACAAAAACTTAAAGGCATGCCTGTTGAACACGCGATCCCTGAATCAACACGCTATATGTATACATGACCTCTTACGGGATGAAAACCTAGACTTTATGTGTGTATCACTGAAACTTGGTTGCAGGACCCTATAGGCCCAACCTGCGCTATAGCGGTCCCAGCAGGATATACTATTCATTACACAAACAGAGACACAGGTAAAGGGGGCGGGGTGCTAAAGATAATCCAGAACTCACTTCTTATGTTTCCCACTGCATCATCTTGTCAAGGATGTGAAATACTACATCTGAAACATTGCTTGAATATAGTTCTTATCTATAGATCTCCTCTCACCTCTGAGTTCAATGACAAACTCACTCAACTATTAAATTAACTTAAGGGTCCAAATATATCTACCTTGGTTTTAGGTGACTTTAACCGATGGCGAGGGGATCCAAAGGACAAAGAGGTAATAAGCCTGGAGAAAGCCTTAAATAATATAAACTTCCAGGTTTTGAACTCCAGCCTTACCATGGCTAACGGCAACCAGTTGGACTGGGTCATAACTTACAACCTGGAGTCAAACAGTTATGTGACTACCCCCTGCATCTCATCTGACCACTACAGAGTATCATTCACACTGACCTTGCCTACTCCAGTGAAGAAATGTGCAAATGAACCAAAGAAAGTTCCATGTCAGAATTTCAAAAAAATTGAAAGATCCCAACTAGAACTTTGCATCAATGCAATTTCAGCTGACCTCAAGGATGAGGACAAATGCGAGACCATCATGCTCAAATATGATCAGCATATCACGTCTTTAACTGATCAGAAAGCTCCACGCCTTCTTAAACTAGTTAGACCAAGTAACAACCACCAGAAATGGTATAAATCTGATCTATCAACGCAAAAAAAAGAAAAAAGACAAAGAGAATACAGATGGGTGAAGAATCCCTCTCCCTGTAACAAGGATAGCTGGAAGGAAATTGAGAGGTCTTATAGAAGGAATATTGCAGAGGCAAAGAAGAACTACTTCAACGCTCAAATTCAGACATCCTTTAATGCCGCAGGCAAACTCTTTGAGATTCTCAAATCCATTGATAAGCCTGCTGCATTGGCCCCTACCTTTGTTCCAACCCAAGTAGAGTCTGAAAACACCCAGGCAGCTTTTACCAACAAGATCATCAAAGCAAGAGAAGTGATAGCTAGTGCCCAACTTAATAAGACCAAACTTAACCAACCACCCCTGAGTAGGTCAACTGAATACTCATACAAATTCTGCTTTAATGAGATCATGTTAAGGATTTAAATCGGGGATACACCCTGGTCTCAGCCTAGTATGCAGCGCACAACTGAAATGCTTATTCTGTTATATATAGGTTCAATATTTGAGAGATACACCACTCATATCACACACCCTTTTTGAATATGGACCAGGAACCAGGCTGGTAGGTAAAGGTAATATTTATTTAAAATTCAAATCAATCATCCACGTTTTAATATATGGGGCAGCAATCACCAATATGGTGACCACAACAAATAGGAATGTGAGTTTTTCAATTAAATTAACCCTTTAGCAACACAGATAGAAAACACCAGAGAATAGAGACACTTTTGAATGTTTGGAAAGATAGCACTCAAGTTAGGTTTTCCCCCTGCAATATTTCTCAACCCACAAACAATCAATTCTAAATAGGTATAAGGAAGCAGCAGGTAATCAGGAATGAGGAATCAGAAAATAAATTCTAATCCAACCTCCCCTCCCCAAACAAGAGAGAAAAACGGATTTGAAACCCTTGCAATGTTAAATTGACACTCGGAAATGGCTGAATAAAACAATGAATGTGTGCTAAAATCCTTAAATAAGTACACATATTTATGGGAGCAACACTGGAAAGTTACAAGCAATCATAAGCAATAGATTGAACAAAAGCATACAATTCGAAAAGGAATGGAAGGTTTAAAACACTTGATTGTAAAATGAACACGTGTAAAACTTTGCAAAAAGGCAAATTCCTGCCTGAAATTAACCAAACGGTTTTTAATAAAAACAGGTGAAATTCACTGATTTGGAGTGCGGTTTTAGATGGGGTGTAGCTGTAGTAGGTGTACAATCTGAAAGTGAAATGAGGTTTCCAGCTGGTAAATTGAGGGAGTTATGTAAGATCTAGTGAGGTGCGTTTTTGAGAAAATGAAGGCGCGAACAAGGAACAGAAATCAATTTTGACAAGGACGGTTTTACTCTACCCTAGGGCATTCAGGCTAGGCGACCAGTTTGAGACACAGTAAGCTCTGGGGTTGATCCTCGGAATCAACCTTAGCACCTCCGCGCCCGCCCTGGCGGACCCAGTCCGATCACCCGAGGGAGGACTAAGGGCTTAGGATTTCACAAGACAAAATTATTAAAGATATTGGTGCTAGCACAAGGAATCAATGCCAGGGTTGCAATAAGGATTCTGACAATGTTACAAGTTATTAAGGTAAGGATAGGATGGTTTAGAGATTGGGATAGGACAAGGCAAGGCAAGGTATGCTATGTTTCTATGGTTTCTATTGATACTCACAGTCCACTTTTAGTTTGGTTTTTGGACAGTCAGTGGTTCTGGTCGCCACACGGGTCTGGTCTAACACAGGGCAGCCGGACAAACTCAGCGGGACAGAGTCAGCTGTGCAGGGACTGGATACCAAAGGATAGTTCTTCTGGACTGGCAATCCTGGTTACTGGATAGTATAAGGCATCAGGATAGCAGGTTTGCATTTAGTGAGCAGCAAGCCAGGTTAAATTCAGGATGCTTTCCCAAAACACCACAGCTTCCCTTTGGTTATTGGGATAATTAAAGATTGAGGCCTAGCTGAAGCAGGATCAGCAATTTCTTGGCCTTGTGGTTGAGATCTTGTGTTTAGATGGATATATGCAAGATGAAGACAGGAACAGACAGGACACTGGGCAGGAAATCAGGACTCAGCCAGGAATCAGTGTTTAGTGTGTTGTCAGGGCCTCTTATTTATAATGCCAGGTGACATCATCACAGTATATGACAGGGCAGGCTTTACTACCCACACCCCTACCAATAGGATTGGGCAAGGGTAGTAATCTCCCCCTTGCTCTCTGCTGGTTGGATTTCTAAGGGAATGATGTCAGGTTTATGAGTTGAGTTTTACGATGTCCAGAAACTCCCACATTTACTGGAACTAAAATCTACATTTTGCCACAAACATACAGTTATGCACTTACAATCTCTTGGCAAATTATAGCTACAGGTTACATATGATGTGCAGCACAGATTAGTCCAAAACTCCTGTCTGTGCGACCTTGTTTTGCCTTTCTGAAACATTTTGGTAATTTTACACATTAAAGATTTGGCCTAAAATTCCACAATTCTATACACAAAAGTGAATTGTTCCCAGGGATGTATGTACAAAATTTGACATTTGCAACACAGATGCTTTTCTGGTAATACAACATATATCACCATTTCTGTCCAGAGTGTGTCACGACATTCTACCAAGTTTTCAAACACAGCCCACAATTCCACTTTTACGCTGTGAAAATTCCACATGTTTACCAATTTTGACAGCTGAGATGTAAGTCTTTTTAAAGTTCTTTATAAAATAGTCTTAAGACAAATGGGAGTCATTGTCTGTCATTTTTTCCCCGCAGCTAACACCAACTTGCAGTTTCTTCCAAGCAGGATGGGGGACTCTCTCTTAATTTAATATTTTATTGCCCTTCACACTTGACAGGTGACCCAGGACTGCTATTGTCCCAGCCTGGAGCACAGATGAATGTCTGATGAGCATGTGAACTGTCATTGTCCTAACCCATACAAAGTTTTTGAAGCTGGCAATTAGCACTTTTGGTGTCCTGGAAGTTTATGGTGTGCCTCTCTTCCTGAAGAAAGTTATAGGGCTGGAACTTGAACAACTGGAAGACCAGGTTTTTTATAAAGTTTGCCAACTCAGCCCAGTTGATTTAAAAGTCTTCATTTCCTGATTTCCGAGTTTTGATTTAACAAACCTGTGGAATAAAAATAGCCTATGCATGTATCATCATTAGCCACATAATCCCTTTACATTGCTAAGTAAGCAGGCCTTCACTCAGCAATTTACCTTGAAATAGGCCATTTTTCTTCAGTCAGCAAAGCCCATTTTACCACGTGTTTAAAAACTGCTAACATTTCTTTCTTCTGAATTCGATTTTCATCTCCAGCAAATTCACACACTGCCATGCAGCTATGGTTATTCTCTTGAATGCTGAAGTTGTTCTGCAGCATGGATACATTTAAACAGGCATGGCTCAGCTATATAGAGTCTTCTTTCTCTGAACAGCTGATTTTTAGATACTTTTGCAAAGTAAATAGATACGTTTCTCGTGTAAACTGAAAACAAAGCCCCTGGTTGATTTCTTTCCGAGCTAAAATGACTGGGCCTGTCATTCAGGAACTAGACATGGTTTCGCTAATGCACAATGACTTCTCCTGGGCATGGCCGGGCCTTTTCAATCACAGCAGTTTCATAGTACATGGATGGATTTAGCCTCAAAACAGCATTTTTAAAGGTTGGAAAAGGTGTAATTTTAAGGGGAATTTTGGGGTTTTCAACAAGGCAATGTTGCCTATTTCACTTAATTCAATGTTAAACGTTGCAGAGCACACTGGCACACTCCTGCGGTGTGTACTCTGTTCCTCCCTGCCTGAAATGTGTGTGGCAGGGTGATGCAGCCATTTTCTTTGGTGGTTGTAAAAACGCAATTTTGAGATCCTGGCACGCACAGGAGTTAGCGCAGCCATTTTGTTGTTTCTTGCACCAATGCAGCAAAGTGATGTGGTAAAGCACATCTGAGTGGGTCAATATATCCCACAGTCACAACTGAGAACATGCTAACCACGTTGGCCTCAATTAAACCATCCTCATGTGCAGAGAATAAACTTCCCCCTAAAATAATACTCGAGAACGCTGACATTTTTGCGCCATTACTCCCAAGAATAGTCAATGCCTCATTTTGGGACCAAATGGTCCCAGAAAACATCAAAAGGGTGACAATCACTCCATTGGTGAAAAAGCCCAATCTCGACCAACGAGAACCAGGGAACCTTAGACCCATTACCAATTGCAATTTTATTTTGAAAGTAATAGACAAGATTGCCACTGCGCAATTACAAGCATACGTATAGACCAATGAGAATTTACATCACCAACAGTCGAATTTTCGTGCTTCACACAGCACTGAAACTGTGATGCTTGACTTGCAGACTAAAATGTTGGGAATCATGTACAAAGGTAAGGCAGGTTTATTAATCTTGCTTGACCTAAGTGCAGCTTTCGAATTGCTTGATCACCAGCAACTGCAACAGGCAGTAGAGGCCATTGGTTGGTTGAATTTGTTCCTCCCGGATAGAATATCCAGAGTACACTGGGGTGACAAATGTTCGCATGAGTCCAATATCTTCTGCGGTGTCCCCCAAGGAGCTAATCTCTCACCACTCTTATTCAATCTGTACCTACGCCTCCTTTCTGAGGTTTTGGATAACATCAACGCCTTTTTCACCAACTACGCTAGCGACACTCAGCTAGTGATGGAACTGAGCAGGGATTATGATAAAGACAACCAATCAGGTAATGACCTTTATAAAATCATCAAATTGTGGATGGACCATAACTGGATGTGTTTAAATGGTAACAAGGCCAAGCTGATGGTCTTCGGCTCCAATCGAGCCGGGGCAAAATTATCATCAGAATATGAATTGTTCCTGATAAATGGCATACACATCAAAGTAGTGGGTAAGGTTAAAACCTTGGGTATGACCTTGGAAGCCTCTATGAGCTCAGATGCTCAAGCTATGTATGTGAGCAAAAATGTTTATACTACATCAGGCTGTTGAGAGCAATTAAACCGTGACTCAATGATGTTAATTGCACCACCGTAGCCAAAGCCACTATTCTATCCCGCCTGGATTATGGCAATGCACTCTTACTAGGTGCAAGTAAACAATGCATGACAAAATACCAACTTATTCAAAACAATGCAGTCAGAATAATGAAGCAAAAAGCAAGATCGGACCATATCAGCAATGCTAGAAGGGAGCTACATTCGCTGAGGGTCGAAGACTGTGTTTTGTTTAAATCTCTGACACTTACACATAAGTGCCTGTACAGAAAAGCCCCAGTCTACCTTAAATCTAAAATAATCAGCTACATGCCGGCCCGTACATTGAGATCAAAGGCTCAAGGGTTCATTGTAGTTAACCCAAACAAGAAAGCTAATGGCCTAGGTAGAGCATTTCCCAACCGGGCAGCCACTAGCTGGAACACTTCCTCTGCAATTGATATTGGAATCCAATCACCTTATTTTCAGAAAGACATTGAAAACATTCTTGTTCAAATGAAAATTGGCTACCCTAGTTAAGTGACAGCCCCTTTTTTTTGTCTTGGCTTGCCAAGTGTCCTGGCTCTTTGTGTCGTGTTTTCTGTCCTAAGTACTTGTCTTTTTGTGGCGCCCCGATGCCTCTGGGCTTTCGAGCGCCTAACAAATAAAATAAATAAATAAATGAGGGCCATCAGGGTCAGTTTGACAGTGAAGATGCAGGTGACTGGAGTCACAGTCAATTCGGGAGGTTTGATGCAGCGTTCAATGGGTGCAATTCGATTGAGTTGGTTTGTCTGGTGATTAAGATTGGCAACAAAGATGCTGGTGAATAGAAAGACAGTTCAAACTCAATGGATGCAGCGATGAGCTACAAAAAAGAGCTGATGCAATGATACACTTAGCTGGTGCAGTGAGGCAGTGAACTGGCTCGAGAGTGCAGTACTTTGGCTCAAAGATTATTCGAGTGCGAAAGGCAGCTATGGAGTGTACTGTTGGCTCAACAGGTTCGAACAGGTCCGAATCATGGCTCACTGCCTGATTTTGAGAATGGTGCAAATATAGAAAAGTGATGTTCTATGGCAAAACAACACTTTCTAAATAGCACCATATTCTGATGCAACATAAAATTGGCGGTCTCACAAGGAACCCCCACTTTCGATTAAAGTTCATGTCAGTGCTTTACGGTCTGACAACAGCCGTAGAGACCACAAAGTGCAGAGCAGCCAGTACATGCTCATTCTGCTCGTCCCAGCATTTCTTACAAAGAGTTAGAATTTGCTACTTCAAGAAAAGATGTTCCTTTAACATGACCTTGAAATGCTAATGCAAAATTGTGCCACAAAATGGCAGAAAAGTGCACTGTGAAACAGTGAATTGGTTAGTTTAAAAATATGCTTTCTTTCCACACATATTGGACACATATCTACTTTACAGAAAGTGCTACCGAGCGTCTGCAAGCTCGCCGACACTTTCTGTACTGTAGAAATGTGTCTTTGAATTTTGCATTTGGGCCTGAGGTGCACACCTTAACCCTACAGCGCTCCAGATGCACACTTTTTACATTCATGTTCTTGCCTTCTGCCACAACATCTTTCCTCCACTCCTACCTCCACCTCAGAATGGAGGTGAAAGGATCTGGAGGAAGGATTGTCATATTGCTACCTCGCATTTAGCACAAGCTCATAATCAGTCCCTCAGTCGTTCGCCGGAGAAAACAGGGATCCTGGCTGTCTTAGCTATGAGGTGCTGAGAGTCCCACTTCAGGGAATCTGGGACAAGATTAGTCCAGGCTCTCGGATCCCAAACACAGAGGAGTCTAGCACACATCTTTAGGGGTCCTTCAACACAATGAGATCCTGGGCAGCAGTGTGGCTGGCAGAGGGTGTGCCCTGCGGATGGGTAGCTCTACCCTAATGGAGCTTGCCTCTGCCTTTGATACTCAGTCTTCCTCTCACTGGCAGGAGGCTTTCAAAAGTCAACTCTCCCAACAGAGGTCCAATTAATTCTTCAGTCATTGTTTGTTCAAGAGTGAATCCAAGGAGGAGTGGGAGGCCCCTTTTTTATATGCAAAAGCCCAGAGGTGATTGGACAAAAGCAACCCTCCTTTAAGGGGTCCAAACCCTGTCCTTGAGACAAGTGACCTTTGCCGTTTGACATCACACCCAAAGTACTTTGTGCTCATGGAAGAGGAGGAGACAGGAAGGAATGAGAGATATAGAGATAATCAAGATGGTGGAATCTTCTTCAGACTATGCTGAGCTCCGTCTATACCAACTCTTTGCACATTTATCCTTATTCTTTTATACAGGATCTAAGATCTGGCACTTGGTTACTTTAAAAGTAATTAAGGCAGTAACCAAAATATTCTGTGACCTTTTTCTTAACGGTATATGTTAATGTAACTCTTGGAGTGAAACAGATCTCGGACTGTCACAGATAAAAATGCTAAGTAATGCCCAATTTGGTTTCAGTACTGTACCTGTAGGTTTTAATGGTTTTAAAATACATCTTGTTGTATGTCCTGGTTATATATGTACATGACATTGCTCTTATGAATGATATGCTATGTGCACTTTTATGGCAAATGGCCGAAATAAAGTATTTTTTGATTGACTGATTGCATCCTGCTCGTGAGAGGAGTTACCAGGCCTCACAAAGGATCAAAGGAGAGGCGCACACATTCAGTCTCCTGCCCTGCAAGCTGGCACAGCCAGGCTGTCTGATCAGAATACACATAAACCTTCCAAAGCTGAGATGGGCTCACAGTGCTGAAACATGAATGATGCCAATTTAATGTGGCTTTAATAATTATGAGGTAAGCTAGCCACAATACCTTAAACTCAGGTCTAGATGGTTATATTTAGAGTGTACAACTACCACCAGGAGAGTGACTCTCTAGTTATGTGGTTTGCGGAAAGGGGTGCATGTCTTGAATGCAGCCCCTGTGCTGAAGTTATTTTACTGTCAATGCAGCTGTCAAGAGGCAACCTGAAACCCCGGAACCTGCTCTGTGCCACTGGAGAGCAGGTGGTGCAGATCCGTATACTGCTTCAGCAGGGCACAGGTGTACACTATGCTTATGGCATGGAGTTGGGTAAAAGGGGCATCTGGTTAGCAGGCCGCACTTTCTGAGATATAATTACCTGCATCATTTCATTATTATAAAAATCAAAAATACCCTGGCTTCAACACCCTTGCCAGATGGCTATCATTTACCCCACCTCCCCACATGAGCAACCTTATCTGCTTCTTCCCCTCTCCATTCCTTACTCCTCACAAGCTGTCTCTCACATCTGCTTCTTCTCTCTTCTAGTCCCAGCGGTGTAATGCCCTTCCTCCTGACCTAAAAAATGTAACTACTATGTTAGCATTCCCCTTGATCTGTGAATCTCCCCAACTTTAAATATTGTGGCTGATTTTCGAGTCCCCTGTACTTTGATGGTGGTGACCTGTTATGCTTAAACTTCAGTGTAGACAGGTCCCACCACAAAATATTCCTCATTTGCATGACAGAGTGCAAAAAGGGTCCGTAAAAAGCGGTGTACATGATTGTACGCCGCCCTTTCGTACTCTGCAGTGCAAATTAAGTAAACACTGCCTGCCATGTGAGCATGGCAGGCAGCGTTTACAATGGAATCTGCCTGATTTTTGCAGGTGCAAAAAGCAGACGGACTCCATATGAATTCCCAGCATTTCCGCGGGCATGAAAAGCCATGCTGAAGCAAATGCTGGGGTATTTGTATGGCGGAGAGTATGGGAGCGGCAGAAACAGAGGTTACGTTTCGCCCCTCCTCTCTGACTTACAAATTAAGTGAAATGAGGTGCACCGTTAATTGAATGCGTAAAAGGCCTACATACTTTTCTGCTTTCAATAAATGGTGCACCAGAAGCAACAATTAACTCCATTGTATATTCGACTATCAACATTTATCTTCTTTGATATCTATTTGTACATACCAAAATGACTATGCGCCTGACTGTGCTGCCCCCGTTTGAGTTTTCCACTATGATTACGGCTCCATCACCTAGCCAACCTTAACAAAATCCTAAAAATATGTGACCTTTGCAAAGTACCCTGAAAATGAACAGTTCCACTCATTGTTATTTTCCTCATGTAAGTGTTTCTGATAGAAAGACTCAATAAATACAGCTCACTAAATTATCTTGTTGTAAGAGTGTGCATGAATAGGAAAGAGTATACAAATGGTAATCTGCCGTTTTAATGAGTGCATTTGAAGGAAATTTGTTTTTCAAAGATCCCCCAAGATTTGTCACCAAGCACACCGTAACAAACGACAGCAAGGCAAGATATTGAGGCCATTCAGAGGGTGTAATATTGGGGTCTGTACAGGACCACAGTGTAATCAACCATGTCTCCTCCCAGACTTTTAGTGACCCAGTGCGCATTTTGAAATATGTGATTTTTATTACATGTTTTCTTTTTCTTCTGTAAGGTTTTAGAGCATGCCTCTAAATTGGTGGAAAACCACTTTAAACAAATATTGCTGTAAACAAAAATATATAACCTACTTTGCTTAGTGTGAAGGGCACTGCCTGTTACCAGTCTCTCCTCCATTGTTTGCTCACTAATTCCGTGATTGGGGTAAAGTTTGCAGAGCTGGTTGAGTTAGCTTTCAGTAACGATGAAGGCACTGATAGAGAGCAATCAGAAGAGCATTTCACAATAACCGTCTGCTTTAAACAGCCCATGAACATAGCTAGTAAAAATAACAGGAGCCAAGTACTGGTTAAAATCTATTTAAAGCAGACATTTTTTATTATCCGAAGAGCAGCTTGTTTTCAAGACCTTATGATAACATGGTTAAATATTTTCTAGCGGGCACATCCGTGTAGATACACTATTGGGATCCCTATGATTGTCGAGGCCAGAAATACATAGTGCTAAATTGTAGTTGATTGTAATAGGACACCAGACACACACTAGAGCTCATATTTGCTATTTTTCAATAAATAACTATTTTCGGCTGGGGCCTCCCTTTGGAACAGCCTCCCTGCCACCTTGAAACTTGAGGAGAACCATCTACGGTTCCAGAAGCACCTCAAGACCTTCCTCCTAGCCTCTGCCTTTGCCCGTCTTTTCCCCTGCTGATTTGCTTTATCTCTCAGCACTGTGCACCTGGCCACCCTCTGTCCTTCGGGCCCAGGTACCTGCTCACCCTGCCACCCTCCTGCACTGCCTCCGGGCCACCCCTTGCACTGGGGCATGTATCTGGACCCATACAGCCCCCCACCCACTCTTCTTCTGCACTTATCAGA
The DNA here is from genome assembly GCF_040938575.1 of Ambystoma mexicanum. NCBI lineage: Eukaryota > Metazoa > Chordata > Amphibia > Caudata > Ambystomatidae > Ambystoma > Ambystoma mexicanum. The sequence continues at coordinate 598,894,464 of NC_090932.1, forward strand.
TACACCCTATCTAACTAAACTAGCACTTTACCACTTGCCGGCTGCACTGCCACTGTTTATCACCTTTATTTATTCATTTTACTCATTATTATTTATTCTGTTCTCTCTTCTGTTCTGCACTTTCCAATTTCTCCCCCCTTCCATGCACTTTCCCCCCTTTCCCTTCCCCATGCACTTGCGCGTTCTCAATGTCACTGTGCCTAGTAAAATCGTTATTTTTGTTCTCCCCTGTTCCCCTCCCTTTGTCTGGTCGTGCTCTGAAACACTTGTGTATGAGTGCGATATAAATAAAATATCATTTCATTTAATTTCTACCTATTAGTGTAACAAGAACAGCGAATTTAATAAACCTAATGATACAAATTGATTACAAAAATTAGTCACACCATGTAAGCTGCGTAAGCGAGGGCAAGCTGTAATTAGAGGAGTCAACACCTTCCGGACCCCCTTCTCCATCATAGTCCTTACTACATGAACTCTGACAGCCATCCCAGAAAGGCATCCACAAACATTCAGCCATTTTGTCAAATTCTTTTGAATGGGCTTGCTGCAGAGGTCTATGATGAAACTCCAGCTCACATTAATAGGCCTCCGCCACTCCCATGTCATTTTCCTACAGCCTTCTCATGACAGCATGTCCCCTCCTCACCACTTGCACTCAGGAACACAACAAGAAATCTTCCACTGCCATACTAATTTAGTTGGCTGCAGAACACACATAACTGCATGCTGGCTCACATTTAGGATCACTTACAAAGAGAGTAAAGTCACATACCCAACAGTAATGGACCCCAACACCCACTCAGGGACCATAGAAAGCCTTGAACAGCTTGGGTGTCTTGCTCAGCACAATGCCTTGTTCACCCATGGCCAGTTTAGTGTGTTAGCACTTACCTTCCTCAACCCTTCTGGTCTGTGTCTTCCATGAACTACATCTGGCAGATTTCTTCCTCCAAAATGATCAGGTGGAAGCAGTGCTTGTGGTTTGAAGACAATTACCTCTTCCATGGCTTCCCCTTGGGTCACAATCAGCTGCACAACTGCCAACCACATGGTTTGTGCGGCTACACTGTGGTAATTTTCCCTTCAGGTGATATAATCTTCATGTGAGTTGGAGAGGCCATTCAATCAAAGGGATCCATAATCCATTTTGATCATCCACAATGCTTGGAAGCTATACCTGTTTTGGCAGTGTGAGCACATCCACATGGACACACAAGTGTCAAAGGGCCACCTAAACTGGCAGCATAAAGTAACACTATGTAGAAGACATAGCAATCTGCAGAAGTGAATCGGCAGAGGTAAATGAGCTGTCTCCAGAATCCTCAATTATCCCAGTCCTGGAAAATATACAACCAGACACCTAAACGTGTGTACACATCCTCAAAAAGAGACCCAAAACATCTCCATAAAAAATCTTCTTTTACAAAATGTCTACCCACCTCGCCTCAAGTAGACACACAGTGTAAAACCTACTCATCCACCACTGATATAACGAAAGCAAACATGCAATGCCCTTGCACGACAAATGGCAAGAGTTAGCCATAGTTTTTCTACCCACACCATTGAAATACTTCCTTTCCTAATGGCAAAATAAATGTCCACATGGCCATATGGGCAAGTAAGTGAAAGTAAGGCCATCTTGCCTACCTCAAATAACCCCCACTATGAATCAACATCACTGACAAAATGTACAAAAGAAGTGCCATGCCCACCACAGCCTGCATAGTTGAGACGCCAACCTACGCACACCATTTGCATCAATGAACTTCATGCCTGTTCAGCAAATCACTGAAGGTGCTTAGCAACAGTAGTGTTGGTTAAACATATGGAAATTGTGCAACTCTCAATGTGTCACCTGACCACATTAACTATTGTCCACATTTGAACAACAGCCAGTCAGCCATCATACAAACCATCACACGGACCTGAAGTATGCACACGTTCCCCTACACATAGGCCAGTACCACTATGAGAGACAGAGTGTGCCGTAAAACTTCCTCAAAGCCATAGGACTAACTCAATTGCAGATCATGTGATGACCAAAGATGCACATGCACAAAGAACCACAAATACACACTGTGATGCTGGAAATGCCCTTTGGAAGGACAGGGCCTCCTAGTCCCTGCCCTACCACGTATCTGTGTTTTTTTGTCTGTTTGCTACCACTGAGGCACAGCCTGGAGCTCTGGCAGAGCAGCTCTTCATGTTTTCCTTTTGGTGAAGAACACCCATGGGATACCTTTATGGCACCTATCGGGGGGTGATGGGATTACATCCTTGTACCCCTTCTGTGTGTTTCTGGGCACCTGTGTGTTTCCCACAGAGCAGTTTATGGGCTGAAGGCAGTTACATGCTGATTTGGCAGTGACTCTGAGTGTCCTCCATTTTTGGGACACCCGGGACCCAAGATGGCCACTGTAGCCTCTAGGTTTTGAAAGCAAGCGTCCCCCATAAGGTAGTAACCCCCTCAGTGCGAGGCAATACAGGACACACCCCAGGAGGGAATGAGACCAGGACCAAGTGAGGGTGAAGTAAAAGGGTTTTATATAAATTGGTATAGTGCATGCAAAGGACTCTGCAAGCTCCGAGAGCGCTCTGTCTGACAATAGCAAAGACAGTCATATTTATTACAAAAAATACGTCATGCATCCTGTAAGCTATAGGGGGCACATAGTCTCAGGGATTGGGTGGCGTTGACTAAACCATAGGCAATGCATCGAAGAGCTGCTCCAGGATTGGTGGACATCTGCGTGGTGCCAACATGGGGTGGACGGGTCAGCTGGGGTCGTCTGGGTGGAGCTGCCATGCCAGACGCGGTCTGTGTCGATGATTAGTGGCTGCACTAACACTTTGCCCTTGTGGGCACACATACACACACAAATCACTTTATACAATTCCAGTTGTCCTGCAAATCCTACAATGCGTTAATCTAAGATCAAATGGGAGACAGGAGAGACAGCATGCAATGTGAAGCTTCACCAATACATCAGTGTACAATTACTCTTGACCTAATGACCAGGTCTCATAAGTCCAGGTGTCTTGTCAGAGGGCACGGGGTAAACTGCCTTGTCTTTCTATTCCGTTAGATGTGGTGAGGGATTGTTTTACGATATGTTAGTACAGGGGTGAAAAACTGCCTCTATGGCCCGTTAACTTGGGGTGAGCTGGAGTACTATTGGATCAGTAAGGGCACATATCTTGCCCCTCAAAGGCGGTGGGATTTAGGACCAGGTAGCACATAATTCACTTGGCCAAGCCATGGCGGCCTCTGACATGGGGGAGGTAAATACTTGAAGCGGGTCCAGCAGAAATGTGGGGAGGTGAGGCTGTGCTGTTCGAGCACCAGCAAGCCCTGGCGGACCTTGGCGGGAGGATGGGGAGATGGCCTTGTAGCTCCAAGCGATTCTCTATTCACTGGGCTGCACATTATACCATAAGAGGGGACAGATGCTAAAGTTAGTAGCATTAGGATGACTACATATTTCTATCGCTTACAAATTCGTATATTTCTTCATTCGTAGCAATGGAGGTTGGCAGTTGCACATGCGATACATAACGTTAGTTGAACACATACTGATAATTCATAGGACAGACAGATGAATAACAAACATGAGGTAGCGTCAGGTTGGGTCGTGTACTCAGGAGCATGGAAGCAATATGTTTGTTTATATTTTCGAACCGATATTCTGATATACTCCAAAGACCATCTTAAGCATGAAGAGCATGCTAAGGCAGTCTTACAGCGGCTACGTGAACACAAGCTCCTGGCTAAACCCGAGAAATGCCTTTTCCATATCTCTACTGTTCACTATCTAGGATTTGTCCTTAGTCCAGAAGGAATTGGAATGGATCACTCAAAAGTAAAAGCCATACTATCCTGGCCTGTTCCAACTACCGTGAAACAGATTCAATCCTTCCTGGAACTTGCCAACTTTTACCGGAAATTCATACCTTCCTTTTCTGAGATAGTTCAACCGATTATTACATTGTTGAAAAAAGATACTCCCTTTCTCTGGACAGCAGCCCAAGATGAAGCGTTCCAACGATTAAAGGCAGAGTTTACACAAGCCCACATCCTGGCTCAACCTGACATCAATCGACCTTTCCTAGTGGAGACAGATGCCTCTAACTACGCCATAGAAACAGTTCTAAAGCAGGAATTCGAGGATAACTTAGAACATCCCATTGCTTATCTTTCACAAACTCTAACTCCCAGCGAGACTCATTATTCCGTATTGGAAAAGGAACTGTTAGCCATCCGTCAAGCCTTCACAGAGTGGCGTCATCTACTTCTGGGAGCAAAACCTCCTGTTCAGGTCTGTACGGACCATCGGAATCTTCAAGTTTTGCAATCTCTGTAATGTAGGAATAGTCGTCAAGCACGTTGGGCCTTCTTCTTTGCCCAGTACTAGTTCCAGATCCATCATGACCCTGGAACACAGAACATAATTGCTGACGCCTTATCCCGACGTCCCGACTGTGAAACTCTTAAAGATCGGTCCTTCCCAAAGATGTTCCCCCACACAATTTTTGTAGCCCAAGCAATCAGCCTCCTGGAAGACATTCGGATGCAAACCCAGTCCTCTGAGATCTGGAAGGAATTTACAGGGAAGAATCGATGGAATCTTAGAACAAAGGACGGGTATCTGCTCAAGGATAATGGCCTGGTCATTCCCGCACAGAGACTACAACAAAGGATTATAAATCTCTGTCACGATACCCTTCACTCAGGACATTGTGGCATCACCAACACCCTCCGTCTAATACAAAGACAATTTTGGTGGCCAAAGATGAAAGTTGACATCCAACTGTGCATCCAAGCCTGTTCAGTCTGCAATCAAAACAAACATGATAACAAGAGACCGGCGGGTCTCCTACTTCAACCTACGCTACCAACAAGGCCCTGGGAATTCATCCCTACAGACTTTATTGTGGCATTGCCACCTTCTAGGGGATACACGACTATCATGGTCACCATTGATTTATTCACTCATATGGCTCGTTTTACACCATTGTATAAACTACCATCTTCCTCAGAACTCGCTGGAATCTTCCTGGAACACATATTTCGACTTCATGGACTTCCTTCCAAGATCATATCAGACAGAGGACCTCAATACATCTCTCAATTTTGGAAACACTTATGCCGTATACTAGGAATCCAACGCGCCCTCTCCTCAGGTTATCATCCACAGATTAACGGAGCTACTGAACATGTGAAACAAACCCTAGAGCAATATCTTCATTGTTTCACCACCAAGGTAGAGGACGATTGGTCACTCTTAATACCTGTGGCTGAATTCACCTACAACAATTCAGATCACTCAGCTATCAAGACCAGCCACTTTTTTTGCAGCCAAGGATTCCACCCTTTGGTTCTACCTTCCATTCTCCCACATCCTACACCAGTACCTACAGTCGATTCCTGGAGTGAAACTCTCATCAACGTACACAAGGAAGCCAAAGAACACTTAGAAAGGGCCCGAACTAACACCAAGCATTATGCATACTCCAAAAGAAGACCAGGACCTTCCTATGCAGTGGGTGATAAGGTCTGGCTATCTTCGAAACTACTGCCTCGACATTTACGGCCTTTGGCTCCCTGGTACTATTGCCCCTTTTCCATAAAGGAAATCATAAACCCAGTGGCCTTCCGACTCAAACTACCAGACTCCTGGAAGAGGATCCATCCAGTGTTTCACACGTCTCTAATAAAACCGTACGTCCAGTCCTGCCGGACTGCCCCAAGGTCTACCCCTGTAATTGTCGATGACCAGCTGGAATATGAAGTGTCCAGAATATGTGACTCCAGGTACAGACGTGGTCAGCTACAGTACCTGGTTGAGTGGAAAGGGTACCCTCCTAGTGAACGCACCTGGGAACCAATCTCAAACCTAAATGCCCCCAGATTACTCAGAAGGTATCATCTTATACACCCGAGCAAACCCAGAGGGACAGGCCTTCGGAGGAGGCATGCTGTCATGAACCATCGGACGCGTCCTTTTTGGACTTCCTGGTCCCTGACACATAGGGGCTTGCACTCAGCAGTACTCCCAATATGGCCGTCAAACATGGAACGTTGTTTACCAGCTTCCGCGTCGGACGCACCACGTTCTATAAAGAAGACACGCCCCCGCGTGTCTCAACGCTACCGCTTGAAGTGGTTAGACATGTGCTGTCGTAGTTTGCTCTCGCTACCTTCTTTGATTCCTGGTTCCTGGCCCCTAATTTTCCCTCCTCATTTCATTCCCTTCCTCTTTATTACCTCTTGCATCCCGGATCTCCGTGTACCCGTCTCTGAGTACACTCTTCATCGTTTTCCAGGACTTCCCGGACATTCTGAACGTTCCAGGAGTCAGAACGCTGAAAGCACGCTGGAACCTGAGGACATTCGCACAGGGTTATACAAGACCCAAACTGTGTGCAAGAAGACTCCTTCAAAGATCTCCAATAAAGAACACAGACAGGTGAGAAGGGGGGAAACCTGTGACAGTTCGTGTCTGGTTGCTCGTGAGAACGGACCTTCAGCGGATCTGCCATGGGGTGGAGGCGCGGGGGAAGTGCATGGCTCCCTGTCCGCAGTGAGCAGGGGCCAAGCTACAGCTTTCGCATGCGGGCTATTTCACTTGGGCTTTGGTCAGTACATCTAAAATGGAGTCTTGGCGTTTTCAAAATGGCGTCTATGATACGTTACACTACGGGTCGTGTGGCCTTATGTGTCAATCAGCAGCCATCCTGCCTCCCGGGCCCAGGTGCATGGGGGGCCGCTGACGAGCCACAAGCCTCACGTAGGTGGGCAATGTGGGGGAGGGGGTCCTACAGACCTATCCTCCCATACATTTCCCCCTTTCGGTACTTAAGTAACTAATATTGTAACTCGCCCAGCCTCTGGCGTTCCTTCTCGTTGGCAACCGCTTCATCCCATGCTGGTGTTCCCTTTATTGGCATCCTCCTAGCATATTCATCCGGTGTGCAAGTCATATATATACACCCCCCCATCTCCTTCAAGATCTACCCATACCTCTGTGTATCATTCTCGTTCTCGGGGCTCTTTTATTGTGGTATGGTACAATCTGTCCACTATATCCCCATCATAGTATAATGGCACCATTCTATACTTGGGTTCAGGGTCCTCATCTGTTTGCACTTGTGCTTCTTGCACGATCTGTGCTGCTCCTCTAGCGTTGTCACCTTCATCATTGCACCATTAGGCACTGCGTTTGTGCAGCATCAAAGACCTAACTGGCACACACAAAAAATCATGAGTAAAAATACCACGATGGGCATCAACATTTTGACTGTCAGCCCCAGCCAGGATGGTACCCAGGAAAAAATGTTGTCGAACGACGTGCTGACGTCCGCTCCACCTTCGTTCCTCATTCGTTCCCCCAGGTTGTGCACCGCTGCAATAACATGTGATAATGTGCCATTGTCCGCATCTTCAGAAGGTACGAATGTGCAGCATGCGCTCCCGATTTTTCGGCAAACACCTCCATCCATCGCCGTTAACAGGTCTAGGACATACCTGTTCTGCATGGTCATTAACCTTAGGGCCCTTAGCTCCACCTTGATCACATTGAACCCTTCTTCTATGTCATTGCCCAGTTGGATCAACTCCCAGTGCGCGGTCTGTAGCCATTTTGCGTTAGCTCGCGCCTGGATACTCGGGATGAGGGAGGCGAAGAACGTTTCAGTGGAATTAAATAGCCGGTACTTGTCAGGAATCTGTGCCAACAGGTCTGAGGAGGCTTTGGATAAGTAGTTGGACGATCTCCGCTGCCTTGATATCACATCTTGCGCGTTGCCCGAGGACAGGGCATACATGGCGGTTCTTCTGTTGGTTGTGTATTCTGTGCATGATGGGCAGCTGGCACTCCTTTTGCTCCGTCGATATGGCTCTCCGGGATTACCATCAAAGCTGAATGCAGTGTTGCCAGAGAGCATGTGCCCCTCCAGGAATGTGAGAGGTGCAAGTATGCCTGTTTACCGCAGACCCAGTAAGTGTCCATGAGTGCTGCTGTCCCTTTCTTCATGTCTGGGATAATGAGTGTCCGATTGCAGTTCTTATTTGTACCCATGATGTTTTCCCCTCGCCATGGAAGCACAGTTTGTATGAAATTTCTTTTTGCAATTTAAACGGTTTTTCTGTGCCGGCTACCCAGGTCAGTTTTGTGATGTGTTCCTTCCAAACTGGTGTACAGGTTTTCTCGATCCATTGCAGTTTTTCTCCCAGCTGTCCTCGTAGCGCTTCAGCCTTGCATGTTATTACTTCATCTTTCCACTTATTAAAAACAATGTCCCTTTAATCACAAAAAAGGTTCTTTTAAACATATCACTCCTTTGGTTCTCGAATAGCAGGTTTTTTTGTTTTGCAGCATTTCAAAAGATACTGCATGTGCCTGGAAGGTGTTCTTAATTCTTCATAGAGTGAGATGAAGGAGACACTGGGCATCTGCAAGAGGCAGTTCTTTAGGCAGCAAGACCTTAGGCGTGCCGGAGGCATGAGGAATCAGGGAACAGACATAACAACTCTCATTAGTTGTCTGTTTAGCAGTGGAGCTCATATCCGCATACCATTTATTTGACTGATGTGGATGTCTAGGGTCTTCTATTGTGTCAAGGCCCAGGCCAGAATACTCGTCATATTTTTTCCTCCCCACCTCCCTCCTTCTGTTGCTGCTTCTAAGGTGGCTTTTCGCATTTTTTGCTGCTTGTGGTATTATGGTATCATGGTCTCTCTTCCCACGTCCCCCTTTTCCCATTCATCATATAGAGCCAAGAACCTTTCTGCCATCTCTGCATTTTCTTCCTTCCTATTTATAGGGGGGCCAGTTCTGCGGATGGGTTAACTTCTGGTGCGGACTTTGTGGCGGAAGTGTAATATAACCATGATATAACAGAGGGGTTATAATCATTTAAACCATAGACATTGTATTTGGATGCATTATATGGGGGAGTTGGGTGTGGTGTGTGGTCGGCCTGTTGTTGGTATCATTTGGAGGCTGTACATGAGTAGGGTTCATATCATAACCCCATATAAGCTGAAATCCATCCCATATCAAATAGGCCCCCTCTTTAACCATTTTTGTTCTATTCCCCAGATTAGTTCCATTCCTTCCCCCCTCTTTCATATCGATAGAGATGAATGCAATAAACCAGTAGACGACAAGGCCAAACAACATTGTAAAAAATAAAACAGTGCACACAAACAATCCGCACTCATACAAGTATCTCTGTAAATCAAAGTTCTCATTAGTATTTCTAACTGCCCTAACGTTATTCGTTGCGGGCTGCCCGTTCGTTGCCATGGTTGGAGAGAGAGAGAGAGAGAGAGAGAGAGAGAGAGATCCATAAACCCATTTAGTTCAGTTTACTTTCTTTTTATCATGCATTTTTTGGTTCATGTGTGGGGTGTATTCGTTTCTTTATTCTCTTCCTCTATTGTGATATTTCTGTCGTGGTTTGTACTTCTTCGTCTTGTTCTGACGTGACATTATCATAAGCTTTTCTTACATCTGTTAAATGTATCAAATATCTCAGGCCCTTCACCTTTACAGCTGTCGGTGTGCAATACACTACCTCGTATGGGCCGTGAAATCTTGGGGCATTCCACCTACGCACAAAACTTCTTACGTACACCATTTCTCCTGGCATTAACTGACCTATGGTTTTTTTTCTGTGGTTCTTATTTCCTCATGTCCCTCCTGTTGTGTAAACGGTGGTGCAAGCTGTCGTGCTATCATGCGGGCTGCTCTGGTGAGTTTTGTCAGGTATTCATTGAATTCTTCACCTAAGACATTGGCGCTTCTGTGGGTGTCTGAATGTCTGTGGAGTGGGGAATGTGCTGTGTGCATGTGCCTTCCTGTCACCATTTCTTGCGGTGACAGATGGTGGTCCTTGCTGGGCTGATTTCTCAGCTCAAACAAGGCCAAAGGCAGACAGTGCACCCAGTTTCTTTTAAGGGAGAAACACAATTTCGATAACCTCCCGTTCAGGAGGCCGTTGATTTTCTCAACTACGCCATTGCTTTGCGGATGATAAATCGAGCATAGTTTATGTTTAATTCCTAGCAGAGCTGTAACTTCTTTGAAAAGGTCATTGACAAAATGTGTGCCATTATCCGAATGAATCACATCGCAAATTCCCCAGCGCGGGAATGCTTCCCTCACCAAGAATTTTGCAGCGATCTTGGCATCTGGACGTGCACAGGGCCCTGCTTCGGCCCACCTTGAAAATGGACAAACTACCACTATCATGTACCATGCTCCATTGCACCTTTCTCCCATATCTGCATAATCTATATGCAGCTCCCTGAAGGGGCCTGTTGGTTTTGGTATTGTTCCCCGCAGTGTCCTTAAGGTCATTCCTGAATTGTATATCTGGCATGTTGTACACTCCATTGCCAATTTTGATATCTGTTCCTGGAACAAACCAATCTTCTTGTATCTCTGTGGCGATATGTTGCTTCGCATTGTGTGCTGGAAGGTGTAATTGTTGGAAGGCTATTTCTAAGAGTTTGACTGGCATCACCACCTTTCCGGTGTTATTTTGACGCCATTAGAGATCTGTTGTTGACTGGCTACATCCCCTCTTCTCCCACAGCTCTTTTTCTTCTTTACTTGCTCCTTCCTGTAACTCTAGTATTTGTGACACGAGCATGGTGTTATAACCATCTGGGAGATCTTCCTCTACTCGTTCGGGCATTAAGTACTCACCTGTCCTTTCTTTCACTAGATAAGAGGCTTCCTTGGGCGCAGCATCTGCTGCCGCGTTTCCCAAAGAGATAACATCTGTGTTGGTGGTGTGGGTCTGGCATTTCACTATGGCTACCATGGTAGGGTCTTTCATTGCCTCAATGAGTTCCTTCAGGAGCTCTGCATGTTGTACAGGTGATCCATCGGCCCTGTGGAACCCCCTCCGTCCCCACCTTGCCAACCCACCATGAACAATAGTGGTCATATAAACTGAGTTCTTGTAGATTGTGACTGCACACCCTTTTGCTGCATGCAATGTTTCAATTAGTGCTATGAGTTCTGTTGCTTGAGCTGAGTAATGGGCAGGTAGGCGCTGCTTTATTATCACCTCGTACTCACCTTCTTCCAACCTTACAACAGCTATCCCTACGTGCTTTTCACCTGTGTCTGAGTTTATTGATGCTGACCCGTCTATAAAAAATACTTCTCCTTCATTTAATGCATTTTCACTCACCACGGTGCTTTCTTCCTCCTCCCCCTTGTATGTTGCACAATCGTGTGCCTGTCTGTCTTCCAATGTGTATGGTTCTGTGATGAATCTTGCAGGGTTCACTGTTTTACATCTTACTATGTGTATGTTTGCACTAGACAGAATTATTTCATATGCAGTGGCTCTTTGTGTTGCAAGCTTGCTCTTTGATCTTTCCAAGATTGCAAATATGGAGTGTTCCACAAACAGAGTCACGGAGCACCCCATCACTATTGTTGCACTTTTTTCTATGGTGAACGCTGCGGCTGCGAGTGATTGCTCGCAAGCGAAGTGTCCTTGGATTACTGCGTCCAGCGTGCCACTGTAATAGGCTAGGGGCTTGTGTCCCAGGGATGTCTTTTGTGTCAGTACTGCTTTCATGAGGGTCCCTTTACAGTGGGAGAACAGGTAGAACTTGCGCTCATAATCTGGGTTTGCGAGCACTGGTGCACTTGAGATCAGTTCTTTGAGTAATGTGAAAGCATCATTTAGTTCTGTGGACCATTGTATTTCTGTGTTTTCTTGTTGGGCTTCTTTGAGTCCCTGTAATAATGGTCTTGTATATGCTGGGTAATCTAATATCCATGCTCGGCAGTAATTACACATGCCGAGGAATTTTTGCATTTCTTTTACTGTTTTCGGTCTTCCCACTGCTGTAATGGCAGCTACTCTGTCTGGTATTATTTTCTTGCCATCTTGTGAGATTAGTTGTCCCAGATACAACACCTCGCATTGGCAGTACTGCAGTTTACCTCTCTCAACTTTGTAGCCTTTGTGGGCCAACAATGTCAAGAGAGCAATGGAGTCTTTTATGCATTCTTCCTCATTTTTTGCGCAGATGTGTAAATCATCTACATATTGAATAATCACACTATCTGCTGTCATATTCCCTAAATCGTCATGTAGGATGCGGTTGAATGTGCTGGGGCTTTCGCAGTACCCCATGGGTAACCTGCAGTGCTCGTATCGTTTTCCCCCCAATGTAAATGCTGTTAAATATCTGCACTCTTCTGCAAGTGGTATTGAGAAAAAAACATTTTTCAAATCCACTACTGTGAAGTGAGACGCACTTTTTGGGATGCTGCACAGGATGGATGCTGGATTAGGGACCAAAGGGAATTCTTTTTGGATGACGTCATTGACGGGGTGTAGATCTTGGATCATCCTCCACGCCCTGCCTTACCCTTTTTAATCGGGTAAATGCAAGTATTACATGGCGAGTTCGAGGGTACTATTATTCCTTGGGCCATTAATGCACTGATTGTCTCTTTTATCCCTTCTTCTGCTTCCCGGGACAAGGGGTACTGTTTTACCCTGGGTAATATGGCTCCTGGTTTGAGTTTTATTTTAACTGGTGTGACCCCATGCAGTAGTCCTACATCGTGAGGTCGTGTGGTCCACAGGTTACTGGGCACTGATTTCATATCATCATCAAAAAAGGAAGGAGGGGCTCCTACCACTGCCATTAGTTGTACTGGCACTTGTCTTTCCTGTATCATGATATCACATGGTATTGCTATTTCCCTTATTATTTCCCCATCACTTTCTGAATCAGTAAAAAGGTCTTCATCTGATAGATCTCACAATGCAATGTCGGCATTGATGCACAATACCGTGCGCCATTCACAGCCATGTTTGTCCATTGCAATGATGGCTATTCTTTTGGGTGAGATCTGAACTGCATGAAAATCTAATGACATCCCTGTCCTGGGCACAATCTCTGGGCGTACTATGAGTCAGAAGATGAACTCCGCAGGCACTCTCCATTCTAGATTTTTCAATTCTGGTACCACCCGTGCCAATGTTTTTAACCCTTGAATGAACATGCCAGGGTCCACCGGTATGCTGCACACTTCCGGTGCTGTTGCTCGCGCGTGCACCACCAACATTACGCGCATAGGGCAGATCCCTGGAGTCGAACAAACTATACCTATAAGCCGGTCAAGTGGCAGAGCGAGTAGAGCACTCGCTTTGACATCATTGCAGAGTCTGCTAACGCAGGTTCGAATCCCGGAGGGGACAAACGCAGCCTTTCATCCTTCCGAGGTCGATAAATGAGCACCACACACTGTGGGTAATAATAAGCAGCGCTCAGATACCTGAGGGTTCGTAGCGCTATATAAATGCCAATTTTTTTTTATTATACCTCTTTCTGTGAATGAGTTAATTGGAGACTGTTTATAGTACAATAGGGGTGCCCTTACTGTCTCCCCCCCACAGTGACATCTAAATCTTCTGTATAAGGAACTTCGACAACAGCCCCAGAGAACCCCTGCGTCTCCAATTTACGATTAGATAGCGGAAACCGGCCTTCACCCAAACAGGATTTCTCAGCTCCCGAATCCACCATAAAGATGAACTGTTTATTCCCTATCTGCGCCCCCATCAATGGTTCCTCTGCTGCATTGAAGGTCGTAGATAGTACAGGACACGCAAGTGCTCTCTGTGGGCTGTCCTATGCTGGGTGTCTCGTGGTCCCCCCTTGGCTGAAGACATTACCTAATGCTATTGCCACTCCACCGTACGGTGCAGGTGCACCGTTAGCCGTTGTAGCGAAAGGATTGCCCTGTGTATATGACATATGTTTGCGGGTGCTGCGGGGGCTGTTGTACATTATGAGGTTGTTCCCTTCATTGTTCTAGGTACCCTTGCTCTTGTTGCCCTTGTCCCCCTCCCATGGGTAATCCATATGGGCTTCCCGGGTGGGGGTGACCATAAGGTTGATCATCTTGGTACATATTATTTGGCCTGCTTCTGCATTCTCGCGAGAAGTGTCCCCACCTACCACAATTCCAACAGTTCCCTTGTCCCCCTCTAGGACCTTGCCCCCCATATCCGCCATTTCCCCCATACCCTTGACCACCCCCTCTGCGTCCTCTGTACCCACCTCGTCCTCCGCGGGGAGCCCACGCTTGCCACTGCGGTCCTCCGTACTGCTCCTGTCTATTCCACTGTGTCTGCCCATTGCCTGCCCAATTTGATGCCATCCTCCCCTGTATCGCTACCAATCCTTCCTCCTCCTCTGCTTCCCTATCTTGGGGGAGTGCTGCTACAGCTGCGGGACCTTCACCAGTTTCGTTTGTACAAACTTTGCCTCGTCTGCCAACCTTTTTTGTGCAATTTCCTTCTCTCTTTCTTTTATTCTTTTGCAGTGGTGAACTATTATGCTTTGAATTTCTGGCCAACCCTTCGCTTCAATCTCTGCTATTTTATCGAGTGCTTTCTGCACTGGAGCCCTCTCTTTATTATAAAGTAGAATAGGGACTTTGATTGGTCCCAGGCCGTACCCGTCTCAGCTCTCCACATCTCCTGCGGTCGAAAAATTGAATCCATAGCATCTTCCCCATCATTCATGGTACATTGCATCACTGACTGTAAATCGGGTGTGTCTGGGAACGTATCTCTCAAGGCATTCCATACTGTCGCACGTACTGTATTAAAAGAAGCTCCATCATGGCGGTCACAATCCAGTGTTACCCCCAGGAAACCAACCTTTGCCCACACTCTATCTGCTTGGTCACCTACTGTCGATACCAGCAAACTCTTGACATCACTTACCGCTAATGGCACCCCCAAGGTATGCTTCTCAAATGCATATATCCACTTACTTGCTCCTCCCGATAACGGGGGCAGGGATTTTAATACATTTGCCTTGTCCATCTGAGCCCAGGGTATGTAATTTGGCCTCACACCTCCTCTATGTATCAATGGGAGCTGTAGTTTGTTCTTGGCTCCTTTTCCTGTACTCACCTTCGACCCTTTCCTTCCCAATGCGGCCAATCTTCCCATCCTATTCCGTAACCTCCCAGTCCATTCGTCTTCCATGGCTCTTCCCAGGGGTGTCTCATCCAATCTTTCTAACCTACCTCCTGTTGCTGCTCCCAGACTTCCATTTTCCTGCTCATCATCTTCGATGTCACACCACAGTTCTTCCATTCCGCAAGTGGCCATCCTTTCCTTTCCTGTGTTTTCTTCGAGATCATGTGGTCCCAGTTCTATTATTCGAGTTGGTTCTTCCTGAATTCTAAATAGTATTTCCCCCTTCTTCCACCCTTCCTCAGAAGCCCAGTCGATCGTTTGCACCCTAGGCGTTTGTTCTGTTCTTGCAACGCTCATTCCACTTTCTTCACAAATATTTCTTATCCTAGATAACTCGTCTCTGGCCATTGAGAGCCTAGAGTCTAAATCTTCTGTTAGTTTTTCAATGTCTACTGCAGGGGTACTTACCTGTCCACTCTGTCTGGGGCACTCATATGGTGGTGGTGCAGTTGGTCATGGGGCAGCTGTGGGGGTAGTGGTAGGCACATACGTGGGATCACTATACTCCTCGGCAGGCACTGGTTTGTTTAGGAGGGGGTACAGCTGTGTTAACTCTGTTGACCCTTTTTTTCCACTACCTTCACCTTCATTTGCCACCAAGGGAGTGGTGGTAGTGGTGGGTTGATCGGGCGCTATGTCCTTCTTTTTGAGTGGAGGTACTTCTTCAAACAACCTCCACAGATCTAGTATCTCTCTGCTATTATGAAACTGCTTTCCCTTGTATTTTATGAATATACATGTGGCTACCATGTCCAGGACACTTTTATCAAAAGACCCCCCTTGTGGCCATACCTGGGGTAGCCCTTCTCCTTTTAATTCCGTGACCCACTGGTCATGGTATTTGTTTATACGTTCTGCATAAACCGGTAGATTTTTACAAATGTGGGACAGGGGTGTTTCTGCCCCCATGTTATACTCTCGTTGCTCACCTTCCTGTGTTATTTGTAACTGTCACTGTTACTCACGTGCGTGTGTGTTTCTTATCACTAACAATTGGTCAATGTTAAAATGCTTGTTCACAATACTACAATCTTAAGTCTTAACGGGTCACACTCACAATGACCATACTACAGAACCTTCTAGTACCATTAATGCAACATTATTTCTTTACAGTACAACTTTCTGAAACAATAACTTAGCATATGCAACACTGAACAGACAGTCAACAAACGTTTAACATACAACACATAACAATGACCCTCCCTTCTCTTGCCCTGCGTTTTTTTGTCCTTGACAAGGCTCTCTGACCCTCACCCAATTCTCCCCCTTTTACCCTTAGATGTTGTAGTACTTTCTCTAATATCGATTCACCCAGAATAAATAAGAAGAAAAAGCAGTTTCTAATGTATACACTGTGTCTCCCTTTTCACAGACACCTTTACTTTTATTTTTCACTATTCAACTTATTCCCAGTACTAGTCAAGATAGCACTATGCAGCACCACCTTCTAACCCTTTACAGAGCTAGGTTCCCGTCTTTATCTTCCCTTTCTTTCTTCACCTTATTATCCTAATGTCCATATGCAGAAAAAGAAAATAGTATTAATAGTTGAAAGTACCCGTTAGCTGACCTTGTACAATCTGGCTCCCTTCCCCTTCTCCTTTTATTATCACTCGCACTTAATACTCACGTGCCCGTCTTGATCCGAGAGTCGCCGGACTGGGTCCGTCCAGGCAGCGCTGCCTCACACTCAATGGCCGCCCCGCGGCTCCGGCGAGCGGTACTAAAAGGTTTTTTGGAGCGGGACCCGTACCCTTTCAGCCTAATGCGTGCGCACGTCTAAGCGTACCAGTTGCCGTAGGCGGGCAGCTCTCTTGATCGGGCACACCTTGCGTCTCCAATGCCGCCTAGAACTTCTTGTGCCAAAAAGGGGACAATAAAAAAAACAAATCACGCCTTCGGGGTCACCACTGAAAGCAAGTGTCCCCCATAAGGCAGTAACCCCCCTCAGTGAGAGGCAATAAAGGACACACCCCAGGAGGGAATGAGACAAGGACCTAGTGCGGGTGAAGTAAAAGGGTTTTATATAAATTGGTATAGGGCATACAAAGGACTCTGCAAGCACCAAGAGCGCTCTGTCTGACAATAGCCAAGACGGTCATATTTATTACAAAAATACGTCATGCATCCTGTAAGCTATAGGGGGCACATAGTCTCAGGGATTGGGTGGCATTGACTAAACTATAGGCGATGTATTGAAGAGCTGCTCCAGGATTGGTAGACATCTGCGTGGTGCCAACGTGGGGTGGACGGGTCAGCTGGGCTCGTCGGGGTGGAGCTGCCAGGCCGGACACGGTCTGTGTCGATGATTAGTGGCTGCACTAACACTTTGCCCTTGTGGCCACACATACACACACACATCACTTTATACAATTCCAGTTGTCCTGCAAATCCTACAATGCGTTAATCTAACATCAAATGGGAGACAGGAGAGACATCATGCAATGTGAAGCTTCACCAATACATCAGTGTACAATTACTCTTGACCTAATGACCAGGTCTCATAAGTCCAGGTGTCTTGTCAGAAGGCACGCGGTAAGCTGCCTTGTCATTCTATTCTGTTAGATGTGGTGAGGGATTGTTTTACGATATGTTAGTACAGGGGTGAACAACTGTCTCTATGTCCCGTTAACTTGGGGTGAACAGGAGTACTATTGGATCAGTAAGGGCACATATCTGGCCCCTCAAAGGCGGTGGGATTTAGGACCAGGTAGCACATAATTCACTTGGCCAAGCCATGGCAGCCTCTGACATGGGGCAGGTAAATACTTGAAGCGGGTCCAGCAGAAATGTGGGGAGGTGAGGCTGTGCTGTTCGAGCAACAGCAAGCCCTGGCGGGCCTTGGCTGGAGGAGGGGGAGATGGCCTTGTAGCTCCAAGCGATTCTCTATTCACTGGGCTGTACATTATACCATAAGAGGGGACAGATGTTAAAGTTAGTAGCATTAGGATGATTACATATTTCTATCGCTTACAAATTCGTATACTTCTTCATTCGTAACAATGGAGGTTGGCAGTTGCACATGTGATACATAACGTTAGTTGAACACATACTGATAATTCATAGGACAGACAGATGAATAACAAACATGAGGTAGCGTCAGGTTGGGTCGTGTACTCAGGAGCATGGAAGCAATATGTTTGTTTACCTTTTCGTTTATAGCAAAAACTAGTTCAACACACTTGAGGGCCGTCACACTTTTAAAACGTGTTTCACTACATTACACACAAGTATTCTATGTATTGCTTTTCGCTTTATCCTTTGTACATTAGCAGCAATCATTAGTTAGCCCAATGTGGGATCTATCAAGAGCTTTCATTAAACCTTCAGGGCACATGGTGTCTTGCAGCGGGCAGGGACCATCCTCGCTTTAGTAACGTTATAAGTTTCATCCCTTTCTAACACCCATTTTATCATTTACAAACAACTCTGTGAACCGCTGGAGTTTGGTATGTGCAGTTAGCACTTCATCTGGGGGATCTGGGCAGGGGTTCATGGAGGGAGGTCATAGACACCATATATTTTAAATGTTGGGGGTTAGGTGCAGGATCGAGGCTTGTTTAATTAGGATGGTTCTTGTTATTTTCCAGACTCTAGCTACAAGTCAGGTCACTTCTAGGGCAGTGATGTACTGTGGAAGGTAAACGATACAGTGTTTGTTCTGCTACTTGTTCGTGTCTGGTTGCTTGTGAGAACGGGCCTTCAGCGGATCTGCCATGGGGTGGAGGTGCGGGGGAAGTGCCTGGCTCCCTGTCCGCGGTGAGCGGGGGCCAGGCTACAGCTTTCGCATGCGGGCTATTTCTCTTGGGCTTTGGTCAGTACATCTAAAATGGAGTCTTGGCATTTTCAAAATGGCGTCTATGATACGTTACACTACGGGTCGTGTGGCCTTATGTGTCGATCAGCAGCCATCCTGCCTCCCGGGCCCAGGTGCATGGGGGGCCGCTGACGAGCCACGAGCCTCACGTAGGTGGGCAATGTGGGGGAGGGGGTCCTACAGACCGATCCTCCCATACAGTTTCTATTGCCTTTACACCTTGTTACTGAAAGTCCTGAGAAGCCCCGTCTCTGTCCCTTTCTTCCTGACTGGCTGCTGGGTGGAAATACCATATATGGCTCTGTGGCCGCATCCTGTTAGACTGACTGGAGCCTTCCCAGTGGCTGTGTGTTGTGGGTACCCCCTTTGGGGTGGAACCTGTATGAATGGAGTCTGAAGTGAAATCACATTCTGTGTTGTGGATGTCTGGTTTTGGTTGTATGACATAGTGCCCGAGACAGCACTTACTGGAAATGGAGTGAATGCAGTGTAGTGTGCTGAAAGGCTGGGTGCTTATTCCAATCGACATTCTGCGTTATGGGTATCTGGGTGGAATGAATGTCCTGAATGCCTGTGAGCCTGATTGGCTGCCTGCCTGCATGAATGCACTTGTGAATGATTGGCTGCCTGAGCCTGGCACATGTTGAGTGAATGGGGAACCGATGTGTACAACTGGGGACCTCTCCCTTACCAATTTGTTCAGAAACAAATCTTGAAATTTATGTTCAGAGGCTGAAGTCGAAGCTGAAGCAGGAAGCTGTTCCCTGGAGCCCAGCTGGAGGAAGAAGTCTGCGGCTGCATTTTCTTCACGTAACCCGGAAGCTGCTGTGTTCTTCCAAGGACTGATCCAAGAGAGAACCTGGATAGTAGACCTCTTCCCAAGCTACGAGGGACCATCGTGAACCTGCTACTCTTTATCAGAAGTACCCTGGAAGCCAGTCCTGTGTGCCTGTCATCCGGAGAAGGGGTCTTCGTGAGTCCAGAAGAGAAGTGCTTGGACATCTTGAGTCGAAGAAGTCGAGTTGTGTCAACAAGGGTCAGGAAGAGTGTTTGTGACAGCTGGAAGCCAGATTGCGGTCAACCGCCCAGGAGAGGGGGTACCCTGGCATAGTGCTGCTTGATATCCAGAGCGGCAAAAATTCCACCTGCTTAAAGAATCCTTCAAGGGACATCCCTGACACGACATCTGACCACTTCTTCCCACCGAAGAAGATTCCAATTTGCTGTGTGCAGTGGAAGGTCCGCCGGTGGGTTTCCTACCACCAAAATCCAAAGAAGACATCCATAGGGTCCAGCCTTGGTGAGGGTCTGTACTCCAGTTCTGTGGTCAAGTCCAGGTTGCCAGAAGCCACCCAGAGATCCATGCTGTGGCTGCACCATCAAAAATCCAAAAGTTGGTGAACCGCACAATCCTGATACTGGACACCTACTTCTGCCAGTGCACCCGCCGCCACTGAAAGGCATCAAAGTTTCACAGGGGTTTTATCTTCTTCAGTCAGGCCTTTCTGGAATAACACCCGTTCAATGGACACCACCACAAAGACTGAAACTGCTGCCTTTTCGAAAGCACTTGGTTCCTCTTTTTCTCTTGGCCTCGACAATCTGAGCAACTCCTTCTTTCAAGGGGGGTCCATCCTTCAGGGGTCCCGTTGAGTGAAGCCAAGACACTCTGCCACTTCACCTGCAAAGGCACCAAAAGTACTGTGACAGGTAAGAGTGTTTTATAGCCTCAGGAGATGTTCAGGGGTCCCAGAGTCATCTTGGATCCTGTGCTCCTGTGGCCTTTCAAGTACATTGGGGTGGTAGAACCTGGAAAAAGAAAGCAGGGCATTATTACATTTTTTTGACTGGGCTGTAAAATACAAGATAAGGTACTCTGTAACTTTTCCATTACAGGTTTCCCAGGTGGGGGGAGCCTCACCAGTATTGCTATTTGAGTCTTATGAAAGTATACCGCCTATGCATACTTGCCAACCCTACCGATTTAGGTGGTAGGATACCGCTTTTTAAGCAGTCCTACCGCCTACTGATTTTGTGGCAACAAATACTGTTTCACAGAGCAGTAAAGTGAAATTGGCTTTGCTTACCATTGTAACTTTGTAGAGCCAGCACACACTATCTTACAACAGAGTGCTGGAGGGGTTACTTAGTATCTCCTGTGTGTAGATCCTCATGTAACATTTTTTATGTTACCCTTTCCTCACTGAATAGCTGGTGGCAGTGGTTTTGTTTGAACTACCATGGTTTGCCGCGTTCGCGGCTCCAGTAAAGCAACCGCGGGAGCCATCTTTTTCAAAATGGCGCAGAGCCATCTTTGGCAAAATGGTCCCCAATCTTTTTTTTCGCCATGTCTTTGTGGAAAGGTCCTTCTAGTGATTTTCTCTGAGCGCCAAACCAGGTTTGGTCTCTTTGTTCATTTCACCCTTGGCGGGATTCAAGAGTGATGCCCGCCTCTGGCTCCAGAGTGTTTGGAGTTGGCATGAAGTGAGGGAGGTGCCCAAAATACCCCGTGCTTATTCTCCTAGGAGACCCAAATGCACTCTGTGGTGATTGGCTGGCTGACTGTCCGGCAAGGATAGCCACCCTGCTGGGTGAGTGACAGCTAGGCTGGAATGAATGGGAGAGAACTGAATAAAAGGCAAGTCTTTTGGCTTGGAAGGCAGAGTCGACCACTGGACGAAGGAGCCGAAGAAGAGCTTGAAGAGGACGCCTGCTACAACTCCTGGACCATTGCTTTGCACGGTGAAGCCCTGCTGCAGTGTCCGAAATGCCAAGTTTGCATCGACAGAGAAGCCCCTGCAAGGACGACTTCTCCCTTTGAGTTGTTGGGACCAATCAACTCCAAAGTAAGCCACCTGGACATCTATCTTGGAGCTGGTTGAATTTCCACAGAGTTGCTGCTGGAAACCGTACAGCCAGGCAGAGGAACACCAGATTGCGTGCGTTGCTTTTAAGCTGGCCTAGAGTTTTTGGAAGATCCTCCGGACTCCCAAGAAGCAGGACTGACCAACCTTGAGCCCCCTCAACAGAGTGCGGGAAACCAGAAGCAAGGAAAGCCCACCTCAACATCCAGGAACCGTGTCGTAGCTATTTGCGGCAGTCACGAGGAGCTGAAACACGAAACAGCCACTGCAAGTGAAGTTTGCCGGTTGCAAGTTTTGACCATCCCAGTGCATAGCAGGAGTCCCCCAACATCCTCCCTCTTGTCCCCACGACTGAGGCCCAGGAACAGTGAGATCTGCAGGGCTGCACAGGAACAGAAGTCATCAGCTGCATCCTTTCTTCATTGCTAAACTACTGTAAAACAAGTCTAAGAGAATTTACCTCTTGCTGTAGAAGTGCTTGTAACTTCCACAACTCACAAGTCTAATCAGCTCGTGGCCCTACATTTGATTCTTCTTTTCATCAAAGACTCCTAAGAACTTGTGAAAAGACTTTTCCATTTAATTACCAGAAGTGCTTCATCCTATACAAGACTTTTGCCCATTGACTTTGGCTTAGCCTATTGAATTGTATGACTGTTCTGAGAGGATCTAAAAGTGTTTGCCCTGCTTATGAATATTTGTGATCCCTTGTGTTCTAATAACCTTTGCCCTTTACCAACTTTTAAGAATGTTCTGAATGCCAACAGTAAGATATTAATGTCCCCAGCACCCTTGTTATTGAAGTCACCTGTGGGTGTAGGTTGTGTCTGTGGCCCATCCCAAAAGGGTCTTTTCTGATTTAGAAACTCAGAGTGTACAGTATTGAAGTGTAATTGTGTGTTAATATTCTATTGCTCCCTTCTGAAGAAGGCTTTATAACCGACTGATAAATAAGTTAATAATTGTTTATGCAAGAAACCTTGAGTGTAAGAGTTTATTTGAATACCTGTAGTTGTGAATCTTTGTGTTACTCCACTGGAGGTCACATTTCCCCTCTTGAGATAAGCCTGACTGCTCAACACTCTACCAAAACTGTGTAGTACAAGCTTATACCAAAGGTTGGGTTGCCTATACCGGTAGTCAGAGTTGTTTGTAGTGTTCCCAGAGGGTACTGCATACACACCTTGCCTAATAGGAACATACTTAGGATGCAAGAGTTGAAGGTATGGAGGCCCCAGTCCCCAAAAGGCCTTGTAGACAATGCAGAGGGTTTTGAACTTAATCCTCACAGCCACTGGGAGCCAGTGCAGAGATTTCAGTCCTGACGAGATACAATCCCTGGGCTTGAGGCCAAGGACAAGTCTTGCAGTCTTGTTCTGGATTAGTTGCAGAGGGCAGAGAGTGGAAGCAGGCAGATTTAGAAAGAGGCTGTTGCAAATAGTCCAGCCTAGAGAGAACCAGAGCTCTGGAGACAGTGAGCTTCTGGGGGAAGGAGAGGAAAGGAAGAATACCTCTGAGGAGGTGCAGCTGGTATTGTGACTTCTTAGAGACATCAGAGATGTGAGGAGAGAAGGAGAGTGTGGAGTCGAAGATGACCCCAAGGTTTGTAGCCCCCCAGGTGGGAGTCGGAAGAGGGCCAAGAGAGGCCGGCCAGAGAGTGACAGGAAAGGAGGGAGCGGGTGTGCAGATGAGGAGAATCTCAGTCTTACTGGCATTAAGACAGAGATCATTGGCAGCACACCGTTCCTGGATAGCAGACAGACAGTCAGAGATGAGTGAAGGAGAAGAGGTGGCTGAGTGTAGACTGAAAATGAGCTCGGTGTCATCCGCATAGCACTGGAAATTTGGGCAGAGAGTGGCAATGCAGTGGCCAAGAAGTGCCAGGTATTGGTTGAACAGCCAGGGAGAGAGGTTAGAACCCTGGGGAACACCACAGGTAGAGATAGAGATAGAGGAGAGAAAGGCCCAAAGTTGGACCTGGCAGAGTCGATCAGAGAGGAAAGAAGTCAGCCACGCCAGTGCCTGACCGGTGATACCAAGGTTATCACGAAGACGGTTGAGCAGAATGGCATGGTTGACCGTGTCAAAGGCAGAAGAAAGGTCAAGTAAGATGAGGACACAGGGGGTGTTGGAATCAAGGCTGGAGAGCAGGTCTTCACAGATGTTCAGGAGAGCGGTTTCCGTGCTTCTGGCAGCTCTGAAGCCAGATTGATGGTCATTAAGACAACCAACAGATTCAGTGTGGGGATTGAGCTGGGAGATGGCTAGCTTTTACAGGAGTTTGCCCAGGGAAGGAGTGATGGAGATTGGGCGATAGTTAGCCAGGCAGGATGGGTCGGCAGATGGTTTTTTAAGAAGAGAGTGCACAAGGGAGTGCTTCAGGGGGGATGGGAAGACTCCAGTGGCGAAAGAGTGGTTGCAGAAGTTGGCCAGAGCAGGAGCCAGGGAGTCAATGTGATCCTTGACGGTTTTGGAGGAACAGGGATGAACCGGTTTTGACAAAACTTTCATAGATCGGACTTGTTTAGAAACCTCATCTGGGAGAACAGGGGAAAGGCAGAGAAATAGGGAGGATAGGTGGCTGAAAAAGGGCCAGAGGAAGAGCATGGAGTAGAGTAATGAGGGGGAGAGGAAGAGAGAGAGGACAGGATGTACTGAGTTTTAGAGATGAAATGAGAAGCCAGAGCCGTGCAAAGGGCCTGGGAAGGGACAGTAGAGGTAGAGACTGCAGCAGGATTGGCCAGTTCCTTGCAGATTTTAAAGAGTTCGGCTGAGTTGTTAGATGCCGCAGAGAAGCGGGCTTGGATGTGAGCTCTCTTCTTGGTGCGGCCAGAGAGCCGGTATTTCCCTTCGAGCAGACGGCAGGACAGTTTGTCAGGGGATGTACCTGAAGCAAGCCATTTCCTCTCAGCCACCCTGCACTTGCGTTTGAGGCTGACAAGGTCTGAGTCGTACCAGGAGTTGCACTTGGCTTTGGGCTTCAAGCGGATCCTCATGACAGGGGCAAGGACATCGAGAGTATCAGATATAGCACAGTGGAGCATGGAAAGGGCTGTGTCAGGGTGTGAGTCAGCCAAAGGGGGAGGGGGCAGTCAGAAAGTGGCAGCGAAAGCCTCAACTGACACGCGCTTCATGGGTCGGATGACCAAGAAGGTGGGTGGCAGTGCTGGAGTTGGCTTGGCCTGAGGGGTGGATAGAGTGAGCTGTGAGGAAAGGAGAAAGTGATCACTCCAGGAGAGAGGTGTGATGAGAGGGATAGAAAGTGGAAGGTCTGAGGAGATCAGAACATCCAGAGTGTGCCCTGCAAATCAAGAAAATACCTTGGCACCTTTCAGCTCACCCACTACATCGTCCAACGTTGGCATCAGGTGCCATTCCTGCTTTATGGCGAGGTTAGGCAACCTCATGTCCGCATATGCATACAGCACCTGGCTGTTTGGGTTTGGTCGCAACTACGATGCCGGATACCCACAGGGTTCGACCGTCTACTTTTTCAATGATGTCTGCGTCTACTTGGCTTTTTATTCCTTTTTCCACTTGTGCACGTAGATGAAAGGGAATGCACCTTTGTTTAAGCGCCATCGGATGTACAGTTACATCAATATGCAGCTTGATGGGTTCTCCTTTCAACTTTCCAACTCCCTGAAATATGTTGGCAAACCTTTCAATTATGTCCCTGATGTCTGCCTCATATACTGAGAGCGCAAAGTGAACAATGTCTAGTGCCTCTGATGCAGTGCAGCTCAAAGGTGTGTGAGGTGTCACGACCCACATCCAGAAACCCTCCTGGCAAGCCCATGGGCCAGGAGGGGTCTTGGCTCGGGTCTCCAACAAACTTAGGCATCCTTTGCCTAGGCCCTCTTGGGGCCAGTCCTGGCACCTTTGGCGCCAGGCTCATACTTAATAAAGACTTGTGTTTAGGGAACTACTTTATTTCAAGTGCTAGCCAACATGGAGGCATCCACATAGGTTGGCTCCTTGGAACCAAGCTATGCGGTATAGTGTTTTGGGTGTGGTAGCCTAGGAACTACTTTACCTGGACTACTTTCTTGAAGCTATTTAAACTACACCCAACTTGGATAACACGCTTCGTGTTACTTTGCAATCCTGCAACATGACGCTCATCGTGTTCAGCTGTACCTGCGAACCTCGGAAGAACAGCATCTGTAAAGAGACAAAAGGACATTGTTAACAACAGCAGCTTACCTACTTGTCTACTTACCACATCAAGGCGCTCTTAATACGCCTATGGTCTAGGGCCAACAGGTCTAAAGCCAGTGGGTAGCAACACTGAGCACCAGCTCTATTGTCGTAAAATCTTCAGGGTGAACCCCTTGATGTTAAGGGTATGCTGGTGGCACATACCCCTTTATCTCTCTTTCTTGTTTAAAGAAGCTCTTAATACGCCATCATTTACCGGCGAGACCCAATTCAGCCAATGCATCATATTGGACTTCTGCGCACCTAAGGAACAGAAAAAGACATTATTTAAACCAAGTAAGGCATGCAAGAATAACAACAATATACAACAGCAATAAGACCTACCTGAAAGACTCAAAACGGGCTGGCATCAGTGAAGTAACTAGATCGCATTCGTCCACAAAGGACAACCCGCCCCTGCCAAGAAGGCAGGACGGAGAGCACCCCTGAATTAACAACAAGGTGAGGAGAGATCCAGAGGGGCTTCAGGCATACGGGGTGGTGGGGGGTTGCTTACCCCAGTTGCCCAGTCTTGAACATTGCCCACCTGTATTCCAGGCAAAACTTCCCCACTGGTCACACCTGGGAACTGCAGAGAACGATACCAGAGTCCCTACGGCTGGGTGGCGTGCCCGTGGATACCAGGTGAGCGTAACATGAGGGCTGACGTCAGTCACGAAGAATCTTGCTCTGATGTTGTTGTCGTGCGTAACTGGAGCTGTGAACACTCCTCTGAGAGGAAGTGGTTGGGCTCCCCCAAATGAGTATATCTTTGCTTTTGTCTCCCCCAAGGTCGGTGCATAGCTCTCAACTATTTGTGCTGCAAAGGCGGGTGAAATCACCCGATTTTGTTTATGGCGGGTGAGACGCCCATTGGAATGAATGGGCATGCAGGAGGGTTGGCGGGTGATTCAGCCCTTTACAAGGCGGGTGACACCCGCCAAAAGTGTGTGAGTTGAGAGCTATGCCGGTGGTCCAGGGAGTGTCTCGTAATGATGTGATGCAAGTATGCATACTGATGCTCCTGTATGAATCAGGAATGAGGTCGGAGTCTCGCTGATGTTGACCGTGCAAGTGGGTTTCCGCCTTTATTTTTGTCTTCAAGTCAATGTTTGATATAAAGAACAACTCCCCGTCCTCCTCCTCTTCTTCTGTGATGTCCAGACCCTGGAGCTCCTCTGACACCGTGGAAATGCTTTTTAGCCTGCGTGTCGTTGGATTAGACGCTCTACTCGGTCCCCTGGGGATTGCAGTTGGGGCGGCAGCCCAGCACATTCTGGCAAAATGACCTGCAGCTCCACTGCACCCACAAACTCTTCCTCTTGCCGGACAATCACTCGTGTGCGGGCAATCATATCCGCACTTTGAGCAAGCCTGTGAGACATCCGACTTCTTCTTGGGCCGCCGCGTTCGAGGCGGGCCAGCATTCACTGTTCGTCCAACTGCGCATACCTCCTCACTCTTCACTTGTTTGACTGCGGCATCCATTTTTGTGGCACGGCTATCAGCAAGCCCATAGGACCTTCCCATGTCCTGGATTTGCGTTAGTGTGAGCCCCGGATCATTCCCTCTTCATTCTCCCATCAGCACGTGCTCTCAGGCTGACGTAGTCTACCGCAGAAGTGGTCTTCATCATGTTGCTTTTCACTACACATCACAAACCACTCAAAGTCCTGGTTAGCAAGTTGCAAAAAATGTTCCTTGAGTGCGTTCTTCACAGCCTGATACAAGTCAGCAGTGGGAGTGAGAGATTCATATATGTGCTGCACCTCTGATCCTGCAGCATATAGTAGCGTTGCTACCTTTGCGTCGTCGTCTGTTTCTCCTGTGGCCTGAAAATATATTTCTAATTTCTTGATCCACAGCAGAAATTTTTGGCTTAGCTTCGATGGTGGGCCTGACATGTCAAACTCTGCCATTGTCATGACCCTTGCCCCTGGCCCTCACTGGCAAGTCAGCCTTCCAGTTAGGGCCAAGTCAAAGGCCTTAACACCTCATCCAAGACTCTCTTGGAGTCAGTCCTGGCGCCTTTGGCGCCTGGCTCATAACCATCATGAAGACCAACATTAGAATGGGACTATTTACTTGGGACTATTTAACTTGGGGGGGTTCAGCCAACATGGAGGCACACAAATAGCTCAGTTACAAGGAACTGAACTATGCGGTCTAGTCTTTTGGGTGTGGCAGGCCTGGGACTACTTTACCTGGACTACTTTGGGTGTGGCAGGCCTGAGACTATTTTACCTGGACTACTTTACCTGAGACTATTTAAACCACACCCAAACAGAAGAACATGCTTTGCGTTATTCTGCTCTGGGCAGCGTAACGCTCACCGTGTCCAGTTCTTTGATGCCAGTTTACCTGAAACCAAGGACCTGCAGAGAGAGAAAGAACACTACGAAACTTACCTGGAACAGTATCCTGTCTTCAATCCATCGCTGACTTCAGTTCCACTCACCTGAAGGTACGAACTCCATCATCCGGCACCGCATGCATCCTGGAATACCATAACCTGGAAAGAGGAGAAAGAAAGACAGCATTAGTAAGCGTTTACTCATGTTTCCTCCCGAATGAAGAAAGCCACACAATTCTTACCTGGGTAGTCATCTCCTGGTCAGTATCATTGCTGGAACATTACGGTGCTCGGCGAGGAACATCGCAACCTGCAAGGAGAGAAAAGACACAGGTTAGCAATATAGAAGGCGAAATAGCGCCGCGCATCGCGCATTACTCACCGGACAGCATCGCGCACATCGCGCATTTGCCTACCTGCCCATGCTCATCTTCAAACTGCATGACAACACCAAAATACCTTTCCATACCTAAAAGGAAAGAAGCAAGACATTATTATTCGAACTAAGAGGAACATAAGAACTGCATATAAAGACTGTAAAGCAGAAAACCTACGGAGTCGCAGCAGGCCTGGATTCCCACAGGGGGGTTTGCACCAGTGAAGTAACTTGGTTGCTGCTCACCCCCACATCTACGGGTCCCTGCCACGAGGAGCAGGACGGAGAATCCACCTCTTACAATATTAAGTTGAGGAGAAGGCCCAAGGGGGAGGAAGGAGTTGAGGCCAAGGGAGGTGGGAAAACAAAGACAATCTGGTATTGAATCCAGCTCTCCTATATTGCACACCCATCTTTAACCAGAGGCCTTACCAAGGGACCGGGAGACGGTTCGAGAGTGCAAATCATCCAACCAGGGCTGGGTGGCGTCCCTGTGGATACCAGGTGAGCGTAACAGCCATGGGGGCCAGTGTGCTGTGTGACTTGTTGTCTAGGCATCTTTCTGAGTTGTGTTGATGCTGCAGCTTCTTGAGTGTTGTCAGTTGGGTCATTCATGACCAAGGACCGCACAGGCACCTTACACTTTGAGTGAAAGGCTGCAAGTCTGCCTAAGTGAAGGTGTACCAAGGGGGCAGCACACACTCGAACTACCTCCTGCAGGGTTGTGGTGAGTTTGGGTATGACACAGCGCAACCTGCCCCTCCTCCTTGGTCCACTCACTAGAAGAGAAGGGCAAATAAATGTCTCTATGCTAGAGAGTTCAGCCACCATGTATCTCTCAGCATTTACTCTGCCCTAGTGAGCACCATGCAGTGTCCATCAGAGCAAACCACAGAGCGTTGAGCTTGTGGCTTGAACAGAACATTTTTTGTTGTTGTGAAAAATAACAGGTCCCACAGATGTTTTCTGGTGGCCCCTGTGGCCTTTCTGTAAGGTAGCCCTGGTGGGCTCCCAAAAAGTGCTGGATGGCGCACAAGCACCCCACGTGTGGGGCCGAAACCATCAACAGTCAAAATGGCAGTTAGGAAACTTCCTGCATGGGTGGCGTTCCTGGTAAGCGTCGGTACGGTAATCCGGACGCTGATTGTGGTGTCAGATTATGGAGCCCCTACCCAGAGATGTCCTCGTTGACAGTGTGAGGTTTCTCAATATGCCCGCAGTCCCCCGTTGACAGCTTTGGCCTCCCATACCTGTAAGGAATACGCAGGACACAGGTCTACTTCACACGGGCTCCCGGCATGCTCAGACGAGCTCCAGTCCACCCACTTTATTTGTGCGCATGCGCGACGGCAGACAGAGCCGTTGCACTCACGTGACTCTGTCACACCAATGAGGCTCAATAGTATATTTTGTTTCTTGCTTTTGTCGCAGCCTCACTTCCCATTTCACACTGGTCTACAGAACTGCTTCTGCACTTTCCTGCACGCGCTATCGCACATGCCGGCGGGTCTTGAGGATTGGCAGCAGACTCTGTCTGCTGAGTGCCGAACTACCAGGCAGAAAGAGCAGCGCTCAGCACCAAAGATTGAGTTTGGCTGCATATTCACACAGCAGGAAATCACCAGCACAAAAACAAAGTGTCTCCTGCACAACTACTTGTTCACTTTCCCTCACTTGTCTGAAGCCTAATTATGTATACATTTTTAATACATGATGTATGATGAGTACAAATGTGAAACATGAAATGATTATCTGAAAAGGTAATTGTAGAGATAATCATTTCAGGCATTCTGAATACATGAAAATTCACAAAATAAATGAGCATAAAGCTAAGACTAAAACTTTTATTTTATATGACATTTATATAGCGGAGATATCTAGGCGCTTTAAATTAAGAATACGGTTACAGTAGGTGGTTCAGGTTACAGAAAAGGAAGCGTAAGAGGTGAATACATTGTGGAATGTGCAAATGGTAATACATCATACGCCAAGTACATGGTGATCACATCCGTTGGTCCTGACCCCCTGTAGCCATGCGGCAGTGGCGTACAGATGCAAAGTCAATTCAGTGGGTAAAAAACATGGTGCTTACCCCTTGTTGCAGGGCGGCAGCAACAGATAGATGCAAAGTCGATTCAGTGGGAAAATGCATGGTGCCTACCCCATGTTGCAGGGCGGCAGCAGCACACAGATGCAAAGTCAATTCAGGGGGCAAATACATGATGCCTACACCATGTCGCAGGGTGGCAGCGGCACACAGATGTAAAAGTCCAGCAGTGGGCAAGTACATGGTGCCTACCCCGTGTTGCAGGGCGGCAGCAGCAGCACACAGATGTGAAGGTCAATCAATGGGCAAATACATGGTGCCTATCGCATGTTGCAGGGCGGCAGCAACACTCAAATGCGAACGTCAATCAATGGGCAAATACATGGTGCCTACCCCATGTTGCAGGGCAGCAGTAGCACACAAATGCGAAGGTCATAAAATATGCAAATACATGCTGCCTACCCCATGTTGCAGGGCAGCAGCAGCACACAAATGTGAAGGTCAACAATGTGCAAGGTGGGGGCGCACACAACATCACAGGCGACCAAGGGTGCGGGAGTGGGGGTACACAGCATCACAGGCTACCGGGGTGGCGGTACGCAACAGGCGACTGGGGGGTACACACAGCATCAAAGGTGACCAGGAAGGGGGGGTACACAGCATCACAGGTTACCAGGGGGTTTGGAGGTACACACAGCATCACAGGCGACCAGGGGTGGGGGGTACATACAGCATCACAGGCGACCAGTGGGTAGGGGTACACAGCATCACAGGCGACCATGGGAGGGGTGGGGGTACACACTGCATCACAAGCAACCGGGGGGGTGGGGGTACACAAAGCATGCACACAGCATCACAGGCGACCAGGGAGGGGGGGGACATACAGTGTCACAGGCAACCCTGGGGGGTACACACAGCATCACAGGCAACCAGGGGGGCGGGGGTACACACAGCATCACAGGCGACCAGGGGAGGCCGGGTGGGTACACACAGCATCACAGGTGACCAGGGGGGTAGGGGGGGTACGCAGCATCACAGGCGACTGGGGGGTACACAGCATCACAGGCGACCGGGGGATGGGGTTACACACAGCATCACAGGTGGCCAGTGAGGGTGGGAAGCGTACCTGAAGTGGACAGGGAGCAGACAGGGGACTCGTAGTGGGCCTTGGTACACTGGACTGGCTCCCGCCTCCCGGTTGTTGCAATTGGCCCTTCTGGACCAGTGCAACCAATGGGAGGGGGAGACCGAGTGTAGCCCCAAAACAGCTACATAAAGGAAAATGGTGCAGCCATCTTTAAGGCCAGAAACTCAATAAGGCCACAATGCACACAAGTGCAAGAAAGTAAAAACCCAGTCAGTGGATGTATTTAGAGAAAGGAGATTGCTCTTCTCGCAATAGCCATGCTGCTAGTAGTAAAATACACAATTTCATTCCAAATTCAAAATAATTACTGCATCCGGCGCAAATCACAGTCACAATTCAGGGCTTACCCCAGAAATACTCAGGAACATGATGATTGCCTGAAGGTGCATGAATCCAGCTGGAGCGTGTGCAGCAGGGCTCTGTTTGTAGAGAGGAGGCAGGAGAAAGGAAAGCAGGGCCTCGTAGTGGGCCTTGGTACACTAGGCCGGCTCCCGCCTCCCGGTTGCTGCGATTGGCGCTTCTGGACCAGTGCAACCAATGGGAGGCGGAGACAGATGCTAGCCCAAAACAGCTACATAAAGGAAAATGGTGCGGCCATCTTTAAGGCCAGAAACTCAATAAGGCCCCAATGCACACGAGTGCAGGAAAGTGAAAACCCAGTCAGTGGGTGTATTTAGAGAAGGAAGGTTGCTCTTTTCGCAATCGCCATGCTGCCAGTAGTAAAATAAACAATTTCATTCCAAATTCGAAATAATTGCTGCACCCTCAGCAAATCACAGTCACAATTCAGGGCTTACCCCAGAAATGCTCAGGAACATGAGGATTGCCTGAAGGTGCATGAATCCACCCGGCGAGCATGCGGCAGGGCTCCGTTTGTAGAGAGGAGGCAGGTGAAATGAGTAAACTGAGTAAGTAAATTAAAACGGATGTGAAATATTCTTTTGGGGGGTTTCTAACATCGCACATGGTATTGAAGGGGCTACCTTCAGAGACTTTGGGCCTCATTACGAGTCTGCCGGTCTGGAAACAACGTGGCGGTAAATCCTCCACCACCGTTGTTTCCGGGCCGGCTGATTCTGAGTTCTGCAGCCGGGAGGTGTCACCTGGCGGGAGTAATGCCACCCGCCTGCAGGCGGAAATGGAAACACTGGCTTCGTCATAGACGGAACCAGAGTTTCCATTGTCCCCATCCTCATGGAGTCCTATGGGACTCCATGGGAATGGGGATTTATGTAATTCCGCCTCCGGAATTACCGGCTCACCGGGGTTGTAATGCCACAGTGATTCCGGCAATCACAGAGACAGAATGATATTTCGGGTCCGGCGGCAGCCTGCCGGTTTTTCCTGCATGGCTACCGCCGGACTCGTAATGAGGCCCTTTGTGTCGGTGGGGCAAATTTACTTCTCTGGTGCCCCATAACTAGTGGCAAATTAGCAACCAATGGTGTAAGTGCCAGTTACATTGCACATGATACATTTTAAATACAAAATGCATATTTTGATGGTAACTGCCAGCATGCCATGATGTGTTGTAATGCATGGTGGGATTGTCAGTTTTTAATGCATAGCTAACTGCATTGTAGCATAATCCCATGTCAGAGCGTTTTTGAGGCATCAGTGGCCAGGCAAAAGGGATGTCCCGATAAACGTACTAGTTACTGTGGTCCCTGATTTTTTGTCATGGCATAGTGTCACCTGACATAGCATTCTCTATCCTCACACATCTTGACAGACAATTCCAGCAGCAATACAACATAGTTTACACAATGGTATGCAATGTCTACACTACATTTCCTTCAACATCACACTAACCCACTATAGATAAACCATCACAATTCCCCACGCTCCCTAAACACCATACTGACAGATACTGCAGTCACGCACACAAACAATTTTCGTTAACGTTCTGAAGCACAATTTAACTATTCTAGACAAATCACAAAATTGCTTACATTTACACACTACAGAAAGCCTTATCTTTTCACATCTGCACACATCAACATTGCAACAAAGCATCCTTGCCCTGCCCTGTCTTAATCCCCTATCCCAAGACTTACAGATCCTGAAGCTCCAAGAAACAGCCAAAATGGGAGATTACGTGTTATGTAAGATTCAATAACATGGCAAAACTGTACACAGTGTAGAGAAGGAGCCAAGTACCCCCGCCTCAATCGACCTGCCCCTTTTGCCAGAAGGCTGGAAACCAAAGTATAAGACGTACACTGAAAAGCTGAATCGACAAAGAGCATAATATAGACTCAGTCAAGTACCAGTGAAAGGGCCATTACCTAAGAAAATCTGGGGGCCAAGTTACCCATTGAGGAAACCATATCTACATACAACGAAATATGATGGCCATCTGAATGAGATTCCTGAAGAAGCAGAACCAATAAAAGGCAAAGATGAATGGTAGTATTACCAGCCATTACCAACTATATGTTCTATAGAGCTGAAGATGAAGTACATAAAAGGATGCAGTAATCGGAGGATGCAGATATTATATAAAGGCATCAAGAAAGCAATAACGATAAGTGACATCTTGGGCTCAAGGTGTAGAAACGTATGCTACAGAAACAGATGAAGATATTAAATCATTTTACACGTGTACAGATGCAGAAGAAATGCAAGCAGCAAAGTAATCGTGAAGCTAGCTCTAAACTTACAGTAAAAGAGATTGCGGCAAACGCCAACGTATACATACATAGGAATGAGAGATTTATAGATGTTTCCACTAAACGTTTTAAAGCAGGTTGGACATTAGCAAAAGGACTCAATTCAGTGTGTCGCAGTTTAAAAAACAGACATTGAATTACAGAAGCGGAGCTCAGAAAGGCGAGGTTGGATGAACCCCAACAAGCAAAGGTCTTATCAAACTGGAGTAGACTGACTTTGAATACAAAATCGTGTGAAAGAACAAACCTTCTGTCCAGAAGGAGTGAACATAACAAGCAAGACGTCAGAGGTCTATTGGAATAAAAAATTAAATGCACAAAAAGGCTTGATTTTATAGTCTCTAGTTACTTGGAAGCATGAAGTTGGATGAACAAGATGATCACACCTACGCATGAGGCAGGCTGTGCTTCTCACTCCCTAATTTTCTCAGAGCTAAGAACACTTTCAAGGACGAAGTTCAAAGGCCTAATTGACAGGAGACTGCTGAGGTGGTGATGGATTGATATGCTAATTGGTGGGAAGCTAAAGTTAAGGCAACCTCACCAGCATCTGGACGGCCAGCCTGCAGGCTGCTAACGTAGGTGGAAAAGTACTGAAGATGGATAGAGTGCCAACCAATTGTAGAGGACCTGTGTATTCAAGGGTTCTATAGTGTGTAAACCAATGGGACGTTGTGTATTTAGTGACCTTCATAGTGGTCCTTTTTAGAGGAGGGCTTAGTTGCCCACCTGATGTTAAGTAACTAACCACATAGTTGCACTTTTTTAGACTAGTCTGGATCATATACATAGATATTCACTTAGTGCCAATCACTCCCTCTGTTAGGTTTTTGTAGTTTGCCACGTAGGAGGATGTTGGTAACACGTAGGTTAGACGTCAGTAATGACACACATTGATTATTAAAGTACAGCTTTTTCTTAAATGCTTTGAGTTTTAAGATCGAACATTTGCATTGATGTTCGTTATGCACCCTGTTTTATATAATTGACATTAAAACAGTCTTTCTTTTGTCAACTTCCAGAGTCGCCTCTATTATTTGGTGTATGAGTAAGATCTGCATCCCCATCCATCTCAGGGGTAATTGATGCACATCAAAGGGGCTGGAATATCCAGTTCACTTGGTAGCAGAGAGAGAATGGTTTAAGAGCCATTGATCTGAGTAAACTTTAGAGTTTTGGTAATATCACACAACCTTTGCCATTCGGTTGAAAGAACGTGAAGTTCCCCGTAAATAGTGGCTAGTGTAAAACCAAACAACTGTCTTGCAAGACCAGGTGTGACGGATCCCCTTTTTTCAGATAGAATCCCCTACCACGTCTACGCGAAGCAGATCGATTGGAAGGTTGAAGAGGCGGTAAAAAAGGCGGACAATCTCGAGAGTCGGAAGAGGAAAAGATGATATTGGTGAGTAAAAAACTGAGCAAGCTGACAAAAACATGGGTGACGAGTAAAGAAAAAAGAGAGTAACGGAGGGAGGCGGGATAAAATAAAACGTGAGGATAAGTGTATAATATATGTTGGGAACGAGATATTGACTCGAGTGTTGCCGAGCAATTACATAAATCGTGAGAGGGGCCACGATAAGAGGATACTCCCTGGCCTGCGTTTGTTATGACGTAACAGAAGATGTTTGAACCCAAAGTTCCATAGCGGAATCCTACGATACAATCACGGTTAAAGACGGGATCAAAGGGGTAATTAAACTCCAGTCAGAGTATTTGTAGAGGGCTAATAAGTATTAAGAAGAGAATTATAAGAAATGTATGTAACCGGTTGAGTCTGTCTGTTTGTTTTATGTGTTTATGAACAATTACGTCATAAGTGGAAAAAATTATTTGTTGATTAGAATTGAACCTGATGGTTATTTTTAGTAAGATTAAAGTACAACATTGTAGTGGGATTGGCGCTTGCGACGATTGGTGCTCACTCATATTATGTTATTTTTCTGAAACGTGTTTTAAAATCTGTGATTGGAAAGTAAAACGAAGTGCCACACGAAAGCTTAGGGTAAACAAGTTAAGGATGGAGGATATTACTCCACTTGTGCATCTCTGTAAACAATTACTGAAACATGCACTTAAGCTTAAACAGTACAGTACGGAATGGGTCAAAGGAACCGCAGATCAAATGTTTATGTCATGGCCACAAGGAGGCTGGCTATCAAAGGCAGTCTTGCAGCATATGACACCAAATCTGCCTGCAGCATACACAGGAAAGAAGCTAGAAAAGTGATTAGCTAGTCTAGAAATTTGGAAGATGTACCAACAGGAGAAGGAGGAAGAGCCGCCTATAGATTGGTTACTTATAGCAAAGAGGGGGATGAGGAGCGTTCTGCTCACCCCATCCCCTGGCAGAAACCGGAGATGAGAGTAAGGAAGACGATGGGTTATATCCATTGAGGGAGCTTAAAGCAGCAACAGGATATAGTAAACCGGCATATGAGTCACCTGCGCAAAGCAGTGATG
The DNA here is from genome assembly GCF_040938575.1 of Ambystoma mexicanum. NCBI lineage: Eukaryota > Metazoa > Chordata > Amphibia > Caudata > Ambystomatidae > Ambystoma > Ambystoma mexicanum. The sequence goes on from NC_090932.1 coordinate 598,931,451, forward strand.
AAGGAGTGGAAAAAGATACTGAGAAAGATGTCATCTCTAAGGTCCCAAGTGAAAAAGAGAGACACGATAAGGAAAGGAGTGATCGAGCAAGTACATCGCTTGACATAGGAAGAGAGATAAAACAATGGAGAAAGAGACAAGGCTGATGAGGTAGCGCTTTTACAGAATGAACGGATGGGTGGTCAAATTCTATTAAAACTCGATGGCAAGAGCATTGACTATGTAAGACAACGTGAAGATCAAGACAAACAAGACATAAAAAAGATAAGGAAAGAGAGGAATGATTGAAAGATGAAGGGGCGAAAAGAAAAGATAGGCAGAGATGAGAGCAGTTGTATCAAGAGGAACAGTCGACAAAACAAGAGAGCAGAAGAGCAAAGAAAGCATGATAATAGGCAAAGAGCCATCGATGAGCAGGAAAGAATAGAACAAAAAAGGATAGAAGCAGAGGAACAGAAAATAAGGGATAAAAGAATACAAAGGCGAGGAGATACGGAGGGCAAATGAGAGAAGGGATATGAAGAAAAAAGAGGAAGACAGACTAAGAGAGGAAGCACGAAAACGAAGAGAATTTGTTAATGATTTGGAACGAAAAAGAAGGAAGAGAGCACGCGATCTTGAGCACCTAGTAAAGGAGATAAGAGATTCTGAGCCAGAAGTAGCATGGGATGATATAGAGGATTTTATTCCAGAGTATGAGTCATTACCAGGCCCGTCTAGAGTAAATATAGAAGACGAGTTTGACTCGAGGAGCATTGGGAAAGCGATCGATAAAGTATATCATGAAATGAAAGCCCAGAAGGAGTTAAAAGGGAAGGGAAAAAATGATAGACTTGAAAGCACTCCGTTGTATGACACAGAGGGATCCTCGTGCAGTACGAAGCCAAAGGAGCTGTCTTTAGATAGACTGACTCTGAGCAGAGATGACGATGAGAGAAGTTGTACAAGTTGGGCACAGGAAATGTCAAACGAATATAGAGACACCGTCCATGAGGAAGGAAGAAGGGACGTATGTGTCCCTGAGGAATGTTTTTCAATGGAGAAGGAAGTCAGATGGTCGGATTTAAACGCACCTGTAACCAGGGCGTCAGAGCCACTGACACAGTCATATCGACCCATGGGGCAATTCCACAGTGAAAGGGGAGAATCGCCGCCTTATGTGAGCAGATTAAGATTGCTACCTGGTAGAAAGCGATGTGGTAATATCGTTCCTGCATTGGACAGAAAAATGATGAGGGATGAGAATGCGTTTGGGGCATCAAGGTTTCCCTTGTTGAAAAAAGGAGGGGCCAGACCACAATATATACCGTGGCCCCAGATGGATAAGGATAACCTAAGGTGTAAGCTCCCCATGTTAACTTTGGGCACTGGGAAATGAATACATGAATTAGAGGAAATGACGGGAGGTAACACGTTAGCCATAGGGGACATTAAAGGTCTCCTCGTAGCCATACCTGGTGAGAGAGCTGCTGGCATATGGACGATGGAGCAACATTCAATAATTGCAGGGCGGCAGTCTGGAAAGCGCTACGAGTACTATATCTAGACAAGTCCGATATGTGAGCTAATGACAAAAAAGATGAAGGACAGAGACGATCCATTGCTTTATATTCAAAATGTTCATGAATCTTGGGCTTTGGAAACGCGCAAGTCTTGGGCAAAACCTATATCAGTATTTTATCATATATTATGCCAAGGGCTACCAGAACCTGTGCAGAAACAGCTCAAGAAATTAGTGGGTATTGAAGCCAAACCATGATCCGAGATTCAGCTGACCATTGCGCACTATTGCAGGCTCTTGCAGGAGAAGAATCGCAAAAAAGATGATGCCCGGAAAGGTGAAGAAGCAAAATTAGTGCAGAAAAAGTGTCTAAATATGCCACTGAAGGGGCAATGTTGACGAGTGTAGATGGACCAACTCCACAGCAGAATGCAAGTATGCCACAGGTGAATAACCAGAGGCAGTTTGACCAGAGTAATACTCCGTGCAGAAGGTGTGGATTTCGAGGAAGAGGTTTTCAGAACAATCAAGGTGGGTTTGAATACACGCAGAATGGCGGTCAGAATATACAGAATGGGCAGGTTAGGAGGCCACCCCTATGCCGGATGACAGGGCATTTTGCTTGCATGTGTAGAAGTCAAGGGTTCGTGCAAAACGACCAATTTTTGAGAGGGGGGATTTTAAACCTGCCTGCATATTTGCAGCAGTATAATGGTGGGTTTGCTCAGAATCAAACGATGCAACAGCAGCAAGTGTGAAACCGTAAAGGCAATTGTATAGCCCGCATAGTATGAATAGTATGTGGCCAGAAGCGAATTACATCATGTGACAAGCATTGCTAACCATGAAACCGGAATGTGACCATTGGGAGTCCATTTTTGTAATTGCCTGCCTTTTTCTTTTCGGTAATGCTTCTGAAAATATATTCTGTGCTTCAGATCCACACACGGTGCAAGGCCACAGCTTGAACTCTGAATGCTAACATAGGCAGGAATGTGAAGCCCTGCAGAAATACATTGTTTTTCTTATTCTGTAAAGCCTTGAAGCTGTACATAAGCCGCGACTAATCAGCAACCCAGGTTCCAGCCTGTCTTGCAAACGCTGTTGTAGAAGGCAGTTAATTAAGAATTATATGCAACTAACAGTGCTCCTTCACGAAGGATGGTATTTTCTCTGCTTCAGAACTGTTTGACCCTTAGCCCATGATCACAGCGAATAGATAACGTTAGTTGGAATGTCTCCCTGCTAGAACATGATATCCTTCCCTGTGCCAATGCCCTGTGTTCCCCAAAACAGAAAGCTGTCTCTGCAGCCTCGGCTAGAAATAGCAAATGTTTAGACTGAATGACGTTACATGCATAACTGTCAATTACCAAACCCTAGCTTGTATGTCATATATATGGGCGGACTGAATAATGCTGTAGAATGATGATGTGTTATGTATATATATTACTGCTTTACTGATGCTTGCTCTCTCCCCTCTCACGGTGCCTGTGAACACACATCGTGAGGTGTTGAGACCTGGTCGGCCGACTGAGATACTCTGAAAATAAGCCAGACTTATTTGGGAAACAAACCTCACGACTGGCGTGTCATTAGTATATGGTTATTGTGCCTTTATTCCATATATATTCCATATATGGTCCTACTAAAATGGCGCCTGAATAGCGACCCTCCGTGTGATGCTCGATCGCGTACATTGAAGGCAAGGCCAAGTCGAGGACGAAGCTGTCGGACCGGGATCAGAAGGTGTTCGAGCCGCCCCTGCAGAAGTGATTAGAGACTCCTCCGCAGATCTGTACACAGCCGATCCCTGATCAACGAGCAGCGCCCAGAGAGCATCAAGGCGAGGGTCCGGGAAGCAAGGCAAATTGTGCCAGACACATGGTCATGACGATTATTGGTTGCGTCTGTATATGGGTGAATTGCGTCCTGAGTGACAAATTGATTGATCAGGTGAGTCATGCCCTGATTCTTAAACGTCCTGATATTGGACCACTTGCAAGTACAAACGCCCAAGTGAAAGAGGTAAGAGTTAACCATGTCTGGGACATTGTCTTCCTGTCTAGGGAGATTTTTTCACTGCGGTAGACAGTCTTTGGAAAGTGGCCAGGACGCACCACCCGAGGGGTCGCCGGCATATGAAATGTACATCAAGTATGGTATAGGGGCAATAGTGTTTAATGCGATTTGGCATAGGCAGACCAGACGCGTATCAGACATTCAGTGGTCAAATAATGGGAGCTTTGAACTAGCACGCATAGAAAATTTGGAATCAGTATTGCTACAGAAAAAGGCCAGACCTCCAGAATTCAACGCTGTAAGGGACTGGAGGAAGGAAGCGAATCAACGCTTGAAGAGTAGAGAGAAACACGCACGTAGACACATGAAAGCGCTAGTGCATGATAAGCAGAAGCAGACAGAAGCCTTTAGGAACATGGATAGGGCCTTCCAATTAGACATACAGAAAATATATCCTTCACAGGATTTGCATACATCAGACAAATTGATAAATAAGATACTGAATGAGCGATGGAATGATCATCCAAGTAATGACCCAGTTGCACCGCCTCCCTATGTATCTCCTCCTGCTGCTATTCCCACGATTGCATCTGCACCTGCAGCAACCGTCCCATCTGCACCAATGACATCATTTCCTCCACCTCCTACAGAGCATGAGTTATACACTTTAGCTGGCAGTTCTGCATCAGTGGGGCCTGAAAGAGAAACTATTAGACTGACTCGTAGTGCGATTAGTAAGGAGCGAAAAGATGAACTGAAACAGTGGGCTGAGACGTATATTGATGATGGCAATGAAGTGGCTGGGCAAAGTTCCATATCTGATCATAGAGGCCTTGGTGAACAACAGGTATTGTTAGAATATATGGGAGATTATCTTGTTAATGTATGGAGTGACTTAACTGATACGGTGATACCGCAAGAGTTACGTGATTTGATTGTCCTTTCCAATTCACAAGATAATGCGGCGAAAATACGAGAACATGTAGGGCGAATATTTGTGTTTACGCGAGAACTTGATCGATTGCATAAAGATATAATGAATAAGCGTCAACTGCATATGTAATATGTCCAGAAACAATTTCTTCCGCCGTTGAAACCTGTTAGTGAAGGGATGCAAATTTGTATGCGAGATGCGCTTAGATGGATTACAGATGCTGCCATTTCCCCGATTGAAGTGCATGATCCGTTTAGTCAATACACACCGGAAATGCAGAGACAGGTGTTACAGGTTATGTTGGAATATTTACAGGATGAATGCATGAAGAAGGCGGCATGTTGTCCTGCTGATTGGATGATGATTTATAAAAGAGCATTTTTGTCTGACACTGGAACTGCTGCTTTTTCCCTTGATTTGGCTTTGTTGCTTAATAGACGCTCGGATTCAGAAACCCCTACTTTGCAATTACCTATGAGGGAGGTGCCTCCCATGTTTGTCCCAAAAGTAGAAATTGCCGCCGTAGGACAAACTCCAGCGCGAACGATAGAAGCCCATTGTATTGCACAGTTTGTACATGTCCTCTCTTCTAGACAAGAAGTGAACACTATAAAACAGACAGTCCCTGATATTAGGAAAAATCCTGCTGGTTTTTATAAGGAAATTGAATCAGTTTTGAATTCATCTGTTTTCACACTGAGTTACATTGATTTATTGTTCCCTGTGATTCTTCCTGCTGACATATGGAAACTAATTAGAAGTATAAATTATGCACCAATGCTAGGCGATACATGGGAAACTTTGATCAGAGTCGATAGTCAGAGAAAGGCTGGGGAGGAACCTCTGCAAGTAATTTTAACTTTGCCCTCACGAATAGTAGCAAAATTGAAAACTTTAGTGCCTGAGAAGAGAATAGTTTGTGATAAATTGACTGCTTGTTTACAAGGCAAATCGGAAGGAGCGACTGATTTTTTTTAACCGGTTTGAAGAAGTATTTGCAGATTTTAGTGGTCAAGATCCAAGTACCGAACCTGGGAAGAGATTATTTGTTGATACATTTGTGCGAGGATTGTTACCGGAAATTCAGACATTGATAATGACATCTGAAAGCGCATGGCAAGCAAAATCACAAAGTGAAGTATTACATTTGGCCCAATATTATGAGAACCGAGTAAATTCAGAAAAGGACAAGGAAATTAGGAAGAAAGGAGATTTGAAAACAAGAGTGCTACTGCAGCAGGTAGCCAAAGGTAATAGAGGTGGCGGAAACTCACCGTCTAGAGTCCAATTTGCATTATCGTCCAACATGCATGGGGGTCCGATAGGTATAAATCAATGTGCCTATTGCAGACAAGAATGCCATTGGCGAGCACAGTGCCCGCAATTACAGAGGTAAAATGGGACTATTTTGAGAAGACCGTTTAGAGGTCGTCCAGGAATAGTGGGCCAGAACAGAAGTCAGATGCAGCCACAGTTTCAGGATAATCAAGTTAATCAGAATCAGCAACAGAACACCATGAATGGTTCAAATGTTTTTGATAATCCCTCCAATGCATATTACTCCGGAGACTTTACATCTGATGATGTACTGTTCCCCTAGGACAGCCCGAAGCAGGATTTGGAACCAGTGTCTATTCCCTTTAATAAGTAAGGGCCCTACGTAGAAATGAAGTTTGGGAATAGGGAGCCTATTTTTCTAGTGGACACAGGTGCACAGAAATGTTCGATCGACCATCAGCAGGTTCCAAATAGACCACTGTCAGAGCATAGCAATGTTTCAGTAGGGTTCTCAGGTACACCAGTAATTAGTCCAGTTTCACAGCCAGTGCCAATCACATTAGGTCCATTCACTGAATCTTGTCCATTTCTTTTGACGACAAACTGCAGCGAGAATTTGTTGGGATTGAATCTATTGAAGAAATTGAAAGCAGTCATTTATTGTTCTCCTGATGGAGTGTACTTGACGATTCAGACACAACAAACTCCTGTATCGCAATTTGTGTCTCTGCAATTACCGACTAAATTAAGTGAAGTACCAGCTTGTATATAGGCAGTAAATGATAACGATGTAGGATGTTTGAAATTGGAACCAGAAAATCTTTTTGGAAAGAAGGAATTACCCTACCGCGTATTCCGCAATACAACATCTCGATTGAAGGTGAGCAAGCTTTAAAATGCATTGTGTCCGATTTAATTTCCAGAAATGCAATTGAAGAGATTTCTGGTAGAATTGGTAATAGTGTGATTCTTCTGATTTACAAGAAAGGAGGTAATTAAATCCCTTACCGTTATATAATTGACTTACGCACGGTGAACAAAATTGTTGCTCCACAATTCCCGCTTGTACCCGATGTCACCACAATTTTGACTATGATTCCAGCTTCTGCCTCACATTTTAGCGTGATTGATTTGAAAAATGTGTTTTTTAGTATTCCAGTTAATCCAGACAGTAGATATTTGTTCGCGTTTACATTAGGAGGGCGCTCATTCACATTCACACGTATTCCGCAAGGTTACACTGAAAGTCCAAGTATTTACAGTAGAGCATTGAAGGAACAGCTAGATATGCTTGAGTTACCAGCAGGCTGCATATTATTGCAATACATTGACAATCTGCATATAGCAGCAGATTCAGAGGATATTTGTAAAGAAGGTACTGTCTTAATATTGAATCATTTAGTGGCACACGGTCACAAGGCATCATTGAAGAAATTCCAGTATTGTCGAGAGGAGGTGGCCTATTTGGGCTACCTCCTATCGAAGGAGGGAAGAGCGCAGCAAATAGATAACGTTAGTTGGAATGTCTCCCTGCTAGAATATGATATCCTTCCCTGTGCCAATGCCCCGTGTTCCCCAAAACAGAAAGCTGTCTCTGCAGCCTTGGCTAGAAATAGCAAATGTTTAGACTGAATGAAGTTACATGCATAACTGTCAATTACCGAACCCTAGCTTGTATGTCACATATATGGGCGGAGCGAATAATGCTGTAGAATGATGATGTGTTATTTATATATATTACTGCTTTACCAATGCTCGCTCTGTCTCCTCTCACAGTGTCTGTGAATGCACGTCGTAAGGTGTTGAGACCCGGTTGGCTGACTGAGATACTCTGAAAATAAACCAGACTGGTTTGGGAAACAAACCTCACAACTGGCTTGTCATTAGTATATGGTTATTGTGCCTTTATTCCATATATAGTTTTACACAAGCACTGAGAGTGCAGCAAGGCTTGCAGACACAGCAGGTCGCAGTGGCTCCACCACAAGGGCAGTCGCAGCATGCACCCATGCAGATTCAACAGAGTGTAAGTACAGGGCAGCTAACAACACCTAAGATAGGGAGTGTCACAGTGAGTGAAGGGAATCCGTTTTCAGGTAATGGAATGAGTCTGTACCCGCAATAGGACAGCTGGCTGGGGGACTTGATGTGTTCGGTCCTATCCGTGACGCCGAACCCTCATGAGGAACCAAGGGTTGACGTCACAATAGGGGGCAAAAGAAATTCATTTCTTGTAAAGACCGGTGCAACATGCTCATGTATACATGAGGGAAAGCTTTTAATGTCTGGCACCACCATGAATACTCAAGGCTTTTCAAGAGCTACAAGTCGAGTTCCTTTCATTGAAGAGTTACCAGTCTCTATAGGAGAATGAGATATGAAGGTGCCACTGCTATATTCTAGGCAGACTCCTGCCAATATATTGGGTTGAGATTTGATGACAAAGCTCAATATGACCATCTCATTTATCGATGAAGGGATAGTGTGCTCAACTCCAGGGATGCATTATCTAAACGTGTGTGAAATTATTAGAGCATTTGCAGGACAATTAGCCATGAGAATAATACTTCTAGAGCCAGAAGCTTTCCATTATGGAGTGTGTGTTCTATTGGCATATCTGCCAGGGCTAGTAGGCAAGGCAATGAGAATACCTGATGAATTTCTGTTTAGACCAAAGATACCTTTGCGCGAAGAAGAAGGGCAAGTATTTCCCTTGGAATTACAAGCAGCCATAGTGTGAGGTGAAAATGCTTTGCTTGATGGGAACGATGACAAAGGCAGACAATGGTGAACAGTGATTGCCATCGGAGAAGGCTACAGATTAACTGACTTCAACGATGAGGACATGTTTGGCAATCACCTATCTGATGAGCAAGTAGAATTTGAGATGAGTATTACTTATTGGGTGAGAACAATCAAACGAGAGGTACCTCAGAAAATGATGATAGCACAGCAACGTCCTGAGTATTTTGAGGAAGATATGGCAAAAGTGCCAGCTTCATTATGGACTACAGGCCCCTATGATGTAGGCCTATTTAAGGGGGTTGGAGAAGTTAAGATTAAATTGAAACTAGGAGCAATTTGACCTCGAGCACGACAGTATCCCATGTCTCGAGAGGCAGATGTAAGTATTTTCAAAACTATTTCCGCCATGATGGAGCAGGGCATCTTAGTGATGTCACAGTCACTGTGTAATACTGCTGTGTACCCTATCAGGAAATCTAAGGGGGGTCTTGGAGATTAATACAAGATTTGAGACCAATAAACCAGATTGTAGAGGCCGAGTTCCCTTTAGTCCTGAACCCGTCTACAATTGTATGTAATATACCTGTTGGAGCACGATATTTCACTGTAATTGATTTGAAAAATGCGTTTTTCGCAATCCCATTGCACAAAGATTCACAGGATCTGACGTCATTTACGTTCAGACAAACAAGATTGAAAAGTACTCGGCTGCCCCAGGGGTACTGTGAGTCTCCATCAATTTTCAATAGAGTCCTGCAGATGGGCTTCAACAATATTGATTTGGAAAGTGTTGTTCTGCAATACGTAGATGACATATTAGTTTGCAATACTACAGAGGAGGAGTGCAGATGCGATTCTGTCCAACTGATGATAATACTTGCAGACAAAGGATATAAGGTTGACAAAGAAAAATTGCAGTATTGTCAACAAGAAGTGTTATATATAGGCCAATTGATTTCACATTAAGGAAAGAAGGTCACTTCTGAGAGGGCTGAGGCTATTTTGAAAACCGCAAAACCACACACGGTAAAACACATGCAGAGGTTTTTGGGATTATGCAAATACATCAGAGCATAGGTCAGAGCATGGGTCTTTGATTACAGTTCATATATAAGGCCTTTACTACAGGCTTTAAAGAAAGCACAGGCAACACAGGAAAACATTGCGTGGAATGAGAAAATGGAAGAAGCATTTGAAGAGCTGAAAAAGCAATTTGTACAGCTCCAGTTTTAGGGATTCTTAATTATGTGGAGGAATTCTTTTTATTCTCGCACACAGATGGCACTGTTATGACAGCAGTCCTCATGCAGAGAACCACGTTGGGGTACAAGCCCTAGCATATTACAGTGGGATTTTAGACCCAGTAATGAGAGGTCACTTCCAATGCGAACAGTCTTTGGCTGCAGCCGCGTTCGCCATAGAGAAAGCTGCAAGCATAGTGATGGGATGTTCCATGAAGTTATTTGTAGAGCATGCACTATTTGCTATTCTAGAGAAACCTAAGGGTACATTGACTTCTCAAAGGGCTTCTGCCTATGAGGTAGTTATATCAAATCCAGCGATCAAAATAGTTTGATGCAGAGTAGTGAATCCTGCCATGTTTGTAGCAGAGGATGAGCAGGCACATGACTGTTCGAACTATGAAGAGTTCTATGATGAAATCCCGAGAGTAAAAGAAAATGCCTTGCCAGGTGGAGAAATAGTTTTTATTGACGGTTCTTCGAGAATCGATCAAAATGATGGACAGAGTTGTACAGATGCTGCTGTTGTAAAATACACAGCCAATGGGGAGATTCAGACATTGGTAAGTGCCCAACTCCCGTCTCATTATTCAGCACAAGCTGCAGAATTAGTGGCGCTGATTGTCACGCTCGAGAATCATGCAGACCAAGAAGTACACTGTACAGCGACTCTGCCTATGTGACGTCAACAGTGCACGCAGGATTAGCACGTTGGAAAAGGAGGGGCTAGATCTGAGCGGATGGCTCGCCAGTGCAGCACGCTGCCTCGTTGGACAGGATTATCAAGGCACTACAACTCCCACTGGCCATCGCGGTCGTTAAATGTGGAGCTCATACTAAAAAGACAGACTTTATTTCACTCGGAAACCAGGCAGCAGATGATGAAGTGAAAATCGCTGCATGTTCAGAGAATATAATGTCTTTTGAAGCACCTGATGTAAAAGAAAAAAATTGTTGTGTTGATGAATGTGGTTGAAAAATATAGTGATTTGTCAAAGGCACAGCTTATGGAGGTTCAGGGGGAGCACCTCAAGATGAGAAAGATTTGTGGATATGAAGAGGGTGTTCTTTAAACCCCTCTGAAGTATTGTGGCAACAGGACAGCACTGGCAAACTGGTGCACACAACTAGGGAGAACCTTGCTGCAACGATTGCTGAAGATTGGTTTGTACCAAATCTGCTAGAGCATGTTGCCTTCTTTATGACATACTGTTTAATTTGTCAAAAATTCATGGCTGGGCATACTCTGCACACAGTTAGTGGGGTTATTCCGAGACCCATTGGCCCCTTTCAGCATTTGATTCAAGTATGTAATGGATACAGATACATGATTGTGGTGGTGTGTCCCTTTTCAAGGTGGATTGAGGCAGGTCCCTGTACGCATCCAGACTCCATCTGTGCAGCTAAATTTATGGTGCGTGAAGTGTTTCGTAGATGGGGAGTATGTAAAGTGATAAGGTCAGACAATGGTCTGCATTTTGTGAACCAAATATTTGAGCAGATCAGCTTGTTGCTTGTTATAAAGCACATGTTTTCCTCTGCTTATCATCCGCAAGGACATGGAATCTGTGAGAGGCTCAAAGGCTTGCTTAAGGAAAGTATAGCCAAGTTGAAGCTTACTCTGAAGAAAGGGTGGTTGCAGTGCCCACCACTGGCATTATATGCTTTGAGGAACCAACCAGGTTCTGACCACCATCTCACACCTCACGAAATTGTGACTGGAAGGTAGATGAGAACACTCCTAATGCATCCATCCCAAATTAGAAGTGATGCTCAGTCAACTGCATATGTGTCTGGAAGAGAAATGCATGATTATTTGAACTATATGACTTCCAGTATTTCTATCATTTCAGGACAGCTGCAGTGACAAGGGTGCAAGGCAGTACAGAATACAGAAGGAGATGCTTCAACAAATCAAATTCAGGAATTACATCTTCCCCAATTTTTCGCCGGAGATGAGGTCCTAATTTGGAGCCACATGAGAAAAAGGTGGGACGAACCTCGTTTCAACAGACCATTTATCATAGAAGACGTCACGCCGTCTGCTGTCAAAGTATAAGGCAGGCATGCTTGGATTTTCATTGGTGACGTCAAGACTTTTACTGGAAAAACCTCTCTGCCCTCCGCACCCCACCGAGAAGCAAGTACAAGCATCGGGGAAGAACCACAGCATGTGCAGACGAGATCTATGACGAGGAAGAAGGACACAGAAACTGAAAAATAGAAAAACAAAGACTTAGTTGGACTGTGGCTTGATTCGAGACACTCCTTTTTCTGGCTTTGAAAGGGTTAAGGGAAGCAAATTCGAACACTCTGTGCAAATCTGTTGCAGGGTTACGGGAAGATCTATATTCTTAAAGCCACAGTAGCTTATTGACTTTGGACTGAGGCATGTTTAAGCCTTGATAAGAAGAGAGATGCCAGACTCTGATTGTGGCTTTAATAACTGGAAGAGAGTGCGGTATCTGTTCCATACTGATTTCTTGTTCGGATTTGCCCATGGTGTTATCCAATGACAACGTTTCAAGGATCATATTTGAAGTTTTTCTCTATGTGCTGCGCTCATATCCAGCGATTGTGGGGAGAACTTCTAATATCCGTGTATTTTTGCAAGATCCTAACAATGCCCCGATTGTAAGGAGACCTCACGTTCCTAAGGGACCACAGAAATACTGAAACTTTTACTGTGATCTTGGAGGGAATAATTATCCAAGTAAGCCTATATTCTGAGAGAACCCACAGGATGGTGGTGTGAAACTTTCCTTCGAGGGACAGATCAAGAAGGTTGCTGACAAAGACAGACATTTTGTTTCATACCGAAAGAAGTCATCATGTCGTCTGGCTTGAAGCAAATTCGAGGAGTGGTCTGGGAGCTGGTATTTATTGTGGAACTGATCTAGACATATTGAGAGCAGGTTTCTTCTTACTGGGGACATTTCTATTTTGCATGGTTAATGACTGGTTCCAGAAGAATAAAGATTGAGAGTTAATTTTGTTATTCAGCAAGCAGACCAGTGGATCAAGAACGAAGGTGCCAAGGCAGGACATAATCTTCCAGGAGGAGTGTGTAATGCTAATGTATTAAATAATTACTTTTTCCTTCCTTATAAATAAACAATGGGTAGTACTAGTAGTACCTTCGTGATCCCAGATGCATAAAGACATTCACGTTGTCCACGGAATAGGTGTTGTACATCAATGTACCTTTGCCTTATTTATGGATGTGTTCTGTTTATAAGCATACTACTCTCACTCACAGCCCGCACATCCTACTACCTTGATATACATGGGGCTAAGACTCCAGTGAATCTTCCTGAGCAGAAGGAAGTAGCAATTGTGGCAACTACGACACACAGAAGGCCCTACGTAGTTATTCCTGTTACAAAGAAAGATGACCCACTATTTGAATCTGAGATAAGCACCATTAGCAATCATTCACACGCAAGAAAAGTTGTAGAAATTCTGTTTGGACACAAGAAGCAGGTCTTGCAAAATGGGCAAGATGAGAGTTTGCCAGACAATGTTTCTATACAAGTAATGCATGCAAATACACTTGCTCCTGTAATGAAGAACCCAAAGGTAACTCCTAAAAGACAAACATATGGAGTTTATGCGAGACATTTGTATGCCTCAATGGGCAGCTGAGCAAAGGGAACTCTCTGTACTTTCTCCTACCAGGAGAACATTAACAGGTGTACCTCGTCCATTGACAGATGTGCCTATGATCTATCCAGAAAGAAGGAGTTATGCTGGTACACTTCATGACATGATTCTGGAAGGTCACATGAGGAGAATGAGAACTAAAAGAAACACTCAAGAAGATGGTTTCGAGCTAAATGATTATCTGGACAGTACAGCACATTTGGGAAATAACATTTGGTACCAGCATATGAAAGAGGTAGGAAGAAGGACCTCGAATAAGGAATGTTTTGTGTGTGCACTCATTCCATACAGTTTGGGAAAGTCTAAAATCTTCATAGCTATCAAAATAGAAGTCCAGACAGCTCATTGTCTTTCGCACTGTCAGGGTTCCATTAGATGTCTCTTCGTCTGATCATAGATCGGTCCCGCACAGGAACAAACATTCCAGAATCCACAGTAGAGCGAACAGTTTTCATTCCAAAGCGGGACTCTCTTTAGCTCCTCGGAACCATGGTTCGTCTTTTTCCCCGCTCCCTTTCAGGGAACGCTATGGGTTGCCTTGGAGACGCTGGCGCCCTTTGCATTCACGTAGGTGTTTCAGGCCTACGACGCCGTGTTATGCATGTGGTCAGCTGACTGGTATTTAAGTCCCGACCCCGCGCATGGCGGTGCTTCTGAATTTGTAAATTTTCTAAGCTACGCATCTTGTTACCTTGTCGTCTGTCTCCTTGAATCCCTGTTCTTCGTTGTGACTTTCCTGCCTTGTTCTTGTCATTGCCTTCATCTTACCTGCTCATTGCTAGACCCGGAACGACCACGGACTGCATTCGCCTCATCCCTCATATCTTACCTGCTCATTGCTAGACCCGGAACGACCACGGACTGCATTCGCCTCATCCCTCATATCTTACCTGCTCATTGCTAGACCCGAATCTTAGACTGGCCTGTCCCAAATAATGTAAAGTCCCTTCAGTCCTTTTTAGGGTTCGCAAATTTTTACAGACGTTCGGTTCATACACTCCTTCTCTGCTATCGCAGTTCCTTTGACTGCATTAACCAGCTCCAGATCTCGCTTTGTATGGTCTGATCAAGCCCAAGAAGCTTTTGACACACTTAAGTCCACGTTTACTTCAGCCCCGGTGCTACAGCATCCGGATCAAAAACATCCATTTGTTGTTGAAGCTGATGCCTCTGATTTGGCTGTGAGGGCTGTTCTGTCCCAGAGATGTGAGGATACTGGTCTTCTACATCCCGTGGCCTATCATTCTAGAAAACGTACTAAGTACGAGATTAATTATACTATCACTGAGCGGGAACTACTGGCAATACGTGATGCATTCCTGGTGTGGAGGCACCATCTATTGGGTACTATTACACCAGTACAGGTCTTCACCGACCACCGTAATCTTCTTGCTCTTAAATCAGTATGTTGTACCACCGCACACCACGCATGTTGGCATGAATTCTTTTCAATATACAACTTTCAGATCACTTACCGTCCCGGCAGTTTACATTCTAAGGCAGATGCCTTATTCCGAATGAATGACGGTGGACAGATGCCTCTCCGGGAAGGGAAGGTTTTACAGCTGTCGTTTGTCATTTGTTCTTATACTGTTGATTCTTCTTTGAAGGGTTTGATTAAATCCTGGATGGCGACTAGTCCTCCTGAACTCCATGACCATGAGATGGAAGTCATCAATTCCATGCTATATGTACAAGGACGGCTATACCTCCCTACATCTGAAAAACGTGTTTTGGTTCTCCAGTGGTGTCATAATGCTCTAATAGCTGCACATCCGGGGAGACGCAAGACTCTTAAACTATTAAAACAATGGGCGTTCTGGCCTACGATGTCTAAAGAGGTTT
Organism: Ambystoma mexicanum; assembly: GCF_040938575.1. Lineage (NCBI taxonomy): Eukaryota > Metazoa > Chordata > Amphibia > Caudata > Ambystomatidae > Ambystoma > Ambystoma mexicanum. The sequence goes on from NC_090932.1 coordinate 598,946,680, forward strand.
CCGATTACATCAGGAATTGTGCTATTTGTGCTCAGTGCAAAGGTACGGTTTCCAAGCCAATGGGATTGATTCATCCTATGCCTATCCCGAAGAATCCTTGGCTAATGATCTCAATGGACTTTGTGGTAGAATTACCTCTTGCCGGAGGTTGTGATACCATATGGGTGGTCGTTGATTACTTTTCTAAGATGGCCTTGTTCGTACCTTGCCAGGGCATACCTTCTGCTCCGGTCCTAGCGGAATTGTTCTTGCAGAACGTTTTCCGTCGTTTTGGGCTACCAGAAATCATCATTACTGATCATGGTTCACAGTTTACCTCCCGTTTCTGGCGTCATCAAGTCACTGCTTTGGGTATAGATGGACGGTATTCCACGGCATATGATCCTGAAACAGACGGGCAAACAGAAAGGGCGAATGCCAGTATGGAACAATTCTTATGCTGTCTAATCGCTCAGCATCAAGAGTCATGGTTGAACGTATTGCGAGCAGCAGAATATGTGTACAATAATTCAGTCCATTTGTCTACTGGAATCACTCCGTTCTTTGCCCTGTACGGCCTACATCCCAGGTCGTTTCCGGAGGATGTGATTCTTACCACTGGCAATCTGGCAGCCCAGGGTTGCATTTGTGGCTTCATCTCTGAGGGAAACGGTCTCGGACCACTTGGAGGCCGCTCAACGGCAAGCTTAACACTATGCTGATAAACACCAGACCCCTGCTCCCGATTATCAACTCGGAATGCTGGTCTGGTTGGCTTCTAAGAACCTCCATTTGCCTGGTCGTAGATGCCCGATACCTCGTTTTGTGGGTCCCTTTCCTATCAAAGAAGTGCTCAATCCATTGGTGGTTCGTTTAGAGTTGCCTTTCCAATGGAAGATACATCCAGTCTTTCATGTTCCCCTTTTGAAGCCATGCGCCGCAGGTACCCGCCTCCCTTCTCGTCCTGCACCAGTGATGGTCGGGGTGTGGAGCAGTACGAGGTTAAAGCTATTCTGGATATGAGGAAGATACATGGGGTTCGTCATTTCCTTATTGCTTGGGAAGTTTACGGTCCGGAAGAGCGTACATGGGAACCTGAGTCAAACGTTCATGCTCCTCTCCTCTTGTCCAGGTTCTTGGCCACTCGCTCCGGGGATTCATCTTTGGGGGAGGAAACTGTCAGGGTTCCATTAGATGTCTCTTCGTCAGATCATAGATCGGTCCCGCACAGGAACAAACATTCCAGAATCCACAGTAGAGTGAAAAGTTTTCATTCCAAAGCGGTACTCTCTTTAGCTCGGAACCATGGTTCGTCTTTTTCCCCGCTCCCTTTCAGGGAACGCTATGGGTTGCCTTCGAGACGCTGGCGCCCTTTGCATTCATGTAGGTGTTCAGGCCAATGACGCCGTGTTATGCCTGCGGTCAGCTGACTGGTATTTAAGTCCCCCCCCAGCGCACGGCAGTGGTTCTAAATTTGTAAATTTCCTAAGCTACGCATCTTGTTACCTTGTCTTCTGGCTCCTTGAATCCCTGGTCTTTGACTTTCCTGCCTTGTTCTTGTCATTGCCTTCGTCTTACCTGCTCATTGTCAGACCCGGAACGACCACAGACTGCATTTGCCTCATCCGTCAAGTCTTACCTGCTCATTGCTAGACCCGGAACGGTCACGGACTGCATTCGCCTCATCCCACAAGTCTTACCTGCTCATTGCTAGACCGGGAACTGCCACGGACTGCATTCGCCTCATCCCACATGTCTTACCTGATTATTGCCAACCTCGGAACGTCCACGGACTGCTGTTAGGAAAGATTTCATAATTGTAGGTAATTTTCCTTCCATGTGGCAACCCCCAAACTTTTTGCTGTTCTTTTACACCCTGATCTAGACTTTGCCAGAGAAGTGCAGCCTTCCGCCGCACTCTTCTGGGCTTTCGCTCAATTCTTACGGGGAAACTGACATGCCCTTAAGACAGTCAGTACCGGGAGACTTTGTTTCCCTTAGTCCTTTCCTCATGTTGCAGCTTTTGAGCAACATGAGTGTTAGGCAGAAACCTGTGCAGTTCCCTTGGGGAACACTGCAAAAGATTTAAGACTACAGGTATAGCAGTAAACCCACTTGGTAGCAGTCCGCACCACCCAGATTTACCTGGTAGCTGTGGCTGAGCAGTCAGACTTCCCTCAAGAAGAGTTAGGCAGTATGCAAAGTATACACAATATGTACCCGGACACAATAGCACAAGCAAACACTGACCAGAGCTTGGTTTCAAAAGTATATAGTTATTTATTTATTAAACACACATAAGTTGAAATCACTCTAGCAAAATATAGTAAAAACACTTCAAACACAGTTATGATGAAAGCAGTTTCAACCCTTACTCCTATCTAGACAACTCTAAGTTAATACCACATAATTAAAACAGAGGTGAGCGCTTAACGTTAGATGACACTCTAGTAGGTTAGGGAAAGGGGTAAAGAGAAACAGAAATGGGTTAAACACACCACTCTAAGATCCAGAACACTTGCAATAGGCTCAAAGAAGCACAAAGTCACAGGTGAGCAAAAGTCACTAGGCAGGGCCCACTCTTAGAGTAGCCGGAGCAAAAATGTGCCCAAGATCACACTGTTATTAGGGATTCAAAGTCTTGCACAGAGTTAGAAAGAGTTTAGGGTGGCTTAGAAAGTTTAGCCAAGGTGCTCCAGGCACTCCCAGGTTCGAAAGCCGGGGGCTAAATCTACCCCGTACAGTCGGTAGCAAGGGAAGCCAGGCGGAACACGGTACCTTAAGCGGAAAGGATCCTCCAGCGGTGGCAGTTGTTCCAGGCAGTGGCAGCAGGGCTCGACGTCGGTCAGGGGAGAAGAAGTTCTCGCTGAAGAGCAGAAGAAGAGGGTCGTTGCACTGCCCGGGAAGAAACCAGCCGCGGAGTCCTCCGGTTAAAGGGTTGTACCGACTTTCGTGGTTGGGGTAAAAGTGGTGGGGTCCCGGTTGCCGGGGTGCTTGGCACTGGCAAGGCGGCCACGAGATACCTCGAGAAGCGAAAAGAAGGCGAAAACTGGTTGTCCCCACCAGTCAAGGGAAGGAGCCACTCCGCTAAGAGTTCTCCTCGGTCGTCGGGAAAAGTGGTGAGACGGTTCAGCAGGGCTCCACCGGGTGGTGTCGTCGAAGCAGGTCGGCTCAGCTCTTCCCTCGTCGGATTCTTGGTCCTGTGGCGACTTCTGAAGTTCCAGTCCTCAAAGCCCTGCTTTTATGCAGCAAACCCCCATTCACCCAGCCTAGCTGTCACTCAAACATGCTAAGTGGTGAGCCGGCCGGCTCACCACTTGGGCCAATCAGGACGGAGTGCGACTTGAGTTACCAAGGTAACTCAGTCCAGGGTGCCTAAATCCCCCTCCACCCCTCCTAAGTACCCCAGACAGAGTGGCACCACTTTGGAGGGCTTCTGTGGAGAAGCCCGCCAAAAGTGGAACAAAGGGCTCCACTTTGGGTCAGAGTTACAGAGGCGAACACCAACGCCATTTTAGAATCAAGTTTTGGCAAAAAGTCCCAACCGGAGTTATAAAAATAAATATATAAAACCGGCGGTATGTTTAAGGCTACCGTAAATAAATAATTAAATGTGTTAGCCTAAAACAATGGGAAATCCCATAGGAAAATATTCGCGGTTGAATATAAAACGTAGTTTCCACTGCCACCAGCCAAAACTCGATCAGGGGGGACGGAGACGTGCCCCCTCGACTAACAGACCCTGGGGCAATCGAATTGCCCCAGCCAGTACGTCCACAATATGATGGTTTGTACTGGTTCTGTTCAGGATTCAAGACTAGCAAAGTCTTTGGTGACTTTACATGCCCTGGGAGACAGTAGTCAGTCCCAGGGTATGGAGTCTATGTTGGGGGGTCCCTAGGACACCCCTGGGTCACGGCACAGAGGGTGCTGTGTAACCCACATCACAAAAATACATGAGGCCCTATGGAGTAAAAGACCCCATAGCCCATTCAACACAAGGTTTAACCAAGAAAACACACTTCAACATGTCCAAGAGTGAGGGTAAAAGAGTCTCACTCTTGGCAGGAGAAAAAAAGAAACCCCAGAAATCCAGCAAAGCTGCTGGGGGACTCACTAGGTAGGGAAATTCAGCCTAAACAGAGAATTCTCCCTAACACTCGCCCCCCCCAGACTAAGGGACAGGAGGATTTAATCCACTCCTGGATGAACCTCATACCTCTAGTCGATGATATACATCCTAGAGAGTCCATCAGCATTTTGATGGTGACACCCTGACCTGTGCTCAATGGTGAAATCAAACCCTTGCAGGCAGATTGACCATCTCAATAGTTTTGGATTTTCCCCTTTCATTTGCATTAACCATCTCAAGGGTTGGTGGTCAGTCTGAATGACAAAAGTAGAACCATACAAGTATGGCCTAAACTTCTTCAGTGCCCACACAATAGCAAAGCATTCTCTTTCGATAGTTGCCCACCTTGTCTCAGGATCCTTCAGTTTCCTACTGATGAAGCAAATGGGGTGCTCCCTACCCTTCTCATCCAGTTGGCTTAGAACTGCACCTATACCTACATTGGAAGCATCAGTTTGTACAATGAAAGGTTGGTGGTAGTCAGGAGCTCTCAATACTGGAGCTTGGCAAAGAGCTCTCTTCAGTTTTTCAAAGGCCTGATTGCACTCCTCATTCCATTTTACCTTTTTAGGGAATTTGGGAGAGGAGATTACATTCAGTGGAGAAGCTATGGTCCCATAGTTCTCAATGAAATTCCTGTAATATCCAGTGAGGCCTAGAAAAGCTCTCACTTGGGTTTGAGTAGTTGGTGTTGTCCAATTTTGCACAGCTTCAATCTTGCTGGGCAAAGGCCTTATTTCTCCACCTCCTACCTCATGTCCAAGGTAGACCACTTTACTTTGACCAATCTGGCATTTACTGGCTTTGATTGTCAAATGGGCCTGTTCCAGAGCCTGCAACACATGTCCTAGGTGGTTCACATGCTCTTCCCAGGAGTGGCTGAAGACTGCAATGTCATCCAAGTATGCCATGCAGAAATCTTCCATCCCAGCCAGAACTTGGTTCACCATCCTTTGGAATGTGGCCGGTGCATTTTTTAGTCCAAAAGGCATGACCTTAAACTGGTACAAGCCAACTGGGGTTGAAAATGCAGTTTTCTCCTTGGCATGGTCTGTCAGGGCTATTTGCCAATAGCCTGACGTCAGGTCAAATGTGCTGAGGTACTTGGCTGCACCAAGTTTATCCACCAACTCATCTGTCCTGGGCAAAGGGTGGGCATCAGTCTTGGTGACTGCATTTAGAGCTCTATAGTCCACACAGAATCTCAAGTCTTTGGATCCTGCCTTTGGTACTAACACAACTGGGCTAGACCATGGACTAGTAGAGGGCTCTATTACCCCGAGATCAAGCATCTTCTTGACCTCTCCTTTGATGTGGGCTCTGATATGTTCTGACATTCGGTATCCTCTGCTTTTGACTGGCAGACAGTCACCAGTGAGTATCTCATGCTGGCCCCAAGGGGTCAAGCCTGGTGACAGTGAGAACAGGGAGGCAAACTGATTTAACATAGATTTGCACTCCTCTCGTTGCTCAGGTGTCAGGTCTGAAGAGAGGTTGACTCCTTCAACTTTTTCATCTAAAGGCACACCTCTGAGGAGATCAGGGAGAGATTCACTCTCTTCTTCCTCGGCAGCTGAAGCTAGAAGCAAGGCTCCTACATCAGGTCTGGAGATGTATGCTTTTAGTCGGTTGGTGTGGAAGACTCTAGGAGCTTCCCTGGGTCTGCCCAGATCCACCAGATAGTTGACCTCTCCAAGTTTTCCCACAACCTTGAAGGGTCCCATCCATTTGTCTTGCAAGGCCCTCTGCCTTGTTGGGAGCATAACTAGAACTAGCTGGTCTTGAGTAAACTCGACCATGTTAGCCTTCTGGTCGTGCCAATGTTTGACCAGGGCTTGACCAGCTTTCAAGTTGTCACTTGCTTCTGCCATCATGTGTGACATTCTCCTCCGGAGACCTATCACATAGTCAGTCACTCTGACTGGCTTGAGGGGAGGAGCACCTTCCAATCCCTCCTTAATCAGGGCCAATGGGCCTCTGACTGGATGGCCATAGAGAAGCTCAAAGGGAGAATAACCTACTCCCTCCTGAGGGACTTCTCTATAAGCAAAGAGAAGGCATGGCAGTAGAAGATCCCACTTCTTCTTAAGGGGTTCTTCTAAAGCACCTATCATGCTCTTCATGGTTCTGTTAAACCTTTCAACCAACCCGTTTGTCTGAGGGTGGTATGCGGTTGAGAACTTGTAGGTAACTCCACAGGTTTTCCACATGGCTTTCATGTAGTGGGACATAAAGTTTGACCCCCTGTCAGAGATTACCTCCTTAGGAAACCCAACCCTGGTAAAAATACCAAGGAGGGCCTTAGCCACAGCCGGAGCTGTAACAGTCCTCATAGGAATTGCCTCAGGGTACCTAGTAGCATGGTCTACTACAACAAGGATAAACCTGTTGCCTGAGGAGGTTGGGGGATCAAGGGGACCAACAATGTCAATCCCTACCCTCTCAAATGGGACTCCCACAACTGGGAGAGGCACTAAAGGTGCCACATTCTTGGCACCAACCTTACCAGAAGTCTGGCAGGTATGGCAGCTCTTACAATATCTATCTACTTCAGCCCCCATCTTTGGCCAATAAAAGTAGAGTGAGAGCCTTTCCTTGGTCTTCTTGAAACTCAAGTGACCAGCCAAAGGTATCTCATGGGCTAGTTGTAAGAACTGTTGTCTGTTCTCTTGTGGGACTACAAGGCGTTTATAGTCTCCAGGTTCAGACTCGGTGGGTTCACTGTAGAAGAGGCCATCTTCCCAGTGTAACCTATACTTCCCAGGCTCTTGCCCATCAGCTTGAGAAGCTGCCTGGTGGCGGAGACCTTCCAAAGTTGGACATTCTCTTTGCCCCTTACGAAAAGCTGCCCTGCTAGGTCCACCTTCTGCCAGTAAAGACTGCAGCTCAGGATGGTCCTCAGGGTCCAAATCTCCAATAAGGTCGGGGCCTCCTTCTAGCTCTTCCTCAGAGTCTAGCTCAACCACACAGGGTTGTACCTCCCTCTCAGCCTCAGCTGGAGGTGGAGTTACAGGGGTAACTTTGGACAACCTAGGGGAAGTCCTTGTTGGAAGCACTGGAGTGCTTGCTGCTGGCTTTTTCCTAGGAGTCTTGGGTTGCCCCTTTGCTCCTGATCTGGTAGTTACTGCAGTAAGTTGTTCCAGTGGGAGAGGAGTGATTTCTGTCATCATCTCCTGAGATAACCCTCTCAGGGTTTTCTCTCTTGCAGGTTTTGTGAGTTCCTGTAACCTTTTGCTAGGGGGTCTGGGGGTATGAGATACAACTCCAAGAGCTTTGAGGTCATTACCCAACAGAACCCTACCTGGCACTTCACATTGTACACTGACAGGTATTTTTACAGCCATATCATTACATTGGATGAGAACTGGTAACTGGGGACACATCTGCACAGGCCCACCAGCTAACTTGGTGAGGCATTTGGGTGCCTTAGCAACATCCTCTGCCTTGAAAAATGATTCATCCACCACAGTTATGCTGGCTCCAGTGTCCCTAATGGCAGGAGTCTCCTGACCATTCACCTGGACACTGTCCTTATAATACTCTTTAGTATTATCTGGGATAGAGTTATAGACATCTAAATTCTGTTGTTCCCACAACCCCAGAGAGACTAAAGAAACACTAGCTGAGACTCCAGTGGGTTCATCAGCTAGTAATAGAAAGTTTCCACTTGCCATATGTACTTCCTCTTCTGGAGCGAAGAAGGCTAAGGAGGCAAGCTGGACCCCTGAAGGTTTACCCTTACATCTGGGATCTCCTTTCACATGGTCAGTAGCCTTACAAACAAAGCATGAGCCAAAGGCTCGCTGGAATGGAGGCTTGTTCTGACCTCCTTCTGGTCTGGGACCAGAAGGTACACTAGCCTGATTTGGTTTCCCTTGTGGTTTACCCTTATAGTTTGGTTTGGGGCCCTCTTTGGAATTTGTAGTATTAGAATTCTCTTTGGAGTCCTTTTTAGACTGTTTCTCCCCATCCTTCTTCTGAGTTACCCCAGAATCCTTGTGTGTGGCCCTGTTGGCAACCCACAAGTCAGCAGCCTTAGCTAGCTTCCGGGAATCTAATTCCCTGGAATCAGCCAAGTGTTGTCTGAGCTCAGGAGAGCAGGCATCATAAATAGTCTCCAACATAAACAAATTCTTCATACCTTCATAAGTGTTCACCTTGTAACCCTTAATCCATCCCTCTAAGTTTTTCAAACATTCACTCACCCAGGTAGCCCAAGGGGTACCATCATGCTTTTTGAGGCTCCTAAACCTCTTAAGATACTGGGAAGGGGTCTTCCCAAACCTAGCTATCAAAGCTAGTTTCACACATTCATAGTCTTTCCTATCCTCCTCCCCCATCTCCATTACCACATCAGTTGCAACAGGGGGAAGCCTAGAGAACAACCAGGTGAGTAAGTCATTTCCTGTGATGTTCTGGAGCCCATGATTATATTCAAACAGAGACAACCAATCCAACACATCCAATTTAGGCTCATACATACCAATCAATTCTTTAGGCATCCGGGGTCTTTTAGGACTGGAACTTCTAGAGGAGCCAGAGAGAGAAACATTCTCAACAGATAATTTCTTCATTTCTAAGTCATACTTGAGCTCCATTTCCCTTAGCCTTAGTTCTTTGTCAGTTTGAGCATTAAGTTTCTTATACTCCAATTCTAGCTTCATTTTCTCCAGTTCATAGTACTGAGGACTAAATGTGGGACCTGGTAAAGGTCCAGTAGGTACAGCAGGTAGAGCAGGCAGAGGCCTAGGGGGGACAGTCACAACAGCCTCACCCTCCTCTTCTGACTCTTCCTCAGAATCATCAACATTTTGCTCCATGTTAACTTCAATACTGTCATCTACAGTTGCTGGAGTGGTAGGTTCCTCGGAACCATCACCCAGACTTTGGTTAGCTAACAATCTTTCAATCAGCTCCATTTTCTTGCCCTTAGTCAGGAGATCCTTATGTTTACAGAGCACTCTTAAACAATCAGCAGTTTTGGCTGCAAGGGACTCTTGACTATAGCTTTCTATAACTGACATGTTAGAGGATTACTTTTATAGTGCTAAGCTTTGTGGTTAGTTGCACTAAGGTATCTAGAGTACAATAAAATGTATACTCAATACAGATCCCACCGCTGTACACCAGTGTTAGGCAGAAACCTGTGCAGTTCCCTTGGGGAACACTGCAAAAGATTTAAGACTACAGGTATAGCAGTAAACCCACTTGGTAGCAGTCCGCACCACCCAGATTTACCTGGTAGCTGTGGCTGAGCAGTCAGACTTCCCTCAAGAAGAGTTAGGCAGTATGCAAAGTATACACAATATGTACCCGGACACAATAGCACAAGCAAACACTGACCAGAGCTTGGTTTCAAAAGTATATAGTTATTTATTTATTAAACACACATAAGTTGAAATCACTCTAGCAAAATATAGTAAAAACACTTCAAACACAGTTATGATGAAAGCAGTTTCAACCCTTACTCCTATCTAGACAACTCTAAGTTAATACCACATAATTAAAACAGAGGTGAGCGCTTAACGTTAGATGACACTCTAGTAGGTTAGGGAAAGGGGTAAAGAGAAACAGAAATGGGTTAAACACACCACTCTAAGATCCAGAACACTTGCAATAGGCTCAAAGAAGCACAAAGTCACAGGTGAGCAAAAGTCACTAGGCAGGGCCCACTCTTAGAGTAGCCGGAGCAAAAATGTGCCCAAGATCACACTGTTATTAGGGATTCAAAGTCTTGCACAGAGTTAGAAAGAGTTTAGGGTGGCTTAGAAAGTTTAGCCAAGGTGCTCCAGGCACTCCCAGGTTCGAAAGCCGGGGGCTAAATCTACCCCGTACAGTCGGTAGCAAGGGAAGCCAGGCGGAACACGGTACCTTAAGCGGAAAGGATCCTCCAGCGGTGGCAGTTGTTCCAGGCAGTGGCAGCAGGGCTCGACGTCGGTCAGGGGAGAAGAAGTTCTCGCTGAAGAGCAGAAGAAGAGGGTCGTTGCACTGCCCGGGAAGAAACCAGCCGCGGAGTCCTCCGGTTAAAGGGTTGTACCGACTTTCGTGGTTGGGGTAAAAGTGGTGGGGTCCCGGTTGCCGGGGTGCTTGGCACTGGCAAGGCGGCCACGAGATACCTCGAGAAGCGAAAAGAAGGCGAAAACTGGTTGTCCCCACCAGTCAAGGGAAGGAGCCACTCCGCTAAGAGTTCTCCTCGGTCGTCGGGAAAAGTGGTGAGACGGTTCAGCAGGGCTCCACCGGGTGGTGTCGTCGAAGCAGGTCGGCTCAGCTCTTCCCTCGTCGGATTCTTGGTCCTGTGGCGACTTCTGAAGTTCCAGTCCCCAAAGCCCTGCTTTTATGCAGCAAACCCCCATTCACCCAGCCTAGCTGTCACTCAAACATGCTAAGTGGTGAGCCGGCCGGCTCACCACTTGGGCCAATCAGGACGGAGTGCGACTTGAGTTACCAAGGTAACTCAGTCCAGGGTGCCTAAATCCCCCTCCACCCCTCCTAAGTACCCCAGACAGAGTGGCACCACTTTGGAGGGCTTCTGTGGAGAAGCCCGCCAAAAGTGGAACAAAGGGCTCCACTTTGGGTCAGAGTTACAGAGGCGAACACCAACGCCATTTTAGAATCAAGTTTTGGCAAAAAGTCCCAACCGGAGTTATAAAAATAAATATATAAAACCGGCGGTATGTTTAAGGCTACCGTAAATAAATAATTAAATGTGTTAGCCTAAAACAATGGGAAATCCCATAGGAAAATATTCGCGGTTGAATATAAAACGTAGTTTCCACTGCCACCAGCCAAAACTCGATCAGGGGGGACGGAGACGTGCCCCCTCGACTAACAGACCCTGGGGCAATCGAATTGCCCCAGCCAGTACGTCCACAATATGATGGTTTGTACAGGTTCTGTTCAGGATTCAAGACTAGCAAAGTCTTTGGTGACTTTACATGCCCTGGGAGACAGTAGTCAGTCCCAGGGTATGGAGTCTATGTTGGGGGGTCCCTAGGACACCCCTGGGTCACGGCACAGAGGGTGCTGTGTAACCCACATCACAAAAATACATGAGGCCCTATGGAGTAAAAGACCCCATAGCCCATTCAACACAAGGTTTAACCAAGAAAACACACTTCAACATGTCCAAGAGTGAGGGTAAAAGAGTCTCACTCTTGGCAGGAGAAAAAAAGAAACCCCAGAAATCCAGCAAAGCTGCTGGGGGACTCACTAGGTAGGGAAATTCAGCCTAAACAGAGAATTCTCCCTAACAATGAGACAAGAGTGCACCGTAACTTACATTACCGTGCTCTTGGGTCTCTAGTCATTCCAAAGGCCCTAGAAACTCTCGCTGGACTTATCATGAAATGTGCAAGTGTGTCACAGATGGGACTGGTGGCAGCTATCGTTTCTTTGTGTTTTGAACCCCTTTTTGCCATGTTAACCGCGCTTCCCGCGTTTGGCCCAAATGGGTGGCCTGGCCTCCAAAATGGCCATGCCATGAGGTTCTTTGTCCTGTCCGCTGACCGTCTTGCCCCTTCACCTTCCCCCAGGTCGAGCCGGCCCGGGGCAGTCCTTATTTGGTCATGCACTTTCCCGCAAAACACAACACTTTCGCGGGCTTCTGCATGCCTTGTGTGTGCCTCCAGGATGTGGGCTGGGATGTCTGTTCCCAATACACATCCTGGGTGCCAGAGAGTCTAGAGTGTCCTGAATGCCCGGGACCACAGTGGTCCGTGATAGGTCCACGTATGGTGTGAGTGTTTGTGAGCGGATCTCCCATTGGGCCCTCTCCGTTTTGGCTCAAAGGGAACTCTGGATAAGAGGAGGCTGAAAACCCCACTACCATGTTGATCTCCTTAGTTCTCACAAACAAAGGATAAGGAGCCAAGTATCCTGCAACTAAGAAGCTGAGTCGAGGAATCGCTGGTGACCCGCTGAAGGTTTGGCACTCTGCACTGCTGTCGTCCTGCGAGACCACTCAGCCTCTGATCGAACGAGAAGGTCTGCAAAGGCACTTCGACCCTTTAGAATAGTGAGAACAACTATTCTCGGCATCTTCACCAAATCCTGTACGTAAGCCTTCGGAAGCGTCCCTGGGCCATCCAGTGGACTGACCAGCCTACACAGGAACCTTGCTCTGTCACCGCCGTCTGGCTTACTGCTAATCCTGTGTCCTCGGCATTCTCACACAATTCGTACACTTGGCATTCCCAGGTCTGAAGTGAGATGTGTGCTTTGGGACCGGAATACATGCGGTTGCCGAGTTGCCCTGCTGTGGTAACAAACCTGTGCATGTTCGCTGCATTTCGGACACCCTCGACCCTGACTCCTGCTGTCGTGGAATCTACACGGCGTCGAGACGTCCTGCTGATCGCATCTGAACCTGCCAGTACCGAAATGGAACCGGAAAAGCCTGGGTCTGCTGCATCGGAGACCGGTGAGTAGTCAATACCCTACCCGGTCGCCCTCCCGCAGGAGCCTGTGGCTTTCCATTGCTGTCGTAAACAGCAACCCTTTTCCACACTTGCATCCTGCTTCTGCCCACAAGTGGAGGCCGCGCTTGAGTAGCGGGGATCTGTTCATCATCGTTTTGTTCACCTCTCTGAACTGCCTGATTTCCCTGAAGAGACTCCCCTTTGCCCGTTGGCACCCGCGTGTGCAGGTACTTTTGAGCACAAGGCTCCACTCTTCGTAGGGCTCGGACTTCCTTCTAGTTAGGTGGCCTCTGATGTCGAACTGGGTCTAACGATTACTTGCACTGGCTGTTTTCCTCCCCATCTATGTGGTCTGCATATTTTGTGCTTCTAATTCCTTAGACCTCGTGGTCTTGTATATATATTGTATTGCTTGTGATGTGTTGGTTTATTGGAGTTTTACCGTGATTCTTTACTATGGTCGATGTTACAAAGGCCTTGTAATAAATGTGTCTATATTTTTAATATAACACCTGTCTGGAGTAATTTGTAAGCGTCCTTGCTTTGTGTGCTCATTGCAGGCTTTCAGTCACCCTCACCCCTCTTGAGACCTAGTCTTGACCGCTGCCATTGCTACCCTGATTGGTCTGGCTTGTCCAGAGGTTACCCTGTTTCAAGAAACTAGGCTGGCCATCTGAACCTATGCCCCTCCAGGACAGAGTTCAGAAATCCATTTTAACAACTGCCTTGTCTCTTTCCTCACGTCTTACCTGTTTGCCAAGACCTAAGTCTCTTGGATTGCTCCAACTACAATCAGTGCTACGTCTTCACTCTCTTACCGCCCAAAGACTTTAAGGAACAGAAAGGACTTTTGCGCATCGGCGCAAGGATCAAAGGACGTTAGCGCAACGGTGCAAGGATCAATAGACTCCTTAGGCGTCTGTGTGCCGGCGAGAATAGGAAACAGGACATCGTGTTTCCAGGACTACCATTTCATTCCCCAAATTACATCTGCTGCATCTACCCAGACCATTCAATTGGTAAGCACAAACAGTTTGGTTCTTCCTTTTTCTTAATCTTCTGTACTCCTGGTAACAGTTATCTTTCTTGTTTCAGGATACTCACCAATCTAGCTTGGAACTATTCAGTCCCATTCTGATTTTCTTGCTTGTCAGTATCTGTAACGCTCACCTGATTCTCGCAGAGGCGCCGGTCTTGACTGGGCGACTACCGTATCTTCAAAGGTGATGTGTAGCACCCGGTTGGCTCTTTGGGCTGGACCTCTGTGCACTGTATGCCTGACGTGTAGAGTAAGATGTCTGCAGATAGAAAATATGGGGTTAATGAACTGGGGTTATTGGGGTGTCCCTATCTCTTTCCTCTTCTCCTCTCCTGTAGACCCCCAAAGGTTAACGCTCTCACCTTAGGTAAGTGAATGCCGAGCTCTCCATCTGCCTCGGGGCAGGGTGCTGTAAACAGTTTCTTCACTGGATAGGTAGCGCAGGCCTCTTGACTTCAGAGGACTGCTGTCCGTCGTTTACTGCACGAACGGTAAGTTTCGAGTCATTCAAATGTCTTTAAAGTCTTTAGTAATGATGTCTCTTGTTTTGCAGGGTTCCGGCGATGGCGGATGACGGGCTGAAGTGAGTTGAAGATGGAGCCCGTGTGATGAATAGAAGCGCCTGGAAGCACGTAAGTAAGCGCTTGTTGCCTGCTTCACTATGCGCTCTAACTGTCTTTTTATTTTGCAGGTACGAGTTCGGAGCGGCTGCAGGGTGCCGGAATACCCACTGGATTAGATGTGGAAAGGAGTAATGGCACGTGAGTATTAAAGTTCCCCAATGTCTTTAAACGCACCTTGTTTTGTCTTTCAGATGCGGGATGCAGCGCCGAAAGCCTCGGGAGCGTGCGAAGAGTTGGTAAACTTTTGTCTTTCAGATGCCGGAATGCAGTGTGAAGACCTCCGGAGCGCACGAAGAGTAGGTAAGCCTTTGCCTTTCAGATGCCGGAATGCTAACCTGTTCTTTCTTGTCTTTATAGGTGTTGCTAAAGACTGGATTCAGGATGGTAAGCCTTTGCCTTTCAGATGCCGGAATGCTAACCTGTTCTTTCTTGTCTTTATAGGTGTTGCTGAAGACTGGATTCAGGATGGTAAGCCTTTTTCCTTAGGCCCAGGACCGGATGCAGAAGACACGATGAGCGTTCTGCTGCAGAGGTTGCAGAATAACGCAAAGCAAGATTCATCCACCGGGTGTGGTTTAAATAGCCTCCTGTAGTGCTTAGGTGTCTCCTTCCACAGCCACGCCTAAGTAAGAAAAGAGTTCCTGGTAAGAAAAGAGTTCCTGCCTTCCAGAAGAGTTCCAGTGTTCTGAATCTAGGGAGTGGCTCCAGCCCCACCCAACAGGAAAAGTAGCTCCAAACAGAAGAGGATCAGAGGCTCAACTGGCAGGCAAGTAAGCAGCATGGTCTGCTGAAGGTAAGTCCACCCAAGCATTATGAGCCCGGCGCTTCCAGCGCTGGGATTGGGCATATTTATGAGCCTGGTGCCACTGGCGCCAGGACTGGGTCCAAAAGGTCCCAATTGGGACTGGTTGGCACTCGGAACCTGGGTTATGGATCTGCTTCCAAGGGAGTTGGGAAAACCCTGACCTTTTGGAAGCAGAGATCATGACAGTACCCCCCCTCAAGGCCCCTCCCAAACCGGGCTTCTCCGGGGGTTTTGGCTTGTCAGGAAATGTTCGGTGAAATCTTTTGATTAGGCGAGGAGCGTGGACATATTCAGCAGGTTCCCAGGATCTCTCTTGGGGGCCGTAGCCTTTCCAGTCAATTAGGTAGAATAGTTTAGATTTGGAGATCTTGGAGTCCAGAATGCTTTTGACTTCAAACTCGAGTTCTCCATCCACTAGGATAGGTTTTGGAGATTTGGTTAGTCGGGTTTGAGGTTGCACGGGTTTTAATAGAGAGACGTGGAAGACCGGATGTATCTTCATGTGCGGGGGCAAGTCCAACTTGACCGCTACTGGGTTTACTATGGTAGTGATGGAATAGGGACCAAGGTATCTTGGGTTGAATGTGCGTGGCCCTTTTAGAGATAGATATTTGGTGGATAACCAGACTTGATCCCCTACTTGATAGTGAGTGGCTTCCTTCCGATGTTGATCTGCTCCTTTCTTGTATTGTTCTTTAGCCCTTTGAAGGTGAGAAACAGCTTCCTTAAAGGCTTGGGTGATTGTAGAATGCAGGTAGTCTACTGCTGGTGTTTCAAGATCTTGGAGGGGATCCAACTCCGAGGTTCGAGGGTGACTGCCGTACAAAAGAAAAAACAGGGTTTTCACAGTTCCCGAATGGACAGAGTTATTGTAGGCATACTCGGCTATCCAAAGGATATCTTTCCAAGTTTTTTCAGTTTGTTGCAGCATGCAGCGTAAATACTGTTCCAGAGTTTGATTGGTCCTCTCGGTTTGTCCGTCGGTCTGAGGGTGGTGACTGGTCGATAGTCTCACATCAATTTGAGCCGACCGACAGCAACTTCGCCAAAAATGAGAAATAAATTGACTACCTCGATCCGAAATTAGAACCGAAGGAAAACCGTGCAGTCGGACGATGTTTTCGAGAAATTCTCGGGCCAGAGTTGCTGCTGTTGGCAAGCCTTTGAGCAGAATGAAATGCGCCATCTTGGAGAATAAGTCCACGATTACTAGAATCGTATTGTATCCGGAGCATGGAGGTAGATCGGTGATGAAGCCCATAGAAAGCGTATGCCAAGGGCGAGGTGGGATGTCAATAGGGCGTAAGAGGCCTGCTGGTCTTTCCTTTTGACTCTTGTTTTGGGCGCATACTCCACAGGACATTATAAAGTCTCTGATATCTTTTTTCCAAGACGGCCACCAGAAGTAGCGCTTGATCTTTTCTGAGGTCTTGGCTATACCGGGATGACCTTCCATTAAAGAGTCGTGATAACAAGAGATTACTTTTTTCTGTAAATCTGTGCTGGGTAGGTATAATCGTTTTTGGAAATACAATAAGTTGTCCTTTACTGCAAAGTCCTTTCCCTGCAGATGCCAATTCTGTATGTCTGCTGGAGTTACAAGTTGCCTGGCTTTATCCTTAACTTCCTCTATGGATTCTGTGGCGATTACACCCAGAATTCTTTGTTCGGGAATGATTGGTACAGGTTTAGGGTTGACCAAGTGTTCTTCCACTCCCATCCGAGAAAGGGCATCGGCTTTACCGTTCTTTGTACCAGGTCGATAGGTAATTATGAAGTCAAACTCGGCAAAGAATAATGCCCAACGGAGTTGTCTAGAGGATTGGGCTTTTGCGGTCTTCAAATATTGCAGGTTTCGGTGATCCGTAATCACAGTAACGGTGTGTCGGGCCCCCAGCAGATAATGCCGCCAAGCCTTAAAGGCAGACTTGATAGCCAGAAGTTCCTTGTCAGTAATCGTGTAATTGATTTCAGGAGGCGAGAATTTGCGGGACCAAAATGCCACGGGATGCAACTGATTGGTTACCGGGTCCTTTTGTGATAGAACTGCCCCCATGGCAAGGCTTGAAGCATCAGTTTCCACGATGTAGGGGAGTTCGGGGCGAGGGTGTTTTAAGATTGGTGCAGAGATAAATTTAGTCTTCAAATCCTGGAAAGCTTGTTCCGCCTCGGTAGACCATTCAAAACGTTTGTTTTTCTTTAACAAGGCAGTGATGGGCTGGACTATTCGAGAGAATTCTGGGATAAACCTGCGGTAAAAGTTAGCGAAGCCTAACATGCTTTGCACACCTTTTACGGAGGATGGTGATGGCCATTTGAGAACTGCATCGACCTTCTTTGAATCCATACGCACTCCGCCAGGTGATAATATGAATCCCAAGAATTCAACTTCAGTCACGTTGAAAACACATTTTTCCAATTTAGCGAAAAGTTTGTGTTGACGCAATCTTTCGAGGACCATTTTCACGTGTTTCCGATGTTCAGATTCCGATGAAGAATAAACGAGGATGTCGTCAATGTAAACAACAACACATACATCTATGAGCTCTCTGAGGACATCGTTCATAAAATATTGAAAGGCGGCCGGGGCATTGCAAAGTCCGAAGGGCATGACCTGATATTCAAATAGCCCATACTTGGTGCGGAAGGCCGTCTTCCATTCATCGCCCTCTTTTACTCGTACCAAGTGGTAAGCTCCTCTAAGATCCAGCTTTGTATATATGCATGCTTTTCTGACTTGGTCCAGGAGTTCAGGGATCAAAGGTAACGGATATCTATTCTTAACAGTGATCTGGTTCAGGGAGCGATAATCGATACAAGTTCTAAGGTCTCCTTCCTTTTTTGGAACGAAGAACAAAGCTGAAGAAGCAGGGGACTTGGAAGGACGAATAAACCCATTTGCCAGGTATTGATCCAGGTATTGTCGAAGGTGAAGGTTCTCAGGCTCGGTGAGGGCATAAATTCTACTACAAGGAGGAGTAGATCCAGGTATCAGGTCTATCTGGCAGTCATAAGACCTATGAGGAGGTAGAGAGTTAGCCTGATCCTTCCGGAAAACATCTTGGTATTCTAGGTATTCGGGAGGTAACTGGGGAGTCTCTGAAGAAATTGCGGCCAGTGCAACACCAGGTGGAGGGTGACAAGTAGAGACACATTCTGGAAACTGAACCGTTCTTGCTCGCCAATCGATCAGAGGATTGTGTTTCTCTAACCAAGGTATTCCTAGAATAATCTGAAACTGAGGGACCTTGATCACATCGAACACGATCTTCTCATGGTGTCCATCTTGACTTACTAGCGTCACTTCTTGAGTGGTATGCGTTACTGGCCCGGAGGCTATCTCCGTACCATCCACCGTAGTAATGACGTCCTTTACAGCCTTGGGACAAAGAGTTAGATTCATCCTCAAAACCATTTCATGATCCACATAATTGCCGATGGCACCGCTGTCGACGTAAGCTTCAATTGCATGTAATCGATCCGGATTATCAGGGCTAATGAGGACCATAGGTATCACGAAATGCGAGGTCACGGAACTGGTTTTCACGCTCGGCAAGAGGACCTCTATTCTTGTCGGGCGAGGTCGTTTCCCTGCTCAGAGTTTGTAACTTTGGTAACTGCAGCTCCTACTGCCTTCTTGGCAGGTTTCACCGGACAGTCTCGAAGAAAGTGCCCTGAGTTTCCGCAATATAGGCATAATTGCAATTGTTTCCTCCTTTCCCGCTCCCTTTGTGTTAGAGGACCTTTCAGACCCCCTATTTGCATGGGTTCCCCGGAGTCTACTCCTTTGGAAGGAGTTGGCGGTTTGGAAAATACTCGAGCATCAAACTTGGAACGATCGGCCTTCCTGTTCTGCAGCCTGTGATCTATTTGAACGACCAAGTCTATATAATCCGAACAGTCTTGTGGGGGATTCACTACTTGGGCTAAAACGTCTTTGAGCTCTCCACGTAGACCTCTATAAAACAGCGTAATCCTTTTGTCCTCAGGCCATTGAGTTTCCACTATTAGTCTATTGAAAGATGCAATATAAGCCAAAAGGTCTTGATTACCCTGTCGCAACGAAAGAAGCTCATTGTCCAAGGCCTGCTCCTGTGAATGTCTTGCGAACAGTTTTTCCATACTAAGCTGAAAGGCTTGAAAATCATGGAGAACCGGATCATCTTGATTAACTAGAGGGATCGACCAGTCTGCCGCATTGCCACTAAGGTACGAAAGTACAAAAGCTACTTTTGCTTGATCAGTTGGAAAGGCTGCTGGCCGGCATAAGAAGTGCAACCGGCACTGATTGATAAATACTGCAAACCTCTTTGGGTCACCAGAAAATCGTTCGGGCGGAGCCAGAGGTACATTCCCAGGTAGGTTGATCTGCACTGGATTCATAGAGGATGTTGAAGGAAGATTTGCCCCTGATGCGGGTAACGGGGTCTGTCCGGCTTGTGACTGTAGCACTTGTCTAGCAAGATTGTCTGTTCTCTCCTTGGAAATAATTAGTTCCCTTCTTAGAGCATTCGTTTCCTGATGAGCTGCATGCACTTCTGCCCTTAGTCCCCCAAGTAACCGGGCTAGGGGGTCAGTATCCGAGGTTTCCATAGCGCCTGGGCGAGAGTTTTGCGGTAGGCTTTGCGTTCTGTAACGCTCACCTGATTCTCGCAGAGGCGCCGGTCTTGACTGGGCGACTACCGTATCTTCAAAGGTGATGTGTAGCACCCGGTTGGCTCTTTGGGCTGGACCTCTGTGCACTGTATGCCTGACGTGTAGAGTAAGATGTCTGCAGATAGAAAATATGGGGTTAATGAACTGGGGTTATTGGGGTGTCCCTATCTCTTTCCTCTTCTCCTCTCCTGTAGACCCCCAAAGGTTAACGCTCTCACCTTAGGTAAGTGAATGCCGAGCTCTCCATCTGCCTCGGGGCAGGGTGCTGTAACCAGTTTCTTCACTGGATAGGTAGCGCAGGCCTCTTGACTTCAGAGGACTGCTGTCCGTCGTTTACTGCACGAACGGTAAGTTTCGAGTCATTCAAATGTCTTTAAAGTCTTTAGTAATGATGTCTCTTGTTTTGCAGGGTTCCGGCGATGGCGGATGACGGGCTGAAGTGAGTTGAAGATGGAGCCCGTGTGATGAATAGAAGCGCCTGGAAGCACGTAAGTAAGCGCTTGTTGCCTGCTTCACTATGCGCTCTAACTGTCTTTTTATTTTGCAGGTACGAGTTCGGAGCGGCTGCAGGGTGCCGGAATACCCACTGGATTAGATGTGGAAAGGAGTAATGGCACGTGAGTATTAAAGTTCCCCAATGTCTTTAAACGCACCTTGTTTTGTCTTTCAGATGCGGGATGCAGCGCCGAAGGCCTCCGGAGCGTGCGAAGAGTTGGTAAACTTTTGTCTTTCAGATGCCGGAATGCAGTGTGAAGACCTCCGGAGCGCACGAAGAGTAGGTAAGCCTTTGCCTTTCAGATGCCGGAATGCTAACCTGTTCTTTCTTGTCTTTATAGGTGTTGCTAAAGACTGGATTCAGGATGGTAAGCCTTTGCCTTTCAGATGCCGGAATGCTAACCTGTTCTTTCTTGTCTTTATAGGTGTTGCTGAAGACTGGATTCAGGATGGTAAGCCTTTTTCCTTAGGCCCAGGACCGGATGCAGAAGACACGATGAGCGTTCTGCTGCAGAGGTTGCAGAATAACGCAAAGCAAGATTCATCCACCGGGTGTGGTTTAAATAGCCTCCTGTAGTGCTTAGGTGTCTCCTTCCACAGCCACGCCCAAGTAAGAAAAGAGTTCCTGGTAAGAAAAGAGTTCCTGCCTTCCAGAAGAGTTCCAGTGTTCTGAATCTAGGGAGTGGCTCCAGCCCCACCCAACAGGAAAAGTAGCTCCAAACAGAAGAGGATCAGAGGCTCAACTGGCAGGCAAGTAAGCAGCATAGTCTGCTGAAGGTAAGTCCACCCAAGCATTATGAGCCCGGCGCTTCCAGCGCTGGGACTGGGCATATTTATGAGCCTGGTGCCACTGGCGCCAGGACTGGGTCCAAAAGGTCCCAATTGGGACTGGTTGGCACTCGGAACCTGGGTTATGGATCTGCTTCCAAGGGAGTTGGGAAAACCCTGACCTTTTGGAAGCAGAGATCATGACAGTATCAGTTCTTCACCTTGTTTTGAGATGGCATTGCCTTAAGCCAAATGTTAATACTTGGTTAATTTTTCTTGCAGCCAGCTGTCTGGGTACCATGGTGTACCATTATTTTCGGGCAATACTCACCTCAATCTGTCCTTTTGTTCTCTTGAGGGGTATATTGTCAGAAAGACTGAATTGCATCACAACGTGTCAAGCCACTACTACTGGATTTAGCCCTTGGGCTCTAACACGCACATAGTACTTTGCAAAAGCGGAGGTCAGTTCATGGGTCGAGATGCCTACCTCAAATGGGCAACTGAATGGACAGATCCAGATGAAGACAACTACATGCAAGATACTAAAACAAGAAACAGAGCCCACACCAAGAATCATGTGATCAGATATGAGAAGCCTGGAGTAAAAGGAGCTGGAATCAGATGGGAAGTGAATAAGAAATTGGAGGTTGCAGGAAAATCTGCAGAAGACGCTCGAAGATGGAAGAATAGAGGTCCAATGCAGATCTGGGGATCTGTGTCATCACCCGATGGATGGGAAGAAGGAGTAGTCATCTGCAGAGCCTGGTGATCATTGAATGGTACTATTACGCTCACCTGGTATCCACGGGGGCACCACACGATACTGGATGGAGGTCTAAGCGCTATCCCGGACCCCTCTCTGCTTGGTTATGTGCCAGACGTTGGGTAGCACCTATAACAGGAGAATGGAGGGTTAAGATACTGGTTCTGTGATGGGTGGACTCCCACCTCCCTTTGGTCCAAATCCCCTCCCTTGGGGTAATTTCTCGCCTTAGGTTTTTGTACATTGAACTCTCTGTCCTGCATCTCTGTGCAGGGGCGCGTGGCTGGTGTGGGCGTTCTGTGGACCTAGTTGCTTCACTGGTCCGTGGGCCCATATGTCCGGTCCAGTCCAGCTGCGACTCCGACTCTGCTTGCTGTCTTCCAGGTGAGTTATAATGTCTTTTCCGTCTTTATTCTGTCTCTTTCTTTCCCTCCATTTTCTCTGTCTTCTCGGCGTCTTGCTCCACTACACTGTTCCCTAACAATGTCTCTTTTTGTTTTCAGAGGGATGGTTGCGATCTCGGAGTTGCTGCGCTGATGGCAAAGACCACAGAGAGTTATTGATGCGCAGAGCGCTGCGCTGTTTATTGGTGTTAATTGCTAAGCTGTGTTCTCTTCCCTTTTTTGTATAGGTTGCAGTGATGTTCTGGAGTGATGAGCGATTGAAGCACTGCTTGCCCAGGTAAGTGCTTTGTTAATGCTGACCTTGTTCCTTCTTCCTTGCAGGTTGTGGTGAAACCCGGAGATGGGCGAGGTAAGAGAAGCGCAGAGTGCTGCCAGGACTCGCTGCTTGCCCAGGTAAGAATTGCTATTAATGCTGTCCTTGTTTCTTTACCTTTGCAGGTTGCAGCGAACTCCGGAGATGGGCGAGGTAAGGGAAGCGCAGGATGGATTCAAGACCAGTTACTTCACAGATGAGTGTTCTTGTTCGCTAATGCTTTTCTGGTTCTTCCAGGTTATTAATGGAATCCAGATCTAGGGCTTCAGGATCGGGCCGCCGGAGAAGCAGATGAGCAGGAGCTGGACACAGTGAGCGTTACGCTGCAAGAGTGCAGAATAACACGAAGCATGTTCTGCTGTTTGGGTGTGGTTTAAATAGCCCATGTAAAGTAGTTCCAGGCCAAGTAGTTCCAGGCCCAGCCACACCCAAAACACTAGACCGCATGGCTTGGTTCTTAAGAACTGAGCTGTGTAACATTTAGCCCCACTGCTGCCAGGGGGCTGTTATACCTGAAGGGGTTAGGGGCATAGATCGTGACAGCTACAAACCAGTCATTGACATTGTGCAGAATGGCTGTTAGCCATTATGGCCAAGACTTGCTAAATTACTGACTTGGGTTGAAGACAGAGGAGGACCTCTGCAGATTGTACCCTTCAGAAATAATGCCACAAGAAAAGTTGGAGAAAATTAGAATTGTGGTCGAATCTTTGATGTTCGAGGAATGGTACAAGGTACAGCAGTGATTATGGATCATTATTGGGCTTGTGCAGCCAGAGCCTACATCAGATTGCCTGCAGACTGGGGAGGAATATGTACATTTGTGAATGTCCATGTTCCAGCTTTAGTAATTCCAAAAGGTGATTTACACATTGACATTTTTCCAAAAGCAGATGCTCATCTGGGGAAGAAGAGGTCTGTGGAGCTGATCCAGAAGATGAAGAGAGAGAATTATTTCTCAGCTAAGTCAATAGAAGCCTTCGATGCCATACCATATGAGCACAGACTGTTTAGCCAGACCTCATCCGTGTTCACGTTGATCTTCATGCCGGCTGTTCAGGTTGGTGCAAACACCAAGTGACTACAAATCACGAGGTGGGAATTGCTGCAGACAATAAACTCTACAATACAAGGATTCAATGCAATCAGACAAGAGATAAGAGCCATATGATTGATGACTCTTCAGAATAGATATGTCTTAGACATGATCACAGCAATGGATGTAGGTATTTGTGCAAAAATCGGAGAATCATGTTGCACCTTTATACGTTCTCATGATGATGAGAATGGGACACTGACAGAGGCCATAGACATGCTAACAAAACTCCATGGCCAGTTGATAGAGGAAGTAGAAGACATTGCTGATGACAGCTGGTTGTGATCACTCTTCTCTTGGGTTCCACAATAGATGGCAGACATATTCAAGATCCTTGAAGCTCTGATAGTGATGATATTGCTTGGATTTTGTGTGATCAAGATAATAATCTCACAATGCAAGAAGACAGTGAAGAAAGCTATAGGAATGAAGATCATGATCGATGTTGAATCAGGATGGAAGCCCAGAGACCTGACAGATGAAGAGATCAGAGACTTCGTGAAAGTCAGTATACATGCACCTGAGGGGACAAAGTTCCTATATCCGAAGAGTCATAAGAAATATGTGGGAAGATGGATCTATTGCAGTCCAAGTGGACAGTGTGAGCTTATGACATGGAATAAAGATGAACATGTGAAAACAGCAGGATGCCTGAAGGCAGTTGTCAAGATATGGGTCCCAAAGAAGTTGTTCTTCAGGCCAAGTTGCCTGAATGTGAAGGATGATGTGGGAGTGGTTGATGAATCGCCCAGAGGGGGGAGTGTAGAGAAGGAGCCAAGTACCCCTACCTCAATTGACCCGCCCCTTTTGCCTGTATGCTGGAAACCAGTGAATGAGACGTATACAGAATAGCTGAATCAACAAAGAGCAGAATATGGACTCAGTCCAGTACCAGTGAAAGGGCCAGTACCTAAGAGAATCTGGGAGCCAAGGTATCCATTGAGGAAACCATATCTACATACAAAGAAATATGATGGCCATCTGAATGAGATTTCTTTAGAAGCAGAATCAATATAAGGCAAAGGTGAATGGTAGTGTTACTAGCCATTACCAAGTATATGTTATATGGAGCTGAAGATGAAGTACATAAAAGGGTGCAGTAATCAGAGAATGCGGATATTCTATAAAGGCATCAAGAAAGCAATAAGGATAAGTGAAATTTTGGGCTCAAGGTGTAGAAACTTATGCTACAGAAACAGATGAAAATATTAGATCATTTTACACGTGTACAGATGCAGAAGAAACACAAGAAGCAAAGTAATCATGAAGCTAGCTCTAATCTTATAGTAAAATAGATTGCGGCAAGCGCCATCGTATACATACATAGGAATGAGAGATTTATGGATGTTTCCACTAAACGTATTGAAGCAGGTTGGACATTAGCAAAAAGGCCTCAAATCAGTGTGTCATCGTTTAAAAACAGACATTGAATTACAGAAGCGCAACTCAGAAAGGCGCGGTTGGATGAGCCCGAAGAAGCCAAGATCATATCAAACTGGAGTAGACTGACTTTGGATACAAAATCGTTTGAAAGAACAAACCTCCTGTCCAGAAGGAGTGAACATAACAAGGAAGACATCAGAGGTCTATTGGAATAAAAAATTAAATACACGAAAAGGCTTGATTTCATGGTCTCTAGTCACATGGAAGCATGAAGTTGGATGAACAAGATTATCACAACTACGCATGAGGCAGGCTGTGCTTCTCACTCCCTAATTTTCTCAGAGCTAAGAACACTCTCGAGGACGAAGTTCAAAGGCCTAATTGACAGGAGGCCACTGAGGTGGTGATGGATTGATATGCTAATTGGTGGGAAGCTAAAGTTAAGGCAACCTCACCAGCATCTGGACGGCCAGACTGCAGGCTGCTAACGTAGGTGGAAAAGTACTGAAGATGGATAGAGTGCCAACCAATTGTAGAGGACCTGCATATTCAAGCGTCGTATAGTGTGTAAAGCAATGGGACGTTGTGTATTTAGTGACGTTCATAGTGGTAATCTTTAGAGGAGGGCTTAGTTTCCCACCTGATGTTAAGTAACCAACCACATAGTTGCACTTTTTTAGACTAGTATGGATCATATACTCAGATATTCACTTAGAGCCAATCACTCCCTCCGTTAGTTTTTTGTAGTTTGCCATGTAGGATGACGTTGGTAACAAGTAGGTTAGACGTCAGTAATGACACATTTTGATTATAAAAGTACAGTTTCTTTTAAAATGCTTTGAGTTTGAAGAACGAGCGTTTGTATTGATGTTCGTTTTGCTCCCTGTTTTAGATAATTGACATTAAAACAGTCGCTCTATTATTTGGTGTATGAGTAAGATCTGCAACCCCATCCATCTCAAGGGTAATTGCTGCTCATCAAAGGGGCTGAACTATCCAATTCAACAGCAAAGAGCTTTTAGAAATTAGGCCCTTTGTCTTGGAAGCAGACACAGAATTGCTAGTTAATTGGAGCTGTGATGGGGTCTTTTATTTGGAAATGCCCCATTGCAGTACCTTTTGCTTAACAATTCTCTCCCAAGACCAGCACTGCTGCAAACAAAAGGAAAGTAATTACGCAGACCTAAACTCAGGTGAGAGTCTGCTTTTCTCCTGATCCCATACGAAGGGCCTAGAATGTCAGGGGTGAGGGGGGACTGGAGCCCAGTTAGCCTAATGATGTTGCACCCATGCTCCAGGCTACGTATCGCTTGTTGCAGTGCGTGGCGTATTCCGAATATAACAATGGCGACCACGCAACATAAAGGTGTGGTTGGATCACAGAGTTGAACTAGAGAACTAGAGGGCTGCCTTTCTATGCCTATTGATAGCATAACATGAGGCAGCCATGGGGATTCCGAGATGGCCGCCAGTTGAAGAGCAGCATAATTGTAGTGCTCTCACCCCATGGGGCCAAAAATACTGCAGAAACTACAATAAAGCCTCCCAAGGTGGGGAAATCGTTCACGAAGCAATGGTGTAGTAGAGGTAGCAATCAAATTATTGGAGTAGCAGAGGCGACAATCGCATCTGGTGGCTGACATTCTACAACACTCATTGATGTGAGGTGCCGGATCAGAACTGAGCTTGGACCCGGAGACGCGGCCGGCCCACAGACATCCACGCTCGGCATGGAGCAGTGTAAATGGAGCGAGGAAGCGGCCGCAGTGGGGTGACTGCCCGCTGAAGAGGATAGGAGGGTTCCCCCCTCCTCCAGTGTCAGAGAGTAGCAGCGATGCCTGTGTGCTCCCGGGTTGCCCAGAAGGGGTCACAAGATCAGGAGGAGTGAACCCGGGGGGCGTTGTACCACCGGGCATGCCAGAAAGTATGGCAGCAAATGGCCCGACCCAGGGGAGTGGAAGGAGCAGGCGGCCACAGACCTGCACAGGAAATGCACCACAGGAGCACACAGTGAGGAGGGGCAGTATGCGGCAGGGGGGCCCGCTAGGCGACACCAAGAAGGCAGGGCCCGGCACAGGAGTGGCAGCAGCCCATGGCCGAAAGACTCAGCCTAGGCCAGTGAGAATGCCCCACGACCCCCCCAATCCATACAGCACAAGTCCAAGTCAGTGCAAGGTGGGTCATACTCCAGGACTGGGTCAGCAGCGACACTGAGTAGATTCACTCCTCACCCCTCTACCCCCTGGCTAGATTACAGAGTGGCAGAGGGGACTGGAGAGCTGGAAGTCCACCCAAGTTTGGAGGTGGGGCCTGAGGTGATTCAGAACGTGCCCCCCAAGCAGAACCTTGGAGGCTTGGATACGTACCCTGGGGCCCCGCAGGAGTGGCATTTGGGGGGTCTAAGGAGTAGCAGCACATGTTGGCGCGGAGGGAAGTGGCACAGCCTTAAAGCCTGGCATGGGGCAGAAAGAAGAAGTGTCCAAGTGAGGGGGTCTCTGAGGCCCTAAAGCAGGAGACAGGTGGGGTTTTAGTAGAGCGGCAAGACAGCAAGGAGAGGTGGTGGGGACTTGGACCCCTCCACCGGAGATCATCCCCCTGATGTCTAAAAAAGGGCAAGGACTCACAATCAGCCCCTAAATCCTCTAAAAAGAACCCAGGAGGACAATTTGCAAAGACTCTGGTGAAAAGAAGGAGAAATAGCTACAGGGGGCAAGCAGGTGTCCCCCACAGAGGGAGAGCTTGTTGAAATGGCTGTTCCGGTGAAGGAACATGTGGTCACTCAGCAAGTCCTTCACCAGAGCTTTCAGGACTTTGGGCACAAAATCTCAGAAACAATTCAGTCACAGCTGACCATGATTCATGCAGCTCTCAACCAGTCGCTGCAAGAAGTGAAAGGCAACATAGCGAATCTGAAGGAGCGGAATGATGCAGCGGAGAATGCCATACAGAAAATCGCAGAGGACAGCTGGAAGATCAGTGAGCTGGTGGATCAATGAGCAAGGGTCACACAGAACCTAGAAATTCAAAGAGAAGACTTGTAGAACTGCTCAAGAAGATCTAATATAAGAATAAGAGGCCTATCTGAGGCAGTAGCAGATAAGAGACCTACGGGAGATGGCGCAACACATGTTTGCGGACATGCTGGAAGTGGAGGATTTGTCAGGGATACAACTGGACCGCATCCAAAAAGTGGGGCCTAAGAGAGGAGAAGCGGGAGCTAGACCCAGGGATGTGTGGTGGCTTTGCACCAGTATGGTCAGAAGGAAAAACAGTTTCCAGCCAGCAAGTGTGCAAGGTTGATTAACCACAATGGGTCAGAGCTCCAGTTATTCCAAGACAGGGCACAGGCCACCCTGGTGAAGAGACAGATGATGGGCCCGGTGGTGCAGGCACTGGCGCGAGCCGAGGTGCATTAAAGATTGACCTTCCCTTTTGGTCTATTATTCGAATGGGAGAGGAGGCAGCATCGGGTTACCACCTGCAAAGGTATTGAAGATGTAAGAGGAAGTGACCGCATGAAAGGAGCAGAGAACAACAAGGGAGCCCGTCAAACAGAGATTGTTGGAATGGACAAAGGTTCCAGCGAGGGGCCTCAAGAAGCAGGCACTGAGTGGCCCTGGTCAAACTCCTGGATAAGGGGCTGGGTTCAGAAGGTGCTCTCTCGGCCTCCAACAAGGATTCACCATGGTCGGGAGAGAGAGATGCAGATAGTAGGGCCTCAATGGAATACACCCTGGGGGAAGAGTGAGGGGCTCTGACGGGGCACTAAGGAGGGACTTACCATCTTGGTTTCATCACATGGACCTTGGGGGACCCGCACAGGTTCTCTCTGGTTTACTACAGGGGCTCAACTCCCAGGGATTAGCGCTGGGGGATCTATAGGATGGTTAAGCCCAACCACAGGTTGGTTGGTAGGGTGGAGGGGAGTTAGTTGTGGTTGGGAGGAGTGGAAGGGGTGGGGGAAGGAGGCAATGATCATCTGGTTCAAGAGATAGGCTCACTCCATGAAAGCTATGGGTAGTAGGGAGATGCTTCTTCTAACCAACCTTAATGTTAGTGGGCTCAATTCCCCAATCAAGAGAAGGAAGGTGGATGTTGTGTTCTGGGGTGTTTGAAACGTATAAACCACCACACCAGGGTCAACAGACCATTCCACGGGGTGAAGAAGTCTTCATTAATGATGAAAAAAGACTTTCCCCCCAAGAGCGCAGCCTGCCGGATAGTAAGTAACCTGGCAGGCTAGGGGCTTGAGTGGAAAGGCAGGAGCAGCAACAGAGCCAAGGGGAGAAAAACAAACAGACACAGTGGAATATGAATATCAAGGTAAACCACAGGTCCCAGCCGCACCACCCTCAGAATCTCCACTCTTACCTGCAATGAACGATGAGAAGGCTGGAAACCTGCTTGCGAAAGTGAGTGCCCCCTGAGGTTGGTGATGAAGGGTGAAATCAAAAGGTTCCAAGATAAATGTTCAGTTCAATAACCCTGACCCGCACGGCACGAGGGCGCAAACTAAATGTCTTTGAGAACCAAAAAAGGCAAATTCAGAAAAGCATCCCAGAATGCCTTGTTATTGTTCCTGGATGTGATCCGTGAGCAGAAAACAGCAAAGCGTCCAGATAGAAAAAAACAATGAATCTTTTGTGCAAAAACAAAGGGCAGACAATCAATGAACCTTAAAGGGGTGTGTGAAGTGCAGGGAAAGGGTGCAATAACAGTGGATGGTGTAGAAAGAAGCCGGCAAGAAAACCCAACGAGCGCGTAGTGAAAACAGCTGTTATTACGTGCAGCAACACGTGAGAAGCGCATTGAAAAACAATCAGCAACAGTATACGAAGAGTGCGTTGAACACTGGGTAATCTAGGCAGCAGTGTTAACGTACGTGGTTTAGGGAACGGGCATCAGACATAAGGGGAAACACTGTGACAATCCATGAGCATAGCCAGAGGTCAGTAACCAGAGTATCACGAAGCAAAAAGCCGTCAGGGAACGTTCCGTAGGGAATCAAGGAGAGAGCGGTCTGGGTCGGCAACAAAGAAATCCAAGATCATATTCAACCAGAAGTGCTACTTCCTGAGGCAAGGCAACGGTTTAGGAGCACCAAAGCCATGGAGTGTCTGCAATGTATAAAAATATGACACAATTACGCCGGAACGATTGCAGCCAAGATCACGTGACTGCTACCATACTAGTGTGCATGGGAAATGCCAGGTCCGACGACACGGAGCCCGGCGGAATGGAGGAGGCACCCCCGATAACCCGGGCGGCGTCCTTCTTGGTCCCCAGCCCCTTCCCCCTTGGAAAGGGGGCGGTGGGGGTTGCCGGGCCAAGGCAGCAAAATTGGGAAAGCCCGCAAAAGAAATGTGCGGCAAGCAAAAGAAATGCCCGCGAAAGCCGAAGCGCGGCAAATAACGAAGAAAGCCCGCGAAGGGCAACAAAGGGAAAGGGGAGGGGTTTCCCCTTCATAAGGAGCGGGGTTCCCGCTACTGACAAGAAAGCAGCTGAAGCCGAGGGACACCCGTGCACTTCCACGGGACTGCAGCAGAGGGTTTTCTTTTTCCCACCCACCAACCCTACGAACAGAACAATCAGGAAACGCCTGGTCGTCGGCGTCACAGGACGACAAGGCGGTGTGGCGGTGTTTGGCCAGACAAACACAGGAGACAAACTCCGGAAGAGCCAGGAGAATGCAGGAAGGGTCTTCGCTCTTCCCAGACCCAAAGCCCCTTGGGAGCTTAAGCGGCAGGGCCGGCGGGGAAGGACAATTACGGCTCAGCTTCCCCCAAAGAAACGGCACTCTCCCCGCCCAGGAGCACCTGCAAGGGCAGGCAGGCTCGGATACTACCAAGGCTGGGAGAGTTGGGCCTACTAATGGACTCTTGGGAAAGGAAAAGGGGGAAGCAAGTTCTTGGGACACGGAGTAGTCACCGCACCTGGCAGACAAAGTTTTCCACAGATATGTACAGTTTGGTTTTATGATTGTGGAATAAATTCTGCGGCCTTCTTATGCCAACAAACAAACAAGTCGCATTCTGCACTTTCTGGGGGGGAAAGGGCAATGAGTTATGATTATATGTTGGTTGTCATATGGACGGATGCCGGGGTTATGCAGTCCCGTCCAAGCTAGCGGCATAATGGGTGTTGCGAGAAACGCCGAGGCAAGGACCAGACACTGCGGAGGGCGAACCGATGCCGGTAGGGAAAGACACGAGACATGACAGTGGAGCAGTTTTTGGGGAGGGGAAGCCAGAAATTGTGGCCCTACAGGAGATGCATATCCGAAAGCAGCATAAGCACAAACTGAAACGCAAGGTGTTTCCCCATATGTTCCAATCTAACGCTAGGGAAAGAGAGGGGGGTGATGATAGCCATCTGGGAACTAGCGGTTTGAACATCATAGCCACCGAGGGGCACAACAAGGGAAGGTACCTGGCAGTGTCTGTCTGCTGAGAGAAGGAGACATATACTATAGCAATGATCTATGCACCCAACACAGGGCAGGACGGGTTTATACAATCAGTGCTGGCTACGCTGGAGAGATTCACCACAGGTTACCTAATGTTGTTGGGGGACTTTAACTTGGGGTGGGATCCACGATCCGACAGGAGCACAAAGGTGTATTATAGCCAGGGAGCACCATGGGGAAGAATTGGCCCTTGTGGATTGCTTGAGGGAACTGCAGGGGGAGAAAAGGGGGTACTGTGAGAAACCGGAGGGCGTCCTCACATTTGTTCCCCTTGGAACCTTTGGCCAGATGGCCAGGGAAGGGCCATCGCTGTTGGATCCTGACCCTGTGGGTGTACAAGCGAGGGAGGATCACCTGGGTGGAGGGTCCTTGGATAAAGGGGAGATGGGGCCTGAAGGAATGCTATAGTATCACCCTTTCTTAACACTAACCTAACCTATCCTCACTCAGACTTTATGGGTCATTGCCTCATTCTTCCCTTTTCACCCCTACCTAGTACTGAGACGAGGAAGAGGGGACTAGGAGTAGTACACACTTCCTATGTCAAACACTACTCTAGTACTGGGACGAGGAAGAGGGCCATGGAGGAATACTACGGCCTGAGTCAGGCAGGTTCCACTAATAGGCTTAGGCAGGGCCAGGTAATTAAACCTGAAACCTTACACCCGCTGCCTGTTAGCAGCACACCTATGTATATAAGGTGGAACTCACAGGAGTGCAAGGCAGATTGGAACATGGAAGCTTGCTGTAACTGGGAACTGGCAAGTTGAGAGAGGCTGTAGAGGAACAGAGGAGTTTTAGCAGCTGTGGGGGCTGTGGCAGACCGTGGACTGCTGAGCGTGGCACTGAGAAGCACCAGAAGGAGCAGAGACTGGGCGCTGAGGGTAGCGCTGGAACAGGCACTCCATATAGCAGAGGCTGCATATCGGGACGCGGCGTGACTATCTGTCAGAAAATCCTATCTTGCTGACTGAGCATGTGTGCGCATGCTCAGTCAGTACTTAACAGATATAATTTTTTGACAGCAGGAATGTGGTGTGCCTGTGTTTGTGGGGTCCCAGGGGTGCAGTTTCTGTAACTTGATGTGAGCCAGGCTCACTGAAATAACAGAACACGGTGAAGCCGTGTTAAGAGCGACTCTTAAAAGGACGCAAACAACACAAACCCAGCGGACTCAAGAAGATGAACGCAGAGGACACTGTGTTTCATAAAGACCCAGGATTCTAATAACCAATAAATGTGCAAAACATATGAAAGTATCCATAACAAATATATATGTACGTGTATGCGAACTAAGTGCATCATTATCATGTTAATAGTTCACTTACTTCACATACACGTACATATTCATGATAAATCCGGCTGACTGCGCATGCTCAGTCATGTCATATAGTTAAGCAGTGGGGGCAAGGTCGCCAAAATAGCAGAGGCATATTTCTACAGATGAAAGCAGTGGGGGCAGGGGACGGGGCGCTCAGCCATCTGTCCATATTGCCCCCCTCTTAGTGAAGCCTCGTTATAGGGGAGGAAAAGTGTTGAAATTGCATAGCTCAGCGAGTTCATTGCTCTCTGCTGAGAACTGTGCTCATCCTCATATCTGCTAAGTCTGGCCAAGCCAAGATCAGTCAGGGTCTTCAAGACAAGCCCCTGCTGGGTTGCTACAAACCAAATGCCTCACGCTTCCCCTGTGAAGGCGTGGGGTGGAGTGCAGCGAAAGCTGATGCCTTGCTTTCCCCTGCAAGCAACGCTTAAAGAACACGTCCACCCTAATAATCATGCCCACCCCACCTTAGCAGCTTCCAGCACCCCACCTAAACACCTATCATGCACCTCAGCACAGAACACCACCCACCCTGGTTTGCTCCAGCTCTACAACCCACTCCCTCAAGCTCACCTCAGCAATGAACTATCCAAGCACACTTGCCACCCACCACAACCCTAACTCACCATAGCACAACAGCTCACGCCACCCAACCTCCCCACACCATCCACCGCTTCCTCACCACCTCACCAACATCACCCCAGCCACCCTTAACCCACCACCTTGCCCACTCCATCCACTCACCAAAACTAAACTCTCTCTTACCTCATCCCACACATCTTTACCGCACCACTTTACTTAACATGCACAGACCCTAACTCACCACAGCCCACCACCCATTCACCTTTCCTCACACAAACACACCCACGCCATGTCGTCCCAGCATGCTACCCACCCTGGTTTGGCTCAACACACCAACCTGCACACTCAACAAATCTTACCCCAGAACACCTCAAATGACCCATCCTACCTCATCCCCAGCACGGTATAGTCATTCCATCTCACTGCCTACCACCGTAGCTTGAAGCAGCATACCTCCCAGCAACCCTCGATCCCCCCAGCACAACATCAACCATTCT
The DNA here is from genome assembly GCF_040938575.1 of Ambystoma mexicanum. Taxonomy (NCBI): domain Eukaryota; kingdom Metazoa; phylum Chordata; class Amphibia; order Caudata; family Ambystomatidae; genus Ambystoma; species Ambystoma mexicanum. The sequence continues at coordinate 598,980,422 of NC_090932.1, forward strand.
AGATCACCCCAGCAGCTCATCCTTCCACACTAGATCAGCCCAGCAGCTCATCTTTCCACGCTAGATCACCCCAGTAGCCCAACCTCCAGTATACGCTCACCCTACCGCCCACCCTTTCATCCTACCTCACCGCAGCACTCCAAATGGCTGTGAAACCTAACTGCACCCCTTTACTCACCCACCCTAGCATGCCCTGGCCTGCCACTCATTAACCCAGCCGAGCCCCACCCAGAATCCCAAACTTTCACTAGCCCCTCAACCACCAACCAACCCTTGTTGACCCCAACTCACCTACTTCACCCTAGCACCCCATCTTAGATCGTCTCGTCACCCTACCTACTCCCGAAACACACCTAGCCTAGTTTACCTTAGCACTGAAACCCACTCACTCTAGATCACGCCAGTAGTGAATCCCAACCAATCCGAGCACACCCCAGTCCTATGTTATGTTATGTTATGTTAGGATACTTGGCATTTATATAGCGCTCTATATATCATTGGTATGACCTCAAAGTGCTGGTAGGTTGAACGCCCTCGGGAACCAACCGTAGTTCTGGTCAACAACTTACCTGCAGCAGCTTTGCCCTTCCTCCATCCATGTACCCTAGCACATGCCAGTCTAAAGCTCACCACACCCAACCCCACCCCACTTCACTTCATCCACCCAGTCTGTCCCAACGACCTCAACGCACCCTGAACCCTCACCCAGAAATCTCAGACCGCCCACAATCACCCCACTAATACACCTAATTCCACCCAACCACCACCTCTCCTCAACCAAACCAACCTCCCACTACCTCACATCACCCCATCTACAGCACCCACACAACCATGTCACCTGCTAACCCAACCTCATCACATTAGCTCGCCTCATCCAACATAATATCACCCCACCACCTCACTGACACCAGGACCCCTCCCACCTAGGCTAACAATAGCACATATGCTTCAGGACCCTAGTTTACCCTAGCACAATACCCACCTATCCTAGCTCATCCAGGCACAACAACCCATTTTTCATAACTAGCCCCAGAACACCATAGCTCACCCCAAAACCCCACTCACACACGCTAGGTCACCTCAAAGTAACACACCACCCACCCAACCCAGCATGCCCCAGCAACCCACCCAGAGCTCACCCCAGGAGTCCACCCACCCAAGCTCACCCAAGCATCTCAATAGCTCACCCACACTTGCTACCCCAGGATCACACCTAACTCTCTACCCACTCTTCCTCACCTAGAATCCCCCCTGCTGGTTGCAGCATCACACCAACACACACACCCTAAGAACCCACCCAAGCTCACTCCCATACCCTAGCCCACCCCATACCCTATAATACCCTGATCACTCCCAGCCCGGCTACATCACTGCAACACATCCGGCTCACCCCAGCACCCCAACCACCCTTGCGCACCCTAGCAAACCCTAGCTCATCCCAGCAAACCTACCTTACACCAGCACAACCTACCACACCCAGGAACCTTAGCTCAGTCAAGCACTCACCCTAATGCAAATGCAATAAAAACAAACACAACTCATTCAACATAGCTCACCCCAGCAGCCCACCTATCCAACCACTGCCAAAGCCCCCCAGAAAACATGAGTTCACCCCAGCGCCCCATTCTCCCCAGTCACACAACCTCCCTCACACCTCACCAGACCTCACACACCCCACCAAACTTCAACAAACCACTTTGACTTATCCTACAAAAGCTTACCCAACAACGTCACCCCACCCTAGCTCCTCAAAATAACACCGACCCACACTAGCTCTCCGTAGCATGCCACCCATCTACCCTAACTAATCCCTGCACATAACATATCCACCCTAGTTCCCTCCAGTACATAAACCTCCCGGCATAGCTTGCCCTGGCACAATACTTATTGTAGCTCACCCAGGGCACCATAAGCTGCTTCAGCAAACCAATCCACAAACCAATCCCAGCGTGCATCAGTACAATCCCGACCTTTCCTCTCTCCAGCTCATAGCTCACAACATAGCTCACCACAAAAAAACATCCACTCACCTAAACTCTTACTAGCATACAATCTACCCGCCCTAGCTCACCTGTGCAGTACAACCACCCTTCTCTAGCTCTTAGCAACACCCCCTGCACCCAGATCACTCCAGCACAACATCACTATAGCACCCCATCTGTCAACTCAAGCTCACCAAAGCATCCCATCATCCAAGCATCCTATCCACCATAAGCTCCCCCAACACTGCGCACATTTTAACTCATCTCAGCCCCTAGCCACTCACTCTAGCTCACCACAACACAGCACTCACCCACCTAGCTCATCAGGTACAACATCCACCGACCGTAGCTCACACCAGCAAAACGCCCCAGCCTAGCATGACACAGACTAGCACGCCGATCCTAATTCACCCCAGCAAACCATCCACCCTAGTTCCCCCTAGCCCCAAACCCACCAGAGCTATTCCCACTAACCCCAACCGCCTACCCTAATTCACCTCATCATCCCGCTGGACCTAAGCTCATACCAGCACCCAGCCCACTTAACCTAGCCACCCAGCATCTGAACAAGCTTACATATCTTATCACAGCACATCACCCACCCACCCTAGGACACTAGAGCAAATAACAACGTCACCGTGGCTCATCCAAGCACCCCACCGTAACTCACCCCAGCACAGCACCCACCCAGTCTAGCTCACCCCAGCAGCCCACCCACACACACACATAAGCTCACCCGAGCTGTATAGCCAAGCACCCAATTACATCCCAGTACAGGCTCCTCTCAAGACATCACACACCACCCTAGATTGCATCTTCTTGATGCCCGCCCACTGCATCAACCGAGCAAACCCTAGCTCACACAAGCATCCCATAGCTCACACAAGCATCATATAGCTCACACAAGCATCCCCTAGCTCACACACGCATCCCATAGCTCACACAAGCATCCCATTGCTCGACCGAGCACAACACACACCCAACTGAGCTAAAAGCAGCACACTTTAAGGGCCTCATTACAAGTTCAGTGGCACGGCAAAAAGTGGTAATTCCATTACTGCCACCTTTTTGGGCAGTAGCAGAATTACCGCCATTTTTTCACAAACCACTGAATTATACATTTGGATATAAAGTGGAGGCAGCAACAAATCTGCCGGTGGTAAATCCGCCACAAATCTTCATGGAGACCTGTGCACTACATGCATAGGGAATTACACCACATTACCACCCCTTGTAATCCCATGGTGCACTCAAGGGACCAAGTGGCGGAAATGGTAATGAAGAATAGGGGCCACATAATGAACACCAAACATGTAATGAGGCCCTTGGCACCCACATTAGCACAGCCGAGCAGCCCACTCACCACAGCGCTGCGCCCAAACCAGGTCACTGTAGGACCTCCTCCACCACCCCTAGAGCCTCCAAGCACTCCACCCTCCTACTTTAGCTTAGACCTGGCACCCAACATGCCCCAGATCAAGCCAGCACCTCAACCACTCCCAACACAGCACTGACCCACCGCAGCTCACTTGCCGCAATTCCCACTCACCTAGGTCACCCCAGCATAGCCTCCACCAATCCTGGCACAACCCAGCACAGCCCTGACCCAACTTCTGTTTACTGCGATAGTTAGCTCCGGACCACAGATACCAGAATGCATTTGGTGGGGTACCCACATAAGGGAGCACATAAAACATTGCACATGAGGCTCCCGAACCGCAGGTCAAGCATGTCTCAAACGCGTGGTGAATGGTGTAGGTTGTCCAATGGTTAAGGCACAAGGTTAAGGAATTTAGGGCAGTAAACAGAGGCAGGGGACTGATGCGTGCGATTTCCTCGCCAGTAGACAGGGCACAGCATAGATAGAACGCAAACTCTGGGTGCAATGAAGCGTGATGTTAATTTAGAATGGTTGTGACAGGCATTGGGCATCGTAACAGTTGTAATAAATGTATCTGGAATTAATTAAGAAGAGTTGAGCATTGTGCACCCTGACATGATGTGAATGCACGACCAGGTGGTTGCTAGCTGATCGCTTGTAGGGAGTGCATTAGCTCAAACACAAATGAGGGGGGAGTGTCCCAAAGGCAGTGATGGAGAGGGACTATGAACTAGACAAAAACAGTGGGGTCCACACTGCTGTAAATTCAATTAGAAAATTACTTTGTCTACTTATTTAATGAGTGTACCAAGATGGTATCACTGAACCAATAGATTTAGGCTGCAGCAGACTCTGAAAGCAATCAGGATAGTCTCATGGTGAAAAAGTAAACATATTTATTTTACAAAAAACATCATAAAAAGGAAGTAAATAAATAAATAAATAAAGCAGTCTTGTAAACAAATAAATAAACTAGTCTGTAGTTAAACTGTTGAACATAAACACAGAGAAACAAAAACAATGATCCTACTTCAGATAGTAACAAATAATATAAACTGGAGAGAAACAAAATGCCAACTTTAAGTGATGACCTTAGGTAGGCCAACACTCAAGTTTTTGGCTTATATTCAGCCAACACTCACATTATTCAAGATAAATTCTACAAAGAATTTTTTCGGGTTGGCAATGTTTGATTATTGTTATTCTTTTAGTTGACAGGTCTGCCTACGTGTACGTGTCATCGCATAGAAAGTGACAAAAACATCAAACTAAATAGACATCTTAAACACGTTTCGGCAAAAGAGCCACCTGTCTGGCAAATGATTCCAAGAAAGGATTTAAGTTGCCTTCCTCAGGGAGAGAAAACACACAACAACTGGACCCAATGATTGCGGCTGTGGTTAAGTGAGAATTGCCAGGCGCAGTGCTTGCCGGCGACCGGTGCAGGGTGTCTGGGTAATGGGGCCAAGGGCAACCACACCAGCGCTACATCATCACAAGGGATGCAACAGAGAAACACCCTCTGTCAGTGAATATGGCTTTGCGCTGAAACAGTTTAATGCTGGTGTACCATTACTCAGCATGCCTTGGAAAATGATCCACAGGTAGTAAGGTAACATCAAATGGAACCGCTTTAGTAAACCTTTTTAAACACAATGACTTTTATAGGGGTTGTTTAAAAAGTGCCTGGAAGTCATGGCTTCAAATATGCGCGATAGAGTCTGACTCGTTATTAGTAGACTACTCAAAAACAACCAGGTCGATCCGGCTCTGCATTAGCTCCCAGAGCTATCTTGCCCTGAAAAGGAAACTAAAAGTTATGCGCACATTGTTCATTATTTAACGTTCAACAGGATTAGGTCATGATCCTGGCTCAAACACAAGCGAAGAACACAAAAGTATGCCAGTCATGTAACACAATGGTGTCCCCTCCAAAAACATCTTTCTTTTTGCAGATACCCTGATTACTGGACAATTATCAACAAACTTGTTCTGTGACCAAATCTTAGAGTTTCTCCTCATGGTGTATGAAATGGTAGGACGATCCTATAATTTTAGCCAACCGTGCGTTGCACCCTGGAACTTGGAGTTCCATATTAAATTTGACATACTACGAGCTCCAAAATGCAGAAGCCTGTAGCGCTATGTAAATGCAGAAATGAATACTAAAACTGTGCAGTGGACCTCTGCTGCACCAGTCTATATGCAGACCTGTCCACATTGGCCTCTTGGTGAGCCCCCCACCAGCCATGGAGATTCACCGGCTTGGGGGGAAGTGATGCAGGCAGCTCCAAGGGGAAGGGGCGCCTGGCAAATGGGAGAGTGTGATAAAAGGGAGGGCATGCTGGGGTGAAGAGGATGGCAGGAGGCAGAAGGACATTGGCCAAATGCTGGGGCAAGTTGTGAGGGGCTGTCCAGAGGCAAGGCTGGATAGTGGGAGGCAGGGAAATGCTTATATGCAGAGGTTTGGGGAGTAGTAGCCCTCTTTGTTTGCTGACTTGGACGATGAAAGGTGTAGAATCCCATAGTAGTAATGCTGCTGCCTTTCCAGGTAAGTTTGCTCTTAAATAACTTTAATTTTCTTTTGTTTCCCATTTTGCTTACTTATGGCAACTTATTCAAAAGTCACTTCCATGGTTGGAATTGTGCTGTAGAAAGACCAGGGCATATTGCCTCTGTGTGATGTTTGTGTGTCCCCCCCACCCACCCCGAGCCCCTCTTGCCCCCCAGGAAGCTCTTTTTACTGTGACCATAAGATGGCCAGAGTGAACTCTGCCATTAGGTGACCTCTGCTGCACCAGTCTGTATGCAGACATGCCCACATTGGCCTCTCAGCCCCTTGTGGATGTTTCTCCATGCCCCCCTGGGCTCTTTCACACATGCGCACGTGCTCGCATCCATCCTCTCACTCCCCGCCCCGACTGCAGTACATGCCCAGGTTTCTTCCCTCATGTTCTGTATTCAGAGAAAGCTTTGATGTTTAACCTGCTGAGCTCGATAAATGAGCACCATACTCTGTTGGTAATGAGCAGCGCTCAGAAGCCTGTAGCGCTATGTAACTGCAAAAATGAATACTAAATAAAGTGTGCAGTGCGTACACATGCTCAGTCATGACTATATAGTTAAATAGTGGGGGCAGGGCCGCCGGAATAGCAGAGGCATCTTTGTACAGAGGAAAGCAGTAGGGGCACGGGAGGGGGCGCTTAGGGCAGTGTCTACACACCTCAACCATTTTACACCGGCCCAGGGAGTGGGTGAGGAGGTGCCCCTGCCTTAGATCTTGTTTGATGTGGTCAAGGCTCAATGCTGCCCAGATGAGCCATCTCCCCCAGCAGTAACATGAGGCGGACAGGGCAAAGCATGCTGATGTCAGGGAGAAGGGAGGGGGCGCCTGGCGTTCCACAAGACCCTCATTCATGGGGGATCTGGGCTGGGCCGGGGGTCTCATCAGGATCGAAAGTCAGAGAGGCAGGGCCCTTTTGTTGGAGGGGCGATTTTCTCACACCCCAGTCTATATTTACACAATAATCTGCTTTCCTCATTTTGCCATTAACATGCCCGCCCCCATTAAGAAATTACCTGCAAATAAAACACCTCTTTGAAGAAAGCACATCAGTCTTTGGGCTGCCGTAAGAGGGCACTCTGCATCCCACCCACGTGTGACAGCATACTGCCGGGAACTCACAGGGTTCAGTCCCTGACTCTTTAAGCAATGCCCCCTCTCTCTATAGGCTGCTACTTCCTAAAGCACCTTGAACATTGCACCTCGGCACACACACGCTGGCTGGGCATTCGGAAACCTCCACCGACTTCCGTGAGTATCTTGCATCGGGAGACGTTTCAATCCACTTGAGTATGTCATCAAACTGAAAAAAGAGGAATAGTTTCCATAACCTCTTACTCCACTTACCCCACTTTCCTGGTACAAGGGTAAATGCCCACTTGCGGTAGGATTTTCTGACGGGTAGCAAAAAATGACAGGTCAGGCTGTCAGATTTTCCTACCCCGTCAAATTTTCCTACCCCTGGGTGGCTTGCCCAATGCCTGCTGTCGGTAGGATTTTCTGATGGGTAACAAAAAATGACATTACAATTCCTGTCAGATTTTCCTACCGATAGGATTTTCTGACAGATAGCAAAAAGTGACGTTGCACCGGTTCCTGAAACCCAGTGCAAGCTGCTCGTTACCTAAAGGGGCGAGAGGGGATTTGGGGTGTCATAAGGACAGAGTGAAGACCCCTGAAGTCTGTAGTGCAAGGGAAAACATTCGCTGAACCTAGCAAGTCAAGAGCGATGCACGAAGAGTAAATGCAAAATCCATTTGATGTTGTTGCAGGCCATTGTTCGGAAGATTTAGCGAGAGTTAGATGACTCCCAAGCAAATCTTCATTACGTTTCCACCGTTTGAAGGGAAACCACTTAAAGTATGTGAACAGCGACAAAGTAATAGGCCATTGTTAAGTTAATCATTTGGAGGACTCAGAGAGAGAGGTACAACATGTAAGTGAACTTTTCCATTGTGAAGTTATTAAGCCTTTAACAGTACAAAGGCTTAAAGAGAAAGTATTTGGAAAAAGGGAAACAGCTGATGCGTGCAGTGCCAAAGCCCAAAGAACATGTCAACCTTCATACAGAAGTGAAACAAAGGAACTCTGGGTAATAATACATTTCAAAATCCTTTGTATCAGAGTGGTCGCGTACTATAAAGAGAATGTTGTTGAAGGTCTTAGAACACAAGGTGGATTGTCTAAAGGAAACAGAAGTGATATTTGGGGGCGTGGCTAGCAAGCCATGCAATAAGGACGCCTATTTCAACACTCTTGGAAGATCCTAAATGATCCGGCCCAAAGGAATAGATCCCGTAACATATATGAGCCAGGTGCTTATGCACCGACACCGGAGCAATGGAGGAATTAAACAACGAACTGTGAGATGAAATCGGTGCCTGGAAATATGAAACAGGAGTACAGCACGCTGGCTGTGAAGCATGGACACTGTTGCATGTCACCCATTCTGGGAGACATGGTACCTCCCAGTTTGTGCAGCATGGTCACATGGGGTAACAATGTGACCAAGTAAATAAAAGGGACAAGCCACTTCCGGCTCGTCAGTCAATCCTACTTGGACTCCTTCGTCTCCTTTGGTGTACCATGCTGGTGTTGCGCAGCGTGCCATGGGCCTAGCCATGCGGCCTGGCCCTAGGACGGTGCCCCTGCTGGGCAACACCATCCTCTCTGTAAATGCCCCCACCATGTGAGCATGGCCTGTTCACCATCCTCGGCCTGGGTGCCCCCACAGCCGAGGCTGGTGCTAGCTGGGTGCCCCCAGCCCACTTGGAGAGCTCCGGTGATCCGGGGCAGGCAGGGTGATCCCTGTGTCCAGCTGGTTGTGTGAACGTGGCCTGATGACCATGTCGGGTGATCCCGACATTGGGGTGGCCCACTCCGGTGACCCGGGGGCGGGCCCCCCCAACAGACACAAGCAAAACATGGCGGCAACCACAGGAAGAAATGGACAGCCGACGCACGGTGGGCACTGCAATGCTCAGATTCCCACAGCAAAGGGAAGATAGAGCTGGTCGGACGCTCTGCTTTGCGCTCAGACGGGATCGCTCAGACGGGGTCGCTCAGACAGGATCACCCAGAATAAATGCACTGTAGATGAAACTGCTTTGAAACGAAGGCAGAGAAGAAATCCCCACACGGATACAGTGTAGCAGCCAAAACAGCAACAAACAAGAGGACGGTGCTATGTGGCGTGCAAGCTTTCGGGACTTGCAACGGGACGGAGAAATGGCCGCGAGCAAGGGAGCAGGCCCCCTATGGGGCGAAGAGACAGAAGCCATAAAGTAAGGGCACAATTACGCGTGGCAGCGATGAGGCGGAGAGCGAACGATATAACCTGGGCCGGCACAGTGAATTAAGCAGAGGGGGCTGAATAAGTTACACTAAGCTTTGAGGGAAGGAAAGGAGGACAATAATGATACATAAACCCTGCCCATACAGAGCATAGCCCCTTCACCTCGTGCAGCAACAGACAGGAAAGGCAATATTGTAGAGCTCTTCAGGTTCAGAGGAGGGCAGTGATACAGTTGAAGCAGGCACTGCAGGCCCCACACCGCTGGTAAAGCAAGTACGGGCGCAGGGGCGCTACCACATGGACACTAGGTGGTGGAACCAACAGCCACTGGACACGCTAAACAGGAGCACAGCGGGACAAAGCGGACAACGCAGGGTAAGGCAGGGAATCACTGCCACAGGAAGATTATTCGGACAGGTGCTCAGTGTTTGACAAGGCCCCTCCTGCCACCCCAACAGTCACAAGTCCTGTGCTTTAGGTGAAGAACACTGCAATCCTAGCCACGGCATGGACAAAACAGAGTGGGCCCATACTACAACAGGCACATGCCCCAGGCAGCTTGGCAGGCCTAGAGAGACCACTGCACAAAGCCGCAGACAGGTGCAACAAAGCTAAGTGACCAGGAGAGCCACCAGCATGGCGTCCAAACACCCTAAGAACAAATTTAAGCAACCCACCCTGGATAAGTTTGCGGCTCCCCCAAACGCCGACGTGAGCCTGACGACAGCGACCCCAGCACAACATCCACTACCCGACCAGACCCAAGGGGACAACCAAGTACTTGCAGCAATCGCAGCTCAATCTTACAAAAATGGACCAATAAATAAAGATGACCGAGTACTCTTGTTGTTGTTTCAATAATTCACAAAAAATGATTTTCATTCATCATATATCAATACAGTAAAAACTTAGTATCTAAAAAAAAGAATCTCATACATTTTTAACCCATCATCCACACTCTTTCGTACTCATTCATACACATAGGCTCTCAGATGTTTTTCAAAAATGGTGTCTTAGTTTCACCATGTCATAAAACATAATACAAATAAAAGCTTAGACCCATTCTAATTTTCAGGTATGTCCCTCTGTATCTATTACAGGAGATCTAACAGTGTTTCAGTTGATATTGTGTAGGGCATCATACCTTGTGCCGTTCAATTCTGCCAACCTTCATCAGGACAGAGATCAACTATCCACTATGTTGCCTCGTAGGAGGATGGGGTGAGGATGGGGTGAGCAACGTAATCTAAATAACAATAGTACTGTTTTAAACAGACATTTCTAAAAGAATCGAAGTAGCTCCAGTTCTGTGTTGAATAGGTCAGCTTTAGCCACTGGGATGTAGGACAAACCCTTTGAAAGCAGTTCTATTTCACTGGTGCCAAGTATGTGGGAGGACAAATTTACAATGGGTATGCCATCGGTCTTCATTGGTTCGAATACCATTGTCGTGTCCTTACACCCTGGTATTGGGGTGGTCTTTGTCGTGGGCGTCCGTTAGCCCATTCAGGAAAAAAACACTTGCTGTTGATATTGACCTCTCCCTCTTGATGGTGTGCCTGCTGCCCCACTCGTGGATGGACCGTACTCCATAAGTTGGAACAACGCTGGATTTACTCCTTAGATACAGCTGCGGCATGGTCTAAATATTGCAGTAGAGTGGACTACCTTAATCACCAGGTGAGCGTTGGTCCATTATGACTTAAATGCAGTTCACAGGCACTTATTCCACATCAGTATGCCCCATAGGTGTAAAAACACCAAAAAGCACTAAGGAATGCTACAGGATCGAGGCAAAGCCTCCCTGAGTCAGCAAGCAGCTGCATGTTTGCCATTACATGATTTTCTAAGATACAGTTTTATGTGGACCAAGTTGAAACTACATTACCCAGGAGACGTCATATCTTTCTGAGGCACCCTTCATTATATTTTTGGAGTAATATGTGCAGGACTTAAGGATGGTCCATACACTTATTTCATTTTTATTATTAACATCAAGAAGAATCACTATTGGGTTCACTGCCAGTAGCCATTTCCAGGACATCGGGAGACAACCAGCCAGTCCCCTTTCTATGAATATGATTCCTCTAATACAACAGATGCTCTGATGAGGAGCATTCTCCTTTCTGCCCTCTGTTATGATGTACCTGGGTCGATTCACGCAGTGATACACGAAGCCCAGGCACATCTTCACTCTCTTTATTCTTAATACAAAACTGGTTTCCTTTTCCCTCTCCCCCTCCCTTCCTCCCGCCCCTCCCACCCCCCTTCGTGGTTTTGCTTTCCCTTAAAGTGGCCGGTGTGCTTTGTTATGTTATGTTATGTTACCTAAATTTGTAGAGCGCACTGTCGCCCAGGGGCATCATGGCGCTGATGAGGAAACTGTCACACAGGAAGAGCAGTAATAGTCGGGGGGCTAGAATAAGGTAGTTTTCAGGGCTTTCCTGAAAGCCAGATGGTTGGAGATAGACTTGAGTGGCAGTGGGAGGGCGTTCCACAGCCTTGCCGCAGCAATGGAAAAGGCTCTGCCGCCGAGTCTTTCCCGATTGTACTTAGGAACCACCAAAAGGTTGGTGTTCAGGGAGCGAAGGTTGCGTTCTGGTATATAACGGACAAATTTAGTTTGGAGAAACTCAGCACCTAGGCCCTGGATTGCCCGGTGGACAATGCATAGTGACTTGAACTTAACTCGCTGGGCCACCGGGAGCCAGTGAAGTTGGCGAAGCACTGGCGAGATGTGAGCTCCATAGGGGGAACCTGTGGCCAGTCTGGCTGCCAGGTTCTGTATGCGCTGGAGACGTTGGAGAAGGCCCATTGGCTGGGCAAGGTATAAGGAGTTGCAATAGTCCAACCGTGAGAGGACTAATGCGGCTACCACAGGAGGACGCATAGCCTCTGGGATCATAGGGAGGACCTTCTTGAGTATCCTGATCTGGTGATGGGCAGATTGGCAGACCGTAGAGACCTGGTTTGACATGGACAAGGAAGTGGAGAGAATAACTCCTAGGTTCTTTACTTTGTCCACTGGACAAGGCAGGGAGCCCAGTGAGGTGGGCCAGAAAGCAGGGGTCCAAAGTGATGGGCGGGGGGGACAACCCACCAACATCACCTCAGTTTTGTCGCCGTTAAGCTTGAGCCAGTTTTGGTCCATCCAAATGCCGACTGATGTCAAACAGTCATGAAGAGAAGCTGAAGCCTTGATATGATCCTGATCCAAACGGATCAGGATTTGAGTGTCATCCGCGTAGGAATAGCAATTAAGTCCATACGAACGGATAAGGCAGACCAGAGCCCATATGTAGATATTGAATAGAATAGGGGAAAGAGAGGATCCCTGGGGAACACCACAGGTGGGGGCACAGGGGACAGAAAGGAAAGGGGGCATGGCAAGGGTCTGAGTGCGGTCTGCAAGAAAGGAGGTAAACCAAGCCAGAACTGATCCAGAGATCCCGATTTGTGCTAGGCGAGAGAGGAGAATAGGATGGTCCACTGTATCAAATGCGGCAGACAAATCCAGCAGAATCAGAGCTCCAACTCCACCTGCGTCTGCGAGTCTAGACATGTCATCTTGTACTGAGACAAGCACACTCTCCGTTCCCCTACCAGGTCTGAAACCTGCCTGGGCAGGATTAAAGATCCTAGAGGATTCCAGAAAGGAGGAGAGAAGGGGTGTGACCAGAGATTCCAAGAGTTTAGACAAGAACGGGAGCAGGGATATGGGGCAAAAATTTGAGGGGATAGTAGGGTCGAGGGACGGCTTCTTGAGCAGGGGGATAACCCTAGCCGATTTAAGTTCCGGCGGGACCAGACCAGACTGGCATGAGTTATTTATAGCCATTGTGACGTCAGACAGAATGTCTGGAGCAATAGTCTTCATCATACTGGCCGGAATGGCGTCCTCTGGAGAGGAGGACTTGATTTTAAGAATCGCTGTTAAAACCTCTGCCTCAGTAAATAGAGGGAAGGTAGACCAGCTGGCCGGGGGATCAGTAGAGGTAAGTGGTACAAAGCAAGTAGCGCCGGCAGGTTGCATAGCAAGAGATGAGGCGATGTTAGATCGTACCGCAACGATTTTCGTAATAAAAAACGATGCCAAGTCATTGCATAGCTTTTGCGATGGTTTGACCATCGAGGTGAGGGGTTCAGAGGAGGAAAGTGATTGAACAATAGAAAATAGTGTTTTGGGTTTACACAGGGCACTTTCAATTTGTTGGGCGAAAAAAGTAGCTTTAGCCCGCTTAACATTGGCTAGGTAGGTGGAAAGACTGAGCTTATACAGGTTTTTAAGTAGAGGGTCGTAGCTAGCCCGCCATTTGCGTTCGGCTTGTCTGAGTAGCAGACGGGCGTTTTTTAATTGATCAGTAAACCAAGGCTGAGAGAGTAATCTCCGACTCTGGGTAAGTTTTGGAGGAGCGAGAACATTAGCGGCGGAGAGCAGCGATGTAGAGAGCGTGGATAGAGATACCGGTCCCAAGGAGGTACACTTGGAAACGATGCAGGCACCAAGTGCCTTGGGGTCAACTGATCGCCAAGAGCGAAGTAACGTCTTGGGAGGGCGAGCTTTACAGACAGGGGTGGCTAGAGTAAACGAGCATGAAATCAGATGGTGATCGGACCAGGTCACAGGCTCAATAAGACCAGGGCCAAGTAAAGCATCATTGGCAAATACCATGTCTAGAGTGTTTCCATGCAGATGGGTGGGTGCTTGGATCAATGAACAGAAATGAAGATCGAAGAGGCTATCTAAAAGCAGATTTAGTTCATCTGATCTTGGAGGGTTAAAATGCAAATTAAAATCACCTAATACCACGAGATTGGTATACTGCAAGTTTAGGGCAGCAATAAGATCAGCTACGTCCTTCCCAAAAGTTCCCATAGGGCCTGGGGGGCGGTAGATAAGCAGGAGGTGGGTGGTACATGATGCCGATAGCTCGCATCGGCAGAGGAGGGCTTCCATGTTAAGTGTATGCGAGCAAGGTATTTGGTTCACCGTGTATTTGTCACTAAAAATAACTGCAATGCCTCCACCGCGCTTAGGGGGGGGGCGATCATAGTGAATGATGCGATAGTCGGGGGGGAGAGCTTGCACTACTGTAGGTGCCGAGCTCGGTGTCAGCCACGTTTCAGTTAGGCATAGCAGGGCAGGTTGCCTATTGGTTAACAGGTCCCGGATTTCACCCGAGTGAGCAGGAAGGGACCTTGTGTTAAGCAGGCAGAGAGTAGGGTTATCCAGCGTGGACTCGCTGCTAGGAGTGCTTCTGGTGGGAGAGGGGGTAGATGGGGTTATATTATGGTTCCAACCAGTTGGCCAGTTGGTGCTGGGGTGGGCTAAGGAAATTAATAAGTTTCTATCTAAATAGCCCTTCCAGCGCGTCCCTGCACGGACGGGCACAGACGGGCTTGCCTTAAGCGCGCCTTAGGCGCGCTGGCGGCGCGCCCGCTGCGCCCGCCCGCTGCGCGGGCGGCCGATCCAGCACATAAGTGCCTGGAGCGGTATGAAAGCGAGGCGGGAGGCGGGGGCAGAGCCTAGGACACAGAAAGAGGACTGGTGGGTCGTCTGAGCCCAAGGATCCCCTCAGCACTGCCGGAAGAATGAGCAGTCACTCCGACCTTCAGACATTCGATACCTTCATGCATCCAAACATGTCAAAACATACTGCTGCACAGTTGTAATGCCAGGGAAACAATATTAAAATTAAAGCTAAAGCACAATACTTTAAAATGGTTAAAAACCAATTTTGGGAACTGTCCTCGAGCGGAGCAGCTTCCTCAATGCGCGCGGGCGGCCGATCCAGCACATAAGTGCCTGGAGCGGTATGAAAGCGAGGCGGGAGGCGGGGGCAGAGCCTAGGACACAGAAAGAGGACTGGTGGGTCGTCTGAGCCCAAGGATCCCCTCAGCACTGCCGGAAGAATGAGCAGTCACTCCGACCTTCAGACCTTTGCTCCATAACACCCCCTTCCCCCTTACTTATCATGGAAGTTCAGTGCTTACATTTTTTCAATGAGGTGGGCGGGCTTCCTTGAGACCCGTGAGGCGAACCAGCCGGGTCGCATGTATCATCGTCCGGTGCCTGTGGTGGGGGGTCCTCAGGCGGTTCAGGGGGTGTCTCCTGGCTTTTGGACTCTTCCTCTTCAAGGGGTGCATCTTCTTCCGGGTCCTCTTGGAACATTTTGCGGAAGAACAATGCGTTCCTTGTTATTTCCCCTTGCTCTCCTATGGCAGTGACCATTGGCCCTTTGGCTTCAGTCACCACTAGGGGCTCCGATCTGTATCGGGAGTCAGTTTTCCGGTTTTGGGCTTGCCTGACTAGCACAATCTCACCTACGGGAATTTGAGGTTCTCTGGCTCTCTGTTTCTGGATGGCTCACTCCTTGGCCTTCTTTCTGTTCTCTGCCTCCCGCTTTCTTATTTCGGCGTCCTCTGCCGGGGGTATAGTCTTCCAGTTGTGGTAATCTGGTTTGCGGCTTGTACCTGATCATCAGTTCTGCTGGGGTCGGCCAGTCGCTTCGTGGGGTGTGTCGCTAGCTCCTCAGCATTTGAGAGATGGCTTGAGGCATGGAGGTTTGGTCCGTTACAGCTTTTTGGCGCGTCCGCTTAATGCCACCCTGCATCTCGGTGTCTGGGGGCTTGTACGGATGTCTTGATAGGTAGTCAGCTGGATTGGGTTAGCCTGCAGGTTTGTGGACGGATGCCCCAACGTTCGATGCATGGCGGCATCTTTATCTTGGGGTTTCCCAATAGGGCTAGCAGGGCCTGATGATCGGTGATCAGTACAAAGGTCCTTCCAATGATGAAATGGGGGAATTCTTCACATGCCCAGGCTGCCGCCAGGCTCTCCCATTCTCCCTGAGAGTAGGCTTGCTCAATGGAGTTCAACGCCCGGCTGGCATACGCCACCACGTGCGTTTCAGTGTTTTGTTGTGGATTGGTCTGGGCTAATATGGCTCCTAAGCCTACGGGGCTGGCGTCCACCATTATTTCTGTTTCCCACTGTGGGTTGAAATATGCTAGTTGGCGGTTGGTCACTAGTTCTTGTTTCATTGTGGAAAACATTTGTTGGCACTGTTCCTCCCAGATGAATGGTTGGTCCTTCTTCAGCAGTTGTCGTAGGTTGTTGGTGAGTGTCGCGTAGTGGGGGGATATTGTGCACAATATCCCACCATGCCCAGGAATGAGTGCAGTTTGGACACATCTTTCGGGCTTGTTAAGTTGACTATGGCGCTGATTTTGTCAGGGGCTGCTCTGATGCCTTGGTCCGAGAAGATGTGGTCAAAGAAGCACATGCTGTGTTTGTTGACTTCACACTTAAGACCACTGAGCGTGAGACCTGCTTCCTGGAGGATGTGGCATACCTAATTCAGTGCCTTGTCATGTTGGTCCAGTGTCACTCCAAACACTAAGATGTCATTGCTGTAGTTGAAAGCGTTAGTCACTGGGCTGATTAGTCTGCGAATGGTCTCTTGGAATATTTCGGCCGCTGATGAAATTCCAAAGTTCAGCCTCTTATAGCGGAATAGTCCTTCATGTGTCATAAAAGTTGTTATTGGTCTTGATTCCGGATCAATTATTAGCTGGTAATAACCTTTGTTAAGGTGCAGCTTCGAAAGCCTGGTGGCCTGGTTGAGGCTCACCAGCATATCCGCGATGTTTGGTCCGGGGTGCCACTCGCGTTGCATGGCTGTGTTGGGAATTCTCATGTCGATGCAGAGGTGAAGGCGTCCGTCTGTCTTGGGGACAACTACCAGTGGGGATACCCACAGGGTGGGTCCTTCTGCCCTCTCGATGATGTCGTTGTCGAGTAATAGCTGCAGCTCGTGAGTCACCTTGGCTTGCAGGTGAAACCCAATTCTTCTGGGGTGTTGCGTTATGGGCCGCACAGCGGGGTCGATGTGTAGTTTGATTACAGTGTCCTTCAACATGCCGACGCCCTTGAACAGGTTGGGAAACGTGTCTCTCAATGTCTCAATGTTGACCTCCTTCTGGGATATGGCCTGTATGGATTGGGCGTTTGGTGGCAACCCTTGAATCGTTTTCGACTGGTCATAGCGGATGTCTATTAGGTGCAGCGCGATGGCTGTTTTAAATCTCAGGCGGCATCTCTCTGTTACTGGGCTGTGGATGATGTGGATTGTTACTGGCACCCTTCTTCCTCTGTGTACTAGATCACACAGGAACTGACCCTTGGATGTCAGTGGTAGGGTCATGCCCCATTGGAAGATGTGGGCCTGAGAAGGTCGTATGGGATATTCCTCGACGAGTGCCTCATATGT
The DNA here is from genome assembly GCF_040938575.1 of Ambystoma mexicanum. Lineage (NCBI taxonomy): Eukaryota > Metazoa > Chordata > Amphibia > Caudata > Ambystomatidae > Ambystoma > Ambystoma mexicanum. Next base: position 598,997,916 of record NC_090932.1, read on the forward strand.
TCTCTGGTTCATTACATTGACCATTGTACCTGTGTCGATAAGAAACGGTATGTCGATCCCTCCCAGATGGACCGTCCCTCGGGGCGCAGTGCTGTCATCAGATGAGTCAGATATGAGATGGACATATTCTCTACTGTACCGATTGTATTCCGGATACTGCTCCGTCACTGGTGGCTTCTCTTCAACGGGAGGGTTCTCATATGGATCCCGGGCATTGAATTCTCTTCTCGGATCTTCATTGGGCACAGTCTGTACATGGTAGATTTTTTCTTGATTATGATATGCTTCACTTACCGGCTCCATTTGCAGGTTTTCTACTGCTCGGCTGAATCCGGGGTGAATGGTGTTTCTGGGAATGTTGTTTCTGGTGTTGTCCCTCTCAGGCTATGGTCACGGGTTGAGTGGCCTTGGCGGTTCATATCGTCTGTTTGGTGCTAACTGGCTCTGAGGCCTGTAGGCTTGCAGTTGTGGTGTTCTTTCCGGGCACATGCTCTAAAAGTGGTTTTCCTGGCCGCATCTCATACACATCTGGCCGATTGCCGGGCACTGTCCTTTGTGGGGAAATTCAAACCCGCAAAGGTAGCACTGTCTCTCTAGTTGGGATCGCCGTGCTGAGTTCCAGGAGTCTTGTCAGGATGAGGTGCCAAACTGGCGAGCCTGCCCTTGTGGATTGGCGGTGATGGCCGCTATCGTGTCCAGCTTCTTTGGGCTTTCTTTTTTTTTTTAAAACTCTTTTTATTAAGTTTTACAACATATTTCAACCATTCTTCCAACAATGCCCCCCTCCCTCACCTTCCCCCTCCCCCTAAGGCAACTTCCATTCCATCCCGATTTGTTTTCTTTTTTGTCCATTCCCCGTTTCTCATTGCAGTTCAAGCAGTCTCAAGCGCTGCGGACACCACATTATTCTGAAATCATCCCGAAGAAAGGTTAGCATGTTTCCCCAGTCCCCAGCAAAATTTTGAACCTTATTGTCCATGGCAAATGTCGCCCATTCAAGAGATACTATTTCCCAAACCTTTCGCAGCCAGTCTTGCATCATGGGGGGTTCCGGGCTCTTCCATCTTTGCGCTATTACCATCATAGCCGCTAAAGTTAATATCAGTCTCACCTTTTCCCTCGTTTTAGGCTCCCTCGCACACCGGGCTCTTCCAATTCCCAGGAGAATCTGAGCAGGCGTTCTATCATCCCTCAGACCATAGACTTGCTCCTGGGCCCTCTGAATCTCCCTCCAAAACGGTACTATTTTTGGGCATGTCCACCAAATATGATCTGCTGTGCCCTCCAGCCCACAACCCCTCCAGCATCTGCCCAAAGTTCCCGGATAAATTCTATGAAGACGAGCTGGCGTATAATGCCATCCGACCAGAATTTTGTACCAAGCCTCCTGCCAAGACACGGTCCCATTTCTGCATATACCCCCACCGTTGATCCACACTCTCACTCCCCAAGATCTTATAAAGGTTTGAGATCACGCCCTTCACCCCAGCATTGGATAAGTGAAAGGCTTCAAGTTTCGTTAGCTCCCTGGTTGCTGCCTTCCTGTTCACCCAGTGCCTTATCTGCGCGTATCTTAACCTTTCCCCTTCTCGTATCACAAACTCCCCTTTACAGTCCTCAAAAGTCAACAATTTCCCCCCTCAAAACATATCACATAACTTCCTTCAGCCTACATCCCGCCACTGCTGAAACGCCCCTTTCTCCATTCCTTGCGTAAAGTCCTTATTACCAAAAATCGGCGTAAATGGGGATGGGAATGTCGTTATCCCTATGGACCCCGGGAGTTTATCCCAAGTGTCCACCATAAGTTTAGTTATTGAACTCTCATATAGATGTGTAGGCCTATGAGACTTGGCAACCAAAGAACTTCTGCAAAATCACGGTGTACAACCGCCCTATCCATCCATCCCATAGCTTGTCTTGCGACCCGTCTTCCCCTTTCAACCATTCCCTGATCACTCTCAACTGGACCGCTTTAAAATACCTCCTGAAATTCAGTAGTTCCAGTCCTCCTTCCCTTCTGGACGCCATTAACAGACACCTGCTGACTCTGGCTCCCCCCCCCATAGAAATTTGTTGGTCAGTGTCCCCAAAGCCCCAAAGAACCCCAGAGGCACTGTCTGCGGAATCGCTTGGAATAAGTAGAGGAGTCTTGGGAGCGTGACCATCTTGACCGCTGAAATCCGCCCCAGCCATGAAACCATAAGATTTCTCCACCTCTGAAAATCCCTCTTCATTTCTTTCAGAAGAGGGGGGTAGTTAGCCAAGTACCAGTCCGCAAGGGATGCCGTAATCTTGACTCCCAAATACCTAATGCCCCCCGGTCTCCACAGAAACAGAGTACTCACCCTTAACATGTCCCGCTCTCCTCCCCTAAGCGAAAGGTTCAAAATTTCAGACTTACCACTATTAATTTTTAACCCCCGAAACCTCCCCGAACTCTTCTAACAGGCTCACACTAGCCCGTACTAAATTAATTGGATCTGTCAGGGTAAGCAGCGTATCATCAGCGAACGCTGCTACCTTCTGTTGCCTCCCCCCAAAAGGTATACCCTGATATGATATGATATGATATGGCATTTGTAACGCGCCTATACACAAGTACCCTGTATCTCCCCCACTTCCCTTGTCGCCTGAAGGAGAGGCTCCAAATAAATTGCATAAAGCATTGGGGAGAGGGAGCAACCTTGTTTCGTACCCCTATGCAAACCAACGATTCTGGACATCACTCCATTTACAGCTATCCTTATGGACGGGGCCTGATAATTGGCTTGCACCATCGTTAAAAATTCCTCTCCAAATCCCATCTGCCGTAGCACCCGAAACAGAAAGGACCACTCCACGCGGTCAAATGCATTTTCTGCATCCAAAGCAAGAAGGACCACGGGAGTGCCCGTTTTCTGCGCCTTTTCTATTAAATGGGCGATCCGCCTTATATTGTCCGCCGTTTGCCTGCCCCTAACGAAGCCCGCCTGATCCGGGTGCATCAAATCCGGCAGACAATTCTCAAGCCTATTCGCCAAAGCCTTAGTAAAAATCTTAGCCTCAGTGTTTATCAACGCGATAGGCCTATATGAAGTCCTTTCCTCTGGGTTCTTATTAGGCTTTAGAATGAGGGTCAACTTAGCCTCTTCCATGGAGGGAGTTATTCTGCCTGTCCTCCTAAATGTATTGAAGAGTGAGGTCAGGTACGGGATCAGTAGTGTGCTGAATGTTTTATAAAAAGCTCCCATATACCCATCTGGGCCTCAGGCTTTATTAGCCTGCATTCCCCCAATCACTTTCCCTACTTTTTCCTCTGTAATCTCTTGATTTAGGGTCTCCCGTATTTCCCTCCCTATTCTCCCCAGCTGCACCTTCCCCAAAAACCTCTCCTGTAGGTCAGCCCGAGGGTTCTGCGAAGCGTACTTTGCGAGTGTTTCTTGTAGATCCTCTAGACGTGTCATCCTTTCCCCTGCTCCCGTTTTTAACACTGTAATAACATTCCTCGATCTCACTCCTCTAAGGAGGTGCGCTAACAGCGCATCGGCTTTACCCGCCTTTGCGTAATATTTCTGGCGCACTGCAAGCAGAGCACCCTCCGCGTTTTTGGTCCAGAGAACCTCTAATTGCGCCACTGCCCTCCTGTAGTCCCTCATGGCTGACCTGGACGGAGTCATACCCATTTGTTGTCTAACTGCCTCTACCTCCAACTGTGATTCAAGTGCCTTAAGTTGCCTTGTCCGAAGGGTGGCCGCCGCTTTTAATTCCCCCCTGAGAGTGGCCTAAAATGCGTCCCATCTGACCCCTTCACTCGTATCCCCCTCCCTATTAAGAGCGAAGAAACTTTTGATCTTTTCCTCCATTTCTTCCCTAATCGCCACATCCCTTAATAAGGCTCTAGGGTACTTCCATCCCCACACCCTCCTTTCTTTTCGCCCTAAATCCAAAACAATGGAGACTGTCTTATGGTCTGCTATTCCTATAGGGCCTGTATTTGTAACGCTCACCTGGCTCCCACGGAGGCGCGGGCGTGGCTGGGACTGCTGTGACCTCTTCTGCAGAGATGCGTAAGACCCGGAAGATGGACTGGACTGGATTCCCCAACCTGGCTTTTCTGGCTCGGAGGAATATCCCACTGTGTGTGAAAAGGAAGGGTTAATAGTCTGCGGGTGATGTTCCGACCTCCCACTTCCCTTCTCTCCCTCCGTGAAACCCTTTTGGGATTCCCTGCGAAGACTCACCTTAGGGACCAAAATGACGAGCTCTCCATCCTGCTTCTGATGCAGGGGCGCGTTGTGATTCCAGTTACTTCACTGGATTGATGAGTTTAAACCAGTTTGTCCATTCCCGTCGTACCGCAAATGTTTATGGCAAGTTTGGGTTTATATTCACTCATCTGTTCTTTTCTTTCGCAGGTGCTGGAGAAGATTCCGGGCTGCAGGCGATTTGGATGAAGCCAAATTCTGGTAAGAATTCCAATGAGAGATTCCTTTGCAGTTTTAAGTATCTCCTTTAATGTCCAATGTCTTTTTCCCCATAGGGGCCGGGGTACGGCAATGCCGGAGGTAAGGCGCCGACCCGAAAAGAGCTGCTGTGTCTCTCTTGCAAATGGGTAAGTCTTGAGTGAGCGTATTGCTAATGTTCTCACATGCTCTCACTAATACAATGTCTGTTTCTTTTCCCCTTAGGGGCCGGGGTGCTGAGATACCGAAGGTATGGCACAAACCTGAAGGCGGAGAGGGAATTGAACCACAGGTAAGTTCTACTTAGATTCGTGTTTCCCTTCTCACCTCTCTTTCTCCTTCCTTCCAATAGGTGCTGGATGGCGGTGGAAGCTCCGGATGGACGTCGCAGGACTCGAAAACGCCACGTGCAGGTGAGTGAAATGCAGCGTGCTGCGCGTGACGCGATGCGCGTTTAAAATGTTTGCCTTCTTTGCAGGATCGTCGGCGTGCAGAATCCGGAGTGCAGATGTATCAGGTAAGGTTCTTGTTTTCACCTGTTCTGTTCCCTTTTCTTCTTTAGGTGTTTCCAGGATGCTGGCAGGCGTGATGGAGGACCAAGGCAGGAGCAGGCACGGTGAGCGTCCAGCTGCTAAGTGCAGAACAACGCGAAGCGTGGTCTGCTGCTTGGGTGTGGCTTAAATAGCCTTTCAAGTAGTTCCAGGTATGTTTTCTTCCCCCAGAAATATGTATTCCTCCACCGGTCACACCCTAGAGATCAAGTAGTCCCTAGAAAAATAGTTCCTTCCAGTCTTGGAAGTTGCAGCATGGTCTGCACAGGTAAGTTTACACCAAGCACTACTCCCAACCTACTTCTGTATGAGCCTGGCGCTGATGGCGCCAGGACTGATGTCCCCTATGAGCCTGACGCCAACGGCGCCAGGACTGAGACCAAAGTGCCGCCATCTGGTGCTGCTGGGACTTCCCTTGAATGCATGGTGTCTGTCACTGAGGGTGCCGGGCCTGGTTTGGCTCCTTGGAGGCAGGCATCATGACAGTATTCACCTCCCGAATCCTACTCACCAGGCCCGCAGAGACCCAGATGTAGTCAATTCTGGACTGCGACCCATGGACCCCGGACAGAAACGTGAATACCTTTTCCTCCCCCCTCAGCTCCTGCCATGTGTCACGCAATCCCATCCTCTCAATCCTATCCTTCAAAGCTGCTGACATCACTGCCCTCCTCCTCTTAACTGGCTCCTAAGCCTATCCCGTTCCCTGTGCCATGCAATGTTAAGATCACCCATCAGGATCACCTGGCCACAAGCCCTCTCCTCCAAAACCCCCAACACTCACAGTAGGAACTGCTTCTCACCCGAATTTGGTGCGTACACGACTTCTATGGTATAGGGTGTATCCTGAAACTTCCCCCTAGCTATTATATACCTCCCCTCCTTGTCTCTTATGACATCCCCAATCCTAAAGTCCACAGTATTTCTAAAAGCCAGAGCCACTCCCTTCGTTTTGCTGGTACTAGTAGAATGAAGGATTTTATCAAACCCCCGCAATCTCAACCGCCCCTGATCTTTTGACAATAGATGAGTTTCCTGAAGCCCCAGGATATCCGCCCCCTCTTTCCTTGTGAATTGTTCCAACTTCTTCCTTTTAAGAGGGGTGTTCAGCCCTCGTACATTATGTGTTAGCCACTTAAAGGATCACCAACCCACTTCCGTGTCCCGGCTGCTCGTCCCTCTTTTTCACCTTCTTTCCCAGAAGAGTTGCCCTGTCGACCCCCCCCGTTTTGCCTCCCCCCCATCCCCTATGCCCTCCCCCCTTCCCCCTGTAAGAACTTTTCCTTCCCGCTCGTCCTCCACTCCTAACTCAGGCAAACCTGCCCATTCTGATTCAAAATCCCCACCAAGCACAAGAATCTCATTACTCCTTTTAGAGGCCCACCTCCCCTCATACCACCATATAACTTCAGGGGCTCTCTTGCATTCCCTTCGCCATCCCGTCAGTGTTTTCCTTTCGTTTTGGCCCTCTCTCCTGCAGAGCCCTTTGCCTTTTCTCCCCGGCCGTTGACCATTCCCATGGTCTCGGTCTAGGCTGGTTGCTCACGCTCTGCAAGCCGGGTCCTGAGGCGTCCCCTTCTAGTTCTATGCGCAAGATGTCTGCTCCCTCCTGCACCGAAGTAATGCGCTTTTGGCTCCCCTCCCATTCAAAAGCCACTCCGAACGGGAAAGGCCATTTATACCGAATGCCTTTCTCCTTCAACGCTCTCAGCACTAGGCTCATTTGCCTCCTCTTTGTGAGCGTATTACCCGCCAGATGCTGATACAATGCAATCTGCTGCCCCTGTTACTAAATGGGTTCTTGTTTTCTTGCCGCCAGCAGGACTGCTTCCTTCTGGGCGTACCTGGTGAATGCTGCAAGGACATCTCTTGGTCTCGCCGCCCGACCCTTAACCAGTCTCCCCACTCTGTGTACTCTATCCAGTTCAATCCTGCTCAGATTCTCTTCCTTCAATATTTCTACGAACACTTCCTGGACCACCATCTTTAGATCTTTATCCAACACCGATTCCGGCAGCAGTTTTATCTTTATATTTGCCCTTTGAGATCTGTTTTCCAGATATTCCACTTGTATTTCCAGGTTTCGTGTTGCCACATGGAGCCTTTCAATAGCTTCACTATTCTCAGTGGTTTCCTTATCCACTTCTTGAAGGTCCTTTTCCAGGAGATCAGTTCTTTCGCCTAGTTGTCTCATCTCTTGTCTGATCCCTCCAAGGGCCCCGTTAAGATCAGCTCGCATGAGTTGAAATTGGTCTTGGAATGTTTTTGTCAAATTAGCCTGCAACGCCTGGAATTCGCCCAAGAGATCCTGTCGGGACATCGAGGGCACACCTTCCATAATTCCAGGAAGAGAGCCCTCCTCCTGACTGCTGCTAGCTCCATCCCTGGTGTTCTGCGGTGACCACATTGCTTGAAGGGTGCCCGATGTGTCTCCAGAAACTTGAGAAGGCTTCCCTCCTCTTCCTTTTGTTTTCGTTGTCATGCTCTTCTGATTTGTGTCCTCCTGCACTATTCCTCTGCCCACTGAAGCTTCCTGAGCACCCTCTCCCTCCTTCAGCCTTTCCTTGCAATTCGGCGTGGGAGATTCTCTCCCTGTGTCCAACTGGTCTGGTCAGCCTTTATTAGAGCAGCATGTACAACAGGGGAACTGGTGCCGACTCCCGGGGGGCCCAGGCTAGCCGCCCGATTCGCAGGGCCCCCAGGGGCCCCGGCAGCAACAAGACCGCACACGTCAACACACGTCAGAGCCCTGCTCAGACCCCCAGCTCCAGATTTTTTAGAACGTGGAAGGGCCTCCTGGCTCAGTCCAAATATCACAGTCCAGATGTACCCACGGGCCCGGGTCCGCCCATAACCTTCCTCCTCCCACCAGGGGGCTTGAAAACTTCCTTTCTCTTCCCTTTCTCCTCCAGGGGAGCTGATGTTTTCTTTCCCTTTGCCTCCCACTGCCAAAGCGTCTTAGTTGTTTGCTCTGGGGGCAGCCACCTCCTCCCTGAGACCGTAGCAGGGAGGGCTCTCCCTCCGGTCTTCTTGGGGGCTCCCTTACCTCCTTCTCTCTGGGTCCCCTTTTGTTTCTCTCTCTCCTTGGGCCACCCGGTCTCGCCACGGAACACCGTCGGGCCAGCCGCCCCGTATAACACTCGGGGCTCGGCTGTGCTCCGCCCCTCCTCCAACTCCGGCGGTCTGCCCTTAGCGCCGATCTCCACGCGGGCCCAAGAGCTCTGCGCCGGGCCGCAACTCCAGTGCCTGCCTTACTCCGCAGGTCACTCACACCTTCTCAGGTCCACGCTGGTCCCAGTCCTCCTCGTGTGGCACTCCTCCTCCGACGTCAGGGAAGAGCCGCGTCTTCGCGCTCGCGGGCTTCGCCTTGCTGCCCGCCTCCGCTCTCGGCTCTCTCTCCTTCCTTCCCAACCGCCTCCACCAGCCGCACACTTCGCTATTCCTACTACGACGCACTCGGGTCCCGCGGCCACCTCCTGCATCGCGCGGCTCCCACGACAGCTAACAGAGTGCTTTGGAGACTCTGGCGGGGTGGTGGGACGCCCAAACCAGTTTTGAGCCTCGGGAGAGATGTCGGCACGTCCAATAAGTGCCAGCGGCCATCTTGAATCTCTTCTTTGGGCTTTCAATGTTAGCGGCTTGGACATCTACATGTTCGTAAACCTTTGCCAATTCCGCTATCTCTTGCCGGGGAAGGGGCTTCTTTAGTAGGTGTTTCCAGAATTGGGAGGACAAACACCCTTCTGTTACCCTTAGCCGGATGGCTTCGTCATCGTTGAAGTTTGTGAAGTTGCACTGGTTGAAAGTGTATCATTCATAATCTCGGTTTGGTACAACGACTAGGTGGCCGTTAATAGCGTCGATGAGTTTCTGGTAAGTTGTTCTCTCTGTGGGCGGGATCGTTTTAATGACGCTCTTGATGTCCTTACCAACTAGGTTGGTGAAGATGTCCAGCTTGTTTGGCGCATCTTGGTTTCCCAGGGCTCTCATGAATTCTTCAAATTCATCCATCCATTCCTGCCATCTCTGGCCTTTATTTTCTTGGGTTTCCAGTGGGAAGGGGTTTGGGCGGCATAGAAATGATATTGTGTTCCTGGGGGCGACCCAAGGTGTGGGTGGTGCGGTGCCATCTAATGCAGTGGCTCCTGATTGCGTCATTTTGAGGTTTGGTCAGGTTGGACTGACTTCTTTATGGTTGGTGGGTTTGTGTTTCTTAAGCGCGTGATGTCGTGTTGGCTGTCCTGGGCTGTCCTGGGCTTTCTGGCAGTGTCAGTTAGCGAGCTGCCTTCACTTTCCCACAGATGTGGTGCTGTGGCAGTGAATTGTGTTGGTTCGTGGCCTGTGACGCAGTATCGTCTTGTGCGTGATCCTCGTGTCCTAGTGGTGTGTCCTTCGTGTTCTCTTATCCTCATGAATGGTCCTCGCTTTCAAGTGGCTTTGTTGCTTTGTTTCTCCCTTTTATTGGTAATCCTTACTGATCCTCGCTTTCAAGTGGCCTTATTGGTATGATTTCTCTGTGTTGATGATCCTCACTTTATATGATCCTCTCTTTCAAGTGGCCTTATGAATATGCTACTCTCCGCACTGCTAATCCTCTGGCTGGAGTGCGTTTCCTCTGCCCACGTGCCCCCCGCCCCTCTGATTGCCGCCGTACCTCCTTGCGGCAGGCTGATGCTGCTCCATGTGGTCTTTGTGTTTCTCCGCTGCTACGTTGCGGTCCTGCTGGGCGTCCTCCGGTCCAGTCTTCCTCCTGCCGGACGCTCTGCTGGGCCTCTTCTTTCTCCTGGGCTGGTCGGTCGTCCGCACCGGCAGCTCCGCAGGCCCCTCCTGGATTCCTGCGGCCTGGTCCTCTTCACCAGCAGCTCTTCTGGGTCTCTACGCCCTCCTGGGCTGGTCGGTCTACCTTGCCGGCCGCTCTGCTGGGCTTCTTCTGTCTCCTGGGCTGGCCCTTCCTTCCGCCTGGAAGGTCACTACCACGTCGGTCCTCCTCACCGGCAGCTCCGCTGGGCCTCCTTCCCCTGGCGGCACCGCGCACATCCTCCATCGCTTCCTTACTTCGGCTCTCCTCGCTATTTCTGGATGCACGCGTCCCCTCCTCACGGGATGGTGGCATGGCCCACTCTTCTCGTCGCCAGTTCTTATGATGTACCTGGGCCCATTCACGCAATGATACACGGACGCTAGGCACGTCTTCACTCTCTTTATTCTTACTACAAAGCTGATTTCCTTTTCCCCCTCCCCCTCCCTTCCTCCCGCCCCTCCCTTAAAGGGGCCTGTGTGCTTTGCTCCATAACACCCTCATAGACGTGCGGGAGCCCGTACCTTGTGGACGTACCCTAGAGAACTGAGAATCCATCCGATCCAGCCAAAGGTAAGTAAATGTACCACACGTATATGCATGAAAAGTAAGCTGCGGTTTACACAAGGAGATTCGACTTAAGCCTACCACAGTGGGGATCGTATTGATACAATCTAACGGAAGAGCACTGCGTGTATTCGCCGGGTGTTTGAAAAATGGGAAAACCGCGGGAGGCGAGAGGCAACTTTACTTGTGTTCAGTGTCTGACGCCCTGCTCGGTACAAACAAAACATGTAAAAATGACAACAATAAAAATGTTTTCTGGCAGCGTCTCTTTAATTTGGAGCAGCCTTTCATCTGTTTGTTTGTTGCAACTGAAATTAAGTTTTTTAACATGTAAAAGCAGCCTTCATCTGCCTGTTGCTGCGATTGAAACTAAGTGTTGACTTAGTTGCAAATATAATCCACACCCTGTTGTCTTCATTGTACGGTGAAAGTATAAGGAGCACACATTCCTTTACCTGTTCCATACAAAGAACGAGGGATGTTATCACAGGGGAAACACAGTCCTATGTCTAATCATGAATCACTGTGAAATAAGGAATAGAAACAAAAGCTTTTTGCATGCCTTTGGTTTCACCAATTGCAACGTGTATGCAGACAGGAAATCACTATTTATATATACCATGACGTGTGTAAGCATCAATTATCCTCTGGATACACAAGATGCATATCGGCACTTGGTAAGTTTAAATATGAGATTGACCTCATAGTTACTGGTGGAGCTACTTTAGATAGATGCTACTTTACATAACTTAAAGGTTTAATGCACCACTAAAATGGGCACTCTATTTTGTAATAGGAGATCCATGAACTAGATGTGGTCCTTACATTTACATACCCAGAAATTTTCTACTGGATGTCTGATACGATTAATTCACTAATTCAAGTGAGTACTAAAACTTTTTCACTGCTGTTTGTATATGCGGTCAGGGCTAAGCTGGTTGAAAAGGTTTTACATATTAGGCCCCCTGTTTGTTTGTTTGTTTGTTCTCCGCTCTGTAAGAACACCATTCTTTTGATCCTTGGACAGAGCATATTTGGGATTCATCCTAGAATATTTATACTCTAGATATAAAGTTTGTACTGTATTGATATATGATTAATTAAAATATTTTTTTGTGAATTATTGAATCAACAACAAGAGTACTCTGTCATCTTTATCTATTGGTCCATTTTTGTTAGATTGGTATACTCACTTGGAGGACTATAAATGATCTTTACCAGCTGCCCTTTATTTTTTAAAGCAATCGCAGCTCTAAAGATCGCGCTAGAAACAAAGATGGATGTTGTCAGTATCAATGTCAACCTCCTAAAACAGGATGTCCGAGCACTGGCGGACCGCGCGGGCACCCTCAAGAAACAAGTGATTGCAAACACTGTAGATCTGACAGGGGCTGTAAAAGCCATATTGACACTGCACCAACAAATGGAGAACCTAGAGGGAAGTGTCGAGGATGCAGAAGGACGCGCAAGAAGAAATAATGTTTGTATCATTGGACACCCGGAAGGGGAAGAAGGCGCAAAACCAACAAATGTCACAGAGGACATGTTATTCCAAGACATAGGCCCAGGCAACTTATCCCAGGGCTTCACAGTGGAAAGGGCGCATAGATCCTATGCTAGGAAACTGCCCCCGGAAGCCCCACCGAGACCCATCATAGCCCGCATATTGAATTATAAAGATTGCGAGTAAATCCTTGAACCCTTCAGAAAGGGAGCACGATACTCAGAGCATCAGCTAGAATCATGGCATTCTCAGATTATACCCTGCAGGTGCAAAGGCAAAGGATGCAGTTCACAACTGTGAAAAGGCGACTGTGAAGCCGGACTCTTGTACATGTTGATATACCCAGCACGACTGAAAATAATACACAAGGGGCGTATATGGTTCTTTGATACCCCTGCGGATGCACAAACATGGATGGACACTGAAAATCTACAATCAGGGATGGACAAACAAGAAGGTGCCACAGCCAACATATAAGCGCAAGCCGCAGCAAACCGGGCAGGTCAAGGGTCAATTTCAGAAGTCAAATTGAACACGGATAGGCACATCGAGACCATAGTCTTTGGCGACTCATTACTCAAGGGAATCCGGGAACACCCCACGTGAATCCCAAGCTACAGAGTACAGGAGTCAAAGACGCGTTCTTTACCCAAGAGTAGTTTTAAGGTTTGATTACCTGGATACTAGCTGTTAAGTATCCACCTGTCGCACCCTAGACACCTGACCAAGAAACTGGTGCATATCTGAAAAGTGGGAATGCCCGAGCACAAGGTACTGAGCTGGGCAAATGTTGGGGTTAAGGGAATTAATAAGGGGTGGGAGATTGTTGGGGAACAGCCTATACAATCACACAGCGTGCATATGTGAGACCTAGTATGTTATTTAGAAACACAGTAGAGTGCATTAATGATAGGAGAACTAAACATAGCCTTTTGGAATGTAAGGGGCCTAAATAGCTATATGAAGAGGAATAGAGTGATGACATACCTACGCTGCCAAAAGATAGATATAGCGCTCCTACAAGAAACACACCTTAACAAAGAGAAACTTACGGCGCTTATGGGGAGATGGCAGGGCATTACAGCGGACTCCTCGTACTCAACATACCCTAGGGGAGTATTAACCTGGATAGTACCCACGGTCACTTTCCGATAGTGCTGCGCATAGATAAAGACAAGGATGGAGGGGATAATGGTCATAATAAAAGGCTTGTTAGAGAACAAGGAAGTGTGCATTATAAACACTCATGCGCCCAATCACGACACGTCAGCCTACTTCCACACACTTTACCCCCACATCGGCGAACATAGAAGTTGCACGTTGCTATGGCAAGGAGACTTTAACTGCGTACTAAACCAATAGATTAGACAGATCAAATGATAAACTCACGCGCACTCCCCCCCCCCCGCGGCTATAGCCCTAAACACCCTATTACAGGAGTTCCACTTAGTGGATATATGGAGAGAGCACCACCCGCGGGATCTAGGATATTCACACTACTCAGCCCCATCTAACCCTAAGCGAGGGGGCCTCGGCATAATATAGAGCCAGGATACTATCGGATCATTCACCACTGATAATATCATGACGCGCCGTCCCACCTTGAGCATGCATTCCAACCTGGAAACTCAGAAGCGAGGCCTTGAAAGACGAGTAGTTCCATGAACAACTAAGAGAGGGGATCAAAGATTACTTTGAGCACAACACAGGCAGCGTAATGTCTGACCGGACACTGTGAGAGGCGTTCAAAGTAGTAATTAGGGGTATGGCAATAGCTAAGGCTGTGGGTATACAAGCTACAATAACAAAGAGCATAGCAGAGGCAGAGGCGGCCATCGAGGAAATACACCGAGCAGGAGTACAGACAACAGAAAGTATGTATCAGGCGGACCACCTAAAGCATAAATGTCTAAAATACTGGGACAGATAAGGCACCCTAAACTACACTAAATACATAGAAAGGCAACATGCGATAGGTGACAAGCCAGGATGCCTGCTGGCATGGTTCTGTAGGAATTAATCCAAGCACGAACCAATAAAGGCGGTGGAAGACGACAATGGTATAATACAAGCGACGCAAGGGGTAATAAATAACTGTTCCCTTAAATACTACGAGGAGTTATATGCAGACACAGAAGAGAGACAACCAGCGGACATAGAAGAGGCCGTAGAACAAATAGCCCTGCCACAATTGGATAAGGACACAGCAGCACAGTTAGAAGCCCCCATAATGCTCGAATAGCTAGATAAGACTGTTAGAGAATTGCCAATGAAAAAGCCACCTGGGACGGATGTGTTACCCAATGAGTTTTATAAGGAATACAGGGTGGAGGTATTACCCCTGATGTTGGGAATGTTCGATGAGGTGTTTGAAGCCGGGTCTCTCCCGCTGTCACTTAGAGAATCCCTAATTATACCACTGCTGAAACCAAACAAACCTGACACAGAATGTGGCTTATACAGGCCACTGTCGGTCACTTTTAAACCAAGATGGGAACATACTAACTGCCATACTGGCCAACAGCCTTAAAAAAGTGATAGCCAAGTTGATACACGTAGACCAAACAGAATACGTCTTGGGCAGAAACATCACAGAGAACCTGAGTAGACTACATCACGTTATAGACCAGACCAAAGACAGTGAGAAGCCCTACGCAATAGCCTCATTAGATGCTATAAAAGCATTTGACTCGGTTAGATGGCCATGGCTGTTTGCCACATTAAAGAGCTACAGCATAGGTCCCATACATACAAGATGGGTGCGTATGCTGTATGATAAACCGGTCGCCAGAGTAAAGAAGGGTAGCCTGATCTCTAAGCAATGGACGTTAGAAAAGGGTACAAGACAAGGATGCCCATGGTCCCCAATGTTATTTATACAAGCCCTGGAACACCTAGAAGTGTACCTACGGGATGAATACCGAGAAGCCGGCATAGAGTTACAAGGCAGGTGGAATCTCATTACTCTCTATGCAGACGACAAGCTCCTCTATCTGCAAAATCCAGAAACCAACTTAAAATACATTTTAGATGTGCTGGAGTGCTATGCATCGCTCTCAGGCATCACAATTAGCGAAAAGAAATCATGCCTGTTCCCATTAGCAGGGTACAAAGGGAAGACACTGAGCACATTACTGGTGCCGTTGGTGCAATGGCCGACAGAAACGTTTAGATATCTGGGAGTCGACATCTACCACGACCCCAAGACAGAACGTATGCAAAACACGCTGAAGGCAGTATCTAAAACAAAGAAGTTAATGGAATTCTGGGTGAAATGGCCACTATCACTAATGGGCAGAGCCACACTACTGAAGATGGTAGTGCTCCCCAAGCTGTTACATTACTTTGCAAACGTCCTGTATAACATTCCCAATAGCTTCTTCAAAAACCTAGACACAGTGTGTCAGGGATTCCTATGGAGTGGGGGCCGAAGCAGACTAGCTGTAGCGAAACTGCAGAGGCCATATGACCAGGGAGGTATAAAAGCGCCAAACTTTGAGGCATGTTTCGTAGAAAGTCAACTCCAGTTCGTCACAGGGTGGCTGGCGGGTGAACCATCACAAGACACCCTTCTACTGCAAACATCATGTCCCCCATTCTATATGAAAGCAATAGTCTGAATATTAGTAAAACTCTGGACTACGCCCCCGCTTCTACTTAGACTGGACATAACAATATGGAACAAGGCTTGTTGCCTGTTAGTCTACCAGGCACCCTACTTGCCCCAGACCCCATTAGTTATGCTTAGAGCAGAAGACCAGCAAGCTAGGTTGCAAGTGAGGAAATACTGGGAGCCCCTTGGAATTGCCACGGTCAGAGACTTATTAACTGAGGATGAGCCAGTAGACTTTCATAAATTAGTATCAAGCACCAGTCTTCACAGAGCACAACATATATTACATGCCTGCCTCTTAGCGACACTGAAGCAGTCATGGCCAGCACAAGCTGGACAGCCCTAACCGGAAACACCAATAGAAACACTATACAAGGGGGGACACGAAGTATCTAGAATATATGAACTGCTAATGTCCCAAGACAGGAGGGGCTGGGACACACTAGATGTAGTTGGGAGGAGGATCTGCAGGACTCAATCTCAGATAAACATTGGGAAAGAGTGATGACTTACCATAAACAAGTGTCCAGGAAAGCAAAACTGCAGCTCATTCAGTTATATAACACACAAAGCGTACCTCACACCCAAAGTAATGGTGAGTTTTACCAAAAAAACGAGCAAAAATGCCTTAAATGTGGGCTACAGAATGCAGACGACATGGTCCATATGTTCTGGTCCTGTAGAGATATACAGCAATTGTGGCGGGAGATAGCACAGAAGTTTGCAAAAGCAGACATAATATTGAATGTGGAGTCCCCCGAAGAGCTGACCAAAGATTAAAGAACATATCAGCAAAGTGAAAGACTTGGCATGCATCCTCGTGAAGCGCTGGATAGCAAAGAACTTGAAGGCTCGCAGGGGCCCAGATGCCTAGATGTGGTGGAAAGATTTCCAAAAATGGGCACAAGCTGAGACTGTGGTATGGCACGATGCGGTTCAACGTGGACAGGGAGAGCAGAATATGGACCTAAATTCTTGGAGACAATTGTTACACGCGCTGCAAGCCTCAGGGCGCACGACCAATGAAACAGAGGAAACAGACAATGGAACTCTGGGATGAACATAATACATCAACATAGCAGCATTACTCATGTGTGCAAAAAGGCTGTGAAGGAGAGAGGGGATTTGGGAGGGGGAATAACAAGTGACATCTCGATAACATGAACATGCTTAATATATGCAAGGAATGCCTGTATTGTGTTGTTGAGTTAAAAAACTATAAAATACATTTTCTTTTCAAAATAAATAATATTGAACAGCTTGGCAAAGGGTGAGGAACACATGGTGGCAGGGCCAGAGAGCCAATAAGAAGAAGCCAAGGAAGTGCAAGAATAACCCCAAAGCTAAGAGATCAATAAAAGGAGCCAAGTGAAGGTTACTTGATTCACAGGAGCAAGTGCCAAGTATACCTGTGTGTGTGTATTCCAAAGAGTCCTAGGGCCTTGGTTGCATGACCTGCAATAGCTGGACCGTGTGGTCTAACAACTGGTCTAACAACTGCGCCTAGATCAGACAGAGAGCCCTGCATGATAAACCATAAGAACTCTGAACAACAGCCTAAGGAAACCGTTGCATCCAAAGCTGGCAAAGTGGGCCAGAAAGAAGGTCAGGTTGACCTGGTGTTTTGTTAAGACTTTTTCCTTTGGAAAGACTATAACAAGTATAGGCAGCAGAATTTAAGTCTTGAAGAAGGGAACCCTGCGGCTTACAAGAACCACCTTTGTTGTCTTGAGAGCACAGTCTCAAGACCCCTTTTGCTTTTGGATTGTGTTACTTGAACCTTGGGAAAGGGAACCCCAAGGATTGGTATGGAACAGTGCCGACTTGCACCTTTCAGACTTTTTCATGGAACTTTCTTGTACTTGGGGAAGGGGAGCTGAGAGTAAGCTGTGAGCTGGAAGAAACTCAGAACTTTAAGTCGAACATTATTTCCTTTGACTGTGACATCTCTACATATTGGTTGAGTTTAGTTTAGTTTAGTTTATTGTTTGCTTATTAGGCGCTTATACAGCAAATAAATTCTGTTTCAAAACGCCCATAGGGCAACAGGGAGGCAATATGGGATTGCAGTACAAATAAATATACCAAAACTACAGTGGGGGAAGGGACTGCTGAACCTACTATGCCTTGTGAGTATTCAGAACATGCAAATTGTAGTTGTGATGGCAAGGATCGGTTTTGGAAACGGACAGTCTTTTAAGTTGACTCTTTGATGCAGGCTTTCCTTAATTTTGTTCCCACCTTAGATTAGGGCAAGTTAGCTCCTCCAGACCTATCAAGGACCATATTGACACCCTCGCTCCAGCCCTGGCCTATTTCTGTAATCACTTATTCACCACTGGAACTTTCCCCTCTATCCTCAAGCACTCCCTTGTGCACCCCTCCTACTCAAGAACGAGTCTGACGATCGTACCTGTCCGGCAAACGCCGATCTCTAACACCCCTTTCCTGGGCAAACTCCTGGAAAAGCTAGCCATCTCCCAGCTTACTCTCCACACTGAATCCATTGGATGTCTCCATGACCATCAGTCTGTCTTCAGAGCTGCCAGAGGCACGGAAATTGCTCTCCTGAACACCTATGAAGATCTGCTCTCTAACCTTGATTCCAGCATGCCTCTGTCCTCATCCTCCTTGATCTTTCCTCTACCTTTGACACAGTCAACCACGCCATCCTGACAAATCAACTGTGTGAGAATCTGGGGATCACGGATCTGGCCCAGGAATGGTTGCCCTCCTTTCTCTTGGACCACCCCTCTCAACTTGTTTCTTTTCTCTCTCTCTGCCACCTCTCTCTCCACCTGTGGCGTTCCCCTGGGCTTTATCCTCTCACTTTGGTTTTTCAATCTCTACTTTGCCCCTTTAGCCCACCTGATCTCTACCCTCACCTCTAACTCTCAGTGTTATGCAAATGACACTCAGCTCTCCTTCAGGCACCCCTCAGCGTCCTCTCCTCTATCGCTAATTCCTGACTGTTTATCCGTGATTCAGGAGTCGGGTGTCTCCAACAATCTTTGCCTTAATGCCAGTAAGACGGAGATCCTTCTCATTGGGACTCCTGCTGCCACCTTCCCTCTCTCACTCTGGCTGCCCTCCTTTGGCCCTCTTCCTTTGCCTTCCTGTGAGGCAAAAAACCTTGGTGTCATCTTCAACTTCACTCTCTTTCTCTCCTCACATCGCAGACGTCGCCAACTGCACCTCCTCAAAGGTACTCTTCCATTTCTCACCTTCCCCCAGAAGCTCACAGTCTCCAGAGCCCTGGTTCTCTCTTGGTTTGACTACTGCAACAGTCTCTTTCTCAATCTGCCATCCGCTACTCTCCACCCTCTGCAACCAATCCAGAACAGGACTGCAAGACTTATCCTTGGCCTCAAGCCCAGAAACCTATCTCTCCAGCCCTGAAATCTCTCCACTGGCTCCTGGTGGCTTCAAGGATCAAGTTCAAGACCATTTGCATTGTCCACAAGGCTTTCCGGGGCCGGGGCCTGCACTACATCCAACACTCTTTTCCTAAATACCTTCCTTCTCAAGCCCTTCGCTCAGCTAACCTCCTACTCTCTAAGTGTCAGATGCTTCTCCAGGCAAAGAGTGGGGGTAGATCTCTCTCCTCTGCAGGTGTCTCCCTCGTGCATGGCATCCCTGCCTCTCTCAAACCTGAGCCGGACCACCTGAAGTTCTGGAAGCAGCCCAAAACTTTCGTCTTCTCCTCTGCTTTGTCCCTCCCTCCCCATCTAACCTACCTGACCTACCTGTCTGCCACTTCGACTGGTTGCTTGGCTACCCTCAGAGTCTTACTGGGTACCAAGATCTCTCTTGATCAGTTACCCCTGCACTACCTATGGGCAATCCACGAAATTATGGGATGTAACTGTAACCTCTACAGTCCCTTGCCTCCTTTGCACTTACCCAGAGCCGCACTGCCCTGTGCAGCACTTACTCAGAGTATTGCTACCCTGCTGTCCCTGTTCCTCTCCCTGGCACTCTCCGCCACCCCCTTCCCTTTGCACTTCTCGTTGTCACACTTGCACAATCTGAATTACACAAGACCTAGTAAGATAGTTGTCTTGTCCTCCCTCTGTCCTCCCTCCCTTGTCTTGTCGCGCCTAGAAACACTTCTGTACAGGCGCATTATAAATGACCTATCATATCATATAGCCATTGTGACATTAAAGTTAATAATTATCTTTTGTTTGAATTTTTAGTCTGTTGTCTGTGTCGTACTTCATGCTGTTGTCACTGTATACACTTTACTCCCATGTTCACAGGTCTTTCTCAAGGATAGACTATGCCTGGATCTCTCGTACGCTGCTGGGACAGGTGTCAGAGGTGGACTTGTGAGCGAACGCACAGTCAGATCAGTCGCGTATCACTTTGGCTATACACCTGGGTCAACGGGAACCCGGCCTTTGGTGGTGGAAATATTCTGGCCATCTGCTCAAAGTTATCTATGATGACTAAAAGGGCAAAATAGAGTCGTTTTTCAAACTTAATAGAATATAGGGGCGCAGGACCATATTGTGTGGGGTGCATTTAAGGCCACCATGTGGGGGGAACTCATGGCAAAAAAAAGCCAGCGTGATAGACAATTATGCCAGTTGCAGTTGGAACTGGAAACTAAGCTCCAGCAAGTAATGCCAAGATGGTGGACAGGACAGGGAGTGCTCTGAGAAAATAATATAGGCAGATAAAGGGCCAATTAGATGTTCTACAGACCAGAAATACTGAGCGATCTTTACTCTACCTCCAGCAGAGGTACTATGTTAAGGAGAATAAGGCGGATCAGCTCCTGGTGCTGCAGGTTAGGAAGAAGCATCCAGGACGATCCTCAAAATCAAGACAGGCCGGGAAAAGAAAGCGCCTCCTCTGCAGATATGATATCTGCGTTTCGGAATACTATTTCGCCTTGTATTTATTTATTTATTTTATTTATTTGATTGTCATGCACCATAGCCCGCAGGCATCAGGGTGCGGTAAACACAAGACACTTACAATACAGCGATGTGATGAGGGGCCAGACACTTAGTTAAACAGCAATGTTTTCAGCTTCCTTCTAAATTGGACAAAATGTTCTTGCTTGCGGAGGGGCTCAGGGAAGGCGTACCACGCCATGGGTGCTTTAACCACGAAGCAGATACCTTTACCCTTTACCTCTTGCTCATTTTACCCGCAGAACTGCAAGCAGGTTTGCTGTACTACAGCGTAATGCTCTAGTCGGTACGTGTCTGGTTAACATTTGTGTAAGGTATGTAGGCACCTTGCCAGACAGGCATTTATGAGCTAAAGCGAGGATCTTGAACCGGATCCTCTTTGCAAACCGGCAGCCAGTGGAGATCTCTACTATAGCCAGTGATATGCTCCCTTCTGGGAATGTTACAGACT
The DNA here is from genome assembly GCF_040938575.1 of Ambystoma mexicanum. Lineage (NCBI taxonomy): Eukaryota > Metazoa > Chordata > Amphibia > Caudata > Ambystomatidae > Ambystoma > Ambystoma mexicanum. The sequence goes on from NC_090932.1 coordinate 599,018,770, forward strand.
ATTCTCATTGCATTATTTTGAACAATCTGGAGTCTGAATATACTCTCCTTGCTTGCACACCCAAGGAGAGCATTGCAGTAGTCTAGCCTTGGCATGGTAATTGCTCAGACTAGGATTTCGCAATTTATATTGGAGAGTAGCGGGTTTACCTGGCGTAACATTTATAGGTCTACTGGGCATCTTTTACGATATTGTTTATGTGCGCATCAGCACTCATAGAAGCTTCTGTCACTGTGTCCAGGGTTTTAAATTATTTTACTACTTGGATCTTGGAGCCCTCAACCAGAAACTCATTATATGCTGCATCTAGCTTGTTTCTTTCAAGGTTTGTACAAAAAATCATAGGTTCTGTTTTTGACCCGTTTAGGCACATTCAGTTTTTTTACCATCCACTCTTCGATCAATGCGTAGATAGCAGCAAGATTCCCCACTAAGGTCGATAAGAAGCTGGAAATCATCTGCATAATTAGCGAATTGCAGGCCCGAAGAATCAAGCTGGTCAGACAAGAGTTTAATGTAAAGATTGAAGAGAGCTGGGTAGATACAGACGCCCTGAGGACAAATTGGGACTGTCTTGAAGCATACAGTACCCCAACAGATTTTAGATTGTGTCTCACTAAGGAACGAGCTTATCCATGTAACAGCGTCACTGGAGCAGTTGCCCATGGTAGTCAGCGTTTTGAGTAAGGAGGAATGATCCAACAGATCATATGGGATCTATGTGATTATTGCGACCACTTTTATTACGATGGCCAAAAAAGCCAACTTTTTTGTAAAAAAATGTTAAACCCCCCTTACACCACATACATATGGGGGGGAGACCCCCTGCACCTCTCCATATTACCATTAAATTACATAGCCCCCCACATATATATATATGGTGTAAGGGGGGGGTCTAAAAAAAGTGTAGCATTTTCGGCCATCGTAATTGCGAGGACGAAATTTTGGGCTATTACCGATCATACGTGGCTGATAAATCGAACAGGATTAGCAAGCCAGTTTTGCTCCCCTCTAGTCTTTCCAGCATTTTTGCTTGTAGATTTATCTGGACACTTTCCGTCCTGTGATGGCTCCTAAAGCCTGATTGACTAGGATGTAGGATGCCAGAACTTTCCAAATGGGTCTGAAATTTATTGGAGGCAACCGTATTCAAGATTTTTAGTAGGAATGGTGTATTGGTGATGGGTCTTAGATTATCAGGGTCCTTAGGGTCCAAACCTGGTTTCTTGATCAGGGGGTGACAACCACCGCCTTGATGGAGTTTGGTACATTCTTGTGTTTCATAGAGGATGTGTCGAAAAAAACAGTTTATTATTTTTGATGGTAACAATTCTCCTGCACATGACGTGGGTCTCATTTTAGTAAGGGTGTTTTCCATTTCCATGATGTATATATTTTGAAAGGAAAAGCCTAAGTCTGAGCTTCTTTTCCTGGGCTCTGATTCAGGAGCCTGATCTACCGATTTGTTAAGTAGATTGCAGCATGCTTGGATTTTATTTTGTGCCAATAGCATTTTACTTTCCAGTGCTTTCTGGACCTTTTCACAGTCAGTAGCATCAGGAGAGAAGGATAGGGATAGAGCTGCTGGTTTTTCCCAGTTCCTATAGATTTCAAACAGCTTGCGGGTGCTGTTTCCTGCGTTTTTGACTTGCTCATCACAGAAAAGTCTTTTCGTCTCCAAAATGTTAATTATATAACCTCTTTCCAGCTGTTTCCAATGAACTGTCTTTGGCCCATGTTCGTTCCGCCTGCATTTTTTCCTTCCTTAGGAGATTAAGTTCCGGGGAGAACCACTTCTGCTTATTAGGGCAGTCACGTACTGTCAGAGATCTAAGTGGGGCTTTGTTTTGCAATAGAGTGGACACATGTTTATAAACTTCCACTAAATGCTCCGACGGGTCTAATTCTGAGGAAGTAGTCATAATGGCCAACAGGCAGTTGCTTAGGTCAGCAACAGTCAATTTGTTGAAATTCCTATTAAGGACTTTTTTAATGGGTTGTTCTACATGGCCCTATCGTCTTTGGGAGGTTTATCCTGCAGTTTATAATTCTGTGGTCAGACCAGATACACGGTACAGTGTTTACCGTGCTGATGGGGATGTTACGTGTAGCAACCTAATCCAAGATATGCCCTTTAATATGTGTTGGTTCATGACTGATAACGAGGATGTTACTATTAGCCAAAATGAGCTCTAATTCAATAGCTTCCTTGTCTTGTGGGTCTCCTTTTAAGCGGTTGAGGTCTCCAAGTAGAATGGTTGAAGTTTTAGGCCAGTCCAATGGGTTTGGGAGGTTTAATCGCTCCTCATTAAAAGATGGCATATTTCCTGGGGGACGGTAAATGAGGTTGAAATGTATGCATGTGTTATGTGTTGGGGATAATTTGGCATGGCGAATTTCACAGCTAGTACAGTTCATGTTGGCTTCAAAAAGCCCCAGTTCTTACTTACAATAGCCACCCCTCCTCCAATAACCTGTAGGCGTTTTTTCCCTAAAAAGCTATAGCTTCCGGTGTCACTGCGTCAATAGCTGGGCCATTTTCTTTTTGTAACCATGCTTCCGTAAGGAACATGATATCAATCTGGTTTTAGAGGATGTAGTCATGAATATCTAGTGCGTGTTTTGGCACTGATCTTGTATTTAATAAAGCTATTTTTAGTTATTTAGGGTTCTTTAATCATTTTTCCCCAGGGTCTGATAATGATTGTATACACATATTCCTGTCGGTTTCTTTAGGGACTGATTGTTGGTATGATTTACTGTTCTAGTTTGTAATCGAGATTCCTAGTCTCCACAATGACCCAGGGAGATGTTGTTTCGGGCATGAAGGTGTTCCGGGTGTTTTAGAGCCTGGAATTACAGATCCGGTAAGCAGCATGCTCTGGTTTCCCTTACCGTTAGTTAGTGGCCCTGGTGGCTGAACAACATGGTTTGAAGAATGTACCCACTACCGAGCATCTTGGTGTGAAAGCACGAGCGCTCCACCGGACAACCTCGAATCTATGGATACCTGATGCAGACCAGTGCAGTCCAGCCCAAACAAGGCGGTGCTAATGCGCTGACAACGGAATGAAATAAGCCTTGCGCTTGCTGGGAAATGTAGTTTATTCAACTACAGAATGCCAGTAGCGTGATGACTCCCCTGACAATCGAGCACAGAGTATATTTCCCAATGCCCCTTATCGAAGATCACACCGAGGGAAAGGGAGGAGCTTGAGGAAGATATCTCGCCTGACGAAGTTAGAGCAGCAACTGCCTCCTTACCACCTAGAAAGGCTGCGGGACCAGATGGCTTCCCGGCTGTCTTTTATAAGACTTTCAGGGAGGCGCTGGTCCCATGGCTAGTCCCACTACATAATTCCTTTGGCAGAGCAGAGCGAATCAACCAATCCATGGAAGAGGCCAAAGTAGTGTTGCTGGCTATGCCCAGTAAGGACAGCACATTATGTGGTTTATACCGCACTATAGCTCTTATTAATCTTGACATGAAAATGTACACCAAGGCGCTGGCTTTGCATGTCCATAGGCTACTCCCCTAACTGTTTGACCCCGATCAGGTCGGGACTCATCAGGCAAAGGCAGACCTTTGATAATATAAGGCGGGTGTGCCATCTAAAAGAAAAAGTTAACAAAAACAAGACCCTCAGCAATGATGTTGGCGTTGGATGCTGAGAAGACTTTGCACCCAGTCGAATGGTAGTTTCTGCACAATTGAGGTAATGGGCTCTTGGTCTAAATTTCTCTCACTGGTCAGAGACAATTACCAAATGCCTTCCCTGCATCTGTCGATTAATTGTCACCTCTCCCAGGGGATAAAGGTCTCTCTACTGGTACAAAACAGGGGTACCCACTTTCCCCGCTTTTGTATGAGATCCACTTAGAGCCGCTACTGGCGAGATTTAGACTGATTTCAGACATTAGGGGGATCGTTTTCGGAGGCGAAGAGCACAACGTTATGGCCTTCATGGATGACATGCTCATTGTGATCTCTGACCCAGACTACACTCCCAGCGATCTACAGGGAACTTAGATTGTTTGGCGCAGTAGCAGGGCTAAAAATGTATCTTAATAAGTCGGAATAACTGATCTTGTCTACTCCGCCCACAAAGCTCAAAAAATTGCAGGGCTCAGTACTCATTAAGTGGGAAGAAGACAACATCAAGTGCTTGTGGGTACAGGTTACTGGTTCTCTAGACTCCCTATATCAGACTAATTACATACGCCTGCTTGAAAAGGTAAAACAGCTACTAATCGAGTGGGGGCTCCTGTCCATATCATGGCTAGGAAGGATAAACGTCCTCAGATTGGTGATCCTACCCCAGAACCTGTACTAGTTTTTGGCCCTGCCAGTGGTGGTACCCCAGAGTTTCTTCAGGTCTTTCCAAAAGCTGGTGGGGACATTCATCTGGAACCATAAGAGACCTAGGGTTGCTATGAAGCTGTTAATGGCCCCCACATGTAAGGGAGGGATGGGGTGCCCGCTTTCTACCTCTATTACATTGCGTCTCGAATTAGAGTGTTCGGGAGAGGTCCTTGGGTAGCCACAACAAAGTATGGTGCCGCATGTATGGGGCAGTGGTGGGCAGTAGTGGGAAAGTGTTGGGGAGAATTCTCTGTTAAGGCTAATTTCCCAAACCTAGTGAGTCCCCCAGCAGCTTTGCTGGATTTTTGGGGTTTATTTTTTTCTCCTGCTAAGAGTGAGACTCTTTTTCTCCCACTCTTAGACATGGTTTGAGATATCCTTTGACTTTGTAATGTGTTTTATGGGCTATGGGGTCTTTTACTCCATAGGGTTTCATGTGTTTTTGGTATGTGTGTTACACAGCACCCTCCGTGCCGTAACACAGGGGTGTCATAGTGACCCCCAAACATATACTCCGTACCCTGGGACTGACTACTGTCTCCCAGGGCATGTGAAGTCACCACTGGCTTTACTAGTCCTAAATTGTGAACAGAACCAGTGCAAACCATCATATTGTGGGCGTACCGGTAGGGGCAATTCGATTGCCCCTGGGTCTGTTGTTCGAGGAGGCACTGTCCAGTCCCCCCTGAGCGAGTTTCGGCTGGTGGCAGTGGATACTACTTTTTATATTCAACCGCGAATATATTCCTATGGGATTTTCCCATTGTTCGAGGCTAATACTTTTTAAAGGCATGGTCTAGGCAAAATTTTTATTCTCCCTACAGGTCGGCCATGTTTTTTTAAGCCTAAGTGGCTCGATTTTAGAAAACTTTCCTATGGACCTTACCCGAGTTTTCGTCCATTAAACGCACGTGAAAACAAGCACCAGGGAGCCGCCATTTTCTGATAATCCTATCTTTTCCCCCATCGCCCTGGCTGACCTGCTTTTGCGGCACTAAATCAATTCCCCCGCCCCTGAGCCTGTCATCAGCAGACTCGTACCGCCCATTTCTCAACGCCAAAGCACGTCTCGTGTCAACATTCGCTGCGCTTCAGCTAATGACGTGTCGCCATAGAAATGGCAGGACGCCTCTTTGCTCAATAAGTATAAACAGACCGTTTCACAAGACACAGCAGCAGATTTTCGATTCCATTCCTCTCTCTGTGTTACTTTGAGTATTCTGTGACTCGTTTCAGTGCTCTGGTCAGCTACCTTCGCCGCTTGTAGCCCGTGTGAACACCTGTACCATCTCGGTAAATTATTTTACTCTGTTTACCACACAATGGCTACAATAATGCCCTACATGTACGAGCCCGAGTATACCGAGGAGGAACTACTGGAAAGGGAAGCCCGCGAAAACGATGGGGATTCGGACAGCAGTTGGCAGGACGAATCAACAGATGAAGAGCCTGGGCCTAGTCGAATGGACGGCGTCTCCACCTGGTGCACATGCAATCGGTGCGAGCTAATGCCAACTGAGGACGAGAACTGCTGCTGCCGAGAAAACTCGGGATGCCTGGCCTACATTTCGGAAGGCGAACCACGACCGCAATGCATCACCGAGCTGCCAGACTTCAGGGCAGCCTGCCTCACACGGGCCGTGTTGAGAATAATGATGGTGCTTATGCACGAACTTCGCGTAACTGTTCGTCCTCGTAATCCGAGTAACGAGTAAGTATACTCTGCTTGTCATGCCACTCCTATTTCATGATCTTCTACTGTATCCAAAATTACATCTACATATCATTGTAACGCATGTAAGTCGTTCAATAGTGTGCATTGTCTAGATAGCATTTGTCCGTGCAGAATGCCATTAGTTACAAGAATTGTCATTGACAACAAACGTTTATTAAACTTATCTTGGTCATTTAAAAACAGTTTGTTTCATTCCTTTTCACAGGTGGTACAGGCTGGTGGCCTATCGTTCCTTTACATGGTGGCTCCACGGGAGGCTTGGACACCGCGTTCGAAGAGTGATACCCGCCTGTGCCGTTCGTGCCATTAGAGAAACGTTCCCGAGTGACAGCGGTCAGTACAGGGGATTTTCTCTCGCTCTGCTGCAACCTGACCTGTATAATCTTTAAAGTCTTGTATTTTTGTGTCATGAAAATAAGATACAAAATAAAACACCACATATATTTTAACAACGTTTGTTTCGATTTTTTAAATGAATCAAGTGTGTCTCCATTCAAGGATGGACGTCAGACATCTGTGCTCCGAATGGGTGAAGGTCTGGTCGCTGTGAAGCAGGGTGGCAACTATCTATCTAAGCTAACATAACATATTCTCGATAATGCATGCACTAAATAACACTTGTTCAAAGTCTTTCAGTAGGTTATGTCTCTATAAAAGTCACACATATATCTATACTAACAATTACCATTGGATTATACAGGCCTTAGGGTCTTGACCACTATAATACACCGGTTGAAGTGTGGGTCTGTGCTCACAAGAATCTCCGGTATGTGGCATTTGTTATTGATAAGCAACGATATACTATCATTGATATAAAGGCGATATACTATATATTGATATAAAGGCGGTTCGCGCCGGTGGATGCGCGCTGGCATGGGGGGCTGTCAGGGGCGCGAAAGGCCAAGGTGCCAAACTACATGTACACTTCAAAAGGTGTCCCACGCCAAGGGGCCATTGTTCACATGGTCTCCTCAGACCCTGTGTCTCCAGGCAGGCCTCCCCTGAGGCAGGCTGCCCCCCTGCAATCCACATAAGTGTGTCTCCATTCAGCAGTCTTCATGTGCCTTATCTGCATGCCCCAGGCCCATCCATCCCACCCCCCTGTATCAAAGGCGGTTCGCGCCGGTGGATGCGCGCAGGCATGGGGGCTGTCAGGGGCGCGAAAGGCCAAGGTGCCAAACTACATGTACACTTCAAAAGGTGTCCCACGCCAAGGGGCCATCGGTCACATGGCCTCCTCAGACCCTGTGTCTCCAGCCAGGCCTCCCCTTGAAGCAGGCCGCCCCCCTGCAATCCACATAAGTCTGTCTCCATTCAGCAGTCTTCCTGGGCCTTATCTGCACGCCCCAGGCCCATCCATCCCACCCCCTCTATCAAAGGCGGTTCGCACCCGGGGATGAGCGCTGGCATGGGGAGCTGTCACGGGCGCAAACGGCCAAGGTGCCAAACAGCATGTACACTTCAAAAGGTGTCCCACGCCAAGGGGCCATCGGTCACATGGCCTCCTCAGACCCTGTGTCTCCAGCCAGGCCTCCCCTTGAAGCAGGCTGCCCCCCTAATACCACGACATACATACGTCATTCATTCACAAACACACCCCAGTTTCTAATACTTTAAAAACCACTCAATATGTCTGATGAGAACATCTTTGTGCTTTGCAAGTCAACTCCTGAACGTGCTACTTGGGAACCACTGAGATCTATGCTAATCTGCTCGTCGTCGTGCTATCCGTGAACTTCTGTGACCGCTTCGAGCATACCCATCAGTGCGCTACCTGTGGCCATCCACCTTTTCTCCCGCAACATACTGCTCTGCTTGCTGAATCCAACTGTTTGTTGGTCAAGGTAAGGCCATGTATCCTGGTCATATTTCGCAGATTTTTAAATTTCTATCTATTTGCGAGTAGAGTACACAATAGTGCTATGTTCATTGGTCTCATTGCTATTGACTTGAATTTCCATTGCTATGCTAACAATAGATCTATTTATTTTCATCTGTGTCAATTGTCATCGAATTGCATCCTTCTGGGGTCCAGTCTATGATGTAAGCATGTTTCCTTCTCGTGCAATACAGAACATCCAAGGGATGAGTCACATGTTCAGTTTTTAGTCACATCATTTATACATTTCTGCAACTTATGCAAACACTAAGCCGCACATAATGAACTGGTATAGTTCCTGCGACCAAAACAAACCTTGCATTGATCATTGTATGATTCATTTACTTTTGTATCAAATCTTTATTCTTGAAGATTGTATAATAATGTCGATATTTACTTTTCAGATTTATCAACAATGCCTGCCTGTTCGATTAGCGGTTGCCCTTCGAAGACCCATGCGAAATCTGAAGGCACTACAATGCATGTTTTCCCGAAAACTGTTGATCGAATAAGAGAATGGGTCAGACATTGCGGATATCCACTGGATGAGCTGGAAAGTAGAGTCCAACAAGTCTTACAGGACAAGAGGGGTGATCGATACCGCATCTGCAGCCGGCACTTTTCCTTGGACATGTACACAACATCTTGGGTAACAAAGAAGAATAAACGGCGAACGACACGGAAATTGCTCGAAAACGCTATTCCCACTTTATTCGTCCACATTCCGCCACCGGTGAGTCAAGTGTCCGGATTTAGCTTTAGGCCTTGCGGTAGTGTGTAGGTATCCAAACAGATTAATTGATATTGTAGGTGTTCTATCCCTTGTAATAATTTCGATATTGATATGATTGTATAGTTTTTTGAATAATGACATTTACCAATATATTCTTTTTCGATTTCATAACCCACAAACGCAATGTATATATATGGGAACAGGGAACTGTGCTGTATTGAGCTTTTTACAAGTATTCTGTCGCCTTACATGGCTATTTCTAATATTGGCATTTCATTATCAATCATTAATTTACCTTTACAACTTCTTGACTATCCCTTGAATCTGAAGCAAGAACATTCTACATCCTTGACGTGGTCGCAGTTACCAACCACTTCTAGCGCGTATCAGGTAATCTTACTAGGCTAATCCGTTACAGACCTGTTTTATGCATGTCAAGTAATAGTTTTATTTTATCGTGTAATCATTTTACCGAATGTTTGGTTAGTGCTTTCCAATTGATATACACCTTAGTTATCGTCCACTGGTGTTTGTTTTCGGTTATAATTAGTGTTATCCATACTAATGCAAGTACTGTCTTTCAGGGAGATGCTGAAGCGTCCGCCACATCTACAACATTTCTAGATGTTCTTCAACAGCAGGCGGTATGGATACTGACCGCTCCATCGAGCGTCATCATCAGAGCTGGAATTCTTGTCGTTTGATTGTTCTACACAATGTTTCATTCGTGGTTAGCCGTTGATATGTACCTGTGCTGTCGACCCCAGGTGTGTGTTATGTTTTCACTATTGTAATCCTCACTAATGCAAGTACTATGTTTTAGGCAGTTGATGGAGCGTCAACTCCGGCACTTGATGCAGAGCCTGACATTCAAGTAATTCTAGGGGAAGTGGAAGCGGGACCATGCGTATACGAATCGGCGCAACAGCTTTCGGAAGTGCGCACTACATTTGCAACATCCATAGATATTCTTCAGCAGCACGAGGTATGGATAATGACAGCTCCATCATGCGTGATCATATAACGTGATTCCATTTGCTATACTTTCTTCCCTATTAACGCAAGTGCTGTGTTTCAGGGAGACGACGAAGCTTCCACTACAATCACAACATCCAATTTAGATGATGCAGATGTAAATAAATTGGAGAAATAAGTCGATGAAATGTGATCATATTTAGATTTTCCTTGATTCTTTTGGACAATGCATCATTTGTGGTTATCTCTTTATATGTACCTGTGCCGTCGACCCCAAGTGTGTGTTGTGTTTCCAATATTGAAAAGCATACTAATGCAAGTACTGTGTTTCAGGGAGATGCGGATGCCTCCTCTCCAATACAACCATTCATGGCAGTCCATGCAGAGCCAGAGGTATGGATACTGACAGTTCCATCGAAATAGATCATCACTGGTCGAATACTTGTCGTTTGATTGTTGCACACAATGTTTAAATCGTGTTTGGCTATTGAGATGTACCTGTGTGGTCGTCCTCACGTGTGTTTTATGCTAACAATATTTTGATACATAGTAATGAAAGTACTATGTTTCAGGGAGACGATGGAGCCTCATTCCGTGCTGTCTATGCGGATATAGAAAATATAGTCGTTGCAGCGCAAGAGGAAGGGAGGACATGCGGAAACGAATCGGAGCTACAGCGTGCAGATGTTGAAGGTCGAGTCAAAAAATTTGCAAAGAAAAAAAAACAAAAAAGGTTAGTTACAAACAGTTCATAACTTTAAAAAAAATGTTTGTGCTGGGGACTATTTTATGTTATTTTCCAGTCAATTCTACTACACTCCATCTTGTGTTTAAACTGAACATCCCTTTTCCAATCTCTCCTCCAGTTACCCGTGGGTGTCAGAACTATACACACACAGACAGTGAAGCGAATGAGAGATGTGGCTTGCCAGACCGTGTACACTATGGAGGAACTATTAATTGAGGCGAGGCATGTTCAGGCTCGAGATGCTCATGTCCAATGGCCAGAACATGAATTAACTGTGTTTGGAGACTACAGCAAAGTTGCATTGGACCATAGCTACAGTGCGACCGCACCACCACAAGAAGATGTTACTGAATGTATTGAAGATAGCTCTGACGTAGTTGCAGATCAATTTCCACAATCTACACCCGCCAAAAATTTGCCACCAAAAAACCTGTCGACATTGTTGTGTTCTCCCATCAATGTTGAAGTAATAGATGTCGAAATGACAGAGAATGAACCAGCCGCAACATCCATAGACGCATCAGAACTTGAAATCAGCGATATTACTTTCCAATGTGTTGAAATCTCCACAACGTAACAGGCCGAAACAACGTTGACGCAGGATGACAGTCTAATGAAAGAGAGCAAATACATTGTATTCGACAGTTGTTTGATGGAAATTATAAGTATGCTGAAATGTGTGCATTCCAAAGAGGGAAAGTATGTGGGAAGCCATTGATTAATGCAGACTCGTCAAATAAAATGCAGTAACGTCAAAATAAATGCCGCCTGTAGATTAAATCATAGGTTCTCATGGTCTGCACAACCGATGCTGGGGAAACTGCCAGCAGGCAATCTACTGTGTGCAGCTGCATCACTTTTTAGTGGCTCCAGTTTTAGAAAGTTAGAGGCTTTTTTTCAGTTTGTGGGACTCCATTTCATTTCTAAAGCGCTGTACTACATATACCAACGTGATTATCTGTTTCCGGCCATTAGTGATGCTTGGAAAATTGAACAATTGTCTCTAGCAAGTACATTCGAAGGCAAACGATTCAGGCTAGCCGGCGATGGACAGTGCGACAGCCCTGGATTTTCTGCCAAGTACTGCACCTACCACTTTCAGGACATGGATAGTAAGAAAATTGTGAGTTTGGTGGTCGTGCAGGTAACACAATGTACATCGTCAGTGGCCATGGAGAAACTAGGATTTATAAAATCAGTGGAATATCTACAATCAAGGGGAATGCACATCGACCTCATAGCCACGGATAGACACGTTTCAATTGCCAAGACAATGAGAGAGCAGTTCCCACATATTAAACATCAATTTGACGTATGGCATCTTGCTAAATCAATCAATAAGAAAATCTCGGCTGCAGGGAAAAAAAAAGGTTTTGAAAGTATTTTGCAGTGGTCACATTCTATCACCAACCATCTTTGGTGGAGCTCAAAAACTTGTGAGGGGTCAGTGGAAATACTACTTGAAAAATGGCGGTCACTGATGCACCACTGTACCAACGTTCACCGCTGGACAGCAAATGAACATTTCCACCAATGTGAACATGGCCCTTTGTCCCCAGAGGAGGCACGGAAGAAGAAGTGGTTGATTCCATCTTCACCGACACACAAAGCCATTGAGAAGATTGTTTTCGACAAAACTCTATCAAGAGATTTGAGAGGACTGACAGAATTCTGTCACACCAGAGATTTGGAGGTGTTCCACAATATTTGCCTAAAGTACAGGCCAAAGCGCTTGAATTTTAGCTTTCGGGGCATGAAACATCGCACTCTACTAGCGGTCTTGGCCCATAACAGCAATTTCGGACGTGAACAATCTAGGACTAGGGGTAAAGTAAGGATGCCTCGCTACACTAAGGTGTTTTCAAAACGAAGTAAGCAATGGGTGATCAAACCAGTCTATGATGAAATGCAGTTCGACTTTGTGAAAGGCCTTATTGTTGCTGTGTTAGAGAAGCACAGATATGGAATTTTGGACGTTTCTGTGCAGAGCAGTGATCCATTGCCACCGAACATTGCGACTGTGCCATGCCCACCCGAAGCACAGCTGATTGTGAAGTACAAATCCTGGTTTAAATAATTGCAATACGATTGTCTTTTTGTAAATAAATGTTATTGTACAGTGTACCTGTAAACCTAACCCCTACCTTCACCATCATGGGTGGCGAACAAGCTGGGTGTCATCTTTGAATTCTCTCTATTCGCCTCACATATGTGTATGTATATATTTTTCTCATGTCTCATCTCATGTAAATGTAAATGCTGCGCACTGTTAACGGAAGGGAGGCTTGCGTATTGCAAATAATAAAACAAACAAACAAACAATAAATCTCACTTTTAACTCAACTCCTGTGGTACTTTATACTTTCCCTGACCTTCCGCAAAAAATTAAATGTCTCAATTTGGGCTGCAAAGCTCGCAGACAACGGGGACAAAATTGGGGCACTTAGAACGCGCCAGCCAAGCGGGCCGTGGCATTTGGGAGAGAAGCCAGTTCGCATTTGCACATTGAGGCGCACTACATAGACGGATTCTAAACTTCAAGTTCTCACAGATGCCTATACTACGTGATGTTGCAAATAAAGAATGCGAAGGACAGCGCCCAGATGAGGCCCACAAGTCGCACTGGAAGTATAAGGGTCTATTGTTTTTTGACCTTGAGGCAGGGACCATGCCGAAAGAACTACATTTGAAGGGAGTGCGCAATAACGTAAGAGACGATAAGGCAGAAAATTCAGAAACTAGACCGAGTTTCATTTTAGTTCAGTAGACAAAAAATCGTTGTCAAGAGCACAGTCCGTTTTACAGACTGCATTACGAAGAGACACAATGGAAATTTCAAATATAATGTAAGTAAATCTTTACAAGCTTTTATACCGGAATGAAGATTTAATGAATGGATGCATGAATAAATGAATGAATGAAGAGCTAGGAAAAGCAAGTAAAACGTGTTCGTAGTGGGCACATGGGCATGCAGGTCCACTGGTCTCACCGATCTCGGTCCTTGGCCCAGCCACTTTTCCCTGCACTGCCTACCTGCACTACGGGACTGTCTCTGTATCCTTCAGCCCCTTCTCCCGGCATTTAACTTGCACTTGCCACCAGCTGGCCCTATTATTTCATTTGTATTCAACTAACCATGTACAGCCCTTCCCCATGCGCGATCAGATAGACACCTGGCCTAGTAGGATCGTTGTCTATCTGCCCTTGTTCCCCACCTGCCTCGTCACGCCTAGAAACACTTGAGTATAGGCGCGTTACAAATGCCATATCATATATCATATCATTCCTCACGCATGTAGACTAACTGTCGTTTATCATTGTGTGTTTGCCTCGATTTATCTAGTTACTTTTCGCATTGATTTTAGAGACGAACATACTCCATTGAACTATCCTTGCAAGCAAATAGTTTCTGATCGGCCGTAATAAATAAAATGAGTAATATTAATGAAGTTCGGCTAGCGAGACTAATTATAATTTTTTTGTTTTCATTACAGGTATTTGATCCCATTCTGCCACTGCCATCTGTTTGAGACACCGGCGGATGGATTCTTCAGCAGACACCTGCAGCTTCGTGTCAACAACTGGAGCACCATATTATGGGACGATCGCCAAGGGCCCACATGCCCTTACGCTGTACTAGTGGCTAGAAGCAACATATCAACCTTTAGGCTGGACTAGTGCCTAGTTGATGGAACAGCCTTGCGGTTCACCGTGCTTCCAAAGTGATTCTTTTTACGAAAATGAACACCCTGTGTACCATAAAGGAACAGCGCGTGACTCAAGATGAAACGGAACAGTTATTGCGGATACAGATAAAAGAAAATAAATGGCTTCCGGAGTTCATATGGCAATTGCTGAATATTCTCTAAACATTGAATGTCAAATAAATGTACTTTACCAAATGTACCGTGTTGCTGTTTCATTTTAAAGTACAGTTTCATATTCCGAATTGTGGCGCGCTGTGTTGTGAGTTGATCTGTGACGACTGGGCGCGTTTGCCTACGCAGCACAGTAACGTCACGGAGAGAGGCGGTGAATATGAATGTTTTGATAATGTCAGGCATTGATTTAGTGCCGCAAAAGCAGGTCAGCCAGGGCGATGGGGGAAAAGATAGGATTATCAGAAAATGGCGGCTCCCTGGTGCTTGTTTTCGCGTGCGTTTAATGGACGAAAACTCGGGTAAGGTCCATAGGAAAGTTTTCTAAAATCGAGCCACTTGGGCTTAAAAAAACATGGCCGACCCGTAGGGAACAATAACATTTTTTACTAGACCATGCCTTTAACATAGCCTCAAACATACCGCCGGTTTATTTATTTAATATTAATTCACCGGTTGGTATTTTCTGCCAGAACTCGGTTTCAAAATGGCGTTGTGTTCGCTTCTGTGACTCAGACCCAAGTCGAGCCCTTTGTTCCACTTTTTGGCGGGCTTCTCCACAGAAGCCTCCAAAAGTGGTGCCACTCTGTCTGGGTACCACAGGGGATGTGGGAGGGGGTTTAAGCACCCTGGACTGAGTTGAGCAACTCAAGTCGTCCTCTTCTGTGATTGGCCCAGTGGTGAGCCGCCCAGTTCACCACTTAGCATGTTTGAGTGACGGCTAGGACTTATGAATGGGGGTTTTCTGCATAAAAGCAGGGCTTTGTTGACTGGGACTTCAGACGTCACCACAGGACCAAAGAATCTGAAGAAGGAGAAGCTGAGCCGACCTGCAACGACGACACCACCGGTGGAGCCCTGCTGAACCGACTCACCACTTCTTCCAACGACAGAGGAGATCTTCATCCCGAAGAGTCTCCTTCCTTTGACTGGTGGGGATAACCAGTTTGCCCGCCTTTTCACCTTCCCGGATCATCTCGTGGCCGCCTTGCCTGTGCCAAGCACCCCGGCAACCGGGATACCACGTTTTTCCACTACCGCGAACAAAAGGGTAGTACCTTTTTACCGGAGAACTCCGCGGCTGGTTTCTTCCCTGGCAGTGCAACGACCTTCAGCTTTCCTCCACGTCGAGATCATCTCTTCCTCTGGACGATGCCGTGACTTGCATCCACTGCCAGGAACAACTGCCCCCACTGGAGGATTCTCTCCACTTTCAAGGTACTGTGTCCACCTGGCCTCCCTCACAATGGTCTGTGTGGGGTGTCTCGTAAATCCTCAACTTACCACTTTGGTTGGCCCTAGGCTGGCTAACTGAACTTTTCTGAGCTGAACTGATTCCTTTTTAAACTCTCTGCAAGACTTTCCAAGCCTTTTAAACTGTGTGATCTTGGGCACATTGGTGTTCTACTCTCTCCAAGAGGGAGCCTGGCCTCTGAACATTTTTGCTCACAAGTAGACTTTGACTTTCCTGCCTTGCTGAGTGCTTCTAAAGTATTGTGTTGTGTGCTGTTCCTAAATTCTGCCTTTTCCCTCCCTTTTTCTTAAACTTATTGGAGTGCCATCTTTAGTTAAGCGCTCACCTCTGTCTGGAAATAAGTGGTGTTAACTAAGACTTGTCTAATAAGGAATAAGGGATGTACATATATTAATAGTGGCTGTGTTTTTGAACTTGCTTATACTAATAGTGCTAGAGTATTTGCTTGTGCTACTGTATTTTGGTACCTATCTTGTATACTCTATATACTGTCTAACTCTTCTTGAGAGAAGTCTGGCTGCTCAGCCACAGCTACCAGGTAAATCCGGGTGGTACAGACTGCTACCAATTGGGTTTACCGCCAACACCTGTAGTCGTAAGCCTTTTGCAGTGGTCCCTAAGGTAACTGCACAGGTTTCTGCCTAACAGAAGGCCATTGTAAGAAGTACTCTGATACCTAAAGGAGGACAGACCCAAGAATATGTACTTAAGCCAGATAACTGCCCTAGTAGGAGATGTGTAAGACTCCTTGTTTCTGCAGGTAGGCCTGACAACCTTCCCCTCCCCCTTGACATCGCTATTTAGGAATCCCCAATTTGCACCCTGGATGGAAAAAGGGGCTTTTGCCGGGTGGAGAACTGCTGGGTGTCACAAGCTACGAGACATGTCTCAGGGCCAGGAAATGAAATCGTTTGGCCAGTGTAAGCTGCAATTTGGGATAGGAGAAGGAGAAAGGTTCCAGTACTCTCAATTGAGGTACTGGCTCTCGAACCCGCCGGTTAAAACGGCGGCGATCAGGGAGCTTATTTCCTTCGAGAAGTACGTCACGACTAACTCAGGGGACAAAAATATGGTGTCAGCATTTTATAGATTATTCTCCGAGGGCCCGCAGAATCCGGATTGGCTTTATATGAAACAATGGAAATCTGCCGTCGGTCACCCGTTAGAGGGGGAGCAGTGGTCTCAGTTGTGGGCAGACATACCCAAACTCACACAGGCTATTCAAATCCAGGAGATGTGGATCAAGGTAATGGTGCAATGGCATCTCACCCTCAAAAAATTACACAAGTGCTATCCAGAGGTATCAGCGCTATGCTGTAGGGGATGCAGGGAACTAGGGTCCTGGAATTAGATTTGGTGGGAATGCGCAGGCATACAGCCCTTCTGGGATATGGTTCGCACGTCGATGAATACGATATTTGGCTCTCAGATGCAGGGTAATGTTGGGGAGGCTATGCTGGGGGTGGGCGGGGTCCTGGGGAATCTACATTTGAAGGCGCAAAGGAAGTCATATGTGATTCTGAAGGTAGCAGCATTTTTGTGTTGGGAAGGGAACAGCCCAGTCCCACCCCCGTAAGCGCTTTAGAGTGAGGAGAGATGTATTCAAAACACTATGATGGGTAAGGGGGTGGGGAGATGGTGAAAAGACCACCCCCTCATATAAAGGACTCCACCTCAATATAATAAAATATAATCAACCCACATAGTGTAGCGCAGAGCACGAGCAACATTTATATTTTTGCATAGATGTTAGTAATTTTAGTAAAGCGACAAGTCCCTAATTGCGAGACGAGGCAAATCACCAGCCATGCCCAGGCTCCCATGAGGACAGTCCCCACCTCCAACCGCCACAACGCCCATTAATTATTCTAACATTGTTGCAAAGATGTGTTTTTTACCCAAGAGGAATGTGCCCTACAAGGCCGCGATCAGAGGCCGCCACATGGTGTGCATGTTATCCCACATGGTGTGCATGTTATCCCACACTGGCCAAAGCATGACCAGGCCCATACCCAGGTGACCACAAGTTATAGCCCATAAAACTGACTGAGCCCTGAGACACCAGAATTCCATGGCACCAGGCACCCTTTGACCACCAACCCTAAAAAGTCCTGGATGTTCAAAGAACATGGACATTGTATGTCTTTGAAATACAACCATGTGATTTGTATTGCAAGGTGCTGGGAGGGATGAATCATAGTTCAGAACGAGGGCGGAGACCTTGGAGTCAGATGGCGTGGAAGGGAGTGAGTGAAATGTGTGTGTGAAGGTCAGAGTGCCCCAGAACCTCCTTTGAGCCAGCCCTAAAGTCTGCCAGGAGCACATTATAATGACAAAGTATCAATGTGATAGGAGTATAGTTAATTTGTTCCTTGACCTTCGACGTGAGAAGAAGAGGATCCCCACAGCACCCACGTGATGGAAGACGGATGGACTGGGCTGGAACCAATGACCTGGCATCTCTTATGGAGCAGGCAGATCATGTATAGACACACACGGACCAGCCGCGCAGGTTTCTACTGTATATGTTGCATCATAAGTGACAATATGTTTCTTTATAAGATTCTACATGTACTACTTTTTTCCAGAACGTTCTTGGCAGCAGTCCTTTGCTGTTGCGGTCATCTGTTTATGAGATTAAAACGTGTTATCCTTACAAGATCGACTAGGGCCTTTCTTCCGTAGCGGGTTGTATTCTCTCTGGTGTGAGCGTTCAGGGACTTGCCTTCAATTGTTGACCCCAACGTGATCCCAGAGCCACCTGAACTTGCGGAGGCTTCAAGCCCGCTTCTCCACGCCCGCCTACATCGACGAGTCCCGAAAAAACATGTGTTGCGAGTGGTTTAGTAGGAGCCATTTTAAGAGAAGTCCTCTCTGCTCTTTGAAGCGGGACGCGGCTCAGAGGAGAGTGCAGGCCGGTGTTGGAACCCTGTGACGGAGAAGTTCGGGTAAGCATGCATATGTGAGAAGACTCTTGTAAGCAATAACAAATACGGGAGAGACGCACATGGAAGTGTGAGAGGTGTGAGCATGTTGAGGTTGAAGTTATTGATGTGATGTCGGTGAGGTTTGTGTTATTTCTTGTTGGTTTTTGTACTGTGAAGAGAATATTTCGGTAAGGCATTATAAGGTAAGGCAAATGTAAGGCAGGGAGCCCCTCCTCGAAAAGGGAGGGAAGGTGGTACGACGATAAAGTATATTATTTAAAGGAGGAATACAGAAATAAAAGTAGTGTTCTCATATAAGAAATAGGCCTGGAATAAGTAGTGGTTGTTATTTTAGTTTATTTCAGTTTAATGTATTCATGTTTCATTGGATGAAAGGCCCTAGGAGGGGCATTCATTGTGTGTGTCGCGGCGTGGTGTGTCTTGAATGGTTGTGTGAAGTAGTGTGTGGGTGAGGGGGGGGGGAAAGGGTGGAGGTTGATTTTCCTTTTTCTTGTTAGAAGCAGCGGCAGCGTGCTCGGCGCGTTAGTGGGGCTTTGCAGGATTAGTAAGACAACAGACAGCACTAACATGGGATATGATATGATATGGCATTTGTAACGCACCTATACACAACGGTTTCAAGGCGCGAAAGGAAGGAGGAGGAACACCATTAGAGTTTATGTATAAGGACCTGCCACGGTTTCGTGACAGGGCAGAGAAATACCATAAGCAGTGGATTGTGGAAACGGGAGGAGGGGGATGCCCTGCCCGTGGCCAGAGCAGGGCTCCCACAATAAGAGCATCCTGGAACATATGTCCACATTTTTAGTATCTAAGTAAAAGAGGAAACAGCTACAGAAGAGAAAAGAAATTTTGGATCTCTGGCGTATGTTCGAGGACACAGAGGATCAAGGGACGGAAGATGGGCGCAAAGACAGGGGGATGGAAAATGCAGGAAGGCAGAAGGAGAGGGTGGGGTACCAGTGGAGCGTGGGGGATTATATCCTTTGACCGTATCCCGCAGAAGGGTACACAAATCCAATGTATGTACCCGCCGTAATAGTGACCCCCTCAGCTGTGACAAGGACCCCTTCAACACAAGTTCTAGCGCTCCCCCAGCCCTGCATGCAAACCCGCCTGAAACATCGGCATTCATGGGTGTTAGGTCAAGAGAGTTCGAAGACAGGTAGTAGGAGTTGCTAGCAGAACTGAACAGGCAGGATACAAGCATCCTCAAGAGAGGTAGAGGGTGTGGGGGCTCTGGAAAACGGATCAGGGAAATGGAGATCAGGAGGATTTTGCTCAGAATGGATAAGGGAGGAATAAGAAATGTATGTGTTGAAAAGGAATGAGGTGGGGTAAGTGGACACTCTTTGGACAAGAGGATACAATGGAGGGAAATGTTGAGAGGGAGAACGATAGTGACTCGTTTTCTGAGGAACAGGGTGAAGGAGAAGGAAGGGGTAAAGAGGCAGCAGAGAATACCCCCAAGCAGCAGGCACGTGGGCAGTAGAGCTGGCTGGATGGCGTTAGCAAGAAAAAGGGATATTGTGAAGAAGGGTGTGGGAAGTGGGGAAAAGATGCAGATGCTGTGGGATGTTTTTACCCATGCATCCAAGCCCTACCATAAAACTGTGCGTTACTGGCATTGAAAACATCATGATGGCCAGAACTCCCCAAAGAGTGCACAGGGAAAATATGAAGAATAGGCTGCCACCCATTTTTGCCTATATTGTGAGCACAGGAGGGCACTGCCTAAAACCACCATTGGGCTGCACACACAGTAGCCTGAAACCATTGGGAATGGCAATGCTGATTGCCAAAAGCAACCCAGAACTGTGTGGAATTCATTTTCTTAATGTCAAAAATGGATGCAATACCGGTACTCACCACTATCAGAAAGCCAGCGTTTTAAAACCACCAGACTTTTGTGTAAAACTGAACAGATGAACCCAAAGCAGGCCAAGGAAAGACTTGCTAAGAGGTGGATACAATGTAAAACTATATTCTGAAATGACTTGAAGGAAGTAATTATTTAATGTATATGTAAAAATTGTAAGTTTGATTTAAACTGGGAACTAAAGTGACATTTAGCTGAATTCTGCCTGACAACTACCCCCGACAGGAGAAACCTGCTCAGCCAATCTTCCCAGGCCTAGCTGCATCCTGCTGCCCCTGCCAAAAGGAGATGACACCTATCTGATTGAATTAAGGGAGGGGTACCTGCAGACTGCAGGAGGTTGAACAAAGCCCTTTCCTGGGCTCAGGCAAATGTTATATTGGGGGGTCGTAAAATGGCTTCCTCTTGGGGGAAACTGGGAGGGGCAGTGCCTCTGCTAGCAAACTGAGCTTGGGGGAAGTGGATAAACCAGTTATTCCACCTTGTGATGTGGGAAGCCACACCCCTTTTTGACCAGGGCATCATTTTAAAAATATAGATAACTCATAGTGCGCACTGGTCAAAATTATATAAGTAATATCATTATTCTTGTGATTTTTCTGTGCACGTTTTAAGAGGTGTTAGGACCCTGTGATGTATTCTGGGGGGTTATTAGCAGAAAATAGGGTCTTACTCCAAATGTCTGCATGTTAAAAATCTGACACTTCATCAATTAATGTCCATACTCCTTGCGCATATTTGTGTAATTTTTGGTAAATGTCCGATATTGGTAAACAGACCAAAAAGCGCAAAATGTTGTCATTTCTGAATCCCAGCTCGCAGGAACATGGGGCTTGAACAGAGACCTTTCTTAATTCATCTGTAATATGTACATGTAATGTCAACCACTTGTGTATCTGGGAAATATGTATTTGAATCAAATATAGATTTGTGGGCAAATTGACCAGGGGAGGATCCTCTGACCCATAAACAGACCTCATCATGATGACAATCCATTTCCTTCCCCAATCATGGGAGAGGGGAGAATTGGGCCAATGACAAGTAGAGAGGGGCAGGCTCAGTTATGCCACACACACACCCACTTTCTAAACACATAAAAGCAGACAGTGCAGGACAGGTAGGGGCATTCACTTTCCACTTTCTTGTGGGACGCTTTGCCGGGAGACTCCAGACTTCAAATCCATCAACCTCCAGAGACCAGCGATCCAGAGAGACCAGAGATCCAGAGAAACCAGAGATCCAGAGAGACCAGAGATCCAGAGAGACCAGAACTGTGCAGTGCTGAGAGCAGAACCAGAGACCAGACCGCTGTTCAGAATCACCCGCCGGAAGTCCCGTCCAACCTGACCAGACCTTGACGGCTTATTTCAAAAATATAGTGTGAGTACTCACTGTGCAAGACTAATCTCTTAGTTTAAAATAATCTAATCCAAACTATTTTAGCCTAGTAGAACTGCCTCCTAGAATCGTGTCATTCTGTCATTTTTAAAGCTGAAAACTGTCACCTGTCATTTTGAACTTTTAAAATTTAAAATCCAAAAAACTACCTTCACAAAATCGTCCGTAACTCCGGAACCGTTTGTGCTAAGAGCGAGTTAACCTGCTAGTTACTCATAGAGCATTGCTAAAGTGAGCCTGAACTAATATAAACTAGATATTACCCACCCTGAACCTCTAGAGGGAATTAAAAGCATTTTTAGCACATTTCTCACTTCATTGTCATCACCTTCAAAGCATTTTGGGCCCGTGTTTCAAACTTCTACCTGCTTGCTGGGGGGGAACTGAATTTCGTATTATATTGTTTGCATTCCTGAGAACTGTATGCTCTCCTTTTCATCTCCTTACATTACATAGGGGGGGGGGTGAATTGTCAAAGAAAAGTGATTACATTGTCTTTTGTTGAAGTCATATCAAGTTTATTTTCTGTACTGCATTTTCATTCATCATTGCATTGTCCTTGAAGCCATAAAGCATTCTCAGCTACTTTATCCTCTCTATATCACTTCTAAGCCATCAAAAAGAGTTTACCACTGTAACATTATCCATTGTTGATCACTATCATCTTCACAAGTGTGCTATCGAATATTAATTTACTATAAAAGTGTGATAGATATATATTGTTTAATTTTTCAAATAAACCTTTTACATTTGCAAAATAAATCTACTTCTTGGCTCAGTGGGGTCAGGGGGATTCTAAGAGAGGGGTGTTATACAAGGGTTCATCATCCAGATTATGACTTGCCATAAAAATACATGAATAAGGGCTTCCCTTGGGCATCCCAGACAAGGCACTGACTTAGTGGGATTGCTTGATTGGAGTCACTTACAAAGTGGGGGCTCGGAGCCGGGATATTCTGGGTTAGATTTACCACTTGTGCAGCTTAATACAGTGTGCCAACTGACCGGATACACATATCCGGTTAGATCACCACGCTGTTTTACACTGGGAAAACACCCCTCAAAGGAACGCTCTAAGGAAACGGTCTGTTTTGCAAAATAAAATACAAACTTCTGTAAGTCAGGAAGGAACTCAAATTCCAGAATGACGACACTGGTAGACATCAAAATAGCCAGAGAGCACTTCTTACATAAGCTATTTGTGAGAGGTGAATGGACTGAGCAGGGCCGGGATGCGTGGTTGCAGGCAATCACCCAACAGGTCACTTCAACTGGGTTAGATATCTGGAGAGATCAGGGTCCCTTACATGTGGCCCTGAGCGAACTATACATGGCTCCTAAAGCTAAAGATGAACACGACAAGATGGTTAGGATAGCGGCATATTTGTATCTATATATGGGAGCCATGCATGACAAATGTGCTGAAGGCCAAGATCTGGCAAATAGGCAACAGATGGAGTTAGAAAAGGCCCAATCTGACCTGGACTCTTCTGAGCAGAGGCTGCACAGGAGCCAGGAGTCAGAAAATGATAGTAGACAGTACATCATTAAAATAAAGGAGGATATGGATATCCTGCAACAGGAAAAGGCTGACCAGGATACCAGAATTCTGGCCTTGCAGAAGGAGCACCAAGACAGTTTGGACTCCCTACTGCAGAGCCAGAAAAAGCTGGAGCAACAATTAGATTTCAATAGGGCATGTGCTGAGCAGGTAGTCACCCTGCAAAGCCACCTAGATAGGGAAAAGGCAGAGAGCAATAAACTGATCCTGAAAGACCTGGATACCCAGGCAGAGTTAGATCAGGAGCGCCAGAAAGCTGGTGCCCTTCAAAGGCAAAGGGACGACCTGGCGGCACAGATGCAGACTCTTAATCAGGAAAGGGACACCTTAGGCCAGGAAGTCTGCCATTTAAAAAGAAAAACTGAAGAAAATCACTTGGCCCTCCAGGGGCTGGGTGACCTCCAAAAAGAGCATCAGAACCTGTTAGAGCACACCAGGAGGGTGGAAGAGGCTCTGGCAAGAAAGGAGCAGGCCAGTAGGGATGGGACGCAGGAGGTAACCCTCCTGCAGCAAAGACTGGCCCAGTACTCCAGGACCAATCAGGAGGCACAGAGAATGAGAGATTGATAGAGTCGAGTAAGGCCAGGCTCTTGCATTGCAAAAGGGAACAGGGGCTGATAGAGATGATGTATGCTGGGAAAGGGAAACGCCTGAGCATAACCTCAGGAGCCCTAGTACCAGAGGCCTTCATCTCTACCAGTCCCTGGACTCTGCCACCCCCATGTTCCCTGGCGCACATGAGCACGGGGCCACAGGGATGGCAGATTACTATCCAGCTAAAGGTATGGGGCTCATAGGCCAGTACCACCCAGGAATGGAGGGGTGGGCATCCGGGTATGGGCACCCAAGCACAGTGCAATTTAGTGGGGAACCCCAGGAGAGTAGGCCCACTAAGGGCATCCTGAAAACCTCTGCCCAGTTAGGTCAGTGGGGGGGGGGTACCCATCAAATCCTGGCAGCAAGGAGGGATCTGAAGACTCCTCTGAGCGTTACAGGACACAGGAGACCAGGTCCCCACATTCTGCCAGCCATTGCCAGGCTCGCAGAATCCGGGAAAACCTGGAAGATCAGACGGGCACCTCTGGGAGCAGTGCTTCGGAGTCAGAGGATGAATGGACCAGGGTTACCCGAACCAAAAAGGCCAATAAGGCAAAAAGGGCCTTGCTTAAGGACCCATTGAAACAAATAAAGGCAATAAGGAGTGTCATCACGCCTTATCATAAGAACGCCAAGTATTCTGTTTGGGAACACTTGGAGCTCTATGAGCAAATGATGGAGACTTTCCATTTGAAGGACAGCAGTAGCTGCATCCAGTACGTCAAATGGACATTCTCCCCAGAATACTCCAGTTTCTTTGCAGGGCTGGAGGACCAAAACCATTCAAGATGGTCTGCATATAGGGCGGCCATCTTGAAACATTTTTCTGTTCATAGAAATCCTCAAGAGGCTCGCAAGGCAGCCTACAATTTGCAATGTGGGGAGGATCAGGCCCCACAAGAATTTGTGCAAGAATTGAAGCGTGCCTTTGCGCAGACCACCAGAAGGGTGCGCACAGACAGCAGAGAATTTGGCAATACTTTTTTCCATGCTCTTCCCAAGTACATAATGACCCAGCTCGTGAGAGATTTTCATGAGAAAAGATCTTTAGACTGGGTCATTGAGCAAGCCACCCAGATCTATGAGGTGCAGAAGCCCATAGAAAATAAGAGTAATGCGCAGAAAACCCCCAAAACCAACAGCACCCCTGCTGCTGCCAAGGTGGCAGAGGTAAAGGTTGCCCCCGTTTTAGATTTGGAGATGGGGGGGCCTAAAAACCTGCCTGCACCAAATAATGCACAGCCCAGAAGGCCCTCGGGCCAGTCACAGACAGGGAGTCGAGGAGGTAGTCCCACAAATGGGGTCCCCCGCTCCCCTGACTATGTAAGTCCCTGCTACAAGGGAAACTGACCCATCCTGGGTTATGTGTGGACTCCTCCAGCCCAAGGGGGGGAATCCAGCCAAGCGCCTAACCCGGGGAACTTCCCTCCTAACTTCCCCCAGGAGGGCGAAAATTCACCAAATCCTGGGCAGAACTTTTTCCCCAGGTATCCACCCAATTTCCAACCCCAAAACCATCCATCCTTCTTTCCCCAATTCCCTGAGCCCAGACAACCTAATCCGGGAGAGGGGAGGCCAAGGGTGGAGGGGTACCCAAATCTTCCCAATCCGGGGTATTACCAGAGAAGGGATAGCTACCCTTCCCGGGATCAGCCCAGGGGAGAAAATAGAGCCCCGTATCAGCCTGAGCGGGTTTCACAACTTGAGCGCCAGGTCCAAAATATGGCACGGGATCTGGGTCACATACTGAGGGCTCAACAGAACCCTCAGATGAGCATGCCACCGCAGAATGCCCCAAACTCTTGGCCTGGTGCTCCAGAACAATGACGGGGACAGCACCCCGATAACCCACCGGTTCCCAGGGAGGAGGCACAAAGGTAAGGGGGGTGTAAAGCCTTGGAGGAAGCTTCCTTCCTCACTTGGAAACAGCCCCTGAAACCCAGGTACCGGAAACGAAATCTCCTGCCCCTGAAAGTCTGCCACCCAAGGAGCAGAGGGGGGGTAGGAGAAACAAAGGACCCAAACAGACCCACTTTGTGGAGGAGGTACATGTCTTCCAATTTGAGGGAGAGGGATTCCAAGAGGATCCTGGGGAAAGGATCTTCTCCTTCCTAGATGGGGGAACTCCTCCCAAAGAAAAATGGGTCCCAAGGGATGCCAATTCAGACTGGGGAGATGTGGAGACTGAGCTAACGCCGCCCATCATCTCATCCCAGAACCGACAATACCAAAATCTCATGGGTCAAACCCATCCTGATGACTGCCTCCAAAAAGGGGGGGGCCCCCCAGAACCCGAAACCATTTCCAGTTGCCAACTTTTTCTTTCAGATTCCCCAGGCTCTTCACAGAATTCTGCCCAAATCTCTTCTCTCGCCATGTCCAAAACCAGAACGTTAGCCCACCAGTTGTCCAAAAATGTACATTATCTGTGCCCCCTTGAGGAGAAGGAGGGAAAATATTATGCCCCGGTACAAGTACAGGGGCAGGGTACAATTTTGGCACTGGTGGACACTGGATCCCAAGCTACCCTCCTGTCCAAAAGGGCCTTTGATGAACTAAAGGCAGGAAGGGGGGAGAATTACTGTATTCCTCTCACCTCTCTTTGCGGTCAACTCCAGAACTTTGACGGGAAGGAAATTCCCATCGAGGGGACTGCAGATTTGGACATTAAAATTGGGCGTTACAGGTTGAAACACCCGGTCATAGTAGTGACTCCAGAGGGCACCCCTTGTTTACTAGGGAACGACCTCCTGAGAAGGTTGTCACCCCTAATAGATTGTGTAAACAAGGTCCTCTGGACCCAGACTAGCTGACCAATAAAATTAAAACAGAGTGTCAACCATGTTAGTTTAAATGGCACCTGCCACATGGTTGAACAAAAATCTGACCAAGTAGAATTTCACTTCCAGAACAACCAAATTCCAGACGTGACAGAAATAGCAGTAGGACAACAGACTGGTGGTGGGGGGTCCTCTCTATTTCTGAAAATCAACCTTCCTTCCAGTTTAAGGTGGTATTCCACACTGGAAGGAAACACTCTGAAATTCTTTACCAATCCACAATCAGACACTCCCACTCCTATAGTCCAGAAAGATGTGAAATCAGCTCAGAGGCTGGCTGATATTCAGCAAATTGGAGAGCAGTTGTTCATCCCTGTTCAGTTAAATGATGGGAAGGACTCTGTTCTCGCTCGCGTGTGTGTGAACAACTGTAAGAGCTTCATTAGCGAAGCCATGTTCCGCCAACTCCCAAAAGATCCAGCCATTCCCACATTCAAACTGATAGATAAATGGGAAATGGACCTGGAAGCACCCAATTCCAAACATCTCCTGCCAAGCAGGTGTATGCTCGAAATCTCCATTGGCAACAAGAGCATAGTCCATAATTGTTGGGTCGTGCGAGACGTCACTGCCGCCTTTTACTTAGGCAGTGACATTCTCAATCGCTTTGCCATTAGTTTGGACCTAATAAACTTCAAAGCTTGGTCCCGATTAGCGGATAATCCCATGGGCTTTGATGATCCGGAAAAAGCATTTAGGTCAGCTCAATTACTACCTTATGCAGTTGAAATTCAGCTTAAAGAGGAAGTCACCATCCCAGAAAGGACCCGACAATTCTCCCTGGAAGTGAAGGTTAAAAGAGGACAAACATTGAAAAACCCTGATGCTTATATTTATCTAAATGCTTCTCTCCAACAGCAAGGGTTATGGGTAAACCCAACACCATTAGTCAACATAGAACATGACACCATTCCAATAGAGGTGGATAACAGCGATTTACAGAGTATTACTCTAGCCGCAGGCACCATTATTGGAATGACGGTTGATGACCGACATTTCTCCATTGATTTAGGAAATGAACTGTTAGGACCAATCCCCAAGGACTGTTTTGACAGTGACAGTGATGACAATACAACACCAGACAGGATTTTCACCCGGCATGGGGGGAACTTCCTGGTGTACACTTCTTGCCCTTATGGTAAGGAAGATGTGACTTGTGACTTCAGGAGGGATGAGGTGATTTTCCAGGTCCATAAGGGCTGCCTTTCCCACCTGAAGCCTCCAGTCCAAATCAGCACTCTGACCAGGGACTTCTCCACCCAGCTGGAGGAGGCCGCTGAGATAGCCAAACCAGAAGTCTTTCCAGGCTTCAGGCAGATGGTGGAAGAGAGAGTCAACCTAGCTGATGCCTGTGTGATTCTGGAACAGAAGCAAAAGTTGAAACAAGTTTTCTTTGATTTCCAAGATCTCTTTGCGGTAGACTCATATGACTGTGGTCGCACCAACATCCACACAACAACAATTCACACGGACCCTGGAATGACTCCAGTGTTTGTGAAGCAATATCGTTTGCCTCTCGCATCCATGGAGTCCCTTACTGAAATAATTAAGAACCTTGCGTCCCGGGGAATAATCCGTCCAGTCCACAGCACTTTCAATAATCCGATGCTGGGAATATTGAAGCCAAACATCCAGTGGAGACTCTGCGCCGACTTAGGGAGCTCAACCAACGGGTCCATACTTCCCGATGGCCTCTGCCCTACATTGACCAAGGGCTGGCCCAGATTCAGGGGTCACAGGTATTCACAGCAATAGACCTGACCAATGGATACTGGACCGTGCCTGTCAGTAGGGAGGACCAATACAAACTGTCTTTTACCTTTGGGGGCCAGCAGTAAACATGGACCCGGACTCCCTTCCGATACCTCAACTCCGGCAATGAATTCAACATTTTCCTACATAAGGCCATGCCCGACCTGGGTGCGAGGGGTAACCTGGCTTATGTAGATGATGTCCTCATCAAAAGTCCATCTGTGGAGGAACACATAGCGGAGATCCGTTATGTTCTGACACAGTTGAGGGCCGCCGGAGCAAAACTTTCCTTTCAGAAAGCACAGTGGTGTAGAACCCGTGTTAATTTCTTGGGGCATGAGATTACTCCTCAGGGACTCTGTCCCCAGGAAAAGAAAGTGGAAGCACTCCAGAAACTGAAGGATCCCACAACTCTGCGGGAACTAAGGAGCCTCCTTGGACTGACTAATTACAGCAGAAAGTTCATTGAGGGCTACGCAGAGATCACTAGACCCCTGATTCATCTCTTGAAGGGGGGGATCGCGTGGGAATGGGGTCCAGAACAATCCGAGGCAGTAAGACAACTCAAGAGAAGCCTCTCACAAGCGCCTTGCCTAGCGTACCCTGTCAGAAACAAGGAGTTCTTCCTGGAGACAGGGTTTTCTAATATGTGCTTGACAGCAGTATTATACCAAAAGCATGACAAGGTCAATAAAGTAATCTCCTATGCGAGCAAAACTTTATCCTCTGTGGAGGAAAAATTCAACGATTGTGAGAAGGCACTCCTGGCAATGGTGTGGGCATTGAAGAATTACCGCCCATTTATCCAGGGGGAACACATCATAGTGGAGACTCCACACCAGCCTCTGCAATATCTCCAAAGTGACAGAATCCGGGCCGGAAATGTGAGTAATTCCCGAATTACTTCCTGGATTCTGTCAATGCAAGGCTTTCCTGTGGAGGTCCGATATGGCCAAAACAAGAAGAGTCCCCTCGCGCAAGGTCTGGCTGACTTGCATGATTGTGCCAGAGAAAACTGTCTCGAGGACGAAAGTCTAAAAATCAAGGACAACATGGAGGCATACCTTAATTCCCCACACAAAGTCTTTGGAGAAGACAAGTGTGAGGGAATGCCCACTGTCTATGTGGATGGATGCTCTTACCATGTTGACAACAACGGGGAAAAAGAACTCGTGGCCGGCGTAGGGAACGCATGGGTGAATGAGTCCTCAGAACC
The DNA here is from genome assembly GCF_040938575.1 of Ambystoma mexicanum. NCBI lineage: Eukaryota > Metazoa > Chordata > Amphibia > Caudata > Ambystomatidae > Ambystoma > Ambystoma mexicanum. Next base: position 599,048,527 of record NC_090932.1, read on the forward strand.
CTCCACTGGATACAAAATTGGTCCCCGAAGTAGTCAGGTGGCAGAATTGATGGCTGTGCATCAAGCCATCCTCACTGCTGTCCAACATCAACTCCACAAACTGGTCATAATCACAGATTCGGATTATGTACGGAACGGGTTCGTGGAGCACCTGGTTAATTGGAAAACCAGAGGCATGTTATGTGCTAATAACAAACCCTTGAAACATGGGAAGTTAATTCAAAACATTGATGATCTGGTCACCTCGAATGGGATGACCATCTACTGGAAAAAGATCAAGGGTCATTCCAAAGTAGAGGGACCAGACAAAACTGGAAATTACTTAGCTGATCACCTGGCCAAAGCCGGGGCCATCCAAGTGGAGCTAATAGAAATAGAGTCCCTGTTGGGGGAAATCCAGGTCACTGCTATCACTAGGTCCCAGACAAATGCTCACAATGATCTTTCAACTGCCCAATGGAGTAAGGAGACCCCTGATGCTGATTTAATTACATCTCAGAAGGGGGATCCAATCATTGGTAAGTTTTACCAACACCTTGAGGACCCTGAGAACTTTCCCCTGACGGATACCGATTACATTGGGAAAGAGGACCTTAGAGTGTTGATGAAATGTCCAAAAATGTTACGAATCCAAGACGGTTTGTTGGTAAGGAAATCCCAAGCTGGCCATGATCAGTGGGTGGTTCCTACCTCATTCCGAAGCCTGATGTTAACTCACGCCCATGATGCGGCCACCGCCGGTCATAGGGGGTTTCATACAACACTTGAAATCTTAAGAGAGGTTGCATACTGGCCACACATGGGCCAGGACCTCGACCAATACTTGAAGGGGTGTCTTGTGTGTGCACAGTTTCAGCCATCATCCCTCACACACCGTGCGCCTCTCCAAAAGAGGGGGATGACACTGCCATGGTCAGATTTGCAAATCGACTTTGCAGGCCCTGTAATTCGCTCGTCTAGAGGAAACAAGTACATGTTGACCGTTACATGCTTGTTTACCAAGTGGGTGGAATGTCTCCCGGCCCCAAACTGCAAGGCAGAAACAGCAGCTGGCCTGAATGGGTAAACCACATCTTTTCCCGTTTTGGTCTACCTCAAAGGATTGAGTCAGACAGGGGTAGCCACTTCACCAGTGAAGTAATGACAAAGATGTGGGAGATACTGGGGGTTAAAAGGAAGCTACATATTGCTTACCGGCCAGCTTCTTCTGGAGCAATAGAGAGATACAACCGAACCATTGTGAGCATATTAAAGAAGTTTGTGGCAGATTCTGGGCCAAGTTGGGATATCCGATTACCTCTGGTCCTAATGGCCATCAGATCTACCACTTCATCTGCAACTAAAATGTCACCATTTGAGTTGATGACTGGACGCAAGATGGTGCTTCCCCAGCATTTGCTCTACAGGACCCAAGAGCAGACACTGATAAATGCCTCCACAAATCATGAGTATGTGGAGAATTTAAGGAAACACCTGCAACATGCTTTTGCCTATGCTCAGCGGACTCTAGAAAGATCAGCTGAGAGTATGAAAACGCACTATGATTTGAAAACCACCAGGAAGGAATATGATGTGGGAGACCGGGTCTATCTATACAATTTCCAAAGGAACCAGGCCAAACAGCGAAAATGTTTGCCTACATGGAAGGGACCCTTTGAAATTATAGACAAGATCTCCCCTGTTGCCTACAAAATCCGCATTCCCAAAGGTAATTTGGCGGAAGGGCAAGATAAGTGGGTCAATATTAATCAGCTGAAGTGTTGCCATCCCAGGCACACTCTGCAACAACTGGAGGAGTCCTCTGCAATACCAGAGGGGACCGCTCCAGATTAATTCAGTTCCCATCCTAAAATATCCCACATATAGTCTCTCAAATATTATGAAAAAAAAAATGTTTCATATTATATCTTGTTTTTCAGAATAAGAATGCTATGATCTATTCTCGTGATTTATAAAATGTATATGTCGCCCCACTATATCAATAGTGGTGGAAAAATGTCTATGAATAGGTATTGCTGCTTTTGCTTTGTCGTCCTAGGAGAAAGAAAACCTGGAGACTGGCCAAGGAGGACGACCGGGGACCGGGAGCAAAGATCCGAGGGGCCCGGGGTACCGCCCTATCCTCCCATAAGGACCAGCAAGGAGAACTGATTGATCGACAGGAGGGAGGAAAAGATGCTGAACTGTGCCATCTATGGAATTGGAAGAAGATGAGGCGAACATCCCAGATCTTTCGAGTTCCATCAGTGAAAGATCAGAATGGCCATCGCAAGAGGGGGGGCTTGTGGGATGTTTTTACCCATGCATCCAAGCCCTACCATATAACTGTGTGTTACTGGCATTGAAAACATCATGATGGGCAGAACTCCCCAGAGAGTGCACAGGGAAAACATGAAGAATAGGCTGCCACCCATTTTTGCCTATATTGTGAGCACAGGAGGGCACTGCCTAAAACCACCATTGGGCTACACACACAGTAGCCTGAAACCATTGGGAATGGCAATGCTGATTGCCAAAAGCAACCCAGAACTGTGGGGAATTCATTTTCTTAATGTCAAAAATGGATGCAATACCGGTACTCACCACTTTTTAAAACCACCAGACTTTTGTGTAAAACTGAACAGATGAACCCAAACCAGGCCAAGGAAAGACTTGCTAAGAGGTGGATACAATGTAACACTATATTCTGAAATGACTTGAAGGAAGTAATTATTTAATGTATATGTAAAAATTGTAATTTTGATTTAAACTGGGAACTAAAGTGACATTTAGCTGAATTCTGCCTGACAACTACCCCCGACAGGAGAAACCTGCTCAGCCACTCTTCCCAGGCCTAGCTGCATCCTGCTGCCCCTGCCAAAAGGAGATGACACCTCTCTGATTGAATTAAGGGAGGGGTACTTGCAGACTGCAGGAGGTTGAACAAAGCCCTGTCCTGGGCTCAGGCAAATGTTATATTGGGGGGTCGTAAAATGGCTTCCTCTTGGGGGAAACTGGGAGGGGCAGTGCCTCTGCTAGCAAACTGAGCTTAGGGGAAGTGGATAAACCAGTTATTCCACCATGTGATGTGGGAAGCCACACCCCTTTTTGACTAGGGCATAATTTTAAAAAGATAGATAACTCATAGTGCGGACTGGTCAAAATTATATAAGTAATATCATTATTCTTGTGATTTATCTGTGCACGTTATAAGAGGTGTTAGGACCCTGTGGTGTATTCTGGGGGGTTGCTAGCAGAAAATAGGGTCTTACTCCAAATGTCTGCATGTTAAAAATCTGACACTTCATCAATTAATGTCCATACTCCTTGCGCACATTCGTGTAATTTTTGGTAAATGTCCGATATTGGTAAACAGACCAAAAAGCGCAAAATGTTGTCATTTCTGAATCCCAGCTCGCAGGAACATGGGGCTTGAACAGAGACCTGTCTTAATTCATCTGTAATATGTACATGTAATGTCAACCACTTGTGTATCTGGGAAATATGTATTTGAATCAAATAAAGATTTGTGGGCAAATTGACCAGGGGAGGATCCTCTGACCCATAAACAGACCTCATCATGATGACGATCCATTTCCTTCCCCAATCATGGGAGAGGGGAGAATTCGGCCAATGACAAGTAGAGAGGGGCAGGCTCAGTTATGCCACGCACACACCTACTTTCTAAACACATAAAAGCAGACAGTGCAGGACAGGTAGGGACATTCACTTTCCACTTTCTTGCGGGACGCTTTGCCGGGAGACTCCAGACTTCAAATCCATCAACCTCCAGAGACCAGAGATCCAGAGAGACCAGAGATCCAGAGCGACCAGAACTGTGCAGTGCTGAGAGCAGAACCAGAAACCAGACCGCTGTTCAGAACCACCCGCCGGAAGTCCCGTCCAACCTGACCAGACCTTGACGGCTTATTTCAAAAATATAGTGCGAGTACTCACTGTGCAAGACTAATCTCTTAGTTTAAAATAATCTAATCCAAACTATTTTAGCCTATTAGAACTGCCTCCTAGAATCGTGTCATTCTGTCATTTTTAAAGATGAAAACTGTCACCATTTTGAACTTTTAAAATTTCAAATCCGAAAAACTACCTTCACAAAATCGTCCGTATCTCCGAAACCGTTTGTGCTAGGAGCGAGTTTTGTCTGGCATCTTAAAGCTAAGATTCTGGGCTTTCCAAGGAACCTAGAACCGACTAGGGCCTCCGTAATTACGCTCAACGCACGTGATTAAATTTGCTGTGATTTGACATTTTGCACAATTTCAGCCACGTGTAAAAATCAGCAGCTCCTTGCTTTCCCTTGCTAAAATTCGTTTTAACCTGCTAGTTACTCATAGAGCAATGCTAAAGTGAGCCTGAACTAATATAAACTAGATATCACCCACCCTGAACCTCTAGAGGGAATTAAAAGCATTTTTAGCACATTTCTCACTTCATTGTCATCACATTCAAAGCATTTTGGGCCTGTGTTTCAAACTTCTACCTGTTTTCCTCTAAGCTTGCTGGGGGCGAACTGAATTTCGTATTATATTGTTTGCATTCCTGAGAACTGTATGCTCTCCTTTTCATCTCCTTACATTGCATAGGGGGGGAGTGAAATGTCAAAGAAAAGTGATTACATTGTCTTTTGTTGAAGTCATATCAAGTTTATTTTCTGTACTGCATTTTCATTCATCATTGCATTGTCCTTGAAGCCATAAAGCATTCTCAGCTACTTTATCCTCTCTATATCACTTCTAAGCCATCAAAAAGAGTGTACCACTGTAACATTATCCATTGTTGATCACTATCATCTTCACAAGTGTGCTATCAAATATTAATTTACTATAAACGTGTGATAGATATATATTGTTTAATTTTTCAAATAAACCTTTTACATTTGCAAAACAAATCTACTTCTTGGCTCAGTGGGGTCAGGGGGATTCTAAGAGAGGGGTGTTATACAAGGGTTCATCATCCAGATTATAACTTGCCATAAAAATACATAAATAAGGGCTTCCCTTGGGCATCCCAGACAAGGCACTGACTTAGTGGGATTGCTTGATTGGAGTCCCTTACAATGCCCCGGAAACATAAGAGGGCGGGGAGAACACAGTATATGCCCGGTCCCCAGATGGATATGAATAATTTGATTAAGGCTCTCCCACAGGTCACAGCAGGGGCGAGCAAATGGATTTACGAGTTTGATGGGTGATATTAAGAGCTTGATAGTTGCTATAATTGGGGACCAGGCTGGGGATGTGTGGGTCAAAGCTGGGCTTCCGGTACAACTCTGTGGGAATGAACACGATGGAACATCATTTAACGGAGTTGGAGCACAGGTGTGGGATGTGTTACCGAAAGTGTTCCCGGATACCCCCGATTTACAGTCCCTGATGCAGTGTACAATGGGTGATGATGAGGATCCAGCTAAATTAATTCTTAAATTATAAGCGATGCAGAGAGCTGAAAAGGGAGGACCGTGGGATTGTTCAATATCATTTTTCTATTTTATTGTAAAGAGAGGATTGTCAAAGGAAGTGCAGAAGGCGTTAGATAAGATTGTGGGAAGCAAAGGGGTCCCCAGAGATACAGAGTATAATAGTGCATCATTGCAAAAGGATTAGGGAACAGGAGAGGGAAACAGCTCAAAGGTGTCAGGCGGAGGAAGCAAACTTGGTGGAAAATAAATTGGCAAAGGTTGTGGTTCAGGCACCTGTGTCGATGCCTGTACAGGTGAAGGGGATGGAGAGTACCCAATAAGTTGTGAGCACCACCATCGCTGTGCTCTGGGCAGAAGGGGGACAGTTGGGCAGGGGACAACAGTATCCCAGCCCACAGTGGCAGCAGGGAGAACCTCAGCAAGGAAGAGAGGACTTCTGAGGAGCAAGAAGAGCAGGATTCTGACCCAGAGGAGGTGGGGTTGGACCATCACAATGTTCAAATTGTTTAAGTTTGGGGCATTTCGCAAGGGAGTGCAGGAGTAAACCTGCAATGGGCTATAATTACGGGTCACCACAGCAAGGCCAAGGGCCCCAAGGACTAAGGTATCTGCAACAGGGTCAAGGCTATCAAAATCAAGGTTATCTACAGGGGCAGCCCAGACATATAACCAGCAGTCTCAAGTATCTGATATACAGGTGCAGCACCTGCCACAGCAGCAGTAGGACAGTGCTACACGGATCAAAAGGGTACAGAGTGGGACCACTGCTTCCTACAGAGGAACAGAGGTAATTGGGGGGCAACCCCTTCTCGTTACCTGGACCAAACATCTACAATGATTAGGATAGTCCACAGAGAGCACTAATGTGTCTGGTCTTTTCAACCATCCATCCACCCTGAGGAGGAACCCTTGGTGGGGGCAGGGATACGAAACAAGCAGTTCATATTTATGGTGGACACCGTGCAATGAAATCATGCATCATGGCGGGGAATTATCAGGAAAATATCTTGACACGCAGGGATTCTCTAGAACTATTTCCAAGGTTGCATATACTGAGGAGCTGGACGTAAAAGTGGGAGGGAGGTGGTGCGGGCTCCCTTGCTATATTCCAAAAGTTCCCCAGTCAATTTGCTGGACAGGGAGCTGCTCAGCAAAAAAAACATGACAATATAATTTACTGATCGCGGTATAGTTTGTTTCACACCTGGGATGTGCGCGATGAGGGCAATGCTGATAATACACACAATGACAAGGGAGGTGGTGGTTTGCGGTATTCCCGTGGACCTGGACCCGTTCGATTATGGTATTACTGTGCTTGTAGAGGCAGTTCCTCAGATTGCCAAGCAGTGTTGGCGGGTGGCCACAGATTTCATTTTTCGCCCAGTTGTGTCACCTGAGGTGGTGGCGGCAACAAGATTGTCACTGTATTTACAGGGATTGTTGGTTTCTAACAAGGGGGTTGTCCTACTAGGAATTGACAGGGACAGGTGTGAGTGGCGCACAGGGCTTTGTATAGCTCTGACAGTACAATTAAAGGAAGTGACGCATGACGAGATTTTTATCCCCTTTAACATAATGGTACCATACCGGAGGGTGCAGCGCCCTTTGATGGCAGTACTAACCCCACCTCTATTTCTTGACAAAGACTTATAACATGTGCCTCTGCAAGAATACAACTTTATTCTTTGTACACTGGCCCTGCTGCTCACTTCCTCCTCCAAGATGGCTGCACCCTTATTAGTGCTTTACTGGTAGCCTTGTACCTGTGCCTGATCCCCCACCATTGGCTACTCTCTCCTACATTAGCCAACAATTGGCACTGGGAGGCGGGAGCCTGCCCATTCTCAAAGGTCCACATCGAGGTCCTGTCTGTTCCTGTCAGTGCCTGGCCGGACTTCCGGGCCCCACTCTTTTACATCCACAGCCTAATATGCTCTATCATATTGGTTATTCCATCCATGCAGGCCTGGACTGTGACATCCCCCCCCTCCTTGTCATCACGTGAGTACTGACTGCTGCTTGGTGGCTGTTTCGTCTCTATTTGACTTATTCCCTTTGCCTCTCCAATTTCCCCTGTACTATGGTGTAACTCACTCTCTGAATTTCATTTCCACCGACCCCAAGGCAGTATTGCTGTGCTGCAATTCCTGTGTCATCCAGCATTGTTTTGGTCTGTTAGTGGAAAAATTTGAATTTAGGTGTGCCTCATTCAGCATTGTATTTGTCTGCTTAGAGTAAACATCGAATTTACGTGTGCCTTCATCCAGCATTGTATTTCACTGTTTAGTGTAAAAATCGGTTTTAGGTGTGCCTTCATCCAGCATAGTCTTGTTTGTACTCTTAACACCCACTTAACCAACTGTGCATCTGGTTCAGAACTTTGCATTGCAGCACTCACACCACCTCACTCCCTCTCCGGATCTTCTGTCTCTCACTTCCTCCTCTCCATCCGAGATGGCACTCTCAATCTCCCCAATTTTCTCCAACTGCCACACCATAACTTATCCTCCCAGTCTCACAAAATATGGACGGAAAAAGCATAAAATAGACACCCTTGCTGCAAACCCTGGACTCCCAATCGCAGACACCTGTGTCAGTGCATCCTCAAGAGAAATCTTCTCTGACATCCTCTTTTATGTCCCATCTCCTGACCTATGGACCTCTCACCTCACTGCCACTCTCCCACCTTACTCTTCCTCATCCATTAATGGCGGAACAAAGTATCCACCTTGCCGAATTCTTGTCATCCCGCTGCTGCATCAATGCCTTACAGGCACAGTCCTGGTTCAAGGCCCTCAGGCTAACCCCCTTATCTTTGACCGGACCCTGCCTTCCCTCATCAATTTCCTTCCTTCCCCGGCCTCCCCTTTTCTACCCTCTGTGCCCCACGACTTCGGACAGAAGACCCATGCCCCTACACTCCTCAAAAAAACTTCAAAGGCAGCGATCGTCACCACATGGCAAGCCTCAACTCACGCTCTGCCATCAAACACTCGGCTGACATCTGCCTTCTTGAAGATACTGATCTGGACATACTTGCACTTACTGAAACCTGGTTCAATGCCTGCTCAGTTACCTCATTTGATTCACTCCTACCTGATGGCTTTAAGATCACTTCAAAGCCTCAACCGCACTGTACTGACGGAGGAGTTGCACTAATCTTCCTAGAGTGGATTCCTTCTTCCATCCTACCCACTCAGCCTTATTCATTCTTTGAGAGCCTAGTATGCAAATTGGTCAGCTCTCCTTCCACCACCTTGACCATTGCTACCATCTACCGGCCCCCAGGCACTTCTTCTCTCTTCCTTTCTGAGTGGGCAGACTTCTGTTCCTCCCTACCCTCTACTACCTCCAACCTGCTACTACTAGGTGACTTCAACTTCCACCTAGACTCCCATTGCACAGCTACCACCCTCTTCACTGACCTCTGTTCCTCGCTATACCTCCCCTTTCTTCCCTCTGACCCTACCCATTCTGCTGGATCCACACTAGACACCATCATCCACTCCAACTTCAGTCTCTCTTCTCCCCTGGTCACCCCTCTCTCCTTGTCTGACCACCCTCTCCTCTCCACTCATCTGGTTCCATATGGCCCTGTGACAACTCCTAAATCTCTGCCAACCTCATTCACGAACATTCATCTGATAAAACGAGTGTCAGCTGCTGCCTTATCTTCCACCTTCATTCTCCCACTCCCACCCAACACAGACTCTACCACTGAATCTGCCCTCAGTAACCTTTATCTGTCCATTACCAACACACTTAACATTCTTGCACCAGTCATGAGGATCCGCCTGAAACCTGCCTCTAAGTGTAACACATAGTTCAACTCCGTACTTGCAGACCAAAACGTAGGTGCAGGGCTGCAGAAAGGAAGTGGCAAACCTCATGTGCACCCTCTGACATACTGCCCTGCCGCCTTACCCAGAGACACTACAGACCCTCCATCCGTGCCAAAAAATAGCCAGGAATCTCTGCGTCATCTTCAATCCCTCCCTCTCCTTCATCTCTAATGTTCAGGACATTGTCACAAAGTCCCGCTTTCAGCTCTTCCTTCTCAAAGGAACTCTACCCTTCCTCACCTTCCCCCAGAGACTCAATGTTATTTGTGCTCTGGTTCTCTCCAGGCTAGACTATTGCAATAGCTTCCTCCTTAATCTTTCTGCGTCTTACTGCAACCCCTCCAGCTAACCCAAAATAGGACAGTGAGACTTATCCCAGGGACCGCATCTCTCCTGCCCTACAAAGCTTTCACTGTCCCGGTCTCAGCACTGATTACATTAAAATCCCTCTGTATCATCCACAAGGCTATCTGGGGCTGGGGACCAATCTATCTTCAATGCCTCCCGACTAAATACTCCTCTTCTAGACTCCTGCATTCCTCTGGCACCAACTCCCTGTGTGTGAAGTGGTTTGCGAAACAGAGAGCTGACGGTTGATCACTCTCCTCAGCGGGCTCCCTCCTTTGAAACAGCCTCGCTCTTCCTCTGCATCTTGAGCAGGACCTCCTTAAGTTCGGGAAAAGCCTCAAGACCTTTCTAGTTACCTTTTCCTTCTCCTCCTCTCTTCCCTGTTAATCATACAGTAGCATGGCTGATGTGCAGGGCCCTCATGTATCCTCGGGGCACTGACCCTCCCACATCTCTCATCCCGGCCACTGTCTATTTACTGCACTTACTTGGCTCACCCTGCCCACGGGAGGTTGCACTTACATTCTTCTCTTACTAGCACTTCGTCCCAAGCACTTCTCCAAAGCACCACAGCACCTATCCCTTACCCCCCCCTCTACCCCCTGCACTTGCAAGTTCTGAACACTCACAAGGCATAGCAGGTTCATCTCCCCTCCCTGTTAGTCTAACTATTTGTTTGTCCTATTAATTCAACTATTTATCATTATGTATTCACTGTCTACCTCCCCTGTCCCCACCCTGTCAACCTGTGGGCGCTTTGAAACAGTTTTTTCTAATTGTATAAGTGCCTAACAAATTACCAATAAATAAATATGGCTTACGAATCCACATGATGTGGGATTACTGAAAGACGTGACCCCTGTGCGTATACCATTGAAGTCAGGTGCCGTGCTACCTATGGTAAAACAATATCCGTTATCAAGGGAGACGGAGGAGAGTATTAGAAATACACTACAGGCCCTACTGGACCAGGGAATTATCGTGCTGTCCACGTCTCTGTGTAGCACAGCAATATACCCTGTTAAGAAATCGACAGGGGGCAATTGGTTAATGATCCAAGACTTGCGCCCACAAAATGGCAAGGTGCAAAAAGAATTTCCAGTCATTCCTAATCCTGCAACAATGTGTTGCAGTAACCCTAAAGAAGCTACATACTTCACTCTAGTGAACTTGAAAAATGCATTTTTCTCGATTCCACTCCATCCTGAATCAAGGTAACTCACAGCATTTACACAGGGCCAGATGTGGTTTGAACATACAAGGTTAGCTTAGGGATACTGTGAAAGCCTGAGCATTTTTAACAGGATATTGCATGCTGAATTAAGGAACGTTCAGGCGCCCACTACAATTATCCAGTATGTGGACAATTTGTTAGTGTGCGGACAATTTGTTAGTGTGTAACGACAATGAGCAACACTGCCCCAAGGATTCCATTATGTTCCTATAATTACTGGCTTACAAGGGGTACAAGGTTGATAAGGCCATGTTGCATTATTGCTAACAGGAGGTGCTCTATCTAAGACAGTTCATATCAGTGAATGGTAAAAGGATACTACCAGATAGGGCAGCGTCAGTACACGCCACCCCCAAACCCGTCTCAGTTAAAGAAATGCAGATGTTTTTGGGGCCATGCAATTACTGTAGGGCATGGATCTTCGATTACGCAGCACTTTTGCAAGCCCTTAAGGAGGCAAAAAAACAAATAACCATAAGTTACAGTGGACGGCAGACGTGATCAAACAGTTTGACGATTTAAAAGAAGTAATTAGTTCGGCACCGCACTGACCACCCCAGACTACACGTCGTAATTTTACTTATTCTCACATTCAGATGGCCAGCTCATGACAGCGGTACTGACACAGAAGAGCACTATGGGCCATAAGCCAATGGCCTGTTACAGCAGCACTCTGGATGCAGAGATGCAAGGGCAGTTTGCGTGCAAACAAAATTTTGCAGCTGCTGCTTTTGCAATAGAGAAAAGGTCTACAATTGTAAAGGGGTGCTCAGTTAGGTTGTATGTGGAACACTCTTTGTTTGCCATTCTGGAGAGGTCAAAATCTACTATGACTACACAAAGGTCTGTGTATGCGATTATCATTTCTAAACCCCATATTCATGTGGCTAGATGCAAAACAGTGATCCCTGCCACCTTACTAACAGACATGCCTACTACAGAGGATTGAACGGTGCACGACTGTGCCACATATACGAGGGGGAGAAGGACGACATCCCCCAAGCAAGGGACTGTGCATTGTCAGAGGGTGAGATACTTTTTGTTGATGGGTCGTCCACAATTGACCAGGCGAGTGGGCAAAGACACACAGGGGCATCAGTGGTACGACTTGAGGAAGGGGAGTACAAGGCGGTGGTCATGGTAAGATTGCCCATGCATTATTCTGCAGAGGCGACGGAACTCATAGCGCTTATGGAAGCTTTGAGAGCGTCCCAAGGGTGCCATGTCACAATATATTCAGATTTTGCTTAAGTCACAACAATGGTAAACGCCGGTCTATACTGCTGGAAGAGGAGGGTGTTTTGGAGGGCGGATGGATCCCCTGTGCAGCATGCGGCACTGATAGAAATACTGATACAAGCATTATCCCTGCCATCTGTTGTGGCAGTCGTCAAGTGCACCGCCCACACTCACGGGACAGACAGAATATCAATGGGGAACACAGCCACTGATGCGGCAGTCAAAATGGTGGTGTGTCTGCCAAATGAAATGCTCGCTGAACAAATTGTGACCACCCCGCCAGTAAGCAAACATCCGATACCTTATACAGCATTACCCATCTCCCAGATTATCGAGTAACAAGGAAGGGCACCAGGGAGGGAGAAAGAATTATGGCTACAAAGAGGTTGCAAGCAAACTTTAACAGATCTGTTATGGAGACAAGAGAGCTCTGGGAAGACAGTAATGACCCAGGAGATACTAGTAGTGGCATTTGAACAGTTACACCACCCATCTCACAGTTTGAAGCAGCACATAGCAGCAGAGGACTGGTTTATACCAAACTTCCAGGAAAGCATTACAGAAATGGTCGTACATTGCACCACATGTCAGAGTTTCAGTACAGGGAGGACACTATGGACGTTATGGGGCACATTGCCCCACCCTACTGAGCCGTTCTGTGAATTACACATAGACTATGCTGATATGGGTGAGCGTTGCAATGGCTCCCAGTACCTCATAGTAGTTATTATTTATTTATTTGTATATAGTAATTATACTTTTACAATCATTTAACAAATACAAATACATTTGAATAGATAAAGCGCAATGCATTATATTGCATATAAAAACTCCGAAACCCATATTGTTGAAACCATAATATCATCAGCACAGTGATTCATCTGTATCAGTATTATCCCTGAAAATAACACAATTCACATTATTCTTAAGATCATAAATAGTAAAAATGTAAGAACCAGCTTACCTATTAAAATCTCCCATAGTAACTCCATGTGCCAAGCTCAGTTGACCATCCATCCTGACAGACAACTGTTAAGTACAATATGGCATTAGGGTTGTATACTTGTATGCAGAGAAACAGAGGGTGGGTGAGGCGCGCATTGTAGGGTTGTATAATTGCCATCATTTTCCAAATCGTTTTCCACAGTCTAATCAGAGCAAGATGCACCTTTCCATTTGTAGTGTTCAGACAACATGACCTGAATGGGTCTGATTTATGGCCTCAATATCATGTACAAAGCACCCAAGGATCGCCATAAAACCCAATGCTAAAACCGCACATTCGGTAAGCAGGTGTCTGGTGGTTTCCAACATGCTATTACTTTTACATATCCGGCATGTGCGCTCCTTACGAGCAATATTGTAAATTGGGCCAAGATGCATCAGTGTAGGCAGCTGGCTTGTCCTAAACTTCAGCAGAAACATTCTCAAAGCAGCGCTGGGGTAACATATAATGTATCTTTGCGTCTTAAGTTATGTACGTATGAACATTCGACACTTCAATGCGGGACCGCAACCTGTACAAACGGGCATAAGTCTCCGTCCAATCCCAACGACATAGCTTCTTTTTAAATATATACATTAGTGTTTCAAAACAGGTACCAAGTCTAAAGTCTGGTTTCCCCAGACAATTTACAACCCATGTGTCGAAATCCCTGCTTACGTTTTCCTGCTTTCCGTCCATCACAGTTGCCAATATCCTAAGTAATTCATATTGCGGCAGGGTATACTTTTTCAAACGTAATACTCCCTATCTTATAATGGCCAGACCCTTGAGTGATGTCAAGCCCATCTCGAGTTTAAGATATTCCATGGGCATAGACATTGGCAGACCGAGGACTGTTCACCAAAAGTATCCTTCGATTCTGTCAAGCCATAGAAAATCTGACATAGCAAGGGCATCCAGTCCGTAAAGTACCATAGGGCTAAAACATTGTTTGTACAACACCATAATGCCCTCTAATGAATAGCCTGCAGTATGAGTGGAAAATGTACAAATGAAATTAACTAATTGCTTCGCTTTAAGCCCCTTAGTTTCCTTAATATACGAAAAAGTTCTCGAGGGGCTCATCTCCAACCCCAAATAGGGGTATTTATCGACTCTTTCGATTACACTCAGACTAGTGGCAAGCACCGGACATTTTATCAGTTTCGAACCCACAATCATTAACTTCGTTTTTTCCAAATTTATTGTCAAATCATTATCAATCATGTATTCTATGAGTTTCTCGAACATGGCCTTAATTCTCCCAAAAGTAAAATGAAACAACACACGATCATCTGCATATAACATGCAGGGTGTCAACCGGGCCCCTATCTTGGGGAAACACCCCTTGGATTGGGTAAATATCAGTGGTAAATTCGCCATATAAATACAGTAAAGCAGGGGCGCAAGTGTGCACAGGTGCTGACAATCCACCAGTATTATCCATCCTTATCCATACAGATGTCTCGTGATGTAATCCTTTTAGTACACGGAGTGACCATCCTGGACATCCCCAGCGTTTCATCTTGGCCCAGTTTTTGTCTACAGACCCCATCAAAGGTGGACCTAAAGCCCACAAATATGTATACAGAATAAAGGGCACTCCCCTCACCCCCGTGGCCGAGGCTTTCCTATAGAGCAGGGTTCTCCAACCTTTTTGATGGCAAGGGCTACTTGTAGTTAATAGCCAATAGGCGGGTGCTACTAGGGTGGTGATATCCATGAGTATGAGAATTTCGACCAAGATGTTTTTGGGCAGTTCATTTGCTCTTCATATAGAAAAGGAATACTGTATGTATTTACTGTGATATTAATATATCAATAACTTTAAAAAACATGTTTATTTTATTATTCTTTATTATATGCTGTTTCCTAAAAATTGTTAAGTATATCAGAAGTAGGAAACTAATTGAGACATTCATTGTGAAGGCTTAACCTGCATGCTATCCACCAGTGCTCATTAATCTGGTCTAAAGCTTGAAACAGCAACAGCACTCAGATGCTGTCAGACGGGATTAAGGTTTTGATTTCAGGAAGTTCATCTGAAAAAGTCATATTCACAGAGACGGGTAATCACATTGGCTGATAGTCCAGATACCTTTTTAGCCATAGTGATTGCACACCCAACATGGCAGACATACATTCAGGACAGTTTTTAAACTTGCTTACAACAGACTCAACCATGGGAGTCACTGTGCCCACAACTGCAACATCTGTAAAAGAGCATGTAAGGACACTTAATTCCATATCGTTTCGTAAAACATCTCACATGTTTTTTAAGTCATGGTATTGCTAGACATGTCACTTTACTTTCATGTTTAGTTTTATAAATGTAAGTGGTGAAGCACCAGAATGTAGTGCAGCTAGAAGTGTACCATGTATACTTAAATGTAAAATTGCAGTTAGTGCTTGAATTCCTGTTTTGGGACATCCATACAGGTGGGCTCTTCTTTATCACACCATATTCCATCCTAAGCTTTAAACAGTTTCGGTACTAGAGCTTTAAAACCGGGAACTCAATATCTGAAAATATAAAAAATAATTCACAATTTTACCATAAACACGCAAAGCAAGATTTACCTTTTTTCTTGCAAGCTGGGACTCACACAGATTGTTATTTACAGCTGTATCTTTATTTCCCCTATTCTGATTGAAAGACTACAATTACCAGCATGCAAAGTAATACTAGCTGAAATAAATCTAAAGAAACACAGTGAGACTGAAACAATCACAGACCAAGCTTTGTTTTACACAGCATGCAGATTTATGCACCCAGGCCCTTTCTAATCCACCATCATTTGCACCTCTTGGTGACAATGGCCACAACACACATTTCCCATTTTATTTTGTTTTTGATAGTTAACCCCATGTTGGGACGCTGCCCAAGCCCTTCAAGCCCAGATGTAGACCCTCCTCTCACTCTGCAAACAGCTTTTGACTGTTTACTTTACAGGAAGAGGAGTGGTGGAGGGCAGGGGAAAAGTCCCAGGGACTTCAGACACCAAAATAAACACACAGGACTCGTTTTGGTGTCTGATCAAAGAGCTACTGGGAAGCCTCAGGCGAGCTACCAGTAGCTCACAAGCTACTGGCTGGAGACCACTGCTATAGAGGGTATCCATCACCATGATATTATGGACAATCCTACAGCCAGGCCTAAACAGAGTTGGTTTAGAACTCAATATGCCCGAGTCATCTACCCATTTTGAAGGGCTTCAAGCACAAATGTCCCAAAGATTTTTCCTGTAGTATCCTATAATTCACTGGTAAAGTTTGCTCACCTTTTTTATAGACCGGCACCAATAATGCTTGTTGCCACGATCTGAGAATTCTCTGTGTAGTACAAAATTTATCATAGAGAATATTTAGTAATTTTTCCCAAATAGTAGGATTCGTCTTCAATACCGCATTGGCAAGGCCATTGGGGCCAGGTGCCCTGGAGGTATTTAGTTTCTGAATCTTTTCCTCAAGAATATCCTCACTATTGTTCAAGTGCCACCCATTTAAACAGGAAACTGGTGGAGAACTAGGATTATCCACTTTGTTAGCCTGAGAAATGTTTTCTACCCATTCCCTTTCCTGGATGGGATTAAGTATCTTCTCTTTATTAACTGCTTTAGCCTTATTTAGCTGCCTCCATAAGTCCTTAGAATTTCGCTTACACAGGACACTAATCATATCTTGCCAACCCTGGTTTTTAATAGAAAGTTTCCAGCGCTTACAATCATCCCCTGTATATATTCTTAATATATTTTATCTTGGCTTTCTTATCTTCTCTAGGGATATTTAAGACATTAATCCTTCCGATGTCCTTGCGCATAATGCACTTAGCGGCCTAAACTGCAGGATCGTAGAGGTTATTTCTTTTGGAACATACTGTGTAAGGTGAGGCCTGATACTACACTTACCAGTCATTGTGGCTATTGGCTTTATCCAATCCTCCATTTAATCTCCACTTTATCAAGTGAGGCGACCTTAATCCCAATCCTACCCAGGTTTCTTTCATGCCACCTAATGTAATTCCCAGGGTGGTTAACCTGTAACCCTGAGCAGCCAGGCTGCCTATCCCGTGCCCGCAGCGGTATCTGCACCTCCGTAGTCAAACCCAGTGAGAAATGATCACCACACCCCAGGTCTGTGATTTGTAATTGTCGAGCTGCCAGCTGACAGTCGTTATCTCCAAAAATGTAATCCAGCTTTGCCAAGGAGTTAAAACCCATCCAAGTATATTGACCAGGTACGTCCCCATGAGTCCGACCATTCAGCATGCTGATATCCCATTGCTTGAGAATCCCAGTCAGTATCTTCCCTCTCCGATTATCACTACACTGCAACATGATACTTCTAGGGGCAACGTTGGAGTATGTCGCACCCAGTGGGTAGTCTACACACTGTACGTTAAAGTCCCCTCCCAGGAGAACTAGCCCATCATCACCTTTATTTCTAAGGTTCATGGCCAAACATTCCTCTACATTACACAAAAATCCACTAATGGATTTTAAACTGGTAGGAAGATATACGTTAATATTTAACATGAACAATCTTACATTACTGGTATTACTACTAACTTACATCCCAAGTGCATATACATCATCCTGAATGAGCAAAACTTCACATGAGCCCAGGCTTTGACTAACACCAACCAAGAGCCCTCCATAGGGTCTCCCCTTGGTATGTTTCTTAGCAAATAAGTGATACAGGTGATAGCCCTTGAAATATACTGGGCTATCTAGCCAGGTGTCTTGTAGCATAAATATATCAACACCAGAACATGTATTCATGGATCCCTCCTTGTCTCACAGGTGCTTGTGCCCAGGCGTGTTCAAACTGAACACCCTAATAAATCAGGACCTGTCTGGATTATATTGTATATGGGGTGTGCTGTAGTTCCTCTTCTCAAATTTTTGCATGTCAGACACATGATCTTCTGACCCCATCAGCATCTGCTCAGTATAGCGGGGTTCAACGAATCTTACGGTACCTACAATGTTATATATGCTTTGGGTTCCTGGTTTCCCTCCAGTGGCATGAGTTACTGTGTCCCTGCATACAAACAGTTGCAAGCCCATATCTTCAAGGGCATCTACATTGGCACATATCAAGGCGGCCACCACAGGGCTGGTAATGCCAATTCAATAATGTCAGCAGATCTAATAGTACATAACCACAGCGCATTAGCCCACAAACGAAACAGATTAGTTCTATTCATAAAGTGACTTGCAGCAGTAGTGTTCTTTTCCACCAACTTGATCATACAGCCAGGTCTTAACAATTTTTCCACATTGTGAACACTATTTTCCTTAGTGCAAAACTCCCCAGCATAAGCCACGTGAGGTACGGAGTGGATAACAACCTCTTCGGATGAGCCTTGCATAAACTTCACTCGAGGCAAATGTCTAACTTTCAATTTACCCAAAGGAAAAGTTCGACCCATACCCTGTTCCTGCATGGGGCATTGTACCAGCTTATTAATATTATCATGAACTCGCCTAAACAAGAGTAAACAGCACCTTTCGCCCCTTCGCTGGCAACGAGCACCCCTACTACGGTCCATGGTAATGCCCATCTATCCATGGGACCTTGTAAAATCACACATCTTTTGGTCCCATCAGAAGAGGTATGGGTAAACTTCTTTGTTGTCGCAGAACCAGTAACACACTTTATACATGTTGTAGGCATTTTACTGTGATCAGCCTGATCCCGTTGTTGTAATTGGTTGCACAGGTACTTTCATCTTACTAGCCTTAGTAGTTACATTGGGATTCTTCCCAGACTGAGAGTACTCTGGTCTGCCCATTAGTGAAATCTCAGCACACAATGCCTCGAGCGCATCATCCTCATTGGCGGCAGCTATATTAACTGAATCTTCTGACCGCCAAGTGTTCACAGCTTCATCCAATGTAATATAATTGTTTCTTTCTTCCCGGTCCCTTATTTCTCCAGTTAATCTGCCTAAATCTATTAAATCATTCGTGAGGGCAGTTTGGTTATCTTGTTTCGAAAACCAAGGTATTATTATATCCTCACCTAAACAATCAGCTGGATTTGTCCGGGGTCCCATAGCTTTGATAACAAAGTCTAATTGCTGTTGGGTCTTGAACTGATTTTTCGCCAAATTTAGGCAAATCCTATGTACGTAGTCCAGTTGCTCTAAAATAGCCTTAAACTAAATGTTAATAAGGCCATCCGCTTTTGGGAGGGAACCCCCCACTTGTTGTCTTCATTCCTAGATCCCTTATTATTATCATACAAACGATCCAGGTCAGGGAAAGATTTCCAGATGGGCGCACTTCATTCCGTGGTGCAAATACCCTCTGGCGGATGCCGTTACCAAAATTTGCATAAGTTGAGCAACGAGCCATTATTGTCCAAAGAGTGCATAGTGGATGAGCAGTCCACATCAGTAACCTTGTTCACTTCCTGATCTCCCATGCCACCCTCCACAGGGGGAAAAAATGGCCCATCAACCAGTCCAATGTCCGCCCTCATCTCAGGACTTACCCTCTGCCCTGACGGTAGTCCTGAGTCAGGAATCCCAGGATTGTCCGACGTGGGACCTGTCGGCAGTGCCACACCAGTACCGGAAAAATAACCTGGTATAGTAGATTGTGAAGTTAGGTTATCTCTCTTCCTCCTTTTTCTCTTAGGCTGATCTGTTAATTTACGGGGGAGTCCAGGGCTGCTCTGCTACTTGCCCTTTAACAGCACATCACTCAAACCCACTCTTATTATACTTTTTGGTTTCATAGTTACCTATCCTAAGAATATACACTAAAAAAGGGTTTCTTAAAAGGTAACAAGCAGATGAGTTTAAAACAGTTGATACGCTCAATGTGGGGGATCACCACCAAGCCCAGCACGTGAGATGTATAAAATCAGTAATGTCAATAAATAAATGTCAATCAAAGAACCACTGTGCCTTGATTTGAAACGTAAAACGGGTTCAGCAACTTTATTCCCGTACAACCATATGTGAAAATGCAGAGCTGCGAGCTTATCCGTGTTCACCTGAAATAAAAGATCTGATGCCAACGGTCTTCTGAAAACAGCTACTTCCGGACTGCAACCACCACAGTGTCGGGTCGGTACCAGCCCACGCCCATACGCCGAAAGTCGGGAGGTGGGTGACGGGTCACGAGTCACTCCGCTGCCACTCCGCTGCAGCTCCGCCATGCCTCAGGGGGTTTGAACGTTCTCTTTGCAAAACGTAATGCACATAGCACGTAACAAACACTGCAATCAGATTCAGGTGTCACAAGTCACTCAGCCACCACTCTGATGCGGCTCCGACCTGACTCAGGGTTTTGAACGTTCTCTTTGAAAAACAGAATGCGCATAGCACGTAACAAACACTGCAGTCAGACTCAGGCGTCACGAGTCACTCAGCCGCCACTCCAGCGCGGCTCCGCCGTGCCTCAGGGTTTTAAACGTTCTCGTTGCAAAACGTAATGTGCACAGCACATAACAAACACTGCAGTCAGACTCAGATGTCACGAGTCACTCAGCCGCCACTCCTCATAGTAGTGTTTTGTCCCTTCTCAAGGTGGGTGGAGGCGAGGCCGTGTGCACATCTGGATGCCAAATGTGCTGCTAGATTTTTGGTAAGTGAGGTTTTCCCTCGGTGGGGTGTGTGCGAGGTGTTAAGGTCAGAAAACGGCACATATTTTTTCAATGCATTATTTCAGCATGTCACAGCACTACTCAGCATTAAGCATTGGATGTGTTCAATTTACCACCCACAGGCCAACAGCACTGTGGAGAGGATCAATGGGCTCCTCAAAAGTAAACTGTCTAAACTGTGTACTATGAATGAAGAAGAACTGGGTGCACTGTTTGCCCCTGGCCCTCTTCAGTTTATGCACACAGCCCAGCAAAGACCACCATTTGTCACCTCACAAAGTGGTCACTGGTCAGCGTATGCACACCCCCATATACCCTGCAAGAAGAGCTTTAGACACACATAGGGCAGCAGGGGTGTTAGTCGATGAGTTCAAAGATGATTTGACCACACTAAGTAGGGCAATTAAATGTGTCTCCCGCCAAATTGCAACTCCCAGGATTGAGACGACAGACACCCTACGTAGCAACCACGATGGCGACAGATCCCGAGCACATGACCACACTAATTTCTGTGCCCAGGTGAACAACTCTTGGTTCCACAGGCATTACAAGTTGTATTTTGCACTCCCCTTGCGGTGAAAGTAAAGGGCTTGTGCTATTGGGTCCACCTCTCCGATGTCCGCAGGGCAGCTGTAGATAATACCTTGGCCCATCAATTATCTTAAAATGAGGGGTAGCAATACCTGTACCCCATTTACCTTATTATCCAAATGGGACAGAACATATAAATGTTAATAATATTAGCAGAGTTACATATATTAGTACTAGTGTGAATGATAACAATACTAATGGAAATGAATATAGGAGTAGCAATAGATGCAAGTTTTAGTGATGATTATAACAAGTACAACACGACAATGGTGGAACAGTGAAAAGGTTGTTTTCAGCAAATAGGAGATTGTCTAACAATTCAAAACAATATGATGCTATTTTCAACAGCACTGTATAGAATAATGAAAAGCGAAGTGGGAAGAAAGTATGAACCGTATCAAGCGCTTGATTTGGATGTGATTGAGGATATAGGTCATCCCGAGTTTACCAACTCATGGTGTTCCGACATGGGTGGTGTGGGAAGAAACACTGTGAATGGAAGCTCTTTTGTGTGTTCACTCATTCTGAATGTGTCAAGGAATCCTAAGGTGTTAGTACAGCAAGCAGTCCCATTTATAGAGGCACAATGCCTAGTTCATCTTGTGCTATGCAGAATAAAAGGAACATCCCAGGCACATAGTGTGCAACTGCAAATGGTGGGTCCAGATCTTGTACAGTGCAGCAGTGTTTAAAAAAACATCAAGTGTGTGGAGCTACCCTATCTGATGTAAAAGGGCCTAAACATGTCAATAGCAACTGGCAGGATACCACACTACTGCTTGGCAGAAGGACTGGTAACATACAGCAAGGAAAGGATAGCACGGGTGGACAATTTCTGTGCACAAATCTAGACAGAGCATATCACATAGCTGACGTGGATTGCAACAATGGAAAAGCTGGTGCGAGTGCACAAGGAAGAAGAATATAGACTCTGTTTCCGCAGCAAGGGTACACTCTTTGTCGGCTCAAATGAACATTGCAATAAGACTCTCCTGATCGCAGAAATGAAGAAGAGAACAGCAGCAATGATGGATTACTACTGGGTCTGTGGCCAACAAACTTACTTTCACCTCCCACCATCATGGAGGGGCTTTTGTTCGCTGGCCACATTGCACTCAGTGCTATTAGTAATCCCAGAAGAACACCTGAAGGGGGAGCACTGCCTGCTGAGAAGCCAACTAGTCTACTCACATTCGAAAATGAAGATAAGGGCCTACTGCCCACACAAGAACTCCATATCCGGCCAGGAAAAGGACATTTCCAACAACTAAAGAGAATGAAAGATCAAATCACATATCCAAAGACTCTTCCGCATTGCTTGATGAAATACCGGAAGAATAGAGGCTCTTCAGCTCAGCAGAATCCTTTTTCGCATCTTTACTTTTGCCGGGAGTGCCGGCCACAGCAAATGCCTTCGATGTTGTGCTAGTGTGGCACCCCAAAGTGCAAGAATTATGGTATCAATTGGGGTTCCAAAAGCACCTCGCAAGACAAAAGATAGCGAAGCACAGACTGATATCCCACAGAGTGGTCCGAAGAATGAAATGTCCCACCTCCAGTATGGAGACCAAGTTGACCATTTATACCATACTATCATTATCCCAGCCCCTGATCTAGAAAATTACAGAGGTTTGGGTGGACCTGGTGGGGGAGTGGTGATGCATGTATATGACTTGCTGACCTGAAGAGTACGCGCGTAGGGGGGAAGAGTTTCCGGTCAGTGTGTAGGGCCTGGTTGCCAATAAAGGGAGCTCAGTCATATGTGGAAGCAGAGAGGAGAGAGCAGGACCACAGAGGTATTACAGAATGAATTACTGTAAAAGTAACGAAAAGGGAAATGTTGGGAAGGGGACAGCCCCGTCCCACCCCCCTAAGTGCTTTAGAGTGAGGTGAGATGCATTCAAAACACTATGATGGGTCAGGGGGTGGTGAGACGCTGAAAGGACCCCCCGCATACAAAGGACCCCACCTCAATATAATGAAATATAATCAACCCACATAGTGTAGCACAGAGCACACTCAACATTGCTATTTTTGCCTGGATGTTAGTAATTGTAGTTAAGAGACAAGCCTGCGCAGCAAATGTGGCAGTGCATGCATTAGGCCAAAATTGCGATACAAGGGAAATCTCCAGCCATGCACGGGCTCCCATGAGGACAGTCCCCACCCCAACCGCCTCAACGCATATTCATTGTTCTAACAGTGTTGCTAAAATGTGTTTTTTTCCCCAAGAGACCGGCGCCTGGTGTGCATGTTATCTCACACTGGCCAAAGCATGACCCAGCCCATCCCCAGGCGACCACGAGTTATAGCCCATATATCTGACTGAGCCCTGAGACCCCAGAATTCCATGGTACCAGGTGCCCTTTGACCACCAACCCTAAAGGTAAAAAGTCCTAGATGTTCAAAGACCACAGACATTGTAAGGCTTTGTAATACAACCATGTCATTTGTATTGCAAGATGCTGGGTGGGATAAATCATAGTTCAAAATGAGGGTGGAGACCTTGCAGCCGGATGGAACGGAAGGGGATGAGTGAGATGTGTGTGTGAAGGTCAAAGTGCCCCAGAACGTCCTTGGAGCCAGCCCTAAAGTCTGTCAGGTGCACAGTATAATGACAAAGTAGCAATGTAATAGGAGTATAGTACATTTTTTCCTTGACCTTCGACGTGAGAAGAAGAGGATCACTGCAGCACCCATGTGATGGAAGACGGACAGACCGAACTGGAACCAATGACCTGGAATCTCTTATTGAGCAGGCAGATCATGTAGAGGTGCGCAACATTTTCAATGGAGGAGGCTGCAAGAATGTTCTTTCAGGCAATAAAATAATGCAAGATTTCCGACTGTACTCCAATATCCCCTTGACCTTTCCTTACCCCTGGCTGTATTCCTTTTCATTCTTCTTTTTAGTATAACGCTTCTCAAGTTTTCCAGTTTTGACTTTTAATGGGTTTTTAACTCCCACACGTAAACCCCCTTTCGGTCTCCCTCTTGAGCCCTTAGTTGCTGGCTTTCTGAAGATTGTAAACCCATCCCTTAGGATAGAGCCTGAGACCCAGGTTTCTTGTATGGGAAATATATCACATTCTTTCAAAACAGCAATACTACCTTTATGTAGCAGAGATAACATTTCAGGAGATAGCTGTAAGTGTAGTGATTTCCTCATCATCTCAACTCTTTAATAGGTAATTTTTATCAGGGAACCATTTAGACAGACTGTTTCTGCATGGCTGCTCACTCTCAATGTTTGCTTCCCGAGACGATTTCTCGTTCTTAGCTTCCACATTATTGCATACTATGATTTCAAATTCCCCCTTACACAACTCTCTAAAGTGGTATTTGATCAGTTCTACAATTACTGCTGTGCCAAATTGTATTATTGACTAATTTTCCCACCTCCCAGATTCAGGTAGAATGACCCTGTTGATATCAGAAGTTTTAATGCACTGTAACTTAGGGATAGTGTGTAGTCGGTTGAGCAACCATCCGCGATTTAAATAAGGGCTATCCTCTTTTGGGCATTTCTCTATTATTTTAATACTCTTCCCACTATAGGCCTGTCCCACATCATGTTCCCCCTTCCATTCCCCTCCATTGTTCTCTTTGGCATTAGAATTCCTGCTCATGGCCAGTCTCTCCATTTCTCCTCTGTATATCTCCCTGTCTCTATAGTTTAAGTTGAGTCTGTCTGTGTTAATTTTCACAATAAGGTATCTTAGCACTGCCTCTAATTTTTCCAAATGGTTTGCCTTCTCCATACTATCTTCTTCTGGCTCAGTCTCGGTGGTCTCACCATCGGCTACCCCAAATCCAGGTGATTCAATTTCTATTACAATTTTATGTCCTACTATCTGTCCCCAGCCACGTGTTGCTGTGGCTCAGTCTGGTTATATGGAAAAGAAAGAAAAGAGAAAGCGCACGTTTCTAATATGTTTAATTTCACAATGCTTGTGGGTAGTTTTTAATGGCTCTGGCGGTTCTCCAAGTTGAGGCAGTTTTATTTTCCCGGTGGCGCAACACATGCCTTTCACTTCTCCATTAAATTTCAGAGCCTTACAATACGGACACACTTCATCATGGTGCCGATGAGAACATGCCTGCTCAAACTACAATCATCAGCTGGGTTGTCCCGGAATGCAAGGCGATTGTAATCGCGTGATTGCTGAGCACAGAGTCGTGTTTGACGCTGATCTGCTGTTTCTCGTTGACGTATTTAAGCCACTCTCAGCCTGTCGTATTCATTCTGTTGAGAACAAAGCAGATCTGAAGCTGCATAACGCGATCGCTGTGCTGGCAACTGTGTATTCTGAAGTCTGGCTGCACGTCGCTCTTCTGCTTCCTCGGCACGTATTTGAGCCATTCTAGCATGTGTTGCTTTTATGTCCAACAGATGGCGCTGTTTTTCAGTAAAATATTTAGTATAACATGTGTTGCTTTTACGTCCAACAGATGGCACTGTTTTGCAGAAAAAGCATGTTTTTACCTGTCACAGGTGTGACATCTATGTATAGTAGGTATATAAAAAGACGCACCAATTTGAATGCAACATTGTCTCAAAATTTCAAAGCAATCAGTGAAGAACTTTTGGAGATTCAAGATTTTGAACAAACGAACATTAACATTTTTATTTATATAGATCGATCTCTTTAACATTTCCTTTGATCCATTCTTTAAGGCCCCATCTTTATTTTTCCTTTTCTTACAACCTGGGTTCAACTCATGTGTAAAAAATGATGACAAGGCACGCACACTGGTTCCCAGTCAAGTTTTCCTGCTGTAGCAACAAATTGTCTTCTCCTCCAAACGTTTTCTTGACTCCATCAATCATCAGGGAAGCTGTGTTTCTTATCCTTTTCAGGCGTGTCTAGTTACATTTCCTTTTCAGGTTAATCCACATTGATGTCTCTAAGGATTCTAGTACTTGTATTCTCACACTTTTTTCAATTGCAGGTGACTGGGAAACAACTCCCTCCAAAGCACAAATCTTACCCTTGATAGCGGGAGGTGGAAAACCATGTTTATGGCTCTCCATAGTGAGGCATGATGGCCCTGGTGCTGCAACCTCTTGAGCCCTGTGTTCAACTCATATCTGTTTGCAACCTCTATACATTCCAATCCGATATTTTCGATTGCTTGAGATGTAAATCTGTATTACCATAATTTTTTTCTTCGGACCTTAAGTCTTTCTTATTACGTAATTTACACAGAGTCGAGCCTTTATTGCCTGTGCTCTTTTTCCCTTTTTGCAACCTGAGTTTGGGTACCATATGTATTCCCACAATTATAAGAGGAGTTATACACTGTAAAAGTTTGTAGCAGAATCAATATTCACCTCCATTAACCAGCTCTGCTATAGCCGCAAGGTCGCGCAACCGCAACGGTTCCTTATGAGCAGCTAATGAATAGCACACACCAAGTTACTTGCGTTCATGTTATTAATCAAGCTTAACATATGGTATAGGACAAGCTGCCATTGACCTCTATTAAGTCAATATGTCAAAAATCACATTCAATACTATTGGAATCAACCCATATAACGTGGGCTTGTTCCTTAGGTGCAGAAGTTCATTACCATACTGCTAGTTGTTAGGCAGTGTCGAAGACCTAACTACAAGTGCAGTATTACCTAAGAGTTATCAACTTTCTGCCCTCTTCCTACTCCTACTCCTCCCCCAGCCACGAAGACTGAGGTATCACAGCAACAGCTTAATTGAAATCGTTTCAGACAAACACGTATGTCCCGCGTTCTTTCGTTATATTGTGTATCCAATTACAAGTTTAAAGTTATACCGTTTAGACTAATACAAATGATATGTGTTTAAATACAATTAGATGCCGCCAGTATTCACTCAACACAGCTTAACTGAAGTTGTTTCCGGCACACACGTATTTACCGTCTTCTTTTGTTATGGCGTGTTTCCTGTTATAAGTTAAAGTTATACCGTTTAGACAAATGCAAATGATACGTGCTTAGATACAATTAGATGCCGCCAGTACTTACTCAACACAAAATCCAGGTTTTGCCTGCATTATGAGCCAGATTTCAACAGCCTTCACCAATCTTTAAATACAATAAACAGACTGTTAAATAAAAGAATATAAGTATGACCAATACCTCACAAGCCCTACCAGCGCAAGACAGCCACAGACAGCCCTTACTTAACAGGGCTTCCTCAACAGCGCGCGCAATGGCACGTGTGCTGGTGCTGTTATAGGATTGCTGGGTAATGTGGGAGGGTCTTGGGTCCTAGAACATTTTTCAAACTTTTTTCCAAAAAGTCTTGGGACTTAGAAAATGAGTCAAACTTTTTCCAAAATAGTACCTGAAAACAAACAAACAGTAAAATGAATCCTCTGCTCGAAAATAGCTATTTTCCAAAGTGCATCAAAGTTTCCTCATGCAGGCATACCATATAGTTCAGCCAAGAAGTGCAGCCACAGACAGCCCTTACTCAACAGGGCTTCCTCAACAGAGCGCGCACAATGGCGCGAGTGCTGGTGCTGTTATGGGATTGCTTGGTAATTTGGTAATGTGGTAGGGTCTTGGGTCCTAAAACATTTTTCAAACTTTTTTCCAAAAAGTCTTGGGACTTAGAACATTTTTCAAACGTTCTCCAAAATAGTACCATACAGTTCAGCCAAGAAGTGCAGCCACAGACAGCCCTTACTCAACAGGGCTTCATCAGGGCTTCCTCAACAGCGTGTGGAAGGGTTATACAGGGCAGTCTTGTGATGACGTATCCCTAACTCGCTCATGAACTCTTGCATGCAACCCGCATCAAATTGTACACTATTATCTGTTGCCAAACTAGCCGGTACTCCCTCCTTATCAAATACTTTGCTCAGAAACGCTACCACTTTTCCAGCCGTCACTGTCTGCAACGCGGTTGCTTCCACCAAGCGCGAAGTGTAGTCAACCAACACGACAATGAATCTTAGACCACCACCCAGAACATCCATGGGTCCCATGATGTCCGCGGCCACTATAGACCAGACATCCTCAGGAATCTCTACCGGGTGCATCACTGTGCCCTAGGGATCTTGCTTTTGTCACTCACAGCGCATGCAATGCACTCCTTCGCCACCCCTTCCACCTCTTCGTCCATCCCAGGCCACCAGTATGGTTCTCTTAACCTCCTCTTAGTCTAATGGAATCTACGACTGTGTACCTATCTCCAAGGCTCCACATTCTGGGTCAGTTGTTGGCTGGGGGAGAGACCTGCTGGGTGCTGGGGTTTGTCTGTCAATAAAGCTCAATTTCTTTCCCCACCTGCCTCACCTCAATTATTTCACTTGTGGCACTTGCTCCCTTGTTGTCCCTGGGGTACATGTTCTCTCCTCTGCCACTTTCTTCCTTGTTGGCTCTTCCTTTGCACTCCCCAGATCCTTTCTTGCTCATTACCACATGTACTGTCTCATTCCTTTCTGTCACTTCCTGTACACTTATCCGCGGTTCTTTGATAGCTCTTGCTATTTCGATCACTTTCTCGAGTGGGGGATCTTTCTCAATCCACAACCTTTCCCTCACCTTGGCGTTACTGGTCTTCATCATCACCTGGTCACGTATGTACTCGCCCAGAAGTGGAAGTGGAAATGAGTGTCCGCAATGCTGTTTCATTGACTTCTATTCCTTCCCCCACGCCTTGAGCTTTGGAAAATAAATGGTGCCTCTGCAGTACCACATTTGGTCGTTTGCCAAAACGCTCCTCGAGTTTCTTCAGTGCAGTCTCGTACACACTTACAGTGCCCTCTCCATTCCCAGCTACAGGGACTCGAAAGTCTTCACCTGGGAGGTGTCTGAATACACGTACACCCTCGGTTCCTAAACAGTTCAGGAGTGCTGCTTCTTCATCGTCATCATCATATCTGGCACCCCCTGCTGCCCTCAAATAAATCTTGATGGTGTCTATTCAGAGGTCCCAAGGGATAGGGGGTTCACCTGGATTGGGTAAGAACGCCGGAGGGTGGGGGGCATTGCTATGCTGCATCCTTGCCGTGCGATGCCCACCAGCTAACCTTGGCTTGCACTCGTTAGCAGATGGAGTCACTCTCCAGAAATGCCTTTTGCAAAATTGGCCTTTGTTGTTGTGGGGCATGGTGCAACTTGTAACTGTGTTCAACCCGTTCCACTATTTATTGTTCTCTGTTGGAAATGAAGCCTGTGCTGCCACTTGTTAATGTTTTGTTGAGCACCGTTGTTCTTTCGCACCACCACTTGAATATTGATTACTCTCACTGATGGAACTGGTCGCACAATAGCTGCACTGCAGTGCAAAGGGGACCTCCTTATTTATTGTGTTTTTTTTCTTTGTGCCAGTCTCCAGGGAGGCTGCAGTCACAATAGCGTGTCCTGCAGGCCACAGCAACGCTGGGCCTGCGCTCCAACAACAACGCTGTTGGTTGCTGGCCAACTCGCGCACACGCACGCGCGTGACGTCCTTGGCTCCCGACAGCGTGGCCTGGTGATTGATGTGAGGTTGCCTTTCAGTGTGGACGAGGTGAAGGCTGTGATGGTAAGACGGGTCCTGGATGAGTGGCAGGAGAGGTGGGTGAGTGGGGTGAAGGGCAGGTGGATGTTCGGTGTTCGTGGGAAAGTGTCGGTGTAGGTGGATGCAGGGAGTTCAGAATGGAGGAGGGGGAGGAGGTGATGCTGAATCGGTTGAGGATCGGTCATGTGGGGCTGAATGACTGTCTATTTCGAATAGGGAAGCGTGAATCAAGGGACTGTGCGGTGTGTGTGGTGCCTGAAACGGTGGGACATTTTTTGATTAGGTGTGAGAGACATGTTGCAGAGAGAGAATTGATGAGGGTTCGGTTGACTGCGTTGGGTGTGGCTGAGCTGAGTGGGAGGACTTTGCTGGGAGGTGATGGGGAGAGAGGCAGGAGGAGGAGTAGTGTGATGTTGGATTTTGTGAGGCAGATGGGGAGGTGGGAGGAGTTGTGAGCTTGGATGGGGTCAAGTGATGATTGGTGGGTGCGGTGCACATCATCCTATAGGATAGGGAAGCGCCTGCGTGGGTCCGCCCACGCATCTGATAATTAAGAAGAAGAAGAAGCGTGGCCTGGCGCTCGAGTAGGAGGCCCTCCTCCCCAGGCCCGGTGCGCCCCCTTTGGCACCTCCACTGAGGGCCGGGGATAGGACCACAGGTTTCACTGGACTGTGCCCCTGGGCACCCGCTCCTGCCAGGCCCGACCCATTATCCGTGTGCGTTGCGCAAGGGATGGAGGGCTCTCCTACCTTATGCCTCCCATTCGGCGTGAGGGATCTCCTCTCCTGTCACCCTCCCGACACCAAATCTCAGAGACACTGTGGCTGCTGCTCGCCACAGGCCCTTGCCACGAGTGCTGCAACTGCATGGACTCTGGATCTCCCACGCTGCTGGGTACGGCGCCATTGGCAGTGGATGCTCCTGAGGGCTGGAGCTGCATGTGTGGTTCCTCTGCCAGGGTTTATCAATACCTCGTTGCCAGTGAAATAACTGAGGTGAGGCCGGTGGGGGAAGAAATTGAGCTTTATTGACAGAAAAACCCCAGCACCCAGCAGGTCTCTCCCCCAGCCAATAACTGACCCAGAATGTGGAACCTTGGACGTAGGTAAACAGTCCAAGGTTCCATTACAACACTCTTTATCTAGCCCAGCCGGCGTACATTCTTCAGAGGCTGCAGGTGCTGCAAAACTCGGCAGCTCGACTGGCAGTGGGGGCTTCTCGTTTATATCCTACCACTCTGATTCTGGAAAAGGCGCACTGGCTTCTGGTGGCCAAGCATATGAAATTCAAGGCTTTGTGTGTGGTCCACCGTGGCTTTTATGTGAAGGGCCTAGACTTTTTACAGGCCAAATTTTGACCCTGTTTTTCCAGCTCGGAACCTGTGTTCAGTTTCTTCTTTGAGAGTCACGACCCCCCCCCCCCCACCCCCGGTTGAGGTTGGCTTGCATAGGCGGGCGCTCCTTCTCTGTGGCGGCGGCTTCACTGTGGTACGCTACTTCCTTGTTCCTGCGGGTCCTTGAGAACCACCTCTCCTTTTGCTGTGCCCTTAAAACCTATCTTTTCACAGCTTAACTGCAGCTCTTTTGTCCAGTCCTTGAACTGTCAGCACGATGTTGCCCTAGCTGTGGAAGGTGCGCTTTATAAATACTTTTTACATTACATTGGCTTTACACAGTTCAGAGATGTTCAAAAATAAGAGACCAGTATTGCCCTGACATGGGCCTGTAACAAATAAAATCTAAAACACTTTCGTTGAAGTCATTTCCTAGACTTGACAACACTTGGCGAGTGAGTGACATTTGGGGGAGACATGAATTTACATTTTTTTGAGGAAAAATACAAGCTTGCCTATTTGTTTTATAATTGGCAACTGAACCATATTCATCAATTCTAAAACACAACGGGAACCATAACAAACAATATGAGTTCAATGGCATAGGTATGTTAATCACCCCGAATGGTGTATGGCTCACACTGTGTACATTGTAAATGAAGAGCATACCATTTCTTTGTAAAGACCCCACCTGGACAACAATCTAATGTTTCCACATCAAAATATTGGGTGATTATAAAAGACGGGTGCATACCAATATCCAGGCTGTCTGAAACAATGGGGCTCATTACAAGTTCAGTGGTATCTTGGTGGTAAATCGGCTGAGATACTACTGAACAGTAATACTGGTACCACCACTTGGTCTGCTGGCATTACCGCCGGATTACAAGTGGCAGTGTTAGTCCTCATAGGACTCCAGGGGGGATTTTGGTGGAATAACTCATAGTTGGGTGGTGCGTTAATGCGGCGGCAGTACGAAATATTACTACTATATTTTACCTGCACAGCCCAACTCATGAAAAGGCGCATCCATTTTATTTCAGTTATCGGCTGTGTGATATTTTTGTAAGTTCACATCACTTGGTATGCTGTGTGAGAAGCCTGAAGGTGTCTCCCTGACTAGTCCCCAGGGATCTGTTATCCATGTGGCCAGGACACAGTCATAGCTATTTGCTCCAGTTCCTGGGGGTGGACCAGTGAGGGAGAATCACCTGGATGGGGGGTCCTCAGGGAGTGGAAGTGGGACACCGACGGGTGAGACGCGGTATTCCCCTTCTTAGAACACCTTTTTCCCATCCTACCCCATAGGATACTCAAACACTCTACCCCCGTCCTCTTTTTTTTTTTTTTTAAACTTTTGTTTATTGATTTTACATAGATGTCACATAAGGGATAACATTACAACTTGAAACTGTCCCATCCCCCACCCCCCTCCCTCCCATCTGATCGGATGAAATCATAATGTCTTGGGTTCTTATTATGCATTGAAGATGTCTGATATTTTGATGTTGTGGGGGCACCATTGATTCATAAAGTCTGATTGGAGATATTGCAAGGTCCCTTCCCATTCTTTCGCGAATATGTCTCCAGTTCCTTGGATTTTGTGGGTGATTTTCTCCATTGATATATGGGACCATACTTTCTGTAGCCAAGTGTATGTCAGTGGGGTATGCTTATTTTTCCAATTTTGTGCTATGGTGGTCCATGCAGCTATAAGTAATCCCATAAAGCTTCTCCATTGTGTTTTACTGTATAGTCTTGCTGTCTCATCTCTGATTCCGCAGAGCCACACCTCTTCCCCCATCTGCCCCACATCCGGGAATATTTTGCCCATTTCGTTTTTCACTTCTTCCCAAAAGGGTTTTATGCCCTTGCAGTCCCACCATATGTGTCTCCATGTTCCTACTTCATCACATCTTCTCCAGCAGAGGTTTGGCGTGTTTGGGTACATCGAGTGGAGCCTCTCTGGGGTATAATGCCATTGTGTCATAATCTTGACCCACATCTCCCTGGTTTGTGCCGATCGGGTCATTCTGGGGATCTGCTTCCATAGGTCTACCCATTGACTATCCGTTGGTTCCACCCCTAACGTTCTGCCCCATTTTATTCTGTATGTCCATTTAATGTCTTCCCCTTGTGAGTTAATGAATTTGTAAAGAGTTGAGACCCACTTTCTCTCCCCCGTGTTGGAGATAATGTATGACTCGAACCCTGTGAGGTCCCTGGTTGCTGCCTCTGTGATTATCGGGGAGTTTAGCCAGTGTTTTAGCTGTTCGTATCTATATCTATCGCTTTTGGGGATCTTTCTGCCTACGAAGCAGGATTCTAGGGAGATGATTTCCTTGTCTGCGAACATTTCACCTATTTTAGTAATGCCCACCTTCTCCCAGCTGTCATATGCCCCTAGTTCCATCCCCGGTGGAAATTGCGGATTCCTGCATATGGGTGTAAAGGGTCCAAGCGCCGTGGACATTATGCCTTTTCGTGTTTGGGCGTCCCATGCATCTAACGTGGATTTCATGATTTCGCTTATTCCTAAATTTGCATGTCTGTGTTTCCAGAGGAGTTCTACCAGTGGGGTCCTTGCTACTGCTCTGTCTAGTTTGGCCCATATCTGCTGCGGGTTCTCCCCTACCCACTCCCTCAGGACTTTTAGCTGGGCTGCCTGATAGAATTTTTTAAAATGGGGGAGTGCCATCCCTCCTTCTTTAGTTGGTGCTGTGAGGGCCCTCCTGGCTATTCTAGGCGATTTTCCTTTCCATACAAAGGACGACACCAGTTTTGTTAGTGATTTAAAGAATGAGTCTGGGATACCCACCGGGAGAGCCTGAAAATAATACAGTACCCTTGGGAGGATGGTCATCTTGACCGACTGTATCCTACCCCACCAGGATATCTGTAGGGGGTTCCATCTACCAAGTTCCCTTCGGGTGTTAATGAGAAGCAGCGGGTAGTTTTCCCCATAGAATTGTTCTATTCTATGAGGTACTATTATCCCCAAATATTTTATACCTTTCAGTGCGATCTTAAGGTCCAGTAGTTTTGCTTCCCTTTCTATAGTTGCTCTGTCCCCTGCCAGGATTAGTATCTCTGATTTGTTCCTATTAATTTTCAGGCCAGAGATGGCTCCGTAATTTTCTAATTCATTCACTGCCGCTGATAGCGTGGATTCTGGGTTTTCTAGGGTTATTAGCATATCGTCCGCATAGGCGATCACTTTGTGTTGTTGACCTGCCATTTCTATCCCTCTAATGTGTGTTGATTCCCGTATTTTAATTAGGAGGGGTTCTAAAAACAGAGCGTACAGCAGAGGTGAGAGGGGGCATCCCTGTTTCGTTCCTCTCGAAATCCTCACCGTGTTCGTAAGCTCACCATTAATGACTATTCTACTGGATGGGGAATTGTAGTTCGCTCTAATGCTCGCTATATACCGTTCCCCAAACCCCATGCGCTCCAGAATTTTGAACAGAATCGACCACTCCACCCTGTCGAAAGCCTTTTCGGCGTCTACCGATAGTAGTGCCGCAGGGGTGTGATTTATGCCTATTTTTTCCACTAAATGAGCTAGCCTCCTTGTGTTGTCGTGGGTTTGCCTGCCGGGAATAAAGCCTGATTGATCCTCACTAATTAGTTTTGGGAGAAGCGGGGATAGCCTTGATGCCAGGATCTTTGTATATATTTTTGCATCTAAATTTATCAGTGAGATTGGTCTATATGATGCTGGGTTTATTGGATCTTTCCCTTGTTTGTGAAATAGCAGTACCTTTGCTTCATTCATAGTAGGGGTCACGTTACCACTGTCTTTAAAGGAATTCAGGAGCTTCGTCAGGATCGGGGTCAATAAATCTGCATATTTTTTATAGAATGAGGCTGTATACCCATCCGGGCCTGGGGCTTTGTTGTTTGGGAGTCCCTTTATGGCATTACTGACTTCCTCTTCTCTGATAGGTGTCTCTAGTGTCTGCTTATCCTCTTCTGATATTTTTGGGAGCTTTATGGCCTCTAAATATGAGTCTTGGGTTTTTGCGTCGGGGTATTCGGTGGAGTAGAGAGTTTGGTAGTATTGCCTCAGTGCTTCCCCCATGTCTTGTGTGCGAGTTTGGAGGTCTCCATTCGTGTCATATATGGCTTTAATCGTTGTTTCTTTCTGTTTTGTCCTAAGTTGTCTTGCCAGTAGTCGGTCTGCTTTGTTTGCTCTTATGTAGTATCGTTGTTTCAAATAGATTAGGTTCTTCTCTGCGCTTTTCATGCGGAGCATCTCTAATTGGCCCTGTGTGTGTTTCAGAGACTTTTTTAATATCTTAGTGGGGTGTATCAGAAGTTTCTCTTGGATATCTTCGATCGTTTTTTCTAGTTCTTTTTCCCACTGAAACCTTTGTTTATCTTTTGTGATTTTTAATGCAATCATTTTCCCCCTCAACACTGCTTTAAACGCGTCCCATACTGCAATCATCGCTACTTCCCCGGTGTCGTTTTGTATGAAATATTCCTTTATCGTTTCCCTAATGGACTCCCCTGTTATTGGGTCCTGGATCAGTTCCTGTGGAAGTTTCCACCTCCAGAGCCCATTCTTCCTCCCCGGGAGAGTCACATCTAGCCATAGCGGGGCGTGGTCCGAGAGGGCTATTGTACCCTTATCAAGCCCCTGAATTTTTCCCAGTAGTCCCACCGAGACCCAGAAATAGTCAATTCTAGACATCGTGTTGTGGACATGTGAGAAGTAGGTATACCCCCTCTGTTCACCCTTCCGTTCCCTCCAGACATCGTTTAGGGCCATCTGGTCCATTTGTTGTCTCAATCGCTTTGATGGTGCCCCCTGTCCTTGTGCGCTCCCTGTACTCCTATCTACCTGTGGATTCCACGCCATGTTGAAATCTCCCCCTATAATCACTTCCCCTTTAGCATAGTTTTCCAGTTTCGATAGTACATCTCTGAGAAAGCCATCCTGTCCTTGATTGGGTGCATATATTGAGGCAAGCGTTATGTTGAGTCCTTCAATAACCACATTGGCGAAGGCGTATCTCCCTTCTTTATCTATGCTTGTATCCAGTAGATTAGTATCCATTCCTTCTTTCACCGCGATGAGGACCCCGGCTTTCCTTTCAGTTGCCGTTGCTAGAGCCCAGATTTTGTATCCTTTTATCCGCATTTTCTGCTTATCCCTTGTTCTGATATGGGTTTCCTGGAGAAGTAGTATATCTGCCTTCCCCCTTTTAAACTGTTTCTCCAGTTTTGCTCTTTTTGTGGGGTGATTCATGCCCCGTATATTATAGGTCACAACACGAATCATCCCCATTGTGTTATATTTGTTCGCCGTTGCGTCGGGCCCCCTTCTGTTCTTGTTTCATTACTTTGATTCCTCCGATCCCTTCCCCTCCCTTGTACTTCTCCACCCCCCCAACTTTGAACATTAAACCAACCAAACTGTCCCCCGAGTAGGACGAGGGTTCCTATTGACGCTAGGGCGTTGCGCCCGTCGCTCCCTGCCCTCCTTACCCTCGGGGGGTATGTTATGGGGAATCCTAAACCCCACTGACCCATTGGTCTTCGCCGAGTTCCAAGCCGTCGGTTCTTACCCCGACCGCCATTTGTGTATTGTCCGTTTCGTTCCGCTCTCTTCCCTCACCCCGACTGGGTATCGAAAATTGCTGTTCCGTATCTGTTCCCCTTGAATGCTAGTTCTTGGGTTCTTCATGTTACTTTTCTCCGGGATTCTCTCCCAGTATTTGTCTTTCTTTGCGTGCTTGTTTCCCATCCCATTGGTTTTCTCGTCCGATCTCTCCTGTTTGAGGTCTCCCCCCGTTCCCCTTCTTCTTCCTGGAGGCCCATTGTGCTAAGGCCTTCCTCCACCGTGGTCACCCTTCTTTGTTTCCCCTCCCACGTAAAGAGTATCCCAAATGGGAAGGTCCATTTATAGCGGATATGTTTTTCTATCAAAACTTTCACTAGTGGAGACATTGCTCTCCTTTTTTGGAGGGTTATTAGAGCGAGGTCTTGATACAATTGAATGTCTTGTCCGTTCATTTTAATATGTTCCAGTTCCCTGGCTCTTCTGAGAATCTGTTCCTTCTGTGGGTAGGAGGAGAGAGCCACCAGGACATCGCGTGGTCTTTCCCCTGGGGCCCCTGATCTTTTTGGTCCCACCCGGTGGACTCTGTCGATTCCGATTTCCTCCGTGTTTTGGGTCCCCAGTATGTCTCTGAACACTTCCTTTACCGCCTCTTTCAGGTCTTTGTCTAGTACTGATTCCGCCATGTTCTTGATTCGGATGTTGGAACGTCTAGAGCGGTTCTCCAAGTC
The DNA here is from genome assembly GCF_040938575.1 of Ambystoma mexicanum. Taxonomy (NCBI): domain Eukaryota; kingdom Metazoa; phylum Chordata; class Amphibia; order Caudata; family Ambystomatidae; genus Ambystoma; species Ambystoma mexicanum. The sequence goes on from NC_090932.1 coordinate 599,085,930, forward strand.
CTCACATTGTATTTCTAAGTTGTGAGTGAGAGTCACCAAATGTTCTTGCGTTTCACTTGTTTGTCTCGCATCTTCTTCTAGACTTTGCACCGTTTTTTCCACTGTATCTGTCCTTTCTTCTAGGTTATCTATATCGATTCTCATGTCTTGTACCGCTTGTTTCAATTCATTCTTCATGGTTGTAAATTGTTCTTGCACTGTAGACATGAATTTTTCTTGCAAGTCCATGAGCCAGGTTTGCATGTCCTCCGTGGTCAGTGGCTGTAGCTGTTGGGATTGTGACTCTGGCTCCCCCATGGGTTCTCCCTGGGTTCTTCCCTTCGGTTGCGATGACCCCTCTGTTGACCACATTTGCAAGATGTCCGCACCTTGTTTCGTTGATTGGGGTGTCTGTTGTATGGGATTCCCCTTTACTTTTGCCCTAGACATGGTGGGGTGGACTGTGAGTCTGTTTAAGGGGTTGTTGCGCCTTCGTGTAGCTCTCCTGAGGACCCTACTCCCACTCCTTTCCGCTGTAGATTACCTGTGGGCAGGGGGGTTTTTGCTTTAGGGAGACGTGCAATTTGGGTTCCTGCTCCTTCCCTGGCCGTTTCTCGGTGCCTTGAAGTTGGTAGCAGTTGCGTGTTACCTCGCCCCTTGGCTAGTGGGGGAAGAGGTTTCTCCGGCCTGCATAGGGGGGGGGGGTCCGGGTCCTGCGTAGTGTATTCTTTTAGGCCTAGGGGGGGATCCCCGGCCCGTTGATGCCGCGGTTCTTTCTTTCTTTTTGCTGGGTAATTCGTTCTTATATATATATATATTCTCTTTTTTTTTTTTTTTTTTTTCCCCCCTTTTATGTCCCTCAGTGTTTATCCCGTGTCTTCTCTGGGTCCCCCCCTCCGGGGCGATTGTGTGTTGGCAGGCGTTTCACCCTCTCTCCCCCGGATGGCTCACCTTTCTTGCGCTGTGTTTCAGGGCGGCCCCCGCCTCTCCTCTCCAGCGGTCCGCCCTGATCGCGCTGTTGCTCTCTCGGCGTCGCCGTTCCTCTTCGGCCGCAACAGCCGTGTCTCCCTTCTCCTCTGTATTCCTCGTTAAATAGTGCGGCTCCTGGGGGGGGGCGGATCCTCCCCTCGGGGATCCGCTGAGTCCCCGTTCCTGCTCCTGCCGTCTCTCGATCTCCCCACGCCGCGCAGTGTGGTTCTCCACGGCGCAGGGGAGATTCTTTCAGCTCCGATGGGGGAGGGGCCGGTCCGCTCCGTTCCTTGGTTCTCGTGCGCGGCTCAATCTGCCGCGGCGCTGTTTCCTCGCCGGGGGGGGGGTGGGAGGCGGGGGGGGATTTTCCGCAGTCGGGGGCGGTGTGAGGCGGTCCGTCACGGCTTCGGTCGTGCAATCTTTTGGCGGCCCGGGCGGAGCGCAGATTAGCTGCGACTCCTCACCCCGGCGGCCATCTTGGAACCCCACCCGCCCCCTTTTTTAAACATTTTTTTTTAACTTCTTTTTATTGATTTTACAACAAAGAGAAAAAGAAAAAAAGAGGAATGCGTTACCCAACTCTCCCTCCACCCCCCTCCCTCCCCTGAAGGCAACAGCATTATGTCCGTGGTCCATCACCTCCTCAGACCGGTCTGCAACAGTTGTCAAGTTTATGGTGGAGAAACAGCCCTCCCAGTTTCCCCCCTCCCTTCCCTGGGAGTGTCTTCTCCTTGTCCATGAGTATGTACACTGCCACTTCCGAGTGACATCTGTTTTGTCCATTGTCCGCACAGGCACAGGCCACGACCAGGCCTTCTCCTTTCCGGTTGTGTGCTCTTCTCTGGTCTATATATCGCCTCCGGGCGCAAGCGAGTCAGCTTCTTCTTTTTCTGGGCCGCCTGGGTCGCTCATGTTGTCTCCGTCTCTGTTTCAGAACAGGCTTTGCACCAGGGTATTCCACGTCAATATTCTAGCCCTGCTGTTGCCTTCTCCCCTCTGCGTGGCTCTCGTCCAGACTTCTGCTTCTGCTATTGCCCATTTTTGCAGGTCTGCCCACCAGCCCTCCTTCGAGGGGCCTTCGCTCGCGTTCCACTGCGCTTCACCAGTATTGTCATCAGATCTTTCATCTTTGCCACATGCGACATCTGCCGGTATCCCCTCGGGAACAGGCCCAATATGTAAGACGCCGGCGACCAAGCCGGCATGTGAATTCCTGTTGCCATCGCCCTTTCCTTTACCATGTTCCAGAAGTCTATTATTTTCGGGCACGACCAGAACATGTGCACCATGTCAGCTTGTCCTTCTCTGCAGCGCGGGCAGCACCGGGTTTGTCCATCCCCCATCTTCGACATTCTCTTGGGGGTTAAATATGCTCTGTGCACTGTATAGATTTGCATCTGCCTGAACCTAGCGTTCCTGGAGACCTTCTTTGTGTACTGGAGGGTCCTGTTTCATTCCTCATCTTTGAAGGGTTGTTGAAGCTCCTCCTCCCATTTTGCTCGCGCGTTCAGTGTCTTTTTCTTGGTGGTTCCTAGTAGTTGCTCATAGAGTCTGGACATGGTGTGTCCTCCTTCAGAAACATCGTACCATGCGTCTAACGCACCTTGGTGTCCTCTGTCTCTGGCATGGTGGCCCATCTTTTCTGTATTGCTTGTACCAGGCTATTATGCAGGATGAATTGGCCTTTGTGTACATCCTGTTCCTCTACCAGGGACTGGAATTCGACCCATTGTTCTTCTTGCCACAGGTCCCCTATCTGGGCTACTCCTTTGTCCTCCCACTGTGCTCTATACGTGGCCATGCTCGCCACTCGGGCGGGCGTCAACTAGTCCCGCCAAGGGGATCTGTCTCGAGCAGGGGTCTTGCGTGCCTTGTGTCTTCCAGGCTCTTTTCCATAACGTTCGGCCTAGTTGGGCCATGTTGGGGAGGCCTTTGGCTTGAGCGGCGTTTAACCATAGTAGTTCTCTCAAGTAGTATTGCTGGAGTGCCGGCCGGAAAAGTATTGCGTCTATGGAGGTCTCTTCCCCCAGCCATCGCACCACAAATTGGAGCTGTGCCGCTAGATAGTTGTACTCAAAATCTGGGAGCTTAATGCCCCCCCCACTCACAGCCCCTTTGTAGTGTGCTTAGTGCTACCCTGTTTCTCCCCCCTCCCCACAGGAAGGTTCTCGCCATGGTGTGCAGGTGTTTAGAAAAAGCCCTTGGTATGTTGTAAGGGATGTTTGCAAAATAATATAGGAGCCGGAGCAGGACCGTCATCTTTAATAAGGCCGCTCGGCCTATCATTCCCAATGGTAGGGTCTGCCAGAATTGCATGGCGTTCCCAATTTTGCCCAGGGCTGCCTGCATGTTGCCTGTATGTGTTTCCGTGGTGTCATGATAAATGTCCACTCCCAGGTATCTGAAGGTGGTTGGGGTCCATGTGAGGCCCAGCCGCAGCAGTTGGTCTGCTGGCACTGTTGCAGGCCAGCCAAGGGAACAATGAGGATTTTTCTCTGTTGACCACAATTCCTGATAACCTACCGAACGCACTCAGTGCCTCTAGCAGATCTCGCAGATGGGTGCGTGGACCTTGTACGTAGAGCAATATATCGTCTGCGTATATTGATATCTGATGCGTTTCCCCGTCTATCACTATGCCCGTGTCTTTGTAGTCCATTCTTAGGAAGGCCGCGAATAGCTCCAGGGCCAAAATATATAACATTGGGGACAGGGGGCACCCCTGCTTTGTACCTCGCTCTATGCCCCATTCCCTGGAAACATGCCTACCTTTCTTGACCCTTGCTCTCGGATCTTTATAGAGCAGCTTTATCCAATGTAGAAACCCATGTCCTATCCCAAAATGGGTGAGCGCTTCCAGGAGCCATTCCCAACCCACCGAATCAAATGCTTTTACCGCACCTAGTGAGGCTACAGCGCACTCCCCCTCCTCCTGGTTCGTCCTATCAATAACGTAATGGAGTCTTCAAAGGTTCCATGATGTATTTCGTTCCGGTACGTACCCTGTCTGGTCTGTGTGGACCAGGGTGGGTATCACTCTTTTAAGGCTGTCAGGTTCTTGGAGTCCTGATTTATCAGGGAGATCGGTCTATAAGACCCACACCCGAGGGGTGGTTTACCTGGTTTAAGAATCAGGACTATAATGGATTCCGACATGCTGTTCGGGAGCCTTCCCGTCTCGTATGCCTCCTCCAGTGTTTCCAGCAGTCTCGGGGCTAAGCTGTCTCTGTATTTTTTATAGAATTCCCCCGGTAACCCGTCAGGCCCCGGGGACTTCCCTGTCGGTAGTTGGGTGATCACTTCCGCCAGTTCCTCTACGGTAAGAGGAGCATCCAACATTTGGGCCTGCTCCTCTGTTAATTGTGGGAGCCTAATTTCCACGAAGGCGTCCTCCAGGTCCCCCTCCTCCGCTTCCTGGACTCTGGTGTATAATTTTTCGTAGAATTCCGAGAACACCTCATTTATTCCCTCCTGGGACCTTAGCACCTCCCCTTGGCTATTCTGAATTGCATTAATCGGTTCTCGCTTGGTCTCCTGTTTGGTTAGCCAGGCCAGGAGTCTGCTAGGCTTATCCCCCTCTGCGTGCAGCTTCTGTATATACCTCCCATAGTCTAGGCACCCTAGTCTTTCCCAGGTCACTGCACATTGTTGTCGCAGAGTCGTGAGGGTGCCCTGTTCTCCCCCGCCTGTCCCTCAGCCTTCTCGATTTTCCTTTCCAACTCGTCCAGTTGTGCTAGGGTTTCCCGCCTGAGTCCACCCATTTTCCCCATTGCCGTGCCCCTGACCACCACCTTAAGGGCCTCCCAGACCGTCCCCGTGCTGTCCACGCTACCCGAGTTATGCTCAAAGTAATCTTCTATTGTGCTTTGGATGTGCTCCTGGAATTCCCCATCCAGTAGTGCTTCTGCCCTTAACCTCCATGTGGGTATGGGGGCTCCCCTGTTTGTATGTGCCCATGTAACTCTCAGGGGGGCATGATCAGATAGGGTTTGTGCGTGTATATGTGCCTCAGTCAATACCCCCAATGTTTCCTTGCCTGTAAAAAGGTAATCTATCCGTGTGAATGTCCCGAGTGGAGCACTGTAATACGTGTATCCCCTTTCTCCCCCATGTACCTTTCTCCAGATGTCCTCAAGCTCGAGCTGGTCCAGCATCTGCCGTAGCACCCGTGCTGGTAGCGCTGCTCTTTTATGCTTGTCGTCCGACCTGTCCAGTCGGGGGTCCAATGTGCAATTATGATCTCCAGCCCAGATTATCGTGGCATTCCTGTATGGGGCCAACCGGGGGGGGGGGGGGAGCGACCTAAAGAAGGCTGTTGCGTCGTGATTGGGGGCGTAGGTGTTCACCAGGCACACCTCCCGGTTCTCCAACATTCCATGGACAATTAGGACCCTACCCTCGGCGTCCTTTTCTTGATTGATGAGTTGGAATGGGATGCCAGGGGCAATCCAGGTCGTCACCCCCCTTGCGTAGTTGGAGTATGTTGAACTATACATCTGACCTTCCCATTTTTTGGCTACCTTGGCTTGTTTTTCGACTGTCAGGTGCGTCTCTTGCAGCATTGCAATATGGGATCTCGCTTTGTTTAACCAGGTGTAGATCCTTAGCCTCTTGACATATGCATTTAGCCCTCTAACATTCCACGTGACGATCCTCAGGTCATCCCGGTCTTTGTGGAGGTTAGCGCTAGCGGCCTGCTCTTTCCCATGGGCCTGCACACTGTTATGGTCTCCTGGTATGCCGCTTTCGGGGATTGGTATCCCGTCCCCCGCTTGCTGTGCTTTAAATGGTTTGTTTGTCCTCCTTCCCAAGTTGATCTTGCGGCTATTGGCTGCGATTCGTTGTTGACTGTTTTTTTCGGTGTGCTCCACCGGTTCCTCGCGCCTGGGTACTGCCACATGTGTTTATCTTCCGTGGCTTCGCCTTGTTTTCGCCAACTGTTATGTCCACTTCCTCCCGTGCCTTCTCCCTGCAAACTTAACCATTACCTTTGAACTGCTTCAACAGGAAACCACAACAACAATGAACGCCCAGCCTCCCTCCCCCTGCTCGGGCCCCACCGCTCTCCAAGTACCGCCTTCCTCTCCTCTGTCGTACTTGTCGCGGCATAGTGTCTCAAAACTGACACTGCAAACATTGTCTCTACTTGGGGTTCCTACTGTGGGTCTTGGCGGTTCCGTTCCCAAAATCTTGTGCTCCCATTTCAAGTCTCTAGTTTAGGCCTTTAAACTTTTAGGCTGTTGATTAACCTGCTCTGTCACGTTTCAGCAGGGTGTCTTGATGTCTTTTTGCAGTGAGGCAGTGTGGCACTCGGCGGCCCACCACAGTGTTTCTCGGGTTCTGCCTCGCCCGGTTTTGTTCAGGCTCCTAGGACATGCATGCCGTACTTGATCTCACTCTCTGCCCCGCCGGGGTGTGTTCCTGTTCCGCCCATTCCCCTATCTTAGCTGCGGGATCCCCCGTTGGTCCATCCACTCTTGGGCCTCAGCCGTGGTCTCAAAGATCTGCGTCTTCCCATCTTGCAGGACTTTAAGTTTGGCTGGGTATAGCAGCATAAATTTCACACCTGCAGCCCGAAGGCGCTCTTTGGTCGGCCAGAACTGAGCTCTCTGTTTTTGCATGAGTGCCGTGTAGTCCGGGTAAATTGTTATCCTAGCTCCATTTCGAGTTATGTCTCCACCTTCTCTCGAGAATGCCAGGATTTTTTCCCTGTCTTTAAAGTTCATGATCTTTGCGATCATTGGTCTCGGTGGTGCCCCTGGCCGGGTTTCTTAGTTAGCGCTCAATGTGCCCTCTCCACTACGAAACCCTGGGACAGGGTCCCTGCTCCCACCTCTTGGATCAGGAGGTTCTCTATATAGTTCGTGGGATCTCTGCCCTCCTCTCCTTCCGGCAGCCCCACTATACGTACATTGTTGCGCCTGGCCCTGCCTTCCGCGTCCTCGACTCTGCGTTCTAGTGTGCTGATCCTCTCCAGCGCCTCTGACATTTGCGATTGGGAGCTGGTCATGTTCGCTGTGTTGCTCTGTACTTGTTGTTCCACCGTTGTCACCCTCTCTGCCAAGTTCCTCGTGTCCTGTCAGAGGAGCCCCACATCTACAATCACTGCATCCAGCTTGCCTTCTATCGACGTCTTCAGTGCTTCTATGGCCTCTAGAATACTGCCTTCCACCTGTCTGATCTCTCCCTGCGTGGCGTATGGCTCTGGCGTGTCCTTCTCGGCTGCCTCAGGCTGCTGGTCTTCACTTTTGCAGGCGAATGACTCCATGCCTGTCTGTCTCCCCCTGCAACCTTTTTGCTTATCTGGCATGTTGTCTTCAGCCGCTCCGTGCCTGTATGTGGGTCTTGCTCGTGCAAGATCTATGTTGTGCTTCGGTGGTCTTTGTTTGCAGGTTTCCCCTTGGGTTGTGATCCTTTCCGCAGTTTCCCACTTGCGCTGATCTCTGATGGGCGGCCTCTCCCCGTCTTCTCTCAGTGTTGTCCAGCAGCCGTGTCTGTGCGGCACAGCTATCACACGTGGCTGCCCAGTGGGTGCGTTGTTGTCTGTCTTGCCGTGGAGTAGTGTTCCCCGTGGCTATTGCACCTGCCTTGGTGTTTGTAGGAGGAGGCTAGCCGCCCATGGGGGCCGTTTCCCCCACCGTGTTACGATCTAGTTGCGTGGTTCGTGGCTTCTTACGTTCTTCTTCCCTTTTGGAGGCCTTTGTTAACGAACTAGGTGCCGTTTGAGTGGGCTGTATCCTCCCACGTATTGTCCTGTGATCCCCGGAGTAGCTGTCTAACCTGAGGTCAGACTCCGTGTATGTCCTCTCTGGCCCCCTTCTCCAGCGTCCCTGTTGGTGGCCACCACCCGTCCCGGTGTTTTTTAGGGAGGAGGTCGGCCACACGTGGGGCTGTGTCACCCACCGCGGCGTAGTCCGTGGATTCCCACCTCCCTCGCTTTGGTGGTCGGCACTGGCAGCCCGGGTGCTGCCCTGGGTGGGCTGTGTCTCATCACGCAAGCCCAGTGGTCCCCCGCTTTGCCTCCAGGCCCGGGGCCCAACGCTCCATTCGTCCGCCTCGCCTCCTGGTTTAGGGGTCCCCCGCTGCTCTGTTGGGCCCCCGTGATAGTCCTACCGTTGGCCTCCGCTCCGGTGCAGCTGCTCGTGTTCGTGCTGGTGGGTGTCTCGCTCCTCAGGCTCTCGCGGGCCCCTCTTCGGCCTGGTCTGCGCCGCAGGCCGCTGCTCGTTTCCTGCGGCCGCGGGCCTCCGCATCGCTGCCCGCCCTGGTACAGCGCAGCAGCGCGCAGCACTATCTCGATCCTCTCCCCCCTTCCGCTGCGGCCGGCCCCTCACGCCTCCAGGGTAGCTTACTGGCCTCGACTGGGCTGGATGCTGCCCGTCAGCGCCTCCCAGCCCTGTCTTCCGCCGCCTGCATTTCTTCGTGTCTCAGGACGCGGGCAGCAGTGTCAGCGAGACGCGTCGGCCATTTTGCCTGACGGCTCCGCGTACCTCGCTCTCTCTGTTTCTGCCTTCCCGGCTTCCGATTATTGCTGGGTTTTTCCCGGTGCGTGCTCCGGACCCTCCGGTTCCTCTTCCCAGCGTTTGTTCGATCTTTACACGGTTATTTTTGGCTTTTTTGCAGGATCAGTTGTCGGATCGAGTGGGAGCTCTTCAAGATTAGCTCACACTCGCATGGCCGCCAAGCCACGCCCTACGCCCGCTTTCTTACACGAACACTCTCACACACCACGAAAGAAGACAGAAACACCAGGGCCATTTACTGGACATGTCCCAACACAAGGGTCAGGCAAAGTCAGGCAATTACCAGAATCACACACACCTGACAGCCCTTTCCCTTCTCCACAGGGATAAAAGGTGGAGCATGAGAGCACAATACGAACAAGGCAGACCGCACGACGAGGCAGCTATCCAAGCATGGCAGTTCAAGAGGAGGAGAAAGGCGGTGAGGGGCTGACAAGGAGAGAAGCGACCTTGCTCTTTCCAACCCAAACCCGCAAGACCTCCTTGGAAGGAAATGTAAGACCGCGAAAAATAGCCCAAACGTGTTTCAGCAGTTGTCAATGGTACACAGAGCGTGCCTACGCTGATAAGCAGGACAGAGGGAGATGCCATGGTACCGGCCTTGACTCCAGATGGAGTGAAAAGCCAAGCGGTTCATCATAGCCGGTGAGTCAAAGAGGAAGCGATAAAGAAACCGAACTGTGTTGAATGGAAGTCGCAAAGTGGCACATTGACGAAAGTTTAAAGAACTGTAAATTGTTAAGGGGAGTCCAGCTGCAGAGAGGTCCGGCACCATGTGGGTGCTCACTCAAGAGACTCTGGTTGATCCTGCGTTGAATGAAACTACTGATACCAGAAGGACCTAGGGGAGCCACGAGGAAGAGGTCAAAGTGGTCATACAGGGGTCTAGCAAAATCCCTGTACAGTCGAAAGTAGTTGACCGACAAACCATTGAGAACACGAGGGAAGTAAACCCGGCATCAGAAGAAAGTAGAAGGAATTGTGAAATGGCAAGAGTGAACCCGGCGGAGGGATGCCAATAAAAAGGGGCGAATTCTAAAGACCAAAGAAACAGTGTGTTAACAAAAGTGAACCCAACAGAAACTGTTTAAAAAGACATCAAGATTTGTCAGTGCTAAAAGGGAAATTGACTTGTGAAAAGTCGTTGTGAATCTGACGGAGGAAGGCAAACATTCAAGCAAAGATCTGAACCTGGCAGAGGGGGATCCAGGCGTGAGAATCCATCACCTCAACGTCACAACCGAGAAATCCTTTTCAATACAAGCCAGAGTGAACCCGATGGGAGTGAGGCTGATATTTGGGAGGGGTCTGTGTCCAGAAGAGGGGGACCCAGGGCTGAAGAATCATCACCTCAAGTACAATTTGAAAGGAACTTTTCATTTGCTGTTTTGAACCTATCAGGCCATCGGAAGCCTGAAAGTTAACCACTGAAGAAGCTGATACAGCTATGAACAGTTTGTATATCTGATCCCGGAAGAGGGGGATCCAGGGGTGAAAAGGCATCACCCAAAGTGCAAGAAAGAACTTTTGTTTATTATTTTGGAATACATTAGATCCTCATAGGCAAGAGACTTTTTGTAGAAAAGAGACTTAACCACAGAAGGTCCTGATATCTGAGAGCGGAACTGTAGTTTCGTGCTGGGAAAGCTCGAGCATGTGCTGGGCTCCTGAGTCTCGCCTTGTCCTGTGCTAAAAACGTGGAGAAGGGCGGCCCTGACTACTGCATCCTGACTTATTATTTCCTGTGAATCCTATCTCACACTCTTGGTTTGTATTTAGCATAAGGATTGGCAATAGGTTTTTCTTAGTATCGGCCCTTTCATTTGACAAGACGCCACTATGACTGCCTCATTTTTTTATTTGATGGTCGTAGCTTGCTCCCATCTGAGAATTATGTTTCGATTAGGTCATTTTCCAACCCGCATATATAGCTTAATAAACACCCTTGAATAAGATCACTTGTATCTGTCTATTCTTGATAACATGCCTTCCTTACAGCTGGAACTTGTAGATTCCCATTCAGGATGAGGAACATAAAGCTACAATCATACTCTTTTTTTTCTCAACTTGTTTCTACAATGATTTATATGTAGTCAGGTTGGTTTACTGTGTGACTGGTGTACTTTTAAAATAACTTCTAAAAACAGAGTATAATTGTACGTTTTAAATCCCAAATATTAACATATATTTGTACCAAATTGAGCTGGAATGATATATGATAAAGTGCTTAAATTTCAGACTAGACCCAAATCTTGGCTTCATCACTTAAGCAACGTGTGTGATCTTAGGTAAGTAACTCTTTCAATCTAACTGTGCCTTATCTGCCAAAATTGGTAGTCTGTAGAAGTGATTCAGTTCACAGTCTGCTCTTTCGCAAAAATAGCTTCACTTTACTGGAGTAGTGTTGAGCTATGTATAATAGTTGTGACCATTCATATTCACCATAAAAAGAAACGTGTTATTTCCTATGATGTGTGTCTCTCAGAGGTGATTGGTTACATTCAATTGCTGTTGCTCTTATACCCTTGCTCTTTCTCTGAAATCCAAACACTCCTTAGCACCCTCAACTAACTTAAGAATGTGCACCATAAAACTTTGTGCTGTACGATATTCTTTCGACCAATACAATCAACTGGAGAATAGACAAACCTCCTTCTTCTGTCAGCAAAATCTCCCCATTAACTGTAATCACATGTTGGGTGGTAAGGCTGAGAATTGTGAATATACTGTACTGGTTGTAGCCTATTAGTAGAACTTTAAAATGTATTTACCTAATGATTTGGAGCTATGTTGTACACATTTGGCTGTTTGTATAAATTGTAGGGCTCCTGGCGATTCCCTGATCCGTCCATGTGAACAAAGTGATAATGTTCACAATTGATCAGGGTGTCCCGAATGTAAAAAAAAAACTCTAGTGACTCTGAAAAATGTAATAAAATGTTTTACTCATATCGAGTTTGCAGAGGAATTTTGTCATAACAAAATACGTTGTCTAACACAAGAGGTCATCTCAGTTGTGGGCAGTAGAAGCTTGATATTTTCACAGGACAAAACAAAACATTATATATATATGATCTGGTGGGATCAGCAAAACATCAATGCACATATGGGAAAGAACACAAACATTGTTTAAATAACATGTTTTACAGAACAGGTGGGTCCCATTTCATCTATTGGGAGCCAAATTCGTATTACATTAACTGATTAGAACAGCTTCAAAATGACAGTGTTGATAGTTGACACTGTAGAAAGGGTCATTGACACAGGTGTGTTTTGGCCACTATTAGCAGATTTGAGCTGCTTAGAGTTGGGCAGCCTTCATCAGGACGGGAGAGAAGTTGGTGGAGAGACAGTGAATGATGAATCCTGTGTGTATCATGTGTTCCTTGTTGAACACAATGTAGGTGGGACTCCGCTAATGATGGTTGTAGAGGGTCCTTCAAGGCTAAGGAAAGAATCTCAAAAGTGCCTTGTAGATGCCAGTCGTGATCAAAACACTAAGTGTATCATATAGTAGGTGTGGATGCGCTCTCCATTGGTGTCCTCCAATGTTCGTGTTCTTTCCTATATGTGCATTGATATTTTGCCGATCCCACCAGATCACATATATATGTATAATGTTTTGTTTTGACCTGTGAAAATACCAAGGTTAAGACTACTGCCCACAACTGAGATGACCTCTTGTATTAGGCAACGCATTTCGTTATGACTAAATTCCTCTGCAAACTCGATATTATTACATTTTTCATAGTCACTAGAGTTTTTTTTGTACATTTGGGATGCCCTGATCAATTGTGTATATTATCACATTTGGCTGTTAGACACAAAAAGCCCTTCTCTTTCAATAATGTTGAAAGCAACCTGTCATATGTGCCCCACCAATGTGCTGTTCAATATCACTTCTAATTTATGTAACATCAGCCTGCAACAGGACAGATTCTAAAATAAAACAGACAATGGTCAATGTTGATGCTAAAACCTATATATGTGCCGTTTAAAAATCTTCCAATACTATTCAGTTATGTAATAAAAAATACAGCAAAGTTGTTCAGTAGGAAAAGCACATAAAGAAAAAACACTTTAAATGTCCCTAACTGACTGATGAAACGACCCCCCTTTACTCTTAAAATTCACGACAACACTGAGGCAATTAGGTATTTGGTCAAAAATGTACTAGCTGCATAGGGAAGTGAGGGATTCCATGGCTTCTTTATCCACTAGCATGGCATCCAGTGCTGCCTCGGTTTCTGGTGAAATGTTAGCCCTCTAGATCTATAGTAGAACTCTGTGGGTTGCATGTGGTTTGTGCCCTACAAACTGTGATGTCCTGTGTAATGGTCTAATTACATTGAAGGAGAAAAGGGAAAGAAAGTGATATTGGGTAGGAGGAGTTGCAGCGATAAGCTGACGAATAAAGGTGTGTTGAAACATGCTCCTGGCTTTGCATCCTTATCGAGTGGGGACGCCGTGTGGGTTAAGGTAGCGGGATACCCGTGGTGGTCCCACAGGTAGTCCCGTAACACTGGCTATGAGGCAGACGTTTCTGCACTTGTGCAGACACGGCCTGGGCAGCGGTCTACCACTAGAGGAATGAGAAAAAGGAAGGGGCACAGGAGTGCCCCCAACATGCTGCAGGGGTGATTGCACAAGAATAGGGTTACGGACGGAGGTGCCGGCACACATGCTCACATACAGGCGACGCGAACACCAGCCCCAAGTACAAGAGCAGCACCATTTGCCAATCCACCTACAAACCCAGCCCCCATGAAGTTAATGGAGGTCGAAGTGAAGGCAGATTCTTGCATCCTGTGACCCACATGATTGGCCCTGAAGCAGGTACAAGGAACCATCTGTGGAACACACAAAAGTGAGGGTAAGGAACAAAGGGACAGAACATTTAGATGATTCAGATTAAAACATGTGTGATGGGCTGTTGCCATTCAAAATACATGGCAAATGCAAAAAGCCATATGCTGGTCCATGGGTGCCCAAAGTCAAAAGACAGTGACACACACAGTAGTAGCAGTCCAGCAGAGCATGTGTGCCCTGGCATGAAGGAGGCTACAATCATGACTGTAGGACAGTGAGGAAGCGATGAGACACACCCTGGGAATTATGGGAAACCTGAGGACATCCTCACATTTTCTTCCCTTGAATCCTCGGCTCAGGTGGCCAGGGGCCAGGGCATGGCCATCACCTTTCGATCCAGACCCTAGGGGTGGACAAGTGTGTAGGGGGTCCTTGGGGAGTAGAAAGAGGAGGCCCAAGGGTGTGATGCAGTATTCTCTTACTATTTCCCGATATCGATGACCCTGCTCTCCCTCAGCCTTTGCAGAACACTAGCCTTCTTTTCCTCACAGTCATATACCAGACTTACCTATTATCCCTATAAGACACTACAACTCACACAATCCATATTTCTCACTTGCTTGTCTAAGTACTGAAACAAGGAAGAAACAACATAGGAGGAAAGATTACCGATAGGAACCAATGTATCATGAGTTCCTATGGGCAGTCTCTATTTTGTCCCACTAATAAAGTCAGGCAGGGTCAGGCAATCCAGCACAACCATAGCATAAAATGTTGTCTGGTGAAACATGCACCAGACCTGGTGACACCAGGAGGGCCGGGGGGCAGGAGGGGGTAGAAAACACTGTCGGTATCTTATAGCATTTCTTATTCAGTACATTTTAAAGGAAGAGCAATGATTTTCAGAAAAACAAATATTTTATAAAAATCGTATTTTTAATCTTAATTTGCTTTAAATGTGGTGGAGAGGCCAACGTTGCTGATACATTTCGGACCTCAGTTCTTCATCAAGGTGATCTATACAAAATAAATTAGATACATTCATTTTAGCTCTCTCAAGTAGCTGAATATTTAAGCACTATGACCCGAGCGGCGGGGATCATATTGCTATTAGTTCCCCGGCCAACAATATATGCGTAACCGGGGCACTAAAAGCATTTTTTTCTGTCCTGAAACGCTGCTGCGTTTTGAAAAAAAGAAACGACCAAGAAAATGGCCGCCGGGAAGGAACAGGAGTGTTCCCAGCGCGTCCGCTCCCGAAAAAAGGACCAAAAAGAAGGTAAGTGGGGTTGGGAGGACTGGAGGGGAAGGGAAGGGGGGAAAAAAGTTTTAAAAAGTAAATAAATGAATAAATGTACATGTGACTCTGGCGAGGGACGATGGAAGCCTCCAGCTGTGTGGAGGCGCGGAGGGGGGAGGGCCCGCTCCAAGTCTCCACACGGCTGGAGGCTGCCATCGTCCCCCGCCAGGGACGAAGGCGCAAGAAGGTAAGTGGGGGTGGAGAGGGCAGGGAGGAGGGAGGAAAGGGAATTAAAAAAAAAGCCTTACCCGAGTTCCCGGTGGGGGGTGAAGGCAGCCTCTCAGCCATGGGAGGTTCGGAGCAGGGATGGCCCCGCTTCCAGCCTCCTCATTGGCTGAGAGGCTCCAACGCCCCCCGCCGAGGACAAGGCAGCTGGAATCCCAGCCGAGAATCGAAGGATTCTCGGCCAGGTACTAATGTGTATTATCACACAGGTTATAGAATCTAACTGTAAATGAGTACAATTGTGGTATGGAACCTGGACTCTAATGTGAAAATTCGGAGATACCTCTGGTTCTCAAGCTTTTTGGTGTGTTGGTCTCGTGGTATGTAACCTGCAAAAGAAAAGTATGTGTGTCAGCCTAGTGAATTGGGTGTTACTAAAAGAGACTGCTCTGCATGGGTGTAAGCTGGAAAGACACAGTCTAGAGATAATGTTTGAGTGCATATTAACACACGTTAAGAAAAAACATGGTTAAAAAAAAGTGCAGAGGTTTTGGTGCTTACCACGTTAGAACCACACGTGGCGGCCAATGTCATTCAAAAATAAAGACTCTTACCTAAACTCGACTTGTGAAAAATCGGATGCTGTAAGCGGCCAGTAGTTAATTGTGGTAGAAACGGAACGTATTAGGTCCCATGGACAAGAGAATTTTAGGAGTTGTGCAATTAGAATAAGAAAAAAGTCAGCGGACTATCTGCATGAAGGCAGGTAGCCGTTGCTGTTATTGCTAAAAAAGAAGAAAACGCAATAAGGGTGTATTTGTTTTCACAGCGGGTTGCCGTGAAAAACTGGGTTACCTAGGTAACCGTAGTAACAAAGTGCGGCGGGATTGTCTAGGTGACTGCAGTAATGCAGAAGCGGCACCAATAAGGATTGGTGTAACAACGTGGTGCATGTATCTGTGAGCAGTGTAATGTCGCTAATGTCAATAACGCAGGCTGGGGGTTACTATGGTAATGCTTAAGGAAGCGGAAATATGTGAGTCATGATGAGGACAGATCGTGCAATTGAGCAGAGATGTGTAAACTGTGTGCCCCTGCGGCAGTGTGAATCAGGTACCAATGGACTAGATGTTCTGTGAATAATGTGCGCGTGGCTATATAAATATAACAAATGGACAGAGTTCTTGTAATGAAAACTCAAGTTAAACAATTGTGTACAAAGAACCTAGAATTACTGGTTACAATCCAGTATACATATAAGAATCATCAAATTAATTCCAGTCATACCATTGGTAATCAGGAAGTCAAAGGGATAATTGCAGGGACAGGAGACATATCCAAGATGGTACAGGGTAAAGAGACATAACAAACACAACCAGACACACCTGCCTTCACTTAACTCTACTCTAGCTGGGAGTATAAAGGCAGCAGCCAGAAACAGCATTTGGAGTGAGCTGGAATTGCAGAGAGGACCTGGAGAGCCCAGAAGCAGGAAGGAGCAGAGAAGCTGTGGAGAGTCTCCAAAGGAGAACGAATGGGCTAGGCGTTAACCCAGTGCCTGTGTGGGGCTATAGCACAGCTTAGAAATTGTGTCTCCCTAAGGCCAAAGAAGGCAGACTGAAGTCTGCTGGCTGGGTCCACTGCAATACTGGTTTCCCCTGGGCATGTGAAGAGAAGCCCAGGTGCTTGAGGGGCCAGTGGTGAGACCCTGACCTCACCCAAGAAATCCCAGTGAGTTGCCCACTAGCGCCACGCTATTCGGGTGAGTCTCATGACCAGAGGAAGAGAGGAACCGATAAACGTGTGTGGCCGGAACGGGAGGAGGCATATGTTTAATAAAAGAGGAACTGCATTCTGGGACTTGTTTGGGGAAACAGCAAGATTTAAAAAGCCGGAAAAGAGAAGTGCCCAAAAAGAACGGCATCCTGGTACTTGCAATGCGAGAAAACAGCTAAGAAAGCCAAGTAATTCTGAACTTTAAATCTATCGTTTTCAAATACATTTGATTACTAGGTTCGAACCCGGCAGAGGGAAACCTAGATGGAAAAAGGATTTTGTTGAACTTTTGTGTATGAAAACTACGAAACTCAAGAGTCATTGGGATAGAAGAGCAAAGTGTAACGAAGTCGAAATTTGAAGTCGTCCTGCAGAGGTCTGTGAAAAATCCTTGCACAATCGCAAGTCTTCGACATTAGGGAAAGGTCTGAGCCTGATTGAGGCAGACCTGGAATGTGAATAAAGCTTGGGGACAGGAGCCCCCTCCTGGCATTGTGATTGAAAGGTCTGAGCCCGACTGAGGGAGACCTGTGCTGATTTGAGACTGTATTTGTTCTTGGGGAAGGGAACCCCCTTAACTATAATTTGAGAGGACCGAGCCCGACCAAGGAAGACCTGTGTTGAACGGTGAATTGAATTGAAACCAAGTAACTTTGTTGTGGAAGGCCAAATGGGCCCTGATCTACGATCTGAACTGCATCTTGAGGGTCTAGAGCCAGAGAGTGTTATGTAGCCTAAGTGGGCTCCCTTAGCCCATGAGGTTAAACGTGGGGAAGACCCTAAGCCACACTGACATATGATTTGAACACTGATTTTTTTCATTTTGTGCATTTCCATTTCCCTCTTCACATTTATCATCTTAGAGTAAGGACAGGCATTAGTTTTATTTTAGTATAGGCCACTTTTATTTGACTAAAGACTGACTAGGACTGCGTTTTCTTTGATTTGATGGTCAAGTCTACTCCCATCTTAGATATAGGGCTAGAGAGTTGTCCAACCCCATCCAAATATTCAATAAAGGTTTTGAAAACTTGCAGCCTTTGTCTCTGTCATACTTTTGATACCATGAGTCTTTCACAGAACCCAACATATTGGACCAATACATCCCAGCTACAGTGGCAGTAACCCCATTGTGAGGAACCTGAGGGTGGCATCACACTCATTCACCTTGGATCCTCTTCTCAGGTGGCCAGGGAAAGGCCATCACTTTTGGATCCTGACCGAAGGGGTCGAGAAGCGAGGGAGGATCACCTGGGGGGAGGGTCCTTGGGGAGAAGATACCCCCAGGTGAAACATGGTATTCTCCTTTTACTTATGAGAACCAACCTCAACCTCCCCCAACCTTTATGGGCTATTCCAAACCATCTCCCCTCATCTCCCCTCATTCAACCCACTATAATACTCAGACGAGGAAGAGGCCTGCTGAGTGTTGTAAAGGTCAGGCATGTCCCAAATGCTCTACTATTTATGTCCAGTGTGAAAGCGCCATGAAGGAAGACACAGACAATAGACTAAAAGTTTAAACAAAAGATAATTATTAACTTAAAGACAGGATGGTATAAGGCCTAACTTGCCCTGGGCTAAGGTGGGATTTCCCTACCTGAACAAAACTAAGGAACGTCTAAGTCAAAAAGGTCAACTTAAAAGTCTGTATGTTGGTCGAAAACCTATCCTTACCCTCGGTATTAGGAAATGTGTTCATTTTTATTTGGCCAAATGGTACATTTGACCGAATTTGGCCTGTGCCATTTGACTGAATAAAAACATACAAATTGGCTAATACATACTGAACATGTGGAGCGGGGATTGCAGGGGTGTCCTCTGCTTCCTAAATATTGGAGGTGGGGGACCGAAAAAACAAAAAAAAAGACAAAAAAATAAAAAGGGACCATGTGGCATCGGATCTGACTCACATTTGAGGGATGGATCTGACACTGCAGGGCTGGAGCCAACTTAGCGGCGACCAAACAGGAAAGGTGGGAAGGGGGTTTGGGGGTGGGGGATTGGTGTGACTGCGTTTGAACCTCTGAGAACTGATCGCATGCAGGCTGTTTTTTTCCGAACAGTTTGCTGCGATCAGTCAAACACACCTAAACCTTACCCTCACAACTAAAGCTAAAGAATGTGTAGGGATATCAATAATGAAAGCAATGGTGATCAACACAACGTTCTGAGTCTCTTCCTCTTCAACTCCCCTTCCCCAAGTTCAAGAAGGTTCCACAAAAGTCTCAAGATTACCTTTCCCAGTTCAAGGCACAACAGTTCCACACAATCCTTGGGGTTTCCTTCCCCAAGTTCAATGCAACACAGTTCACACAAGGGAGTTTTGAGACAGTTAATCAAATCTCAGGGTTCCCTTCCCCAAGATTTCAAAGTAGCAACTTGTATGGGTTTCAATGTTTCAAAGTCAACACAAAACTAGGTCCACTTGACCCTTTGTCTAGTTTGCTTTCTCAGTTCACTCACAGTGCTCCTTCTTGGTTTATTTCACAGCGGCTTTGACTTTCACCATTTAGGGCTGACTGGTCTAGGTGCAGTTGTCAGATCATACCGTCCACACATCACAGGTCATACAACTAGGACCCCCGACCCCCAGTTGTTGCTCTTTGTCGGCCTCTTGGTTCTATGTGAGCTTTCACACCGTCTGGATTTCTCCTGATTAGCTGCTTGGCTTTGCCACAGGTGGTTACACACTTCTTGTCAGTCTTTAGCCTTGCTGCACTGTTTTAATTCATGAAATTGACTTTGTGGTAGTCTTTCTCTTGCCCCACCTTCCTATTGCATTTCTTTCACGCTTGCGCTCTTTTTAGTAAATTGCTTACAAATGGGAACTTCCCCTCTGGTTGGCGGTTCCCAGCCGGAGCTGCAGACACAGAAGAAAGGAACAGAGTCACTGGCAGCGGCTGCTGAGAGAAGCGAAGCTGCCGGCAACAGATGGAGAGAAAGTGAAGTGCGAGCGGGGCTCGCAGTCGAAGGAAAGCATGTCGGAGGAACAGACAACAAAAGCACAGCTGCCCGGTTGAGATGCCAGGAACCGGTAAGTGGAAAAGGGAAGAGCACTCAAACCGGGGTGCTTCTGAGGCTGTGGGAAAGCCAAATTAGATGCTGAATAAATGAAAAATTATGCGCATGATGAAGAGAATACAAAGCAACGGATTGATGGGAAAATTAAAAAGTGAAGCAGCAGATTAAAAGCTCAGAGTTATTGAATACTGAACTAAATGAAGGCTTTTGGCAAGGTTACGACATGATGATACTTTTATGTGAAAAATAATATTTATTTTTTTTCCTCATTTTTTTTTTCTTCCAAAAAGCCTTTCATCCTTCTTAGGTCGATAAATGAGTATCAACACAGGTTGGGTGATATTGTATGCATATTTGTTCTATAAAAAACAGCTTAAACGTAAGTGCTATACAATAACATATTATCATTTGGCCTTGGACGTCTGCTTGGATTCACAGTAATTTAATGTACTTAGGAACAATGCTATTTGATGCTGCTTCCTGTTTTGTCAAGGGGTGAAAGGTCGTGTTTCATCACTTCCCGGGATGTCATTTTGGAGTGGGATCAAAATTGACATCACTTCTGGGGATGTCATCAGAGGTCAAGGGTCGTGAGGCGAGGGGAGGGCCACTTTTTTGAGGCGAGGGGCGGGCCACTTTTTTTGGGTGCCCGGGGCTATTTCTTGTCCCAGTCCGACCCTGGAAAGAACACATTGTGTCAAAGTCAAGAGGCTGAGTGAAGGTGAACCAGCATACAAATACAGATACAGAAGAACCTATGTGGGCTAGAGTCTGGGGTTCCTGGTTACGTGACCTGTAATGGGAGGACCATGTGGTCCGACAACTGTGCCTAGATCAGGGAACCCCAATTGTGAAAGCCAAAGAGATTGCTGAAGTGAAACAAGAGAAAGCAATCTGATTGAACCAGAAGGAGTATAACGATGGTCTGGACAGTTTTTGAACATTGAAAGATTGAGAATAAGTACAAGTCGACAAGCTGAACTTGAGGAAGGGAACACCAAGACTTTTGTGGAACTGTCTCAAACTTGGGAAAGGGGATCCTGAGAATTTGAACTTGGGGAAGGGAACCCCAAGACTTTGTGGAACTGTCTTGAACTTGGGGAAGGGGAGCTGAAAAGTAAGCCAGGAGCTGGAAGAAGCTCAGAACTTTATTTGTAACACTATTTCTTTTATTGTGAACCCAGCCCCCCAGATGCCCCTGGGTTCGGGGCGCTTTATAAATGTCAAAATAAATACAAATAAATAAATAAAAAATGTAGCTTTAGTTGTGAGGACAAGTATAGGTTTTGGAGATAGAAAGACTTTTACGTTGAACTTTCTGACTCAGACTTTCCTGAGATTTTTTCGGTAGGGAAATCCCACCTTAGTATAGGGCAAGCAAGACCTCAAACCATCCTGACATTTGAGTTAATAAAACATTTCTGATTGAACTTTGAATTTGTTGTCTGTATCTTGCTCAAATTAGGCCCTGCAAGATTGAAAGAAACACTGTCACTACAAATTCCAGGTGACCTGACAGACACCAGTAATATGGGGCGCCAATGGTAAGGTGGGTTAGGGATTTCAAAGTATATGTGGGGGGCTGGCCCAATGGATGACCACAGAAGGAAATGGCTCACACTAGCAGTGGGACCAGCCACAAGAGACATCATTCACAAGCTACCCGAAGACACAGTAGACACCTTCAGAGGGATAAGAATGGCGCTCATAACTACTTCACAACACACAAACAGACTAAGAGAGGCACATCTTCCACATCACAACGCAGCACAAAGGAGAAACCATGGATGCATGTGTGAAGTGCCTGCAGATACGGATGAAACACTCTACAAATAATTGTGGGATGCGAGTCCTGAACTTTAGAAAGGAACTACTCCAGAAACCACGATCACTAGAGGAAATAGTTAGGCTGGCAAGAGAACTGGCTGTGGAGCAGCAGGCAGAGGCAATGAGCGGAACAAAAATCATGCAGACGACGCCAGCCTTAATTAACAAAATGGCCAGGGCGACGCCGTCACGTGGTCAAGCCAAACAATTCTGTTTCCGGTGCGAGTAAGAATTCCCACACAAATGATCATGGCCAGAAATGAGGAGGGGGAAACCACTTGAAGGCAGTATGCAGGATGTTGAGAAACCCGCCTAGAGGTGAGGGACAAGCCCATGAGACCAAAGGAAGGACAGGCATCAAAACGGCAGCGGCTGCATCCACGGCGGAGGCTATGATGCCAGGAACGGACAAAGAGGGTGACCGACAGGAAGAACGTTTTGCAGAAGACAGGAGAACGGGGGAAAGAAGAAGGTCTCGGGCCCCCTCTGCTCGCCCACCCAGAAGGTCGAGATGCCATGTATGCTACCTAATAGAACAATCCCCGTCTGAGTCAAGCTCATCAGCAAATGATCACAAATGCAAAGGCTATCTGTACGCTGTGGGTAATCAGCTGGCAACAGAACACATCCAGACATTCCTGCTACTGGCAGAATTCCTGGTGGACGCAGGGGCCACAATGCATGTGATCAGCAAAAACATATACAAAACCATCCCTAAAGCACAGAGACTAGGACCATCAGAAGTGGACATCTATCCATAGGGTCGAAGACCCCATTACCATGCAAGGGATACTTCGAAGCCACATGCATACATGCCGAGAGGATAGCTCAGAGGCAACGCGTTTGTCTTGGAAGCAAGACAACGCATAGCAACGCAGGTTCGAATCCCCGTTTCTCGCACTTAGAAACCTCTCCGGTATTAAGCGCATTGTAAAAGAACAATTATTATAAAAGACACAAGAGAAGAAGATACCCGTACATGTACCATAGGTGGCGGCAGAAAGAGGCTGCATATTAAACTTCAGGGCCGCATTGCAAATGGGCTTAATCCATGTGCTCTACCGACTAATGGTGCACAAGTACATAGACCCGATGGCCAAAATGGACCACCTGCTCCCAGCATTATTCAAGGGACTGGTAAAAATAAAACACAGGCGGATTCAGCTGCACATTGACCGCACAGTTCTCCGAGTGACGCAACACTACAGAGGCATACCAGTAAACATTCAAAGACAGGTGGTGGATGAGTTACATAAGCTGTTGGAACACATCATTATAGAGCCGGCATCAGGGCCCACACTTTGGGTATCAATCATCGTACCAATACCAAAAAAAGGCTCAGGAGCTATCCGACTGCGTGGCCACGAGAAGACCCAACCAAGCAATTAGGAAAAAGCATCATCAAGCCGCAGATCTCACGGACATGATAAATCCATTGAATGGGGCTAAAGTCTTCTCCAAACTAGATTTAAACAAAGGCTACCATCAGCGAGAAGTAAGCCCTTAGTCATGATATATCACAACGTTTGTAACGCACTTGGGGCTAGACCGATACAAGAGACTCAGCTTCGGAGTGTCGTCAGTGGCAGAAATATTTCAGGACGAAATCAATAATGTCATCAAACACATTCTGAGCTGACTATAGAATAAATGAAGCAACAAGCAATTGTGGGTTTAATCAATACAGTTGATATCGCATACATTAAATGAATCTTAGAAATCGCAGATATAGTTTATTATTTTATTGTTTTTGAACAAATTAATCATCTAATTCATTAGAGTCTTTGATTACTCATACAAATCACAAATAATGTAAATAAAAAAGTGACTAGAACATATACAAAATAATGATTCCTTTGAAAGCAACATAGAACACAAGTAATTGAATTTACATAAGAACAGTAAACATACACATGGGGTATGAACATAGAAGTAAATTGTACTTCTACTGTTGCTGTCCAAGGGATCCCCTACAATAAAAAAGACACTCCCTATTTTTGTCCTAATCTAAAGGATAGGGAGGTTGCATGAGGATCCAAGTATTAGAGGCCAAAGTTCAAATTATCAGAGGTTAATAGACACATCGCAGGTCTACGTCCTAGTCAATATCTTAGGAGCACTGTGCTAATAGCTATTGGAATTCCAAATGGTGCGAGATGTTGATATGGACGTTTTGGCGGACTGGAAAATATGCTGCCTTCTTCAGGACCCCAAGGATATGGAGCACTGTGAATGTGAAAAGATGAACAAGCTATTAAAATACGCAAAAATCGGGTAACAAGCCCATGTGAATCTAAAATAGGAATGTGAACAATTACTCAGCAAGAAGCCCATCAAGTGAACCATCACCATGTCATGACCCTTAACCCTGGCCCTCACTGGCAAGTCAGCCTTCCAGTTAGGGCCAGGTCAAAGGCCTTAAAACCTTATCCAAGACTCTCTTGGAGTCAGTCCTGGCGCCTTTGGTGCCAGGCTCATAACCATCATGAAGACCAACATAAGAATGGGACTATTTACTTGGGACTATTTAACTTGGGGGTTTTAGCAAACATGGAGGCACACACATAGCTCAGTTACAAGGAACTGAGCTATGCGGTCTAGTCTTTTGGGTGTGGCAGGCCTGGGACTAATTTCCCTGGACTACTTTGGGTGTGGCAGGCCTGAAACTATTTTACCTGGACTACTTTACCTGAGACTATTTAAACCACACCCAAACAGCAGAATACGCTTTGTGTTATTCTGCTGTGGGCAGCGTAACGCTCACCGTGTCCAGTTCTTGATGCCAGTTTACCTGAAACCAAGGACCTTTAGAGAGAGAAAGAACACTACGAAACTTACCTGGAATAGTATCCTGTCTTCAATCCATCGTCGACTTCAGTTCCACTCACCTGAAGGTACGAACTCCATCATCCAGCACCGCATGCATCCTGGAATACCATAACCTGGAAAGAGGAGGAAGAAAGACAGCATTAATAAGCTTTTACTCACGTTTCCACCCGAACGAAGAAAGCCACACAATTCTTACCTGGGTATTCATCTCCTGGTCAGTATCATTGCTGGAACATCACAGCGCTCGGCGAGGAACATCGCTACCTGCAAGGAGAGAAAAGACACAGGTTAGCAATATAAAAGACAAAACAGCGCTGCGCATCACGCATTACTCATCGGACAGCATTGCACACACCGCGCTTTCGCCTTCCGGCCCATGCTCATCTTCAAACTGCATGACAACACCAAAATACCTTTCCATACCTAAAAGGAAAGAAGCAAGACATTATTATTCGAACTAAGAGGAACATAAGAACTGCATATAAAGACTGTAAAGCAGCAAACCTATGGAGTCGCAGCAGGCCTGGATTCCCACAGGGGGCTTGCACCAGTGAAGTAA
This sequence comes from Ambystoma mexicanum, assembly GCF_040938575.1. Classification (NCBI taxonomy): domain Eukaryota; kingdom Metazoa; phylum Chordata; class Amphibia; order Caudata; family Ambystomatidae; genus Ambystoma; species Ambystoma mexicanum. Next base: position 599,110,687 of record NC_090932.1, read on the forward strand.
CTTGGTCGCTGCTCGCCCCCCACATCTACGCACCCCTGCCACGAGGAGCAGGACGGAGAATCCACCTTTTACAATATTAAAGTGAGGAGAAGGCCCAAGGGGGAGGAAGGAGTTGAGGCCAAGGGAGGTGGGAAAACAAAGAGAATCTGGTATTGAATCCAGCTCTCCTATATTGCAGACACATCTTTAACCAGAGGCCTTACCAAGGGACCGGGAGAGGGTTCGAGAGTGCAAATCATCCAACCAGGGCTGGGTGGCGTCCTCGTGGATACCAGGTGAGCGTAACAGACCAACAGAAGGAACATGCATAAAACTATAGAATGTTACTTCAAACCAGGACACCTTGTGTACCCAAGGAAGGGCGTTGTGCAGCGATCAAGGACAGCACCAACCCCCAGACTAAAGATGAGGATCACATGAGGAACAAAGAAACATTAGATCGACATATGCGTCGAAGGACCAGACAAGCATGCCCAGCCACCGAAGTAGACACATACTAGGGTAAGTAGGAACTTACTGTAGTGTGTCACCGGTTAAGTCACCCAAAAACAGTAATTTCAGAACCTTCAGTGGCTAACGGATACAATCACTACATAGTTCTAAGGGAGGCGGGGCAGGACAGGGCTTTCAGAGTTATTGGAGAATGTCTCAAGCCAGGGAGGTGGAACTCGTAAAACTCCTCACCCTTGGCTTACTTCTGATCTTATCTTCCTCCGCTGCTGTTTGTGTAAAGCTGAGCAGCACTGGAAAAAATCTAGATCACTGTCTGATCTTGCTGCACTTTCATCTTTACACTTTTCTTTTGACTCTGCTTTACTTGCGGCAACAATATCATACTTTTTCGGATCTTACTGTTTCTCTTTCTCACCACCCTCATCTTTTCCAACTTCGCCACAACATCCTGTCTCCTAAATCTCCTGACCCGTCCCTCCTTTCATCTCTTTCGTCCTCTGACTTTGCTAGTTGCCTCATATCTAAAGCTGCTAATCTTAGTTCTGTTTTTGCTTCTTCTCCCACTCCTCCTCCTTCCTTTTTCTTCCAGTTTACCTTCCCACTCTTAATCCTCATTCTCTCCTCTTACCAATTCTGATACTTCTGCCCTTCTTACCTGTGCTCATCCAAAGGCATCTCCTTCAGATCCTCTTCCCACTCCTCACATGTCTCTCCCCATCTTCCTTATCTTGCTACACTCATTAATTTTTCTCTTTCTAACTCTTGTTTCCCTGCTACCTTTAAGCATGCTCTTATTCTCCTCCTACTCCTACTCCCACCTGTGAGGCTAAGAACCTTGGGGTCATCTTCAACTCCACACTTTCCTTCTCTGCCCAAATCTCTGATGTCTCTAAAAAGTCAAACTTCCAAATTCACTTTCTCAGAGGTATTCTGCCTTTCCTCTCCTTCCCTCAGAAGCTCACTGTATCTCGAGCCCTGGTTCTCTCTAGGCTGGATTACTGCAACAGCCTCTTTATAAATCTTCCCGCTTCTACTCTCCACCATTTGCAACTCATCCAGAACAGGACTGCTAGACTTGTCCTGGGCCTCAAGCCCTGGGATCATATCTCTCCAGCCCTAAAATTTCTCCACTGGCTCCCAGTGGCTGCAAGAATTAAATTCAAGACCCTTTGCACTGTCCATAATGCTTTCTGGGGCCTGGGTCCAAAATACCTTTAACTCTCCCTCCACAAATACCTTCCCTCTCAAGCTCTTCGTTTCTCATCCTCCAACTCCCTCAGGGTCAGTCGTTTCTCAAAGAAACGTGCTGGAGGTAGATATCTGTCTTTGGCCGGGGCCTCCCTCTGGAACAGCCTTCCTGCCGGGTCTGTGTGATTTTTCCATCACGGAAAAGTCTGTGACGGAAAAGTTTGCATGGGAAATGTACGCACCACCAAATGTTCGTACATTTCCCATGCAAACAAACACTGCAAATCACACATACCCACACCCTCAACCACACCCACAGCACAACCACGACACACCCGTCCACCCACACCCTTAACGCAGCCCCACTCACACCCCCAACATAAACAAACCCTGCTGTGTCCCTGCGGCGTCGCTTCCCTTTCACTTCCGTGATCCGGAAACGGCTCAGCAGGGTCCTTTTCTTTTCTTTTTTTAAGGGCAGCTGAAGGGGTTTCCCCCGCAGCACCCGCTCACTATACTGTAATGTATAGTGAGCGGGGTGTTGCGGGGGAAACCCCTGCAGCCCCTGTTTTATTTTTCCAGTGTGCTGCAGGGGTGTCCCCCGCAACACCCCGCTCACTATACCACACAGTATAGTGAGCGGGGTGTTGCGGGGGACACCCCTGCAGCCCCTGTTTTAGTTTATTTTTTTTCAATGTCGGGTGTGCAGCGAGGGTGTCCCCTCCAAACCCCGCTCACCATACTGTTTTTATTTACCTACAATGCATGCCACCAAAGGTTCGAACTTTTGGTGCTATGCATTTTTCTGACTTTTTGTGCTGTCGGACCTTTTTTTCGGTCCGTTCGTACAATTCCTTCCTGCCACTCTGAAACTTGAGGAGAACCATCTCCGGTTCCAGAAGCACCTCAAGGCCTTCCTCTTTGCTTCTGCCTTCTCTCCTCCTCTCCCCTGTTGATCTGTTCTGCTTAGGCATTGTGCACCTGGTTAGCCTCTGATTTCAGGCCCAGGTACCTCCCGCCCTGGCACGCACCTGCTCTGCAACCTGGCAATCTTTGCACTTTGGGTCTGTATCTGCAACCCTACAGCCCCCCCCCCCTTTCCCTGCACTTATCAGACACCCGTCTGTGCCTAAAACATAGCAGCATTACCTTTTTTTTGTGTTTTTCATTTCTATGCACAACACTTTCCACTTCCCCCTCACCCCTTGCACTTCTCCCCCTTTCCTCTCCCATGCACTTGCACATTCTCAATGTCACTGGGCCTTGTAAGATCGTTGATTTCGTTCTTCCTTGTCCCCCTTCCTTGCCTGGTTGTGCTCTGAAACACGTGTATGAGCGCGATACAAATAAATGATCAATTATTCTCCCAATTCTAAAAAACGACTCTTGTCCCTTCCACACCTGCACATTTTCGCCTAATTTCACTTCTTCCCTTTGGCTCTAAAATTCTTGAGCAGGCTGCATATGCCCAGGTTGCTAGTTTCCTAAATCTTAATTCTCTTCTATCTCCTCTTCAATCTGGATTCCATCCTTCTCATTCTACTGAGACTGCTCTTTTGCATGTCTCTAACCCCCTTATCTCTGCTCATCATTCCAAGCTTTCCTCTATAATTATTCTCATCAATCTACCTGCAGCATTCGATACTGTTGATAACACACTGTTTATTTCCTCACTTTCTTCTTTGGGTATTACCGGGTCTGTCTTTGAATGGTTCCACTCATATCTTTCTCATCAGTCCTAATCTGTAACTTGTGCCGGACACACCTCTTCCTCACTTACTCTTCTCTACGGTATCCCTCAAGGAACTGTATTTGGTCCTTTCATTTTCTCTCTTTACACTGCCCCACTCTCTGCTCTTATTTCTTCATTTAATCTTTCCTTTCATCTGTACACAGATGATATACAAATCTGTCTCTCTTTTTCTTCCTTTGATTCTATTTTGCACTCCACTGTATCAACTTGCCTTTCTGCTGTCCAAAACTGGATGTCTTCTCATTTTCTACACCTCAATCCTTCTAAGACCTAGGTTGTGTTGCTTTCTGGCATTCAACTATTCCATCTACTTTTCCTCCTCTGTCCCTTTTTTCCTCCTGCCTTTTCCTGCACGCAATTTGGGGGTTATCTTTGATCCCTCGCTTTCCTTTATACTGCATATCTCTTCTATTGCTCGCTCCTGCCGCTATGCCATTTTTAACATCCATCATGCTTGCTCCTATGTCTCATTTGATGCTACTAAACTTCTTCTGTTCTGCCTGGTCCTTTCTCGTATTGACTACTGCTGTTCTCTTCTTGTTCGCCTTCCTGCCTCACATCTTCTTCCTCTCCGATCTATTTATAATACTTCCATTTGTCTTCTCTTCTCTTTACCTTTTCGCTCCTCTATCGCATCTTCTTTACTGTCTATTTCACTGCTTCCCTTTGAATCACGTCTTCTGTACCATTTTCTTTCTATTGTTTTTAAATGTACTCACAACTTCGCTCCGCCTTATCTTTCTTCGCTAGTCTCCTTCTATTCTCTCTTGGACTCTCCAATCACAGAATCTGCTTCTTCTCACTGTCCCCAAACCCTGTGTGCTTCTTTCCTTTTCCAATATTTTGCCCTCTTAGCCCTTAAACACTGACTTTCTGTTTCTTCCCCCTCCTTCTATTTTTAGCAGTTTTTTGCATTACCATGTACACTGTGCCATTTTTCTAATATTTTGTAATAGTGCTTTTTGCTTTATAAATTAAATAAAATGAAAATGAAATGAAAGAAAGCCATGAAAGATAGAGAAAGGTCAAACTCAGGAAGTCTTGAGCGACATAAAAAATGTCCTACTGCTAAAGGAGGAGCTCTCCATGTCAGAAGTTCTTCTCCTCAAAAGGAAAAAGTTGGTCATACCCGTGACAATGAGACGGCAGGTCATGGAAATAGCCCAGGAAGGACACAGCGGCATAGTATCGACAAAACGACTCCTGAGACAGAAAGTGTGGTTTCCAAGGCTCGATACTCAAGTGGAGGAATTGTTAAAAGGGTGCCATACGTTTTGCCTCATAACACCATCAATGCACTCTCAGCCCCGCAGATTACAGAATTATCTGAGAGGGTCTGGGACGAAGTCACCATCAACTTCTTCGGACTGATAGAGAGTGGCCTGCATGTATTTGTGGCAGTAGACCAATATTCCAGGTTCCCGAAGCACATGTAGTAGGATCAACCACAGCCCAGCATGTCACCCCTGTCCTGGATCAAATGTTCACTGCATATGACATTCCCCAGATCGTAAAGTCAGACAATGGGCCCCCATTCACGGGCCAAGACGTCAGAACATTCACAGAATATATGGGATTCAAGCACTGTCGAGTGACACCGTTATGGCCATAGGCCAATGCAACAGTAGAGTGATTCAAGGCAAAATTTGAAGCGATAACTAGAAATATCACACCTGACTGGAAAACTGTTTGTTGTTTGACTAGTTACTGTATCAATTGTTGAGGGACTATAGAAGCACGCCTCTCAGCACGACAGGGAAATGTCCCTCGGAAGTAATGTTGGGGCGCAACATCCGAACCTGTATATCTTATGTCCCGAAGACCTCTGAAGCATAATGAAAAGATGAAAATATGAGGAGGGGCGAAGGAAAAGATGAAGAGACATGGTGATACGAAGCAAAGTACCAAAGAATCTAGTCTGGAAGTTGGTGATGTGGTGGTGGTAAAGCAACTGCAAATGCACAAACACTCGACTGCATTTCATGATGACCCTTTGGTGATCATTCAGAAGAAAGGATCGCTTTCAAAGGAGATAATTGCCAAGTAACCTGAAATTCCTCACACTTCAAGAAGGTGATAGGAGGACCAAGAGGAAAGATCACAGTGGAGAGGACTCTCACCTATCGGATACTTCCTATCAACGAGACGTTGGGTATTCAGAAAGTGACACCCGAGAGATCTAAGTTGTAGTTCAGAGGAGCAAGGTGGAGTTGAGCAGGAAAGACCACAAAGGGCACGGATGCGACCTCATCGACTCATTGAAGAAATGTGGTAATGTTGGACCATTAGCATAAACCAGGGGAGGAGGTGATGTCCTGTGTAACGGTCCAGGTATATGAGAAAGGGCAGGATGGAAGAAGAAAAGGGAAAAGAACCGACAAGGTGCACAGGCAGTTGAAGCGAGAAGCCGAAGAATTAAGGTGTGTTGAAACTTGCTCCTGGCTTCACGTCCATATTGAGCGCAGACGCCGTGTGGGTTAAGGTAACTGCAAACCCGTGGCGGTCCCACAGGTAGTTCCATAACACAAACCTTGGCAAACGTTCTGTTGCCACTGCCACACCTTTGAACCCGGAGAATGGGCCCTTAAGTCGAGGTAACAGTATTTGAGATAGATGGGGATGCAGATCTTACTAATACATCAATAATCAGACAGGCTCAGGAAGTTGCCAAATCATGGCTGTTTTAATAACAAGTCTTTAAAACAGGGAGTACAATGGACATCAACGGACGCCGCACAGCTCGCTCAATGAGTTCTCGAAAACATATCTCTCAGATTCCGTGTGTGAACCTTCAGTGTCAATACGGATTTCCTCCTCAAAATCCTCACTGGGTTCTTCAGTGGATATTTCTGGTGACTTGTCCTTTTTCTTTCTTCTGCTGGGTGTAGTCTTCTTACCCTTCTTCTTCTGGAAGAGATAAGGGCAAGCTCCCACCTTGCCTTAAAAGCAATCCGCCAGGCAGCGGGGACTCCGGGAGCCGACTCCAGGGAAAAGCTGGATGGCAGAAAAACCCTGGTATTCCTGGTTGGCGTAGATAAGTCCAGGTAAGTAGTTTTTAATATCCACAGTAGCCTGGGCCCAATATACCCAGTGATGATCAATAGAAGTTAACAAAAGATGAGATTCCAAGCAGAGAGTGAGTCCCAGAGAAAACGATGGATAGTGGGTACAAAACTCCAGGTACCAGAATTCACAACGCAGCAGTGGCTACAGACACGGTAGATAGGAATGTAATCTAATGAGAGGGATGTGACCTGCAGACAAACAGCAAGAGGAGGAATAGCAGAGAGACTGCCTCTGGAAGGCAAAAACAAGGAAGGTGGATGGGTAGCAGGAGCAGGAGCAGTGTGTACACAGAGGAGAAACAACGCTGTGGTAGAAAGCAAAACGGCAACAGGGGCCGAGTGAAAGTGAAAGCAGAATGAGAGGAGCACCGCGGGAAGAAGCGGAGCTCAGGCAAGGCAAGGCAAAAGTGGACAACAGAGGGAGCGAGAACAATGACATTCTAACCATGAGGGAGGCAAGGGTTGCAATGTGCATTACCGCTGTTGAGATGCAAGTAAATACTGATAGCGGCCTTGATGGAACGGAAAACTAGACCACTACATCACGTTTTGGGAGAACGTGACAGAACATCAATGGAGTCTCCATTGATTCAAAAGCTTCCACGGCTGCATCATCACAGTATGACCCCCTTCTCAATGGGGGTTCCCCTGGCTTGCCTGGATGGAATCTGTGAAACCATTGTATTAGCTGGGGGGCTTTGATGTTACGAACGGGTTCCCATGACCTCTCTGATTCAGGATAGCCTTTCCAGTGCACCAAGTATTGTAATCCACCTTTTCTGTAGCGGGAATCAATCAGCCAAGATACTTCGTATTCCTCTGTAGAACAGTCTGGTGCCCTACCTGGTCTTCTGATCCTTCATGAGTAGGGATCCGGCAGATAAGCTTTGAGGAGGGAAGTGTGAAATACAGGATGTACTTTTTGAAGTCAGTAAGGTCATTGCAATCGAAACGCTACTGGATTGATTCTTGCTTCGATGGGGAAAGGCCCGATATAATGGGGAGAGAACTTTCCAGGATGGATCCACCAGGGCAAGTACTTAGTAGAGAGCCACACTTGTGAACACACTGAGGATTTTGTCTCCTACCCTTATCTGCCCACCTCTTGTGGGACTGCGTGCTTGTTTGCAGGTTCTGTTGTGCTTCCTTGTGGGTACATTTTAGGGTCTCTAGGAGCTGATTAACTGTAGGCACTCTTGAGGGAGGCAAACCGGTTGTAGGGATGTGCCGAGGATGAAATCTAAAAGTGCAAAAAAATTGACTCATACCATTAGCTGAGTGTTTGGTGTTATTATATGCAAACTCAGCTAGAGGGAAGAGTTTAGACCAGTCACTTTGTTCCTGATTACAGAAGCATCTTAAATACTGCTCCAAGGCGGTGTTGAACCTTTCAGTCTGCCCGTTGCTTTCAGGATGGTATCCAGATGAAAGGGCCAGGTGAATGTTCAACTGTTTGCATAGAGTGGACGACAATCTGGATGTAAATTGTGTCCCTATGTCAGATACAATGGTAAGAGGTAGTCCATGCAATCTGGCTACATCTCTTAGAAACACATTGGCTGTGACCGGAGCCGAAGGCAGGCCCTTCAGTGGGGAAAAATGTGCCAATTTGCTGAATAAGTCAATAGTGACCATGATGGCTGTACATTCCTGTGGGAGGGGAAGGTCGACAATGAAGTCCATTGAAATATGTTGCCAATGCCCTGCTGGAGATGGTGCCTGCTGAAGAAGACCCAGCGGTTTGGCTCACCTGGTATCCACGGGGACGCCACTCAGCCCTGGTTGGATGGCTTGCACCTCGAGCCCTCTACCCGATCCCTGGGTAATTTCTCAAATGGAAGTGGGGCCTGAAATACAGGAGAACTGGATTCAGGACCTGGCTGTCTCTTGTAGGTTGCCTTTCCACCTCCCTTGGATTCAAACCCTTCCTCTGGGCCTTCTCCTCACCTTAATTCTTTATGAGGTGCGTTCTCCGTCCTGCTCCTCATGGCAGGAGCGCGTTGATGAAGGGCGTGGAGCGACCAAGTTACTTCACTGGTGCGATCCCTGCTGGAGTCCAGGCATGCTGCGACTCAGTTTTGCAAAGGTAGGTTTGCTGCTTTACAGTCTTGGTATTCAGTTCTTTATTTAAATAATAATTTCTTTCTTCTTCCCTTAAGGTATGGAAAGATATTTCGGCATTGTCGTGCAGATTGGTGATGAGCACGAGCCGGTAAGTGAATGCGTGGTGCGTGGTGCTATTTTGTCCTTTTATTTTGCTAACCTGCGTCTTTTCCCTTTCTTCGCAGGCCGCTCTGTACTTCGCCGAGCGCTGTGATGTCCAGAAACAACGCTGACCAAAAGACGACTAGCCAGGTAAGAATCTTGTGGATTTCGTAGTTCGGTAGAAAACATGAGTAAGCGCTCACTAATGCTGTCTTTCTCTCTCTTCTTTCCAGGTTGTTGTATTCCAGAAGGTATGCGGCGCCGGGACGGTGGAGTGCACTGACTCGAGTATCTTCAGGTAAGCGAAATCTGCTGCCGGCGATGAGTTGAAGACAGGATGCTGATCGCAGGTAAGTTTGAGTTAACAATGTTCTCTTTCTCTTCAGGTTCATGGAGTCAGGTGAAGTGGCATCAAGGAACACTGGAGACCCAATTTGGACATGGTGAGCGTTACGCTGCAAACAGCAGAATAACGCAAAGCATGTTCTGCTGTTTGGTTGTGGTTTAAATAGTCTCAGGTAAAGTAGTCCAGGTTAAGTAGTCCCAGGCCCAGCCACACCCTAAACACTATACGGCATAGCTCAGTTCTTTGTTCCTGAGCTATGTGAGGGCCTCCGTGTTAGCGGAACATCCTAATGTTGGTCTCCGTAATGATTATGAGCCTGGCGCCAAAGGCACCAGGACTGACACCAAGAGAGTCTTGGATGTGGTGCTAAGGGCTTTGAGCCCACAATAGAGGCCCGGAACCTGGCCCTAGCTGGGAAGCTGACTTGCCAGTGAGGGTCAGGGGCAAGGGTCATGACAGAAGAGATGTATTCTCTGCTATCCTTATTCATTGTCGCTCACCAAAAAGGTACGGGATGCCAGTTCCAAGGTGGCCGCCTGGACCTTGTGGCCGGCTGTTGGAAGGTCATGAGCCCATGAAGTCACCTGTGTTTGCAGGTCCTTAGACGGTAGGTACAAGGCTTCATTTCTAAAGAGAAGACCCTTTCTAAGGGGTAAAGGTTGGTTAGTCTTAGGGTTATGATTAACGGTGGCCTGTTTGACTTGTTGTAGGAACGTGTTGATCTCTCTGACAAACCTCTTCCCTGCTAGAATTCTTTCATGACCCGTATACTGTCCGGAATCGTCATCCAGGCTGCGAGAAAGGGCATCAGCCATGATGTTCTCCCACCGTGGAAGATACATGATAATGAAATCAAATTACGAGAAGAAATAGGCCCACCTAGCGTGTCGCAAATTACGACACTCCAGTTGTTACAAGATGCATAGTTTGCAGTGCTTGGTGCGTACCTGAAAAGGATAGGTGGCTCCCTGATAAAGGTGTCGCCATTCTTCACATGCTTGTCTAATCGCGAATAGTTCCTCCCACTGGGGGTAAGGGTCCGGGAGTAGTAAGAGATGGGATGTTCCAGGTCGTCCACCCTTTTCTGTAGCAAAGCTTCCCCTATGGCTCCTCCTGAGGCATCGGTTTCTACCACAAACAGAATAGTCTGGTCTGGCTGTCGGAGGATGGGTGTGGATACAAAGGCTTTCTTGAGTTCTTGGAAGGCGCCTTCCGCTCTGTTGTTCCATTCAAAGTTTGCCCATTTCTTGAGTAGGGCTGTAATGGGCAGGCCAATCTCGGAAAAAGTTGAGATAAACTTCTGATAGAGGTTTGCCAGCCCCAGAAACCGCTGAATATCCTTAACAGACAGCAGAGCTGGCCATTGAAGGATGGCCTTGATCTTGCTGGGATCCATTTGTACTCCATCCCTGGAGAGGATAAACCCTAAGTTAGGTACGGTACAACCCTCAAAAGTGCATTTTTCCAGCTTGGCCAATAAATGATGCTGGCGCAAACGTAAGAGGACCTCTGAGACATGCCTACGTTGTTCGGACAGGGTGGACGAGTAGATCAGAATGTCGTCTAAGTAGACTACTACTGAAGAAAAGAGGAGGTCTGCGAATACCTTATCCATAAAGCGTTGGACTGGGGCATTAACAAGTCCAAATGGCATGACCTGGTATTCGAAGTGGCCTAATGGTGTCCGGAAGGCTGTCTTCCCCTTTTTTTAAGGGCAGCTGAAGGGGTTTCCCCCGCAGCCCCCGCTCACTATACTGTAATGTATAGTGAGCGGGGTGTTGCGGGGGAAACCCCTGCAGCCCCTGTTTTATTTTTCCAGTGTGCTGCAGGGGTGTCCCCCGCAACACCCCGCTCACTATACCACACAGTATAGTGAGCGGGGTGTTGCGGGGGACACCCCTGCAGCCCCTGTTTTAGTTTATTTTTTTTCAATGTCGGGTGTGCAGCGAGGGTGTCCCCTCCAAACCCCGCTCACCATACTGTTTTTATTTACCTACAATGCATGCCACCAAAGGTTCGAACTTTTGGTGGTATGCATTTTTCTGACTTTTTGTGCTGTCGGACCTTTTTTTCGGTCCGTTCGTACAATTCCTTCCTGCCACTCTGAAACTTGAGGAGAACCATCTCCGGTTCCAGAAGCACCTCAAGGTCTTCCTCTTTGCTTCTGCCTTCTCTCCTCCTCTCCCCTGTTGATCTGTTCTGCTTAGGCATTGTGCACCTGGTTACCCTCTGATTTCAGGCCCAGGTACCTCCCGCCCTGGCATGCACCTGCTCTGCAACCTGGCAATCTTTGCACTTTGGGTCTGTATCTGCAACCCTACAGCCCCCCCCCCTTTCCCTGCACTTATCAGACACCCGTCTGTGCCTAAAACATAGCAGCATTACCTTTTTTTTGTGTTTTTCATTTCTATGCACAACACTTTCCACTTCCCCCTCACCCCTTGCACTTCTCCCCCTTTCCTCTCCCATGCACTTGCACGTTCTCAATGTCACTGGGCCTTGTAAGATCGTTGATTTCGTTCTTCCTTGTCCCCCTTCCTTGCCTGGTTGTGCTCTGAAACACGTGTATGAGCGCGATACAAATAAATGATCAATTATTCTCCCAATTCTAAAAAATGACTCTTGTCCCTTCCACACCTGCACATTTTCGCCTAATTTCACTTCTTCCCTTTGGCTCTAAAATTCTTGAGCAGGCTGCATATGCCCAGGTTGCTAGTCTCCTAAATCTTAATTCTCTTCTATCTCCTCTTCAATCTGGATTCCATCCTTCTCATTCTACTGAGACTGCTCTTTTGCATGTCTCTAACCCCCTTATCTCTGCTCATCATTCCAAGCTTTCCTCTATAATTATTCTCATCAATCTACCTGCAGCATTCGATACTGTTGATAACACACTGTTTATTTCCTCACTTTCTTCTTTGGGTATTACCGGGTCTGTCTTTGAATGGTTCCACTCATATCTTTCTCATCAGTCCTAATCTGTAACTTGTGCCGGACACACCTCTTCCTCACTTACTCTTCTCTACGGTATCTCTCAAGGAACTGTATTTGGTCCTTTCATTTTCTCTCTTTACACTGCCCCACTCTCTGCTCTTATTTCTTCATTTAATCTTTCCTTTCATCTGTACACAGATGATATACAAATCTGTCTTTCTTTTTCTTCCTTTGATTCTATTTTGCACTCCACTGTATCAACTTGCCTTTCTGCTGTCCAAAACTGGATGTCTTCTCATTTTCTACACCTCAATCCTTCTAAGACCTAGGTTGTGTTGCTTTCTGGCATTCAACTATTCCATCTACTTTTCCTCCTCTGTCCCTTTTTTCCTCCTGCCTTTTCCTGCACGCAATTTGGGGGTTATCTTTGATCCCTCGCTTTCCTTTATACTGCATATCTCTTCTATTGCTCGCTCCTGCCGCTATGCCATTTTTAACATCCATCATGCTTGCTCCTATGTCTCATTTCATGCTACTAAACTTCTTCTGTTCTGCCTGGTCCTTTCTCGTATTGACTACTGCTGTTCTCTTCTTGTTCGCCTTCCTGCCTCACATCTTCTTCCTCTCCGATCTATTTATAATACTTCCATTTGTCTTCTCTTCTCTTTACCTTTTCGCTCCTCTATCGCATCTTCTTTACTGTCTATTTCACTGCTTCCCTTTGAATCACGTCTTCTGTACCATTTTCTTTCTATTGTTTTTAAATGTACTCACAACTTCGCTCCGCCTTATCTTTCTTCGCTAGTCTCCTTCTATTCTCTCTTGGACTCTCCAATCACAGAATCTGCTTCTTCTCACTGTCCCCAAACCCTGTGTGCTTCTTTCCTTTTCCAATATTTTGCCCTCTTAGCCCTTAAACACTGACTTTCTGTTTCTTCCCCCTCCTTCTATTTTTAGCAGTTTTTTGCATTACCATGTACACTGTGCCATTTTTCTAATATTTTGTAATAGTGCTTTTTGCTTTATAAATTCAATAAAATGAAAATGAAATGAAAGAAAGCCATGAAAGATAGAGAAAGGTCAAACTCAGGAAGTCTTGAGCGACATAAAAAATGTCCTACTGCTAAAGGAGGAGCTCTCCATGTCAGAAGTTCTTCTCCTCAAAAGGAAAAAGTTGGTCATACCCGTGACAATGAGACGGCAGGTCATGGAAATAGCCCAGGAAGGACACAGCGGCATAGTATCGACAAAACGGCTCCTGAGACAGAAAGTGTGGTTTCCAAGGCTCGATACTCAAGTGGAGGAATTGTTAAAAGGGTGCCATACGTTTTGCCTCATAACACCATCAATGCACTCTCAGCCCCGCAGATTACAGAATTATCTGAGAGGGTCTGGGACGAAGTCACCATCAACTTCTTCGGACTGATGGACAGTGGCCTGCATGTATTTGTGGCAGTAGACCAATATTCCAGGTTCCCGAAGCACATGTAGTAGGATCAACCACAGCCCAGCATGTCACCCCTGTCCTGGATCAAATGTTCACTGCATATGACATTCCCCAGATCGTAAAGTCAGACAATGGGCCCCCATTCACGGGCCAAGACGTCAGAACATTCACAGAATATATGGGATTCAAGCACTGTCGAGTGACACCGTTATGGCCATAGGCCAATGCAACAGTAGAGAGATTCAAGGCAAAATTTGAAGCGATAACTAGAAATATCACACCTGACTGGAAAACTGTTTGTTGTTTGACTAGTTACTGTATCAATTGTTGAGGGACTATAGAAGCACGCCTCTCAGCACGACAGGGAAATGTCCCTCGGAAGTAATGTTGGGGCGCAACATCCGAACCTGTATATCTTATGTCCCGAAGACCTCTGAAGCATAATGAAAAGATGAAAATATGAGGAGGGGCGAAGGAAAAGATGAAGAGACATGGTGATACGAAGCAAAGTACCAAAGAATCTAGTCTGGAAGTTGGTGATGTGGTGGTGGTAAGGCAACTGCAAATGCACAAACACTCGACTGCATTTCATGATGACCCTTTGGTGATCATTCAGAAGAAAGGATCGCTTTCAAAGGAGATAATTGCCAAGTAACCTGAAATTCCTCACACTTCAAGAAGGTGATAGGAGGACCAAGAGGAAAGATCACAGTGGAGAGGACTCTCACCTATCGGATACTTCCTATCAACGAGACGTTGGGTATTCAGAAAGTGACACCCGAGAGATCTAAGTTGTAGTTCAGAGGAGCGAGGTGGAGTTGAGCAGGAAAGACCACAAAGGGCACGGATGCGACCTCATCGACTCATTGAAGAAATGTGGTAATGTTGGACCATTAGCATAAACCAGGGGAGGAGGTGATGTCCTGTGTAACGGTCCAGGTATATGAGAAAGGGCAGGATGGAAGAAGAAAAGGGAAAAGAACCGACAAGGTGCACAGGCAGTTGAAGCGAGAAGCCGAAGAATTAAGGTGTGTTGAAACTTGCTCCTGGCTTCACATCCATATTGAGCGCAGACGCCGTGTGGGTTAAGGTAACTGCAAACCCGTGGCGGTCCCACAGGTAGTTCCATAACACAAACCTTGGCAAACGTTCTGTTGCCACTGCCACACCTTTGAACCCGGAGAATGGGCCCTTAAGTCGAGGTAACAGTATTTGAGATGGATGGGGATGCAGATCTTACTAATACATCAATAATCAGACAGGCTCAGGAAGTTGCCAAATCATGGCTGTTTTAATAACAAGTCTTTAAAACAGGGAGTACAATGGACATCAACGGACGCCGCACAGCTCGCTCAATGAGTTCTCGAAAACATATCTCTCAGATTCCGTGTGTGAACCTTCAGTGTCAATACGGATTTCCTCCTCAAAATCCTCACTGGGTTCTTCAGTGGATATTTCTGGTGACTTGTCCTTTTTCTTTCTTCTGCTGGGTGTAGTCTTCTTACCCTTCTTCTTCTGGAAGAGATAAGGGCAAGCTCCCACCTTGCCTTAAAAGCAATCCGCCAGGCAGCGGGGACTCCGGGAGCCGACTCCAGGGAAAAGCTGGATGGCAGAAAAACCCTGGTATTCCTGGTTGGCGTAGATAAGTCCAGGTAAGTAGTTTTTAATATCCACAGTAGCCTGGGCCCAATATACCCAGTGATGATCAATAGAAGTTAACAAAAGATGAGATTCCAAGCAGAGAGTGAGTCCCAGAGAAAACGATGGATAGTGGGTACAAAACTCCAGGTACCAGAATTCACAACGCAGCAGTGGCTACAGACACGGTAGATAGGAATGTAATCTAATGAGAGGGATGTGACCTGCAGACAAACAGCAAGAGGAGGAATAGCAGAGAGACTGCCTCTGGAAGGCAAAAACAAGGAAGGTGGATGGGTAGCAGGAGCAGGAGCAGTGTGTACACAGAGGAGAAACAACGCTGTGGTAGAAAGCAAAACGGCAACAGGGGCCGAGTGAAAGTGAAAGCAGAATGAGAGGAGCACCGCGGGAAGAAGCGGAGCTCAGGCAAGGCAAGGCAAAAGTGGACAACAGAGGGAGCGAGAACAATGACATTCTAACCATGAGGGAGGCAAGGGTTGCAATGTGCATTACCGCTGTTGAGATGCAAGTAAATACTGATAGCGGCCTTGATGGAACGGAAAACTAGACCACTACATCACGTTTTGGGAGAACGTGACAGAACATCAATGGAGTCTCCATTGATTCAAAAGCTTCCACGGCTGCATCATCACAGTATGACCCCCTTCTCAATGGGGGTTCCCCTGGCTTGCCTGGATGGAATCTGTGAAACCATTGTATTAGCTGGGGGGCTTTGATGTTACGAACGGGTTCCCATGACCTCTCTGATTCAGGATAGCCTTTCCAGTGCACCAAGTATTGTAATCCACCTTTTCTGTAGCGGGAATCAATCAGCCAAGATACTTCGTATTCCTCTGTAGAACAGTCTGGTGCCCTACCTGGTCTTCTGATCCTTCATGAGTAGGGATCCGGCAGATAAGCTTTGAGGAGGGAAGTGTGAAATACAGGATGTACTTTTTGAAGTCAGTAAGGTCATTGCAATCGAAACGCTACTGGATTGATTCTTGCTTCGATGGGGAAAGGCCCGATATAATGGGGAGAGAACTTTCCAGGATGGATCCACCAGGGCAAGTACTTAGTAGAGAGCCACACTTGTGAACACACTGAGGATTTTGTCTCCTACCCTTATCTGCCCACCTCTTGTGGGACTGCGTGCTTGTTTGCAGGTTCTGTTGTGCTTCCTTGTGGGTACATTTTAGGGTCTCTAGGAGCTGATTAACTGTAGGCACTCTTGAGGGAGGCAAACCGGTTGTAGGGATGTGCCGAGGATGAAATCTAAAAGTGCAAAAAAATTGACTCATACCATTAGCTGAGTGTTTGGTGTTATTATATGCAAACTCAGCTAGAGGGAAGAGTTTAGACCAGTCACTTTGTTCCTGATTACAGAAGCATCTTAAATACTGCTCCAAGGCGGTGTTGAACCTTTCAGTCTGCCCGTTGCTTTCAGGATGGTATCCAGATGAGAGGGCCAGGTGAATGTTCAACTGTTTGCATAGAGTGGACGACAATCTGGATGTAAATTGTGTCCCTATGTCAGATACAATGGTAAGAGGTAGTCCATGCAATCTGGCTACATCTCTTAGAAACACATTGGCTGTGACCGGAGCCGAAGGCAGGCCCTTCAGTGGGGAAAAATGTGCCAATTTGCTGAATAAGTCAATAGTGACCATGATGGCTGTACATTCCTGTGGGAGGGGAAGGTCGACAATGAAGTCCATTGAAATATGTTGCCAATGCCCTGCTGGAGATGGTGCCTGCTGAAGAAGACCCAGCGGTTTGGCTCACCTGGTATCCACGGGGACGCCACTCAGCCCTGGTTGGATGGCTTGCACCTCGAGCCCTCTACCCGATCCCTGGGTAATTTCTCAAATGGAAGTGGGGCCTGAAATACAGGAGAACTGGATTCAGGACCTGGCTGTCTCTTGTAGGTTGCCTTTCCACCTCCCTTGGATTCAAACCCTTCCTCTGGGCCTTCTCCTCACCTTAATTCTTTATGAGGTGCGTTCTCCGTCCTGCTCCTCATGGCAGGAGCGCGTTGATGAAGGGCGTGGAGCGACCAAGTTACTTCACTGGTGCGATCCCTGCTGGAGTCCAGGCATGCTGCGACTCAGTTTTGCAAAGGTAGGTTTGCTGCTTTACAGTCTTGGTATTCAGTTCTTTATTTAAATAATAATTTCTTTCTTCTTCCCTTAAGGTATGGAAAGATATTTCGGCATTGTCGTGCAGATTGGTGATGAGCACGAGCCGGTAAGTGAATGCGTGGTGCGTGGTGCTATTTTGTCCTTTTATTTTGCTAACCTGCGTCTTTTCCCTTTCTTCGCAGGCCGCTCTGTACTTCGCCGAGCGCTGTGATGTCCAGAAACAACGCTGACCAAAAGACGACTAGCCAGGTAAGAATCTTGTGGATTTCGTAGTTCAGTAGAAAACATGAGTAAGCGCTCACTAATGCTGTCTTTCTCTCTCTTCTTTCCAGGTTGTTGTATTCCAGAAGGTATGCGGCGCCGGGACGGTGGAGTGCACTGACTCGAGTATCTTCAGGTAAGCGAAATCTGCTGCCGGCGATGAGTTGAAGACAGGATGCTGATCGCAGGTAAGTTTGAGTTAACAATGTTCTCTTTCTCTTCAGGTTCATGGAGTCAGGTGAAGTGGCATCAAGGAACACTGGAGACCCAATTTGGACATGGTGAGCGTTACGCTGCAAACAGCAGAATAACGCAAAGCATGTTCTGCTGTTTGGTTGTGGTTTAAATAGTCTCAGGTAAAGTAGTCCAGGTTAAGTAGTCCCAGGCCCAGCCACACCCTAAACACTATACGGCATAGCTCAGTTCTTTGTTCCTGAGCTATGTGAGGGCCTCCGTGTTAGCGGAACATCCTAATGTTGGTCTCCGTAATGATTATGAGCCTGGCGCCAAAGGCACCAGGACTGACACCAAGAGAGTCTTGGATGTGGTGCTAAGGGCTTTGAGCCCACAATAGAGGCCCGGAACCTGGCCCTAGCTGGGAAGCTGACTTGCCAGTGAGGGTCAGGGGCAAGGGTCATGACAGAAGAGATGTATTCTCTGCTATCCTTATTCATTGTCGCTCACCAAAAAGGTACGGGATGCCAGTTCCAAGGTGGCCGCCTGGACCTTGTGGCCGGCTGTTGGAAGCTCATGAGCCCATGAAGTCACCTGTGTTTGCAGGTCCTTAGACGGTAGGTACAAGGCTTCATTTCTAAAGAGAAGACCCTTTCTAAGGGGTAAAGGTTGGTTAGTCTTAGGGTTATGATTAACGGTGGCCTGTTTGACTTGTTGTAGGAACGTGTTGATCTCTCTGACAAACCTCTTCCCTGCTAGAATTCTTTCATGACCCGTATACTGTCCGGAATCGTCATCCAGGCTGCGAGAAAGGGCATCAGCCATGATGTTCTCCCACCGTGGAAGATACATGATAATGAAATCAAATTACGAGAAGAAATAGGCCCACCTAGCGTGTCGCAAATTACGACACTCCAGTTGTTACAAGATGCATAGTTTGCAGTGCTTGGTGCGTACCTGAAAAGGATAGGTGGCTCCCTGATAAAGGTGTCGCCATTCTTCACATGCTTGTCTAATCGCGAATAGTTCCTCCCACTGGGGGTAAGGGTCCGGGAGTAGTAAGAGATGGGATGTTCCAGGTCGTCCACCCTTTTCTGTAGCAAAGCTTCCCCTATGGCTCCTCCTGAGGCATCGGTTTCTACCACAAACAGAATAGTCTGGTCTGGCTGTCGGAGGATGGGTGTGGATACAAAGGCTTTCTTGAGTTCTTGGAAGGCGCCTTCCGCTCTGTTGTTCCATTCAAAGTTTGCCCATTTCTTGAGTAGGGCTGTAATGGGCAGGCCAATCTCGGAAAAAGTTGAGATAAACTTCTGATAGAGGTTTGCCAGCCCCAGAAACCGCTGAATATCCTTAACAGACAGCAGAGCTGGCCATTGAAGGATGGCCTTGATCTTGCTGGGATCCATTTGTACTCCATCCCTGGAGAGGATAAACCCTAAGTTAGGTACGGTACAACCCTCAAAAGTGCATTTTTCCAGCTTGGCCAATAAATGATGCTGGCGCAAACGTAAGAGGACCTCTGAGACATGCCTACGTTGTTCGGACAGGGTGGACGAGTAGATCAGAATGTCGTCTAAGTAGACTACTACTGAAGAAAAGAGGAGGTCTGCGAATACCTTATCCATAAAGCGTTGGACTGGGGCATTAACAAGTCCAAATGGCATGACCTGGTATTCGAAGTGGCCTAATGGTGTCCGGAAGGCTGTCTTCCCCTTTTTTTAAGGGCAGCTGAAGGGGTTTCCCCCGCAGCCCCCGCTCACTATACTGTAATGTATAGTGAGCGGGGTGTTGCGGGGGAAACCCCTGCAGCCCCTGTTTTATTTTTCCAGTGTGCTGCAGGGGTGTCCCCCGCAACACCCCGCTCACTATACCACACAGTATAGTGAGCGGGGTGTTGCGGGGGACACCCCTGCAGCCCCTGTTTTAGTTTATTTTTTTTCAATGTCGGGTGTGCAGCGAGGGTGTCCCCTCCAAACCCCGCTCACCATACTGTTTTTATTTACCTACAATGCATGCCACCAAAGGTTCGAACTTTTGGTGGTATGCATTTTTCTGACTTTTTGTGCTGTCGGACCTTTTTTTCGGTCCGTTCGTACAATTCCTTCCTGCCACTCTGAAACTTGAGGAGAACCATCTCCGGTTCCAGAAGCACCTCAAGGTCTTCCTCTTTGCTTCTGCCTTCTCTCCTCCTCTCCCCTGTTGATCTGTTCTGCTTAGGCATTGTGCACCTGGTTACCCTCTGATTTCAGGCCCAGGTACCTCCCGCCCTGGCATGCACCTGCTCTGCAACCTGGCAATCTTTGCACTTTGGGTCTGTATCTGCAACCCTACAGCCCCCCCCCCCTTTCCCTGCACTTATCAGACACCCGTCTGTGCCTAAAACATAGCAGCATTACCTTTTTTTTGTGTTTTTCATTTCTATGCACAACACTTTCCACTTCCCCCTCACCCCTTGCACTTCTCCCCCTTTCCTCTCCCATGCACTTGCACGTTCTCAATGTCACTGGGCCTTGTAAGATCGTTGATTTCGTTCTTCCTTGTCCCCCTTCCTTGCCTGGTTGTGCTCTGAAACATGTGTATGAGCGCGATACAAATAAATGATCAATTATTCTCCCAATTCTAAAAAATGACTCTTGTCCCTTCCACACCTGCACATTTTCGCCTAATTTCACTTCTTCCCTTTGGCTCTAAAATTCTTGAGCAGGCTGCATATGCCCAGGTTGCTAGTCTCCTAAATCTTAATTCTCTTCTATCTCCTCTTCAATCTGGATTCCATCCTTCTCATTCTACTGAGACTGCTCTTTTGCATGTCTCTAACCCCCTTATCTCTGCTCATCATTCCAAGCTTTCCTCTATAATTATTCTCATCAATCTACCTGCAGCATTCGATACTGTTGATAACACACTGTTTATTTCCTCACTTTCTTCTTTGGGTATTACCGGGTCTGTCTTTGAATGGTTCCACTCATATCTTTCTCATCAGTCCTAATCTGTAACTTGTGCCGGACACACCTCTTCCTCACTTACTCTTCTCTACGGTATCTCTCAAGGAACTGTATTTGGTCCTTTCATTTTCTCTCTTTACACTGCCCCACTCTCTGCTCTTATTTCTTCATTTAATCTTTCCTTTCATCTGTACACAGATGATATACAAATCTGTCTTTCTTTTTCTTCCTTTGATTCTATTTTGCACTCCACTGTATCAACTTGCCTTTCTGCTGTCCAAAACTGGATGTCTTCTCATTTTCTACACCTCAATCCTTCTAAGACCTAGGTTGTGTTGCTTTCTGGCATTCAACTATTCCATCTACTTTTCCTCCTCTGTCCCTTTTTTCCTCCTGCCTTTTCCTGCACGCAATTTGGGGGTTATCTTTGATCCCTCGCTTTCCTTTATACTGCATATCTCTTCTATTGCTCGCTCCTGCCGCTATGCCATTTTTAACATCCATCATGCTTGCTCCTATGTCTCATTTCATGCTACTAAACTTCTTCTGTTCTGCCTGGTCCTTTCTCGTATTGACTACTGCTGTTCTCTTCTTGTTCGCCTTCCTGCCTCACATCTTCTTCCTCTCCGATCTATTTATAATACTTCCATTTGTCTTCTCTTCTCTTTACCTTTTCGCTCCTCTATCGCATCTTCTTTACTGTCTATTTCACTGCTTCCCTTTGAATCACGTCTTCTGTACCATT
Organism: Ambystoma mexicanum; assembly: GCF_040938575.1. NCBI lineage: Eukaryota > Metazoa > Chordata > Amphibia > Caudata > Ambystomatidae > Ambystoma > Ambystoma mexicanum. Next base: position 599,131,982 of record NC_090932.1, read on the forward strand.
TTCTTTCTATTGTTTTTAAATGTACTCACAACTTCGCTCCGCCTTATCTTTCTTCGCTAGTCTCCTTCTATTCTCTCTTGGACTCTCCAATCACAGAATCTGCTTCTTCTCACTGTCCCCAAACCCTGTGTGCTTCTTTCCTTTTCCAATATTTTGCCCTCTTAGCCCTTAAACACTGACTTTCTGTTTCTTCCCCCTCCTTCTATTTTTAGCAGTTTTTTGCATTACCATGTACACTGTGCCATTTTTCTAATATTTTGTAATAGTGCTTTTTGCTTTATAAATTCAATAAAATGAAAATGAAATGAAAGAAAGCCATGAAAGATAGAGAAAGGTCAAACTCAGGAAGTCTTGAGCGACATAAAAAATGTCCTACTGCTAAAGGAGGAGCTCTCCATGTCAGAAGTTCTTCTCCTCAAAAGGAAAAAGTTGGTCATACCCGTGACAATGAGACGGCAGGTCATGGAAATAGCCCAGGAAGGACACAGCGGCATAGTATCGACAAAACGGCTCCTGAGACAGAAAGTGTGGTTTCCAAGGCTCGATACTCAAGTGGAGGAATTGTTAAAAGGGTGCCATACGTTTTGCCTCATAACACCATCAATGCACTCTCAGCCCCGCAGATTACAGAATTATCTGAGAGGGTCTGGGACGAAGTCACCATCAACTTCTTCGGACTGATAGACAGTGGCCTGCATGTATTTGTGGCAGTAGACCAATATTCCAGGTTCCCGAAGCACATGTAGTAGGATCAACCACAGCCCAGCATGTCACCCCTGTCCTGGATCAAATGTTCACTGCATATGACATTCCCCAGATCGTAAAGTCAGACAATGGGCCCCCATTCACGGGCCAAGACGTCAGAACATTCACAGAATATATGGGATTCAAGCACTGTCGAGTGACACCGTTATGGCCATAGGCCAATGCAACAGTAGAGAGATTCAAGGCAAAATTTGAAGCGATAACTAGAAATATCACACCTGACTGGAAAACTGTTTGTTGTTTGACTAGTTACTGTATCAATTGTTGAGGGACTATAGAAGCACGCCTCTCAGCACGACAGGGAAATGTCCCTCGGAAGTAATGTTGGGGCGCAACATCCGAACCTGTATATCTTATGTCCCGAAGACCTCTGAAGCATAATGAAAAGATGAAAATATGAGGAGGGGCGAAGGAAAAGATGAAGAGACATGGTGATACGAAGCAAAGTACCAAAGAATCTAGTCTGGAAGTTGGTGATGTGGTGGTGGTAAGGCAACTGCAAATGCACAAACACTCGACTGCATTTCATGATGACCCTTTGGTGATCATTCAGAAGAAAGGATCGCTTTCAAAGGAGATAATTGCCAAGTAACCTGAAATTCCTCACACTTCAAGAAGGTGATAGGAGGACCAAGAGGAAAGATCACAGTGGAGAGGACTCTCACCTATCGGATACTTCCTATCAACGAGACGTTGGGTATTCAGAAAGTGACACCCGAGAGATCTAAGTTGTAGTTCAGAGGAGCGAGGTGGAGTTGAGCAGGAAAGACCACAAAGGGCACGGATGCGACCTCATCGACTCATTGAAGAAATGTGGTAATGTTGGACCATTAGCATAAACCAGGGGAGGAGGTGATGTCCTGTGTAACGGTCCAGGTATATGAGAAAGGGCAGGATGGAAGAAGAAAAGGGAAAAGAACCGACAAGGTGCACAGGCAGTTGAAGCGAGAAGCCGAAGAATTAAGGTGTGTTGAAACTTGCTCCTGGCTTCACATCCATATTGAGCGCAGACGCCGTGTGGGTTAAGGTAACTGCAAACCCGTGGCGGTCCCACAGGTAGTTCCATAACACAAACCTTGGCAAACGTTCTGTTGCCACTGCCACACCTTTGAACCCGGAGAATGGGCCCTTAAGTCGAGGTAACAGTATTTGAGATGGATGGGGATGCAGATCTTACTAATACATCAATAATCAGACAGGCTCAGGAAGTTGCCAAATCATGGCTGTTTTAATAACAAGTCTTTAAAACAGGGAGTACAATGGACATCAACGGACGCCGCACAGCTCGCTCAATGAGTTCTCGAAAACATATCTCTCAGATTCCGTGTGTGAACCTTCAGTGTCAATACGGATTTCCTCCTCAAAATCCTCACTGGGTTCTTCAGTGGATATTTCTGGTGACTTGTCCTTTTTCTTTCTTCTGCTGGGTGTAGTCTTCTTACCCTTCTTCTTCTGGAAGAGATAAGGGCAAGCTCCCACCTTGCCTTAAAAGCAATCCGCCAGGCAGCGGGGACTCCGGGAGCCGACTCCAGGGAAAAGCTGGATGGCAGAAAAACCCTGGTATTCCTGGTTGGCGTAGATAAGTCCAGGTAAGTAGTTTTTAATATCCACAGTAGCCTGGGCCCAATATACCCAGTGATGATCAATAGAAGTTAACAAAAGATGAGATTCCAAGCAGAGAGTGAGTCCCAGAGAAAACGATGGATAGTGGGTACAAAACTCCAGGTACCAGAATTCACAACGCAGCAGTGGCTACAGACACGGTAGATAGGAATGTAATCTAATGAGAGGGATGTGACCTGCAGACAAACAGCAAGAGGAGGAATAGCAGAGAGACTGCCTCTGGAAGGCAAAAACAAGGAAGGTGGATGGGTAGCAGGAGCAGGAGCAGTGTGTACACAGAGGAGAAACAACGCTGTGGTAGAAAGCAAAACGGCAACAGGGGCCGAGTGAAAGTGAAAGCAGAATGAGAGGAGCACCGCGGGAAGAAGCGGAGCTCAGGCAAGGCAAGGCAAAAGTGGACAACAGAGGGAGCGAGAACAATGACATTCTAACCATGAGGGAGGCAAGGGTTGCAATGTGCATTACCGCTGTTGAGATGCAAGTAAATACTGATAGCGGCCTTGATGGAACGGAAAACTAGACCACTACATCACGTTTTGGGAGAACGTGACAGAACATCAATGGAGTCTCCATTGATTCAAAAGCTTCCACGGCTGCATCATCACAGTATGACCCCCTTCTCAATGGGGGTTCCCCTGGCTTGCCTGGATGGAATCTGTGAAACCATTGTATTAGCTGGGGGGCTTTGATGTTACGAACGGGTTCCCATGACCTCTCTGATTCAGGATAGCCTTTCCAGTGCACCAAGTATTGTAATCCACCTTTTCTGTAGCGGGAATCAATCAGCCAAGATACTTCGTATTCCTCTGTAGAACAGTCTGGTGCCCTACCTGGTCTTCTGATCCTTCATGAGTAGGGATCCGGCAGATAAGCTTTGAGGAGGGAAGTGTGAAATACAGGATGTACTTTTTGAAGTCAGTAAGGTCATTGCAATCGAAACGCTACTGGATTGATTCTTGCTTCGATGGGGAAAGGCCCGATATAATGGGGAGAGAACTTTCCAGGATGGATCCACCAGGGCAAGTACTTAGTAGAGAGCCACACTTGTGAACACACTGAGGATTTTGTCTCCTACCCTTATCTGCCCACCTCTTGTGGGACTGCGTGCTTGTTTGCAGGTTCTGTTGTGCTTCCTTGTGGGTACATTTTAGGGTCTCTAGGAGCTGATTAACTGTAGGCACTCTTGAGGGAGGCAAACCGGTTGTAGGGATGTGCCGAGGATGAAATCTAAAAGTGCAAAAAAATTGACTCATACCATTAGCTGAGTGTTTGGTGTTATTATATGCAAACTCAGCTAGAGGGAAGAGTTTAGACCAGTCACTTTGTTCCTGATTACAGAAGCATCTTAAATACTGCTCCAAGGCGGTGTTGAACCTTTCAGTCTGCCCGTTGCTTTCAGGATGGTATCCAGATGAGAGGGCCAGGTGAATGTTCAACTGTTTGCATAGAGTGGACGACAATCTGGATGTAAATTGTGTCCCTATGTCAGATACAATGGTAAGAGGTAGTCCATGCAATCTGGCTACATCTCTTAGAAACACATTGGCTGTGACCGGAGCCGAAGGCAGGCCCTTCAGTGGGGAAAAATGTGCCAATTTGCTGAATAAGTCAATAGTGACCATGATGGCTGTACATTCCTGTGGGAGGGGAAGGTCGACAATGAAGTCCATTGAAATATGTTGCCAATGCCCTGCTGGAGATGGTGCCTGCTGAAGAAGACCCAGCGGTTTGGCTCACCTGGTATCCACGGGGACGCCACTCAGCCCTGGTTGGATGGCTTGCACCTCGAGCCCTCTACCCGATCCCTGGGTAATTTCTCAAATGGAAGTGGGGCCTGAAATACAGGAGAACTGGATTCAGGACCTGGCTGTCTCTTGTAGGTTGCCTTTCCACCTCCCTTGGATTCAAACCCTTCCTCTGGGCCTTCTCCTCACCTTAATTCTTTATGAGGTGCGTTCTCCGTCCTGCTCCTCATGGCAGGAGCGCGTTGATGAAGGGCGTGGAGCGACCAAGTTACTTCACTGGTGCGATCCCTGCTGGAGTCCAGGCATGCTGCGACTCAGTTTTGCAAAGGTAGGTTTGCTGCTTTACAGTCTTGGTATTCAGTTCTTTATTTAAATAATAATTTCTTTCTTCTTCCCTTAAGGTATGGAAAGATATTTCGGCATTGTCGTGCAGATTGGTGATGAGCACGAGCCGGTAAGTGAATGCGTGGTGCGTGGTGCTATTTTGTCCTTTTATTTTGCTAACCTGCGTCTTTTCCCTTTCTTCGCAGGCCGCTCTGTACTTCGCCGAGCGCTGTGATGTCCAGAAACAACGCTGACCAAAAGACGACTAGCCAGGTAAGAATCTTGTGGATTTCGTAGTTCGGTAGAAAACATGAGTAAGCGCTCACTAATGCTGTCTTTCTCTCTCTTCTTTCCAGGTTGTTGTATTCCAGAAGGTATGCGGCGCCGGGACGGTGGAGTGCACTGACTCGAGTATCTTCAGGTAAGCGAAATCTGCTGCCGGCGATGAGTTGAAGACAGGATGCTGATCGCAGGTAAGTTTGAGTTAACAATGTTCTCTTTCTCTTCAGGTTCATGGAGTCAGGTGAAGTGGCATCAAGGAACACTGGAGACCCAATTTGGACATGGTGAGCGTTACGCTGCAAACAGCAGAATAACGCAAAGCATGTTCTGCTGTTTGGTTGTGGTTTAAATAGTCTCAGGTAAAGTAGTCCAGGTTAAGTAGTCCCAGGCCCAGCCACACCCTAAACACTATACGGCATAGCTCAGTTCTTTGTTCCTGAGCTATGTGAGGGCCTCCGTGTTAGCGGAACATCCTAATGTTGGTCTCCGTAATGATTATGAGCCTGGCGCCAAAGGCACCAGGACTGACACCAAGAGAGTCTTGGATGTGGTGCTAAGGGCTTTGAGCCCACAATAGAGGCCCGGAACCTGGCCCTAGCTGGGAAGCTGACTTGCCAGTGAGGGTCAGGGGCAAGGGTCATGACAGAAGAGATGTATTCTCTGCTATCCTTATTCATTGTCGCTCACCAAAAAGGTACGGGATGCCAGTTCCAAGGTGGCCGCCTGGACCTTGTGGCCGGCTGTTGGAAGGTCATGAGCCCATGAAGTCACCTGTGTTTGCAGGTCCTTAGACGGTAGGTACAAGGCTTCATTTCTAAAGAGAAGACCCTTTCTAAGGGGTAAAGGTTGGTTAGTCTTAGGGTTATGATTAACGGTGGCCTGTTTGACTTGTTGTAGGAACGTGTTGATCTCTCTGACAAACCTCTTCCCTGCTAGAATTCTTTCATGACCCGTATACTGTCCGGAATCGTCATCCAGGCTGCGAGAAAGGGCATCAGCCATGATGTTCTCCCACCGTGGAAGATACATGATAATGAAATCAAATTACGAGAAGAAATAGGCCCACCTAGCGTGTCGCAAATTACGACACTCCAGTTGTTACAAGATGCATAGTTTGCAGTGCTTGGTGCGTACCTGAAAAGGATAGGTGGCTCCCTGATAAAGGTGTCGCCATTCTTCACATGCTTGTCTAATCGCGAATAGTTCCTCCCACTGGGGGTAAGGGTCCGGGAGTAGTAAGAGATGGGATGTTCCAGGTCGTCCACCCTTTTCTGTAGCAAAGCTTCCCCTATGGCTCCTCCTGAGGCATCGGTTTCTACCACAAACAGAATAGTCTGGTCTGGCTGTCGGAGGATGGGTGTGGATACAAAGGCTTTCTTGAGTTCTTGGAAGGCGCCTTCCGCTCTGTTGTTCCATTCAAAGTTTGCCCATTTCTTGAGTAGGGCTGTAATGGGCAGGCCAATCTCGGAAAAAGTTGAGATAAACTTCTGATAGAGGTTTGCCAGCCCCAGAAACCGCTGAATATCCTTAACAGACAGCAGAGCTGGCCATTGAAGGATGGCCTTGATCTTGCTGGGATCCATTTGTACTCCATCCCTGGAGAGGATAAACCCTAAGTTAGGTACGGTACAACCCTCAAAAGTGCATTTTTCCAGCTTGGCCAATAAATGATGCTGGCGCAAACGTAAGAGGACCTCTGAGACATGCCTACGTTGTTCGGACAGGGTGGACGAGTAGATCAGAATGTCGTCTAAGTAGACTACTACTGAAGAAAAGAGGAGGTCTGCGAATACCTTATCCATAAAGCGTTGGACTGGGGCATTAACAAGTCCAAATGGCATGACCTGGTATTCGAAGTGGCCTAATGGTGTCCGGAAGGCTGTCTTCCCCTTTTTTTAAGGGCAGCTGAAGGGGTTTCCCCCGCAGCCCCCGCTCACTATACTGTAATGTATAGTGAGCGGGGTGTTGCGGGGGAAACCCCTGCAGCCCCTGTTTTATTTTTCCAGTGTGCTGCAGGGGTGTCCCCCGCAACACCCCGCTCACTATACCACACAGTATAGTGAGCGGGGTGTTGCGGGGGACACCCCTGCAGCCCCTGTTTTAGTTTATTTTTTTTCAATGTCGGGTGTGCAGCGAGGGTGTCCCCTCCAAACCCCGCTCACCATACTGTTTTTATTTACCTACAATGCATGCCACCAAAGGTTCGAACTTTTGGTGGTATGCATTTTTCTGACTTTTTGTGCTGTCGGACCTTTTTTTCGGTCCGTTCGTACAATTCCTTCCTGCCACTCTGAAACTTGAGGAGAACCATCTCCGGTTCCAGAAGCACCTCAAGGTCTTCCTCTTTGCTTCTGCCTTCTCTCCTCCTCTCCCCTGTTGATCTGTTCTGCTTAGGCATTGTGCACCTGGTTACCCTCTGATTTCAGGCCCAGGTACCTCCCGCCCTGGCATGCACCTGCTCTGCAACCTGGCAATCTTTGCACTTTGGGTCTGTATCTGCAACCCTACAGCCCCCCCCCCTTTCCCTGCACTTATCAGACACCCGTCTGTGCCTAAAACATAGCAGCATTACCTTTTTTTTGTGTTTTTCATTTCTATGCACAACACTTTCCACTTCCCCCTCACCCCTTGCACTTCTCCCCCTTTCCTCTCCCATGCACTTGCACGTTCTCAATGTCACTGGGCCTTGTAAGATCGTTGATTTCGTTCTTCCTTGTCCCCCTTCCTTGCCTGGTTGTGCTCTGAAACACGTGTATGAGCGCGATACAAATAAATGATCAATTATTCTCCCAATTCTAAAAAATGACTCTTGTCCCTTCCACACCTGCACATTTTCGCCTAATTTCACTTCTTCCCTTTGGCTCTAAAATTCTTGAGCAGGCTGCATATGCCCAGGTTGCTAGTCTCCTAAATCTTAATTCTCTTCTATCTCCTCTTCAATCTGGATTCCATCCTTCTCATTCTACTGAGACTGCTCTTTTGCATGTCTCTAACCCCCTTATCTCTGCTCATCATTCCAAGCTTTCCTCTATAATTATTCTCATCAATCTACCTGCAGCATTCGATACTGTTGATAACACACTGTTTATTTCCTCACTTTCTTCTTTGGGTATTACCGGGTCTGTCTTTGAATGGTTCCACTCATATCTTTCTCATCAGTCCTAATCTGTAACTTGTGCCGGACACACCTCTTCCTCACTTACTCTTCTCTACGGTATCTCTCAAGGAACTGTATTTGGTCCTTTCATTTTCTCTCTTTACACTGCCCCACTCTCTGCTCTTATTTCTTCATTTAATCTTTCCTTTCATCTGTACACAGATGATATACAAATCTGTCTTTCTTTTTCTTCCTTTGATTCTATTTTGCACTCCACTGTATCAACTTGCCTTTCTGCTGTCCAAAACTGGATGTCTTCTCATTTTCTACACCTCAATCCTTCTAAGACCTAGGTTGTGTTGCTTTCTGGCATTCAACTATTCCATCTACTTTTCCTCCTCTGTCCCTTTTTTCCTCCTGCCTTTTCCTGCACGCAATTTGGGGGTTATCTTTGATCCCTCGCTTTCCTTTATACTGCATATCTCTTCTATTGCTCGCTCCTGCCGCTATGCCATTTTTAACATCCATCATGCTTGCTCCTATGTCTCATTTCATGCTACTAAACTTCTTCTGTTCTGCCTGGTCCTTTCTCGTATTGACTACTGCTGTTCTCTTCTTGTTCGCCTTCCTGCCTCACATCTTCTTCCTCTCCGATCTATTTATAATACTTCCATTTGTCTTCTCTTCTCTTTACCTTTTCGCTCCTCTATCGCATCTTCTTTACTGTCTATTTCACTGCTTCCCTTTGAATCACGTCTTCTGTACCATTTTCTTTCTATTGTTTTTAAATGTACTCACAACTTCGCTCCGCCTTATCTTTCTTCGCTAGTCTCCTTCTATTCTCTCTTGGACTCTCCAATCACAGAATCTGCTTCTTCTCACTGTCCCCAAACCCTGTGTGCTTCTTTCCTTTTCCAATATTTTGCCCTCTTAGCCCTTAAACACTGACTTTCTGTTTCTTCCCCCTCCTTCTATTTTTAGCAGTTTTTTGCATTACCATGTACACTGTGCCATTTTTCTAATATTTTGTAATAGTGCTTTTTGCTTTATAAATTCAATAAAATGAAAATGAAATGAAAGAAAGCCATGAAAGATAGAGAAAGGTCAAACTCAGGAAGTCTTGAGCGACATAAAAAATGTCCTACTGCTAAAGGAGGAGCTCTCCATGTCAGAAGTTCTTCTCCTCAAAAGGAAAAAGTTGGTCATACCCGTGACAATGAGACGGCAGGTCATGGAAATAGCCCAGGAAGGACACAGCGGCATAGTATCGACAAAACGGCTCCTGAGACAGAAAGTGTGGTTTCCAAGGCTCGATACTCAAGTGGAGGAATTGTTAAAAGGGTGCCATACGTTTGCCTCATAACACCATCAATGCACTCTCAGCCCCGCAGATTACAGAATTATCTGAGAGGGTCTGGGACGAAGTCACCATCAACTTCTTCGGACTGATAGACAGTGGCCTGCATGTATTTGTGGCAGTAGACCAATATTCCAGGTTCCCGAAGCACATGTAGTAGGATCAACCACAGCCCAGCATGTCACCCCTGTCCTGGATCAAATGTTCACTGCATATGACATTCCCCAGATCGTAAAGTCAGACAATGGGCCCCCATTCACGGGCCAAGACGTCAGAACATTCACAGAATATATGGGATTCAAGCACTGTCGAGTGACACCGTTATGGCCATAGGCCAATGCAACAGTAGAGAGATTCAAGGCAAAATTTGAAGCGATAACTAGAAATATCACACCTGACTGGAAAACTGTTTGTTGTTTGACTAGTTACTGTATCAATTGTTGAGGGACTATAGAAGCACGCCTCTCAGCACGACAGGGAAATGTCCCTCGGAAGTAATGTTGGGGCGCAACATCCGAACCTGTATATCTTATGTCCCGAAGACCTCTGAAGCATAATGAAAAGATGAAAATATGAGGAGGGGCGAAGGAAAAGATGAAGAGACATGGTGATACGAAGCAAAGTACCAAAGAATCTAGTCTGGAAGTTGGTGATGTGGTGGTGGTAAGGCAACTGCAAATGCACAAACACTCGACTGCATTTCATGATGACCCTTTGGTGATCATTCAGAAGAAAGGATCGCTTTCAAAGGAGATAATTGCCAAGTAACCTGAAATTCCTCACACTTCAAGAAGGTGATAGGAGGACCAAGAGGAAAGATCACAGTGGAGAGGACTCTCACCTATCGGATACTTCCTATCAACGAGACGTTGGGTATTCAGAAAGTGACACCCGAGAGATCTAAGTTGTAGTTCAGAGGAGCGAGGTGGAGTTGAGCAGGAAAGACCACAAAGGGCACGGATGCGACCTCATCGACTCATTGAAGAAATGTGGTAATGTTGGACCATTAGCATAAACCAGGGGAGGAGGTGATGTCCTGTGTAACGGTCCAGGTATATGAGAAAGGGCAGGATGGAAGAAGAAAAGGTAAAAGAACCGACAAGGTGCACAGGCAGTTGAAGCGAGAAGCCGAAGAATTAAGGTGTGTTGAAACTTGCTCCTGGCTTCACATCCATATTGAGCGCAGACGCCGTGTGGGTTAAGGTAAATGCAAACCCGTGGCGGTCCCACAGGTAGTTCCATAACACAAACCTTGGCAAACGTTCTGTTGCCACTGCCACACCTTTGAACCCGGAGAATGGGCCCTTAAGTCGAGGTAACAGTATTTGAGATGGATGGGGATGCAGATCTTACTAATACATCAATAATCAGACAGGCTCAGGAAGTTGCCAAATCATGGCTGTTTTAATAACAAGTCTTTAAAACAGGGAGTACAATGGACATCAACGGACGCCGCACAGCTCGCTCAATGAGTTCTCGAAAACATATCTCTCAGATTCCGTGTGTGAACCTTCAGTGTCAATACGGATTTCCTCCTCAAAATCCTCACTGGGTTCTTCAGTGGATATTTCTGGTGACTTGTCCTTTTTCTTTCTTCTGCTGGGTGTAGTCTTCTTACCCTTCTTCTTCTGGAAGAGATAAGGGCAAGCTCCCACCTTGCCTTAAAAGCAATCCGCCAGGCAGCGGGGACTCCGGGAGCCGACTCCAGGGAAAAGCTGGATGGCAGAAAAACCCTGGTATTCCTGGTTGGCGTAGATAAGTCCAGGTAAGTAGTTTTTAATATCCACAGTAGCCTGGGCCCAATATACCCAGTGATGATCAATAGAAGTTAACAAAAGATGAGATTCCAAGCAGAGAGTGAGTCCCAGAGAAAACGATGGATAGTGGGTACAAAACTCCAGGTACCAGAATTCACAACGCAGCAGTGGCTACAGACACGGTAGATAGGAATGTAATCTAATGAGAGGGATGTGACCTGCAGACAAACAGCAAGAGGAGGAATAGCAGAGAGACTGCCTCTGGAAGGCAAAAACAAGGAAGGTGGATGGGTAGCAGGAGCAGGAGCAGTGTGTACACAGAGGAGAAACAACGCTGTGGTAGAAAGCAAAACGGCAACAGGGGCCGAGTGAAAGTGAAAGCAGAATGAGAGGAGCACCGCGGGAAGAAGCGGAGCTCAGGCAAGGCAAGGCAAAAGTGGACAACAGAGGGAGCGAGAACAATGACATTCTAACCATGAGGGAGGCAAGGGTTGCAATGTGCATTACCGCTGTTGAGATGCAAGTAAATACTGATAGCGGCCTTGATGGAACGGAAAACTAGACCACTACATCACGTTTTGGGAGAACGTGACAGAACATCAATGGAGTCTCCATTGATTCAAAAGCTTCCACGGCTGCATCATCACAGTATGACCCCCTTCTCAATGGGGGTTCCCCTGGCTTGCCTGGATGGAATCTGTGAAACCATTGTATTAGCTGGGGGGCTTTGATGTTACGAACGGGTTCCCATGACCTCTCTGATTCAGGATAGCCTTTCCAGTGCACCAAGTATTGTAATCCACCTTTTCTGTAGCGGGAATCAATCAGCCAAGATACTTCGTATTCCTCTGTAGAACAGTCTGGTGCCCTACCTGGTCTTCTGATCCTTCATGAGTAGGGATCCGGCAGATAAGCTTTGAGGAGGGAAGTGTGAAATACAGGATGTACTTTTTGAAGTCAGTAAGGTCATTGCAATCGAAACGCTACTGGATTGATTCTTGCTTCGATGGGGAAAGGCCCGATATAATGGGGAGAGAACTTTCCAGGATGGATCCACCAGGGCAAGTACTTAGTAGAGAGCCACACTTGTGAACACACTGAGGATTTTGTCTCCTACCCTTATCTGCCCACCTCTTGTGGGACTGCGTGCTTGTTTGCAGGTTCTGTTGTGCTTCCTTGTGGGTACATTTTAGGGTCTCTAGGAGCTGATTAACTGTAGGCACTCTTGAGGGAGGCAAACCGGTTGTAGGGATGTGCCGAGGATGAAATCTAAAAGTGCAAAAAAATTGACTCATACCATTAGCTGAGTGTTTGGTGTTATTATATGCAAACTCAGCTAGAGGGAAGAGTTTAGACCAGTCACTTTGTTCCTGATTACAGAAGCATCTTAAATACTGCTCCAAGGCGGTGTTGAACCTTTCAGTCTGCCCGTTGCTTTCAGGATGGTATCCAGATGAGAGGGCCAGGTGAATGTTCAACTGTTTGCATAGAGTGGACGACAATCTGGATGTAAATTGTGTCCCTATGTCAGATACAATGGTAAGAGGTAGTCCATGCAATCTGGCTACATCTCTTAGAAACACATTGGCTGTGACCGGAGCCGAAGGCAGGCCCTTCAGTGGGGAAAAATGTGCCAATTTGCTGAATAAGTCAATAGTGACCATGATGGCTGTACATTCCTGTGGGAGGGGAAGGTCGACAATGAAGTCCATTGAAATATGTTGCCAATGCCCTGCTGGAGATGGTGCCTGCTGAAGAAGACCCAGCGGTTTGGCTCACCTGGTATCCACGGGGACGCCACTCAGCCCTGGTTGGATGGCTTGCACCTCGAGCCCTCTACCCGATCCCTGGGTAATTTCTCAAATGGAAGTGGGGCCTGAAATACAGGAGAACTGGATTCAGGACCTGGCTGTCTCTTGTAGGTTGCCTTTCCACCTCCCTTGGATTCAAACCCTTCCTCTGGGCCTTCTCCTCACCTTAATTCTTTATGAGGTGCGTTCTCCGTCCTGCTCCTCATGGCAGGAGCGCGTTGATGAAGGGCGTGGAGCGACCAAGTTACTTCACTGGTGCGATCCCTGCTGGAGTCCAGGCATGCTGCGACTCAGTTTTGCAAAGGTAGGTTTGCTGCTTTACAGTCTTGGTATTCAGTTCTTTATTTAAATAATAATTTCTTTCTTCTTCCCTTAAGGTATGGAAAGATATTTCGGCATTGTCGTGCAGATTGGTGATGAGCACGAGCCGGTAAGTGAATGCGTGGTGCGTGGTGCTATTTTGTCCTTTTATTTTGCTAACCTGCGTCTTTTCCCTTTCTTCGCAGGCCGCTCTGTACTTCGCCGAGCGCTGTGATGTCCAGAAACAACGCTGACCAAAAGACGACTAGCCAGGTAAGAATCTTGTGGATTTCGTAGTTCGGTAGAAAACATGGTAAGCGCTCACTAATGCTGTCTTTCTCTCTCTTCTTTCCAGGTTGTTGTATTCCAGAAGGTATGCGGCGCCGGGACGGTGGAGTGCACTGACTCGAGTATCTTCAGGTAAGCGAAATCTGCTGCCGGCGATGAGTTGAAGACAGGATGCTGATCGCAGGTAAGTTTGAGTTAACAATGTTCTCTTTCTCTTCAGGTTCATGGAGTCAGGTGAAGTGGCATCAAGGAACACTGGAGACCCAATTTGGACATGGTGAGCGTTACGCTGCAAACAGCAGAATAACGCAAAGCATGTTCTGCTGTTTGGTTGTGGTTTAAATAGTCTCAGGTAAAGTAGTCCAGGTTAAGTAGTCCCAGGCCCAGCCACACCCTAAACACTATACGGCATAGCTCAGTTCTTTGTTCCTGAGCTATGTGAGGGCCTCCGTGTTAGCGGAACATCCTAATGTTGGTCTCCGTAATGATTATGAGCCTGGCGCCAAAGGCACGAGGACTGACACCAAGAGAGTCTTGGATGTGGTGCTAAGGGCTTTGAGCCCACAATAGAGGCCCGGAACCTGGCCCTAGCTGGGAAGCTGACTTGCCAGTGAGGGTCAGGGGCAAGGGTCATGACAGAAGAGATGTATTCTCTGCTATCCTTATTCATTGTCGCTCACCAAAAAGGTACGGGATGCCAGTTCCAAGGTGGCCGCCTGGACCTTGTGGCCGGCTGTTGGAAGGTCATGAGCCCATGAAGTCACCTGTGTTTGCAGGTCCTTAGACGGTAGGTACAAGGCTTCATTTCTAAAGAGAAGACCCTTTCTAAGGGGTAAAGGTTGGTTAGTCTTAGGGTTATGATTAACGGTGGCCTGTTTGACTTGTTGTAGGAACGTGTTGATCTCTCTGACAAACCTCTTCCCTGCTAGAATTCTTTCATGACCCGTATACTGTCCGGAATCGTCATCCAGGCTGCGAGAAAGGGCATCAGCCATGATGTTCTCCCACCATGGAAGATACATGATAATGAAATCAAATTACGAGAAGAAATAGGCCCACCTAGCGTGTCGCAAATTACGACACTCCAGTTGTTACAAGATGCATAGTTTGCAGTGCTTGGTGCGTACCTGAAAAGGATAGGTGGCTCCCTGATAAAGGTGTCGCCATTCTTCACATGCTTGTCTAATCGCGAATAGTTCCTCCCACTGGGGGTAAGGGTCCGGGAGTAGTAAGAGATGGGATGTTCCAGGTCGTCCACCCTTTTCTGTAGCAAAGCTTCCCCTATGGCTCCTCCTGAGGCATCGGTTTCTACCACAAACAGAATAGTCTGGTCTGGCTGTCGGAGGATGGGTGTGGATACAAAGGCTTTCTTGAGTTCTTGGAAGGCGCCTTCCGCTCTGTTGTTCCATTCAAAGTTTGCCCATTTCTTGAGTAGGGCTGTAATGGGCAGGCCAATCTCGGAAAAAGTTGAGATAAACTTCTGATAGAGGTTTGCCAGCCCCAGAAACCGCTGAATATCCTTAACAGACAGCAGAGCTGGCCATTGAAGGATGGCCTTGATCTTGCTGGGATCCATTTGTACTCCATCCCTGGAGAGGATAAACCCTAAGTTAGGTACGGTACAACCCTCAAAAGTGCATTTTTCCAGCTTGGCCAATAAATGATGCTGGCGCAAACGTAAGAGGACCTCTGAGACATGCCTATGTTGTTCGGACAGGGTGGACGAGTAGATCAGAATGTCGTCTAAGTAGACTACTACTGAAGAAAAGAGGAGGTCTGCGAATACCTTATCCATAAAGCGTTGGACTGGGGCATTAACAAGTCCAAATGGCATGACCTGGTATTCGAAGTGGCCTAATGGTGTCCGGAAGGCTGTCTTCCCCTTTTTTTAAGGGCAGCTGAAGGGGTTTCCCCCGCAGCCCCCGCTCACTATACTGTAATGTATAGTGAGCGGGGTGTTGCGGGGGAAACCCCTGCAGCCCCTGTTTTATTTTTCCAGTGTGCTGCAGGGGTGTCCCCCGCAACACCCCGCTCACTATACCACACAGTATAGTGAGCGGGGTGTTGCGGGGGACACCCCTGCAGCCCCTGTTTTAGTTTATTTTTTTTCAATGTCGGGTGTGCAGCGAGGGTGTCCCCTCCAAACCCCGCTCACCATACTGTTTTTATTTACCTACAATGCATGCCACCAAAGGTTCGAACTTTTGGTGGTATGCATTTTTCTGACTTTTTGTGCTGTCGGACCTTTTTTTCGGTCCGTTCGTACAATTCCTTCCTGCCACTCTGAAACTTGAGGAGAACCATCTCCGGTTCCAGAAGCACCTCAAGGCCTTCCTCTTTGCTTCTGCCTTCTCTCCTCCTCTCCCCTGTTGATCTGTTCTGCTTAGGCATTGTGCACCTGGTTACCCTCTGATTTCAGGCCCAGGTACCTCCCGCCCTGGCATGCACCTGCTCTGCAACCTGGCAATCTTTGCACTTTGGGTCTGTATCTGCAACCCTACAGCCCCCCCCCCCCCTTTCCCTGCACTTATCAGACACCCGTCTGTGCCTAAAACATAGCAGCATTACCTTTTTTTTGTGTTTTTCATTTCTATGCACAACACTTTCCACTTCCCCCTCACCCCTTGCACTTCTCCCCCTTTCCTCTCCCATGCACTTGCACGTTCTCAATGTCACTGGGCCTTGTAAGATCGTTGATTTCGTTCTTCCTTGTCCCCCTTCCTTGCCTGGTTGTGCTCTGAAACACGTGTATGAGCGCGATACAAATAAATGATCAATTATTCTCCCAATTCTAAAAAATGACTCTTGTCCCTTCCACACCTGCACATTTTCGCCTAATTTCACTTCTTCCCTTTGGCTCTAAAATTCTTGAGCAGGCTGCATATGCCCAGGTTGCTAGTCTCCTAAATCTTAATTCTCTTCTATCTCCTCTTCAATCTGGATTCCATCCTTCTCATTCTACTGAGACTGCTCTTTTGCATGTCTCTAACCCCCTTATCTCTGCTCATCATTCCAAGCTTTCCTCTATAATTATTCTCATCAATCTACCTGCAGCATTCGATACTGTTGATAACACACTGTTTATTTCCTCACTTTCTTCTTTGGGTATTACCGGGTCTGTCTTTGAATGGTTCCACTCATATCTTTCTCATCAGTCCTAATCTGTAACTTGTGCCGGACACACCTCTTCCTCACTTACTCTTCTCTACGGTATCTCTCAAGGAACTGTATTTGGTCCTTTCATTTTCTCTCTTTACACTGCCCCACTCTCTGCTCTTATTTCTTCATTTAATCTTTCCTTTCATCTGTACACAGATGATATACAAATCTGTCTTTCTTTTTCTTCCTTTGATTCTATTTTGCACTCCACTGTATCAACTTGCCTTTCTGCTGTCCAAAACTGGATGTCTTCTCATTTTCTACACCTCAATCCTTCTAAGACCTAGGTTGTGTTGCTTTCTGGCATTCAACTATTCCATCTACTTTTCCTCCTCTGTCCCTTTTTTCCTCCTGCCTTTTCCTGCACGCAATTTGGGGGTTATCTTTGATCCCTCGCTTTCCTTTATACTGCATATCTCTTCTATTGCTCGCTCCTGCCGCTATGCCATTTTTAACATCCATCATGCTTGCTCCTATGTCTCATTTCATGCTACTAAACTTCTTCTGTTCTGCCTGGTCCTTTCTCGTATTGACTACTGCTGTTCTCTTCTTGTTCGCCTTCCTGCCTCACATCTTCTTCCTCTCCGATCTATTTATAATACTTCCATTTGTCTTCTCTTCTCTTTACCTTTTCGCTCCTCTATCGCATCTTCTTTACTGTCTATTTCACTGCTTCCCTTTGAATCACGTCTTCTGTACCATTTTCTTTCTATTGTTTTTAAATGTACTCACAACTTCGCTCCGCCTTATCTTTCTTCGCTAGTCTCCTTCTATTCTCTCTTGGACTCTCCAATCACAGAATCTGCTTCTTCTCACTGTCCCCAAACCCTGTGTGCTTCTTTCCTTTTCCAATATTTTGCCCTCTTAGCCCTTAAACACTGACTTTCTGTTTCTTCCCCCTCCTTCTATTTTTAGCAGTTTTTTGCATTACCATGTACACTGTGCCATTTTTCTAATATTTTGTAATAGTGCTTTTTGCTTTATAAATTCAATAAAATGAAAATGAAATGAAAGAAAGCCATGAAAGATAGAGAAAGGTCAAACTCAGGAAGTCTTGAGCGACATAAAAAATGTCCTACTGCTAAAGGAGGAGCTCTCCATGTCAGAAGTTCTTCTCCTCAAAAGGAAAAAGTTGGTCATACCCGTGACAATGAGACGGCAGGTCACGGAAATAGCCCAGGAAGGACACAGCGGCATAGTATCGACAAAACGGCTCCTGAGACAGAAAGTGTGGTTTCCAAGGCTCGATACTCAAGTGGAGGAATTGTTAAAAGGGTGCCATACGTTTTGCCTCATAACACCATCAATGCACTCTCAGCCCCGCAGATTACAGAATTATCTGAGAGGGTCTGGGACGAAGTCACCATCAACTTCTTCGGACTGATAGACAGTGGCCTGCATGTATTTGTGGCAGTAGACCAATATTCCAGGTTCCCAACGCACATGTAGTAGGATCAACCACAGCCCAGCATGTCACCCCTGTCCTGGATCAAATGTTCACTGCATATGACATTCCCCAGATCGTAAAGTCAGACAATGGGCCCCCATTCACGGGCCAAGACGTCAGAACATTCACAGAATATATGGGATTCAAGCACTGTCGAGTGACACCGTTATGGCCATAGGCCAATGCAACAGTAGAGAGATTCAAGGCAAAATTTGAAGCGATAACTAGAAATATCACACCTGACTGGAAAACTGTTTGTTGTTTGACTAGTTACTGTATCAATTGTTGAGGGACTATAGAAGCACGCCTCTCAGCACGACAGGGAAATGTCCCTCGGAAGTAATGTTGGGGCGCAACATCCGAACCTGTATATCTTATGTCCCGAAGACCTCTGAAGCATAATGAAAAGATGAAAATATGAGGAGAGGCGAAGGAAAAGATGAAGAGACATGGTGATACGAAGCAAAGTACCAAAGAATCTAGTCTGGAAGTTGGTGATGTGGTGGTGGTAAGGCAACTGCAAATGCACAAACACTCGACTGCATTTCATGATGACCCTTTGGTGATCATTCAGAAGAAAGGATCGCTTTCAAAGGAGATAATTGCCAAGTAACCTGAAATTCCTCACACTTCAAGAAGGTGATAGGAGGACCAAGAGGAAAGATCACAGTGGAGAGGACTCTCACCTATCGGATACTTCCTATCAACGAGACGTTGGGTATTCAGAAAGTGACACCCGAGAGATCTAAGTTGTAGTTCAGAGGAGCGAGGTGGAGTTGAGCAGGAAAGACCACAAAGGGCACGGATGCGACCTCATCGACTCATTGAAGAAATGTGGTAATGTTGGACCATTAGCATAAACCAGGGGAGGAGGTGATGTCCTGTGTAACGGTCCAGGTATATGAGAAAGGGCAGGATGGAAGAAGAAAAGGGAAAAGAACCGACAAGGTGCACAGGCAGTTGAAGCGAGAAGCCGAAGAATTAAGGTGTGTTGAAACTTGCTCCTGGCTTCACATCCATATTGAGCGCAGACGCCGTGTGGGTTAAGGTAACTGCAAACCCGTGGCGGTCCCACAGGTAGTTCCATAACACAAACCTTGGCAAACGTTCTGTTGCCACTGCCACACCTTTGAACCCGGAGAATGGGCCCTTAAGTCGAGGTAACAGTATTTGAGATGGATGGGGATGCAGATCTTACTAATACATCAATAATCAGACAGGCTCAGGAAGTTGCCAAATCATGGCTGTTTTAATAACAAGTCTTTAAAACAGGGAGTACAATGGACATCAACGGACGCCGCACAGCTCGCTCAATGAGTTCTCGAAAACATATCTCTCAGATTCCGTGTGTGAACCTTCAGTGTCAATACGGATTTCCTCCTCAAAATCCTCACTGGGTTCTTCAGTGGATATTTCTGGCGACTTGTCCTTTTTCTTTCTTCTGCTGGGTGTAGTCTTCTTACCCTTCTTCTTCTGGAAGAGATAAGGGCAAGCTCCCACCTTGCCTTAAAAGCAATCCGCCAGGCAGCGGGGACTCCGGGAGCCGACTCCAGGGAAAAGCTGGATGGCAGAAAAACCCTGGTATTCCTGGTTGGCGTAGATAAGTCCAGGTAAGTAGTTTTTAATATCCACAGTAGCCTGGGCCCAATATACCCAGTGATGATCAATAGAAGTTAACAAAAGATGAGATTCCAAGCAGAGAGTGAGTCCCAGAGAAAACGATGGATAGTGGGTACAAAACTCCAGGTACCAGAATTCACAACGCAGCAGTGGCTACAGACACGGTAGATAGGAATGTAATCTAATGAGAGGGATGTGACCTGCAGACAAACAGCAAGAGGAGGAATAGCAGAGAGACTGCCTCTGGAAGGCAAAAACAAGGAAGGTGGATGGGTAGCAGGAGCAGGAGCAGTGTGTACACAGAGGAGAAACAACGCTGTGGTAGAAAGCAAAACGGCAACAGGGGCCGAGTGAAAGTGAAAGCAGAATGAGAGGAGCACCGCGGGAAGAAGCGGAGCTCAGGCAAGGCAAGGCAAAAGTGGACAACAGAGGGAGCGAGAACAATGACATTCTAACCATGAGGGAGGCAAGGGTTGCAATGTGCATTACCGCTGTTGAGATGCAAGTAAATACTGATAGCGGCCTTGATGGAACAGAAAACTAGACCACTACATCACGTTTTGGGAGAACGTGACAGAACATCAATGGAGTCTCCATTGATTCAAAAGCTTCCACGGCTGCATCATCACAGTATGACCCCCTTCTCAATGGGGGTTCCCCTGGCTTGCCTGGATGGAATCTGTGAAACCATTGTATTAGCTGGGGGGCTTTGATGTTACGAACGGGTTCCCATGACCTCTCTGATTCTGGATAGCCTTTCCAGTGCACCAAGTATTGTAATCCACCTTTTCTGTAGCGGGAATCAATCAGCCAAGATACTTCGTATTCCTCTGTAGAACAGTCTGGTGCCCTACCTGGTCTTCTGATCCTTCATGAGTAGGGATCCGGCAGATAAGCTTTGAGGAGGGAAGTGTGAAATACAGGATGTACTTTTTGAAGTCAGTAAGGTCATTGCAATCGAAACGCTACTGGATTGATTCTTGCTTCGATGGGGAAAGGCCCGATATAATGGGGAGAGAACTTTCCAGGATGGATCCACCAGGGCAAGTACTTAGTAGAGAGCCACACTTGTGAACACACTGAGGATTTTGTCTCCTACCCTTATCTGCCCACCTCTTGTGGGACTGCATGCTTGTTTGCAGGTTCTGTTGTGCTTCCTTGTGGGTACATTTTAGGGTCTCTAGGAGCTGATTAACTGTAGGCACTCTTGAGGGAGGCAAACCGGTTGTAGGGATGTGCCGAGGATGAAATCTAAAAGTGCAAAAAAATTGACTCATACCATTAGCTGAGTGTTTGGTGTTATTATATGCAAACTCAGCTAGAGGGAAGAGTTTAGACCAGTCACTTTGTTCCTGATTACAGAAGCATCTTAAATACTGCTCCAAGGTGGCGTTGAACCTTTCTGTCTGCCCGTTGCTTTCAGGATGGTATCCAGATGAGAGGGCCAGATGAATGTTCAACTGTTTGCATAGAGTGGACGACAATCTGGATGTAAATTGTGTCCCTATGTCAGATACAATGGTAAGAGGTAGTCCATGCAATCTGGCTACATCTCTTAGAAACACATTGGCTGTGACCGGAGCCGAAGGCAGGCCCTTCAGTGGGGAAAAATGTGCCAATTTGCTGAATAAGTCAATAGTGACCATGATGGCTGTACATTCCTGTGGGAGGGGAAGGTCGACAATGAAGTCCATTGAAATATGTTGCCAATGCCCTGCTGGAGATGGTGCCTGCTGAAGAAGACCCAGCGGTTTGGCTCACCTGGTATCCACGGGGACGCCACTCAGCCCTGGTTGGATGGCTTGCACCTCGAGCCCTCTACCCGATCCCTGGGTAATTTCTCAAATGGAAGTGGGGCCTGAAATACAGGAGAACTGGATTCAGGACCTGGCTGTCTCTTGTAGGTTGCCTTTCCACCTTCCTTGGATTCAAACCCTTCCTCTGGGCCTTCTCCTCACCTTAATTCTTTATGAGGTGCGTTCTCCGTCCTGCTCCTCATGGCAGGAGCGCGTTGATGAAGGGCGTGGAGCGACCAAGTTACTTCACTGGTGCGATCCCTGCTGGAGTCCAGGCATGCTGCGACTCAGTTTTGCAAAGGTAGGTTTGCTGCTTTACAGTCTTGGTATTCAGTTCTTTATTTAAATAATAATTTCTTTCTTCTTCCCTTAAGGTATGGAAAGATATTTCGGCATTGTCGTGCAGATTGGTGATGAGCACGAGCCGGTAAGTGAATGCGTGGTGCGTGGTGCTATTTTGTCCTTTTATTTTGCTAACCTGCGTCTTTTCCCTTTCTTCGCAGGCCGCTCTGTACTTCGCCGAGCGCTGTGATGTCCAGAAACAACGCTGACCAAAAGACGACTAGTAAGGTAAGAATCTTGTGGATTTCGTAGTTCGGTAGAAAACATGAGTAAGCGCTCACTAATGCTGTCTTTCTCTCTCTTCTTTCCAGGTTGTTGTATTCCAGAAGGTATGCGGCGCCGGGACGGTGGAGTGCACTGACTCGAGTATCTTCAGGTAAGCGAAATCTGCTGCCGGCGATGAGTTGAAGACAGGATGCTGATCGCAGGTAAGTTTGAGTTAACAATGTTCTCTTTCTCTTCAGGTTCATGGAGTCAGGTGAAGTGGCATCAAGGAACACTGGAGACCCAATTTGGACATGGTGAGCGTTACGCTGCAAACAGCAGAATAACGCAAAGCATGTTCTGCTGTTTGGTTGTGGTTTAAATAGTCTCAGGTAAAGTAGTCCAGGTTAAGTAGTCCCAGGCCCAGCCACACCCTAAACACTATACGGCATAGCTCAGTTCTTTGTTCCTGAGCTATGTGAGGGCCTCCGTGTTAGCGGAACATCCTAATGTTGGTCTCCGTAATGATTATGAGCCTGGCGCCAAAGGCACCAGGACTGACACCAAGAGAGTCTTGGATGTGGTGCTAAGGGCTTTGAGCCCACAATAGAGGCCCGGAACCTGACCCTAGCTGGGAAGCTGACTTGCCAGTGAGGGTCAGGGGCAAGGGTCATGACAGAAGAGATGTATTCTCTGCTATCCTTATTCATTGTCGCTCACCAAAAAGGTACGGGATGCCAGTTCCAAGGTGGCCGCCTGGACCTTGTGGCCGGCTGTTGGAAGGTCATGAGCCCATGAAGTCACCTGTGTTTGCAGGTCCTTAGACGGTAGGTACAAGGCTTCATTTCTAAAGAGAAGACCCTTTCTAAGGGGTAAAGGTTGGTTAGTCTTAG
The DNA here is from genome assembly GCF_040938575.1 of Ambystoma mexicanum. Lineage (NCBI taxonomy): Eukaryota > Metazoa > Chordata > Amphibia > Caudata > Ambystomatidae > Ambystoma > Ambystoma mexicanum. The sequence continues at coordinate 599,154,792 of NC_090932.1, forward strand.
GGTTATGATTAACGGTGGCCTGTTTGACTTGTTGTAGGAACGTGTTGATCTCTCTGACAAACCTCTTCCCTGCTAGAATTCTTTCATGACCCGTATACTGTCCGGAATCGTCATCCAGGCTGCGAGAAAGGGCATCAGCCATGATGTTCTCCCACCATGGAAGATACATGATAATGAAATCAAATTACGAGAAGAAATAGGCCCACCTAGCGTGTCGCGAATTACGACACTCCAGTTGTTACAAGATGCATAGTTTGCAGTGCTTGGTGCGTACCTGAAAAGGATAGGTGGCTCCCTGATGAAGGTGTCGCCATTCTTCACATGCTTGTCTAATCGCGAATAGTTCCTCCCACTGGGGGTAAGGGTCCGGGAGTAGTAAGAGATGGGATGTTCCAGGTCGTCCACCCTTTTCTGTAGCAAAGCTTCCCCTATGGCTTCTCCTGAGGCATCGGTTTCTACCACAAACAGAATAGTCTGGTCTGGCTGTCGGAGGATGGGTGTGGATACAAAGGCTTTCTTGAGTTCTTGGAAGGCGCCTTCCGCTCTGTTGTTCCATTCAAAGTTTGCCCATTTCTTGAGTAGGGCTGTAATGGGCAGGCCAATCTCGGAAAAAGTTGAGATAAACTTCTGATAGAAGTTTGCCAGCCCCAGAAACCGCTGAATATCCTTAACAGAGAGCAGAGCTGGCCATTGAAGGATGGCCTTGATCTTGCTGGGATCCATTTGTACTCCATCCCTGGAGAGGATAAACCCTAAGTTAGGTACGGTACAACCCTCAAAAGTGCATTTTTCCAGCTTGGCCAATAAATGATGCTGGCGCAAACGTAAGAGGACCTCTGAGACATGCCTACGTTGTTCGGACAGGGTGGACGAGTAGATCAGAATGTCGTCTAAGTAGACTACTACTGAAGAAAAGAGGAGGTCTGCGAATACCTTATCCATAAAGTGTTGGACTGGGGCATTAACAAGTCCAAATGGCATGACCTGGTATTCGAAGTGGCCTAATGGTGTCCGGAAGGCTGTCTTCCCCGGCTCTAATTCTCAGGTGGTGGTCGGTTCCTCGTAGGTCCAATTTTATGAATACGCTGGCCCCCTGGACTGCTTCTACAATGTATTTTATGAGCGGCATGGGGTACCTATCACGGATGGTGACACTGAATAATCTGTGGTAATCGATACAGGGGCAGAGTTCGGATGACCCCTTCTTCGGGATGAAGAATAGAGATGCACCGGCTGAAGATGTAGACTCGTGGATGAGACCGATCTGGAGGTTGCTTTCCAGGTATTCCTTGAGTGCTCCTTTCTCGGGCAAGGAAAAGGGAAACATCCTCCCGAAACGAACAGTGCCCTCCTGTTGTAGTCCGATAACGCAATCTTCCTTGCGGTGTGACAGCAGTTTCCTGGGTAACACATCCTCAAAAACCTCCATAAACTCGTGGTATTGTCGGGGTATGGAATTAACTACTGAATATGGGAGAGAGGCTGAGATTCCTGTTTGAGGTTTCCCAGACCCTAAGTTCAGGCAATTGCGAAGGCAATACTGGGACTGGAACCGCACAGTGTTTAACGTCCAATTAATACATGGGTTATGCCTTCTGAGCCATGGAATGCTGAGAATGACTGGAACGTGTGCGGCTTGAATCAGATCAAATGCAATGATTTTTGATGTTCCAGCATGACCACCTGCAGACCCCTGGTTTCATGAACAATAGGACCGGACATCAAGGGTGTGCCATCCACCCCTTCCACCGGTCTGGGATTGGATTTGTCAAGACGTGGAATCTGATGCTCATTAGCCCAGTTGTTGTCCATGAAATTCCCAGCTGCTCCACAGCCAAGCATGGCAAGGACTTTGATGGATTCATCTCCTTCCAGAATCAGTTGTGTGTTAAATACCATGAGACGGTTGTCGGTAGTGAGATCCTTGGGTCGTGTGGTGTTACAGGGATTTGTCTGACTTTCCCCTTCCTTTTCACTGGTCAAGGTCGGGGTCTGTCGTTTCCCTGACGTCTCGGGGGAACCTCAGTTTTTTAGAAGGTGCTTGTCGGACCCGCAGTACATACACAGGCCGATATCTTTCCTATATTTTGTTCAGCTGCCATGTGGGGACCTCGGGCTGCGCCTATTTGCATTGGTTCTTCAGTTGGGGGTTTCTCTGTAAAGAGTGATGTGTTGGAGGGAATCAGAAAACCTGGTCTGATCCTTCTCTTCTCCTTCCTCTCCGATAGGCGGAACTCAATCTGTAAAGACAATGTAACAAACTCCTGGAAGGTTGTGGGTCGTGCTTCTCGGGTCAGCTCATTCTTGATTTCTTCTTGAAGGCCCCTTCAGAATAATGTTTGCTGAGCTGTGTCAGGCCATCCAGCTTCAGCTGCCACCTTCTGAAATGCGGAAACATAAGTCTGGACATCTGTGGTTCCTTGTCGGATGTCGAGCAGGCTCTCACAGGAGGAAAACTGGACCTCAGGCCTTTCAAACAGGTCTCTCAATAACTGCATAAACAAAGCATTGTCATTCAGTGTGGGATCCGTGCTGGTAACTAGTGGGGTGGCCCAGGAAGGGCATTCCCCACCAGGTTGGAAATGAGAAAGCCAACCCTGGCTCTCTCGTTCTCGTAGGCTGTGGGACGGAAAGTGAAATACACCAAGCATGCGTCAAAGAATTCTTTTAACTTCCTAGGATTCCCATCGTATTTTCCACAAGGTAACTATAGGGGGGGTAGCTCACCTCTCTGATTGTCTCTGAAATGTGCCTGCTGTCGCAAAGCCACATCTTTGGCTCTCAGGTTTTCCACTTCCATAGCAAGTCCCTGCAGGGCGGCTACTGGTTCCTGATACTGTTCCAGGCTTGCCATGGTTCCTTTTTGTCATTGCAAACTCTCAGATTCCGTGTGTGAACCCTCAGTGTCAACATGGATTTCCTCCTCAGAATCCTCACCTGGTTCTTCAGTGGATATTTCTGGTGTCTCATCCTTTTTCTTTCTTCTGCTGGGTGTAGTCTTCTTACCCTTCTTCTTCTGGAAAAGATAAGGGCAAGATCCCCCGGAGGCCACCTTGCCTTAAAAGCAATCCGCCAGGCAGCGGCGACTCCGGGGAGTCCCTGGTATTCCTGGTTGGCGTAGATAAGTCCAGGTAAGTAGTTATTAATATCCACAGTAGTCTGGGCCCAGTATACCGAGTGATGAAAGATAGAAGTGAGCAAAAGATGAGATTCCAAGGAGAGAGTGAGTCCCAGAGAAAACAATGGATAGTGGGTACAAAACTCCAGGTACCAGAATGCACCACACAAGGCAGCAATGGCTACAGACACGGTAGACATGAATGTAAACTAATGAGAGGGACGTGACCTGCAGACAAACAGCAAAAGGAGGAATAGCAGAGACACTGCCTCGGGAAGGCAAAAACAAGGAAGGTGGATGGGTAGCAGGAGCAGCGTGTACACAGAGGAGAAACAACGCTGTTGGAGAAAGCAAAACGGCAACAGGGGCCGAGTGAAAGTGAAAGCAGAATGAGAGGAGCGCTGCGGGAAGAAGGAGAGCACGGGCAAGGCAAAGCAAAAGTGGACAGCAGAGGGAGCGAGAACAACAAGTGTCGGACCATGCGGGAGGCAACTGTTGCAACGCGCATTCCCGTTGTTGAGATGCAAGTAAATACTGATAGCGGCCATGATGGAACAGAAAACTAGACCGCTACATCACATTCTGGGAGAACATGATGGAACATCAATAGAGTCTCCATTGATTCAAAAGCTTCCACGGCCGCATCATGACAATATCATAAAACACATTCTTTAATACTAAGAATTCATCATAAGTGACGTCATGCTATGTGGCAAAATAAGAAAACCTACTAGGGGTTGTAGTTAGTCTATGGGGAACATCTACATATACGTTCTATGAGACACAGGGATGTGATTGGGTCTCTAAAATCAGGTGGACAATTAAGCCCACCCCAAGTGCAAGTCATCTTCTGTGTCCGACTAATATACAACATACTATTGGCTTCTCAAACTATAGGGCTCCTTAATACGTGGCCCTCTATAATTGGTTGGCACGCTTTTACCGTTCTGGAATATTCCACTCACTAGCAGCACGCAAACTGGTACCGCCCAGGTGCTGGGGGGGTTGGTCTGGTCATGCCTCCCCACCCAATTAGCCCAACATCCATCATGGTTGCTCGTGGTAAAATTGCTCATGGTTTTAGCTTAATCTTAACTTCTCCCATCCCCTTCAATAGGCATACATCATAAGGGCCTGTAGTCCATAAAAAGGTTGGCACTTTTTCCATGTCCTCATTTAAATATGTGGGGTGCTACGGTACTATCATCATTCACTGTGGGGTTTCCCTTCTCTCTATTCTGATCCAATATGTAATACTTATCTTGAATATTAATTCATCATCTGACAGATCATCCAACATATCTTCATCTGTGACCTCAGTCAATCTATACCCTTCCCCAATTGCAATTGCTGTTCTCCAAGTCCTGCCCTCGTCATCAAATCCTTCGAGCATGGCCAATTCCCCTCGTACTATGGCTGCATGCAACTGTAAGGGACAAATCTATCCCCCCTCTTCATCCATGGGTATCTGTGGCCTGAACAAAAATTAATCAGGTATCCTCATAATCTTCCCCACAAGCCGGGTAGCCACATTAAGAAAATGCGTACCCCATAGAGAAAGACTTCTGGCTCTAATGGCATTCCTCGCAGAGCTATCTGCCCTGTAAACACCATGATAAATTTGCCCACGTTTAAATAATGAATTCCTGGAATGGAACACACTATGCCTTCATCAATAAAAGAAATTGTCATATTTAGTGTTGTCATTAAATCTCGGCCCAGAATATTAACTGGTGTCTGCCTTGAATACAATAAAGGTACAGACATATCACATTCTCCTATAGAGACTGGCAATTAATCAGTTAAAGGAACTCTACTTTTAGCTCCAGAGAAGACTTGCACATTCATGGCATTTCCCTATAATGAAAATGTTCCCTCTCGTCTACATGAGCGAGTGGCCCCAGTGTCTACTGAAAAAGAAAAATAATTGCCTCCTATGGTAACATCAACCCTTGGTTCCTATTGAGGATTTGGTGTCACCGATAGTACTGAACACATCAAGTTGCTCTGTGAGCTGTCCTATTGTGGATACATGCTTATCCCTGTGCCTCTAAAAGGACTTCCTCCCATGACAGTGACACCCCCTACTAGATGTCAATGGGCATCATTACAAGTTTGCCGGTCCAGTAACTGCTCCATCAAGAGGGGATCGTTCATTTCAAGGTGAGCTGACACTAACTGACATGATCAACTTTGGTCCCAGTTGGGCACACTGGTTGCATGATTTCAATGTGTACATAGCAGTCTTTAGGTTTCCAGGCTGGCAAAAGCAAATGAGCATTCTAATTCTGTCCACAGGGCCAAAGGTTCGAGACAGTATATATGAACTGACTGAACAGGGCACTGCCAATTAGTAGGAGCTAAAAAAAAGACCCTGAATAAATAAAATGTATACAATGAGCATCACATGTGTCACACTATAATACAAAACTAATTGAAATAATGCATATCTTGTGACGTGATTCTATGCTTGCATCAAACACTCCGGTTTCCATCTTTTATTTTTATATTTCAACTTTATTGACATTTTCAAATATTATCAAACACCATATAGCCAAATAACAGACATAAGCAAACACAGAACCACCACTTAACAATACCCCCATAACATCCCCCATGTGTCCCCCCCAGGCCCTTCCCTCACTCGCCCCACCAATATATGCTAATGCTACCACTTGACCCAGGTTAAACCAAAGGTGTTAAGGCTCATCTCGTCCTCCCCACATGTACCATCGATTTTCTCTCACAGCCCTGTACAGTAGACAGTCCCCCCCCCTTTGCACACCATGGAATACAGTCCCCTGCATCACTTCCTCCGTACAACCCAGAAACCCTAACACACCCCCAGAACCCCCATTTTTAGTTACATAGGCATGTACCTGTCCTGAAATTCAGCCCATTCCATTTCAAGGTTTAGGCCTCTCCCATGTATCGCTGCTGTGATCCTTTCCATCACATATATGTTCTTACTCACATTTATCCATTCCTTCTTACATCGGAGCCTCCACCTTTTCCAGTAAATCGCTAAACATGCCTTCCCAGCCAACAATAAGAAGTGGGGCAGCCGCTGCAAGCCGGTATACTCCCCCTCAATTCCTTCCAGACCAAACAAAATCAACAACAGTGTCTTTGTTCTGGAAACCCCTTGCAATTCTTTAATCCACCCCAGCACATTGTCCCAGTAAATGTGAACCCTCTCACACTCCCACCACATAATCGGCATGCTCCCCACATTCATGCCAGCATAAGGGATCAACTCCGGAAACATCCTAAAGAGGCGGACTGGGTCATACTGTCATCTGTGAAGCAGTTTGATCGCATAAAGTTTATACTGGCATGCTATCGAGACCCTGTATGCCCTGCGACACATTCTATGCCACAGCGCATCATCCAGTTCGAGGCCCAGTTCCCCTTGCCACCTGCTCTGGAGTATACGCCTCCACCAAAAGCCCCAAATAGGGAAGAGTTCATGTGTATTTCCGCCTGTCATTTTTTCTAAGTCAAATCCATTTTCCCCCGCCCGCTGTTAAACTAGGGAGTTTGCATCTTAAATTATCCTTGTCCATCTGGGGCCAAGGGAAATACTGTGGTCTGGCCCCTCCTTTGTCCAATAAGGGGAATTGCATGAACCCAAATCCGCAATAGGCTCCCATTGTCTGCCTATCCATAGTGGGGAAAATGGTTCCCGATTGCCTTCTACCTGGCAATGACCTCAGCCTGCTCACATATGGTGGTGATTCCCCCCTCTCACTACGCGATCGTCCTTTAGGTCACTCTGGGTATGCCATGGGGTCTGGCATCCTATCTTTAGGTTGGTCTAAATCCAACCATCTCACTTCCTTGTCCGTCTGCAAACATCCCTCAGGATCACATGCACTTTCTCCCTCTTCCCCACGGAAAGTTTCTCTGTCCTCATCTGACATATCTAGTCAACAAATAGTGTGGCTTTCATCTTTCTCATCTCTGTTTAAGGTCAGCCTGTCTAAAGATAAGGCTCAATGCTCGAGACTAAACAGGCTTCCTTCTTTGCCTAGTGACTGAACACCTATGGATTGATCTTCTTTTCCCTTGCTTCTCGATTCACTGTTTGTCCTCATCTCCTGATAAGTTTCTTATCTCAGATGCTTCCTATCTCAAAATTCTCATCTAGATTTACTCTAGACAGTCCTGGCATTGCTCCTTGCGACGGGAGAAACTCCTCTATGTCGCCCTATGATATTACTGAACTTGGTTTCATCAGCTCTTCCTGAATGCGATCAATGTTGCATGCCCTCTGTCTTCTTTTCCTAAATCTAATTCCTTTTGCTTCTTTTCTTCCCATCTAATTCTATCCTCCTTCTGTCTTTTATCTTCCCTTCTTTCATTGGCTCTACGCACTTCGTCTCTTTGTCTTTGTATTCCTGTATCTTGTCATTTCGGTTCTTCTTCCTCTTCTTTCTTCTTTTCTAGCCTGTCTCGTTCTGCGATTGCTCTCTGTCTGTTGTAATTCTTTTTCTGTTCTTCTGCCCTTTCTTTCTTTCTCACTTGCTCCTTCTGATACATCTGCTCTTGCCTTTGTCTACCCTCTCTTTTGTGCTTATCCTCTTTCAATCGTTTCTCTCATCCCCTGTCTTTTCTATCCTGTTCATCTTGATCTTCCCCTTGCCTCACTTCCTCAATACTTTTCACATCAAGTTTGAGCCATATCTGTCTTTCCATCCATTCGTTCTGTAGGAGTGTAACATCGTCAGCTTTATCCTTTTCTCCTTTCAATCTCTTAATCTCTCGTTCTATATCTAAGGATACATTTGGTTGTTCGCTCTTCTCCTCTTTGTCTTGTAAGACCTTAAAGGTCACCTCTTTTCCTTTAATCCTTTCTCTTTCTGGACTCTTGTCACTGCTATATGCAGGTGGTTCATATATCGGATTACAATATCCTGTCGCCGTTTTTAGTTGCCTTAATGGATACAATCCATCATCTTTCATACTATAGCCATTTACTTCAGGCGTGATAGGGTTAGCAGAAGGCTCAACACCTTCCTCCCTGCACTGATTACGCATCCAATCCTCAGGAGGCGGATCTTCTCGTTCCTCCTGGTACATCTTCCAAAGGTCTAAGCTAGCTAACCTTTTCTCCAATTTCTTCCCTGTGTACGCAGCGTGCAAGTATGTGGTCATGTGTTGCAAAACCGCTTTTGACAGCGATCCCACTTGTGGCAATGGCATGAAAATTGTGTCTGCGGTACCCTTAACCCATTCCGCACTATACTGTTTGAGCTTAGGTGCATGTTTTGGCAGTTGCCTGCAAAGATGCACCAGTGGGGTAACGTCCCCCATTGTGACGAGTTTTAATTGACTGTCGATACTTACAGTTGCTTTACACAAAATACGTTTCAGAAAAATAACAAATATGAGTGCACACCAACAATCGCTGCTCAAAGTTATTCCCTCTCACAGACCTGGTCTGTGTGCCGCCTAAGTACCCTCTTGGGTTTTGGAATAACTCTTTCTAGACACTCCTTGAGCTTAGGACTCTGGGCTTATCTAGACGCTCCCTGTCATATATTTACTCAATCAACCCCCTGTTATTCTTCACTATTACCACAATCCCCTGTTCCCACATTATTTGCCATTCCCCTCTATCCACTCACCATTCGCCTTTTGGCTCTTGACACACAGGATCGTCTCCTCCTCCAACCGGCCACCATTGCCTTCAGTCTGCTCAGCGCCTGTGGAAACCAGGAGGGATTTCATGAAAGAGGGTCCGTCCCACCTGTATCTTCTTTACTTGCAAGTTTTCTATATCAGCCGCTCTCCAAAGGAAGCCTTGCGACCCCCTCCAGTCTGGCAGAGGACGCCCGATAATCCAAACTTCTAAAAGCCTACTGGGTCTATGGGTCTTTCTGTAACCATCATCTCTCTGTTACCAAGTGCACCCGGGGAACAGGTCCTTTATGACAAGGTAATGGTATCTGAGATGGATGGGGATGGAGATCTTACTCATACATCAATAATCAGCCCGACTTAGGAAGTTGGCAAATCACAGCTGTTTTAATAACAAGTCTTTAAAACAAGGAGTACAGCGGACATCAACAGACGCTGCACAGCTCGCTCAACGAGTTCTCAAAAACATATCATAAAAACGTTCTTTTATACTAAAAATTCATCATAAGTGACGTCATGCTACGTGACAAAATAAGAAAACCTACTAGGGGTTGTGGTTGGTCTACGTGGAACATCTACATATACTTTCTATGGGATACAGGGACGTGATTGGGTCTCTAAGATCAGGTGGACTATTAAGCCCACCCCAAGTGCAAGTCATCTTCTGTGTCAGAATAATACATGACGTACTATTGGCTTCTGAAACTATGGGGCTCCTTAATACGCGGCCCTCTATAATTGGTTAGCACACTTGTACCCTTCTGGAATATTCCACTCGCTAGCAGCACGCAAGCCGGTACCCCAAATGCTGGGGGGTTGGCCTGGTCATGCCTCCCCACCCAATTAACCCAACATCCATCATCACTCCTGCAGTCTGCCATTCAATTAGTTCTTTGAACTCGGCCTTACAGAGGCTCACTATGCCTGAGAATAAAAGGGAGGGTGTCATGGCCTTATCTTCTGATCTTCTGGTCTCAGTATAGCTCGCCCCAAAGTCTATTTTCATCTGACCATGTGACTGGAGACCACGTTTTTTTGAGCTCCTTTGTTGTATTTAATACCATTAAATGAAGAAATCTTGGCATCCTCTGTGGTTTTCATTACACCTCAAACAGGAGCCCAGCATGCTTCTCACGTTACGATAACCAGGCTCTCGGCAGCCGCGAATCTTGACACTGGGCCAGGCAAGCTTTCTCAAATCTTCCTTCGCCATCAGCTACTCTTATTCTGCTGCGCCACACTTCCGGTCCTTTCATTCAAGGGGTCCATGTTTGCTCAAATACGTTGTGGAACATCCAGATTCTATGCATTCCTATACATATACACTGGCGCACCGCCTGCAATCTATTCACTACATAGCCAGCCTTATGATTACTTTGTGTATTTGCGTTGCTGCGTCTGTACATTTGTAAAATGGTTTTGCATTTCCTTCAGTGCTTCCCGGCACGTGCAATATTCATTTCGCTCCCGATATGTTGCTCACGTTGCCACTTCGTCATCAGATTCTATAAGGTCTATATTCTTTCTTCATTCGTATCTCTTCTCGGTGCGTCACGTCTGCTTCATGTGACGTCACCAATCCTCTCTTTCATTCATTTTCACACTTCTTTCCGGAATTTCCTTCAGAAGACCGTCCTTTCTCTGTGGATACATGTAGGGTTTTCTCAATGGATACCTTGTTTCAAGGATTTGTAGTGATATAGGTACCATTATTGGCTTTGCGCATGTCACAATTTCCGGTTGCTAATATATAGGCAGAATAGGGGCGGAACTTCTGCTAGAGGTACTTGGCTCCTCCTCAACACCTTTGTTTTATTATGGGCACCTCACTGGCCTCACTTCACTGTTTTCCTCTTGATGCAGTTAGCAGTTGCATGCTCCCCATGGGGGCCTTTGAGAGCAAAACAATGCTCTGTTGCTGTCTTCCACAACAGTATTTCCCACTCTATAATCAGCCACAACTGCTCCATCAAGAGGGGATCGTTCATTTCAAGGTGAGCTGACACTAACTGACATGATCAACTTTGGTCCCAGTTGGGCACACTGGTTGCATGATTTCAATGTGTACATAGCAGTCTTTAGGTTTCCAGGCTGGCAAAAGCAAATGAGCATTCTAATTCTGTCCACAGGGCCAAAGGTTCGAGACAGTATATATGAACTGACTGAACAGGGCACTGCCAATTAGTAGGAGCTAAAAAAAAGACCCTGAATAAATAAAATGTATACAATGAGCATCACATGTGTCACACTATAATACAAAACTAATTGAAATAATGCATATCTTGTGACGTGATTCTATGCTTGCATCAAACACTCCGGTTTCCATCTTTTATTTTTATATTTCAACTTTATTGACATTTTCAAATATTATCAAACACCATATAGCCAAATAACAGACATAAGCAAACACAGAACCACCACTTAACAATACCCCCATAACATCCCCCATGTGTCCCCCCCAGGCCCTTCCCTCACTCGCCCCACCAATATATGCTAATGCTACCACTTGACCCAGGTTAAACCAAAGGTGTTAAGGCTCATCTCGTCCTCCCCACATGTACCATCGATTTTCTCTCACAGCCCTGTACAGTAGACAGTCCCCCCCCCTTTGCACACCATGGAATACAGTCCCCTGCATCACTTCCTCCGTACAACCCAGAAACCCTAACACACCCCCAGAACCCCCATTTTTAGTTACATAGGCATGTACCTGTCCTGAAATTCAGCCCATTCCATTTCAAGGTTTAGGCCTCTCCCATGTATCGCTGCTGTGATCCTTTCCATCACATATATGTTCTTACTCACATTTATCCATTCCTTCTTACATCGGAGCCTCCACCTTTTCCAGTAAATCGCTAAACATGCCTTCCCAGCCAACAATGAGAAGTGGGGCAGCCGCTGCAAGCCGGTATACTCCCCCTCAATTCCTTCCAGACCAAACAAAATCAACAACAGTGTCTTTGTTCTGGAAACCCCTTGCAATTCTTTAATCCACCCCAGCACATTGTCCCAGTAAATGTGAACCCTCTCACACTCCCACCACATAATCGGCATGCTCCCCACATTCATGCCAGCATAAGGGATCAACTCCGGAAACATCCTAAAGAGGCGGACTGGGTCATACTGTCATCTGTGAAGCAGTTTGATCGCATAAAGTTTATACTGGCATGCTATCGAGACCCTGTATGCCCTGCGACACATTCTATGCCACAGCGCATCATCCAGTTCGAGGCCCAGTTCCCCTTGCCACCTGCTCTGGAGTATACGCCTCCACCAAAAGCCCCAAATAGGGAAGAGTTCATGCCTTTCATTTCTGTACTCGAGTCCAATACCTTCTCCAGGTGGGTAAGCTTTCTTTGCACCATTTCCCTCCAAGACTCAGCCGTGACTACCCCTTTCAGTTGCAAGTATGAGAACACTGACAATTTCTCTATTCTCAGTGGCCTCCCCAAATCCACTAACAAAATAAACTGGCCATCCTTCCACAACTGACCAACCCGCGACAGCCCTGCCTCAAACCAGGTCTGGTATCTATCCAAATTCGGGATCTGGTCCCTGGCACCCACAGGTGACTAAGCGGGGATGACAATGTCATGACGCCCCTCATTTCTGGGCCCTTCCTCCATATATACCAAATGACACCCAATATTGGGTGCTCCCTGATCCTCGTTGGGAGCCAGGCTCTTGGTACCCATATCTATTCTCCTACCGTTTCCGGTCTCAGAGGAAGGTTATCCAGCCCCACCCATTGACAGTCATCTTGCTCCCTCAGATGTAGGACGATAACTCTGAGTTGTGATGCCTTGTAGTACAGGTAGATGTCTGGAAAGCCCACTCCACCTCTCTCCTTTGGGAGCACCAGGACCTCGTATGCCACCCTCACTTTCCTACCCTGCCACAGGAACCTTAAGAGGCGGCACTTAACCCTGTGAAAAATGGAGTCTGCGATATGAATCCGGAGCATCTGGAATAAGTACAGGAGTCTCGGGAGGAAGTTCATCTTAATTGAGTTCAGTTGCCCCAGTCAGTACATTGCCAATTTTTCCTGTTTATTTTCTCTAGATCATCAAAGAGCCTCACTAGGAGAGGTGGGAAGTTTGCATCATATAAATCGCCTATGTCCCTCGTTACGTTTATATGCAAGTTATGCAGTTGGTCCTCTTCGATTCTTATCCCCAGCACATTCAGATTCTGTCTATCCTCAACCTCTAATTGGTCCAATGGAAACAGAATTAATTAATTTCCCTGTGTTCATTCTAAAACCGGAGAGGGCCCCATACCACCATACTATCTCAACTACCGCCAGGACCGAGGACATTGGGTTCCAAAGGTGTAACAGCATGTCGTCAGCGTATAAACCCTGTTTATATTCTACACCTCCTGCAGGGATCCTTTCCACCCGGGGGTCATCACCTAGCACCTGGGTGAGGGGCTCCAGGTAGAGAGCAAAGAGAATCAGCTAGAGGGGACAACCCTGTCTCATCCCCTGACCCAACCCAAACCAGCGTGAACAATTCTCATTGGCAGACACACAGCCCACCGGGTCTCAGGTTTGATAGTAAATATATTCTCAACCTCCAAGTCACCCACCTCCTCTGCCTCCTCACCTGTGGATTCTTCGTCTGAGGAACTTCCGGAGGAAATCTGTCGTCTTTCTCGCCAGGAGTTGTTAGGCTTTTCTTTGCAGATTTTAGGGTATGCTCCTCTGGTAGCCACACTGCCTATTAGCGATAAGCTGGCAGTAGGGGCTCCCAGGGAGTCCACCCCACTTCAGGGAAAAGCCTTTGCAGAAAAACCCTGATGTCGATCCTCTGATGGTTGATAATGGAATGACCGGGTAAATACTCTTCTTTTCCTGTTGGTAGAACTTGAGAGCGTAGATCTTGAGAGTGTAGACACTACGATACCCAGAATGCACCGGACCCGGGAGAAAGATTAACCAGTTGCCGGTGAAACTTCAGGTAGGAACAGGAATAGCCGTGGATAAGGTAGGAAATACTCAGAGGTAAAAGGGCGGATGAGGAGAGGAGGAAACCAGGAGACCGGCACCGAACCACAGACGAGACGGCAGCAGAAATGCCAGAGGAGCGTTAAGAGTAATGCAGAAGGAGAAAAACAAAGGCGAAATGCCTAGAGGGGAAAGTTCAACTGAAGGCAAAAAGCGGAACACTCAAGCAGCGTGTAAACCCGACAGTGAAAGCAGGGTTGCAACGTGCCGAGTGCTAGCTTCCACGCATCTTTAAACACGTCATCGCGAAGTCAGGGTGAAACACTAGAACGTTACACCGACTTCGCCAGAAGCGTATTCAACTCATTTCCTCCTCCATCGTTCCTACAGCTTCCAGGGGGCTCGAATCATGACACCGGGTCTGAGTACAATGGCAGAAAACCCTGCAGAAACTTGGACCCGAAGCAAAAGTTGACAAGCTTTTCCTTCAAAAATGCCCAATCGACTCTGTCAAAGGCCTTTTCGGCATCGACAGATAGAAGCGTGGGGTTGCCCCTCCCATGTCAGGCACCCTCAATCAAGTACAGGGTCTTACGCATTATGCCCGCCCCTTGAGTAACCCCTTATGAAACCCACTTGATCAGAATGCACCAGTCGCGGCATATGCGGATCAAGTCTCGACGCCAAGACCCTAGCAAATAACTTTGCATCAACGTTAAGAAGCAAGATCGAGCGGTACGAGCCACAGACCCGAGGGACTCTGCCCTCTTTGTGTATCACTGAGATAAAAAGCCCACACAAAGGCCTTCACGGCTTTGCCTGTTTACAAGATAGCATTAAATAATTTGACCAAGTGAGGGGCCAAGATGGCCACATGTGGCTGCATACCCATCCTCCCCCAGGGCCTTTCCTAATTGTAAATGACAGATTACTGATAATACCTCCTCTCCTGTAATAGGGGCGCTCATTTCTTCGGCCTCCTCCAAAGACAGCATCACTAACAACATACCTCCCAAGTAGGCCCCTATCCTGTCCCCCTCTGGTCTATCATCGACCTTGTATAATATATCGTACAAGTTCTCCAAAGGTTTCAACCACCCCCCTTGTTAAAGTCTCAAATGTGCCCCCAGATCCACCCACCCCCTCTATCCATCTATCAGCACGCTTGCCACGCAGCCAACAGGGCATCTGCCTTGTCCCCTTTTTCATAATATTTCTGCTTCAGGAAGTGGAGTTTCTGAACTATCCTGCCTTCCTCCAGCAACCTGAGTTCCTCTCTCTTACCTTTGACTTCCTTGATCCAGTCCCCCACTCCTTCCTCCGTTTCCTGTATTCGTCTTTCCAGAATCCCTCCTTCCGCAATTTGTCCGCCAACAGATTCTCTCTTCCTACTCGCCCCCTCTCTAATCAGCAGGCCCCTCCATGTCGCCTTCCCCGCATCCCACACCGTGGCCTGATCCACCTCCTGTGTTTTTTATGCTCACCTGGTCTCTGTGGAGGCATTGGGGCACGTTAGCAGCCCCCCTGAACTTGAATCACCCCCTTCAAGCCTCTCCCTCATTAGAAAAGCTGTGAGCGGTGGTACATGGCGATACTGTTCCTGCCTGGAGATAAGAGTGTGTGAGTGCGCCAATCTGTGATTGTTGTACCTCTCAAACCCTTCACCCTAAAGTACGGTTTCTGTGAGCATACGCCGGCCCATAAAGCACACCTGTGAATTATGGAAGATAATCTCTCCGTCCTGCTACTTCTGGCAGGGGCGCGGCGAATGGGATCTAGTTCCTTCACTGATCCCTGATAAGGATTAGTCCAGTCCAGCTGCGACTATGCTTCTCCTTATGATTGGTAAGTCTTTCTTGAGCTCTTGTGATGCTGTTCATTCTGTCTAATGTCTTTATATGTTGCTCCTATTTATGCCCGCAATAATGTCTCTCTTCTGTTTTCTTCCCTTAGATGGAAACGCTGCCTCAATGCAGCTATGAGACGCGAGACGTGGCCGGATGGAAGATGGATGCTACCGCAATGTTCGACAGCAGGTAAGTGATGGTTTAAGGAAAAGCGCGAAGTATGGCGAAGGGCAACCTTAAACTTACTGTTTTTTCGATGTCTAACCTTGTCTTCTGTTTTTCCTTGCAGGTGCTGCTGTCGACGATGGAGCGTGTCGTGCTGCAGTGCCAAGATGAAGATTTCGGCATTCCCGGAAAGCGTAAAGATGAATACTTGGTTCGCCGAACAGATGTACAGATAAGAACAGCTTCCCCCAGTTGGTAAGATTGCTGGCAGGAAGCAGGATGTCCAGGAAGCAGGATCTTCAAAGGTAAGTCTGACCTCAGGCGACAGTGAACGTTACGCTGCTTGCAAGTGCAGAACAGCGCAAAGCATCTGTCTTGAGGATCGGGGCAGCTTATATAGCTGAGATCGTGGGCACGCCCATTAGGGCCGGCTTACCAGCCACACCCTGCCACTCCTAGAGAGTGAGCACGTGCAAAGGCAATCCATTAGCAGCCACACCCAAGAATACACTTGGGGCTGCTTAATGGATGGAATGTTCAAGGTTAATGCATCCTGCTTAATGGATGGAATGTTCAAGGTTAATGCATCTGAAGTGCCATGTCCCAAATAAAAGCTTTTTGGTGTTAAATGGATGTTCTTGTTTATTTTTGTTCATGAGCCTGGCGCCAAAGGCACCAGTACAGTGTCCACCCAGGTCTTCTGTGCATGCAACCCCGACATGCCTGTGCCCCTGACTTCATGACCATGACACTGTGTCATTCAGAATAAAGTACTCCCATTTTGCCCCCTCAAGTTCCTCACGAAAGACCAGGTCTTTACACAAGGACTTGTTGCATCTCCATTTTGAATTATTGGGGGCTAAACCTGACCAGGACAAGTCTAGGGATAACATGTTGTGGTCAGACCACGAAATTGGGTAAATCTCTGCTCCTAGGGCCCCCTCCATAAGCACTCTTGAGATGCAAAGGTAGTCTATACGGGTATAGGTCCCATGGGGCGCGGAATAGAAAGTGAATACCCTTTCCTGGGGGTGGAAGAAGCGCCATACATCACACAGGCCATACAATTCCAAACACGCCTAAAGCCCCTCCCTATTTGGTAGCTGGTAGTCAACATCACTGGACGAACACCCGACCACCAATAGGACCCGGTCCAACGGGTCACCTCCTCAAAGACCTCCCAAAACACAAGCCCCCAACTTTTCAACTTCCTACTACCCCCAAAGATTCCCCTCCCCCACCTCCCTTCCCACACCCCTGTTCACATACCAATTCCCTCCTCTGGCACTGCCCCTGAGAGTAGATCGCAAACATGATAATACCTTCCCCTCCATCCCCCTCTCATGAAACATTAACGTCCCTCCTTAAGAAACCTTTGAACCTATCCCCAAACCTAAGAACCTAAGGTACTTGCAACATGGAACTATGAACCCACACTGAGCACGGAGTCTCCAGAGTCAGGTAGGCACAGCTGGGGGAGTGTTCAATTTCCTGAATTTCCTGGAGCCGGGCATTCTGCGCCTGTTTGGCCCTTTTATACGCAACTGTCTGTACTCGGGGTCCTTTGCTCCTTCCTCCGGCATGGACCCTGCACCTCACCTGAGCTCTCCGGACCCTCTGTATGTCCTCCTCTATGACCAATTTGTAATCATATCTGTCCACCTCAAAGGAGATGGAGAAAGGGGACCTCCACCTGTATCTGACCCCCTTTTCATTCATGCATTTTTTGAGGGGCATGCATTGATGCCTCTTTACCAACTTGAGGGAAGACAGGAGAAAAATTGTTATCTTCGCATTACCCAGCGTCACCGAATCCACACCCTTTGCTTTTTCCAAGATCTTCTGTTTGTCTGGGTAATTGTGAAAGTAAGCCAAGACGGACCTCGGACCTCTACCAACTCCACCTGCCATGTGCACCCTGTCAATCTTAGGCTTGTTGATAGTGTTGTCTCCAAACAAAACATTTGCAGGTTTGTGTATGACCCTCTGCAAATCTCTGTCCGTCTCGCCCTCTCTGTCCGGCGCCCCAAAAAATCTCAGGCTGTTCCTCCTTTCCCGGTTCGCAAAATTATCCATTTTAAGGGGGTTTTCCCACTCTCTCCTCTCCAGCTCCACCATCCTCATGTACATCTGAGTTTCCAGGGTATCAAGGGATGACTGGTTATGCTCAACCGCCTGCAACTTCTCATCCATTTGATCTATTCTGAGGTTAATCTTGTCTAACTTTCCCCCAATGTTGGCCCTCATTCTCTGATTCGCTTCCAATAATGAGGCAATGCCCCTCTTCATAGACACAGGGTCACCTCCTCCCTCCAGGGTGATCCCGTCTGAAGTATCAATTCTCGATCTCGTCGTCCGTGGGTACTCAAACTGCTCCAATTTCAGTTTCCAGTCCATGCGGGATACAAGGGCCCCCACCTGGGCAGAGACAAACCCCCATCCTAGAACTGAACTTCCAGCCCCCTCCTCAGATGGGAACCCCCTCTGAACACTCCAATACCTCCTCAGCCCACGACTGGGGCCTTACCCTTCCCAGGTACGTCAAGGAGATCCAAGAAGGTCCCTCACTGATCCAATCCATGCCAGCACAGGCCCTCCAACAATCCAGTCCTTTCGTAATCCAATTTCTAGCCTGGCTCCACACAGTCACAAGTCCCACTTCACCAGGGATGGTCCGAACGCTGGGGTTGGGGGTCCCAATGCACTCCCTCTGTAATAGAATCCAAGGGCACTCACTCCTCACGTCTAAGCACTCTGGCAGACAGTGTTATCCTTGTGCAGCAGGCGGGACCACCTCTCACTCCCCTCTCCTCTGTCTGTGAGCCTTCAAAGTTCACTCAGTGAGGTGGGGACATGCCCCTGAGCTGGGTTAGGGGGCCCTCACCTCACTATGAGACCCAGTGGGCCACAGGCTCCACCGGCCTCAGGGGCCTCCAAAGAGTGATGAGCCCCACAATCCAGCCGTGCCTCTGTGTGGCGAACGTGCCAGGAGCACCTTAATTTGTCATCCCCCACTTGACTCTCTGCTCCGTGTGGCAGGGGGATCCAGGAATGGAGCGCAATGTTGCACAAAATCACCTCATGCAAGGTCTGTGTAGCGGGGGCGCTTACCTTTAACTTGGAGCGTGTCGTCCCGCCAGACCCTTCATCTCCTCCATGCCTCTGGCTGAGGGGGACAGGCCGATCCTGCGACGCGTCCGCAGGCCTCCGCGACGGAGCTTGACGCCGGCAGGTTTTACTTTCACTTTCCTGCTGCGGCTCCCGTCATGGATATCTCCGGCGCCCTCAAGTTTCTTCTGCAGGTGCCCTGGGCACCTTAGACATTGCCCTCTTCAATAATGATCAATCCGGAGGGGCCAAAGTGGGAAGCTAAAACATGACAAATTTGAATCTGGAAAGCATGCATTGAGGTTTTTTGGCCACATTTCTTCTAGTCAAGTAGTTGAACCGGACCTTGAAAATATCCTACTAATGACAACTACTCTTCACTCGTGAAACCTGTAGGCATTTCAGTCCTTCTTATGAGTGACCAGCTACGTTTGGAGAATCCTATGGATCTCCCACTAAAACCCTACCTAGAGCCTCCTCCCAGGTGGCCAGAAGAGGGCAGATGCTTCCTGATCCTGGGGGTGGTGTACTGCGGGAGGATCACCTGGATGGAGACCAAGCCTAGAGAGGCGGGGAGATTATGCAGGGTGAGAACACAGTATTTTTCCTTGAAGAGGAATACGGTTCAATCAGACTTAGAGGAGGAATTGGCTTATTGCAATTTGGATACATATCGATCCCCTCTTAAGGATGAAAAGATAAAACCTGAAAGAGTGACTCCACTTTATGTTGAACCCAAGAAACCAGTCTTTTATGCACCTAGGTTCACATATCCTCCACAATATCAAAGATATTCCAACAGGAACGATGAACATGTGAGCTTTCCTGTCCCTTTTGTCTCTAAAATTATTAAACCTTATAATTCCTGTCTTAATAAAATCTGGGGGAGAAAATCTATCTTAAAACCTTTCACGGAACTGGAGAAAACAAATGTTCTCAAATTAAACTACAAGTCGGACTTTGAAGAAGAAGAGGGCTAAGGAGGCACGCAGATGTCCAGGTCAGGTAGGCAGGAAAAATGACTCTGGACAAGGTCAGGCAATTAATCATATGGGTCTGTACCTGAACCCAATTAGCCCATCTCAGGGGCATAAAAGACTGCAGCGTGGAGGAGCAGTAGCAGAAGAAGCAGAGCATGTAACAAGCAGTTCACAAATAAGTGTGACCACAACATGGACACCGAAGTAGAGAGGAGGCAGATTCCACCTGCATACTCTGAGCTGATCCTTTGCTCATAAACCTTGAATAGCTGTGGCAGCACTGGAAGAGGCTGGAAACAACAGGCAGTCTTTCCAGGTTTGCCTTACTGCTGCGAATACAGAGCAGAAGTCATGCATCCTCCCAAGACCTGTGTGCAGAAGCAAGCCAAAAGAAACTGGAGATTAGAAGACTCTCCCTTGATGAGGCCAGATCAGAGTCACCCGTGTAGCAGAGGGGTGTGGATCCCATGAGTGCCAACAGTAGTAGCAGGAGAAGAAACAAAGTCGGGAAGCAGAAGCAGCCCGCAGTCATAAATGGGAGTCGAAAAAAGGAAACTCTGTACTCCTGAGCAGCAGAAGTCCCTAGCCGGTAACTGTAGCCAGCTCTTAATTGCACTTGCGCTCACATCTAAGCGAGTAGATGTTAACCGCAGAAGTGGGAATTATTTCGATTAATGGCAAAGCAACACACGATTATGTGAAATGCTTGGTGTAATGCTTTTCTTTCCCCTGACATCCTTATTACTTTGTTGCCGAGCAGGCGCGTGTCTCCTGTTAACACAGAGAATGCTGCTGGTAGTTCAATCGAAGTTAAACTTACTTTACCAAACAGTTGCAAGTACTGTTTAACCCCTTAAGTGCCAAGGACGAGGTATCTCATCCTTGACATTACCATTGCAGTGCCAAGGAAGAGATACCTCGTCCTTTTGTGCATTTCACTTCCCGGACTATGTGACGAGGAGGTTCCTCCTCATGGCCCGGGGGTTCGATTTCTTTCAGTTTCATTGCAGCGTGCATAATGCACCCAAGTGGAATGACCGTCCGCAAGCCCACGCTGCACCTCTGGCTGTGCTTCATTACAAATGTCACCGCAGAGGAGGAATGGGGATCCTGCCGGGGCTCCCTGGAACTGCTGCTGTACTTGCAGACGGTCGACCCACATGGGACAGCCACCCAAGGCCAGGGACATCACCCCCCCACCATCCCGGAGCTGTCGCTGGCCTGCGTTATAGCTGCTCTCTTTGGGAATGGAAACAGACCCTGCCAGGGCTCCCTGGGACTGCCGCTGGGCTTGGGGACGGTAGACCCACATGGGAAACAAATTCCCAAGGCCAGGGACATCACCCCTAACCGTCCTGGAGTTCTGGCTGGGGTGCGTGGCTGGGGTGCGTTACAGCGTTTCCCCACCAGGTAGGCCGGCAGTGTGCCAATAACTTCCCGTGGTGGAAAAGCTGTAACACAGGGCAGCCAGAACTCCAAGACGGTTGGATGTGATGTCCCCGGCCTTGGGCATCCATTTACATGTGGGTGTACCGTCCCCAAGCACAGCAGCGGCTCCAGAGAGCCTCGGCAGGGTTCCCGGCCTTTCCCAGAGGGAGAAGCTGTAACGCAACCAAGCCAGACCTCCAGGATGGTCAGGGGTGAATTTACCTCTGGGAAGGGAGGGGGACCATGCATGGGAGATGGTTGCCCAAGGGCAAGGATATGACCCACTACCACCCTGGAGCTCTGGCTGGGTTGCGATACAGCACCGGGATAGTCAGGGGTAATATGCCTGGCCTTGGGCGGGTGTCCCTCATGTGGGTTGACCATCCACAAGCCCAGCAGTGGTTCCAGGGAGGCACGGCAGGGTCCACCGACCTTTCCCGGAGGGAGAAGCTGTAACGCAGCCCAGCCAGAGCTCCAGGATGGGCTTGGGGATGTTCGACCCACATGGGTGATGGGTGCTGATGGCCTGGGACACCACCCTTGACCATTCTTGAGGTCTGGCTGGGTTGCGTTACACCTACTCCCTCTGGAAAAGGACAGGGAGCCTGCCGAGGCTCCCTTGTACTGCCGTTGGACTTGTGGACTGTCAACACTTTTTCTTTTCTGCCCAGGTAGGTGCACCCACACATGTGAGGTACTGTTTTCATCTGGACACCTGTGGGAATGTGGAAGGTATGACATATGTTGTTGGTGGCAAGTTTCAGTAGTTTCCAGGTGGGAAATTTGTGAAAATGGTGCTTTATTTGCTAAATTTTGGATTTTCCGGGGCTTGTGGGTAATAAATTCTAAGGTGATTCGCCCAAGTCAGTTCTCTGTGGATCCCCACGGGTGTCTTCTTTTCAGAAATGCATGGGGTTCCCTGTTTTCCTTGGTGGCTGCGACACCCCAGACCCAAATCTGTAGGTTGGCTCCACAAACCCTTTGGGGGATAGAAGTGATTTGGCCCTTTCCCTTTGCGCCCAGGTAGGTACACCCACACAGGTAAGGTACCATTTTCATCAGGACACCTGTGGGAACACGGGAAGGTAGGACATGTGGTGTTGGCGGCGTGTTACGGTTTTTTGGCGGTGGGAAATGTCTGAAAATTGAGGTTTTTTTGGCCAAATTTCGGACTTTGCCGGGGCTTGCGGTTAGTACATTCTGCGGCGATTTGCACAAATCAGACCACTATGGATTCCCATGGGTGTCTTCTTTTTGGAAATGCATAGGGTTCACTTTTTTCCTTGGTGGCTGCGACATCCCAGGCCCAAATCTGTAGGTTGTCCACAAAAGCGAAAACCCGCAAAATCTGCTCTGCCGGAAGACTTGGGGTTACCAGTGGTTTAGCCTTTTCCCTTTGCGCCCAGGTAGATGCACCCACACATATGAGGTACCGTTTTCATCGGGACACCGGTGGGAATGCGGGAAGGTGGGGCATGTGTGGTTGGCGGCGTGTTTGGGTGGGTAATGTCTGAAAATTGTGTTTTTTTTGCCAAATTCTGGACTTTGTCAGGGCTTGTGGGTAATACATTCTGGGGCGATTCGCGCAAGTCAGACCTCTGTGGATTTCCACAGTGGTCTGCTTTTCGAAAATGCATGGGGTTCCCTGTTTTCCTTGGTGGCTGTGACACCCCAGGCCCAAATCTGTAGGTTGTCCTCAGAGCAAAATCCTGCAAAATCTGCTCTGCCGAAAGACTTGAGGTTACCAGTGGTTTAGCCTTTTCTCTTTGCGCCCAGGTAGGTGCATCCACACATGTAAGGTACCGTTTTTGTCGGGACACCTGTGGAAACGCGGGACAGTAGGACATTTGTTGTTTTCTCTTTGTTTTCATAAAGTTTTCATACATTTGTTGCTGCACTTCGTCACACAACCCTTTAATTTCCCAAATGTGACTTACATTTAGTCAATGCTTTAGGCACTATACGCTTTTGTAACCTGCACAAGTCGCCTACCCTTCAAAAAAGTATGTTTGCCATTCCTCACCACATTTGTTTTCCTTATTTTGACATGCTAACTACGTCTGTTTAGGCCTTAAGCATAAAAATCCTGTGTACCATGGCTCTGTTTTTGGAGTGTGGCATTGCTTGTTTTGTGAAACATTACAAAAAATGTGTAAATTCCTAACTGGACGAGTTGGGGAAATGTAGTGGGGCATTGCTTTTCTCAAAATTCACAGAAGAAATTGCCTTACAGGGCCAACCATGTCCACCACATACCTTTTTTATCAGTCATTTTTTCAATTGTTCCACCAAACTATGGGAATTTTCCCTAGATAGTGTTGCCTGACCTGCACAAATCACCCCTTCCTGAATTTTGTCTACTTTTCAGAAAAGTATGCCTTTCAGTCTTCCCATTTAGCTTTCCTACCCACCTCTTCCATTCCGTCCTATTGCAAAAAAGGGCAAAATCGCCTACCTCTCACAAAATGGATGGTAACCATTTAAAAATATGTTTTTTTGGTTTCCACTCAACCTGTTCTTGAAAGCCTGAAAATGGCGCATTCAGCACAACAAACCATTTGTTCCAAGCTCTTACAAGGAAAAAAACACAGGCTTCTTTATACATCATTTTGCTCTCTTTTTGGTTATTTTCTCTCACCATCATACAGCAAACTCTGATTCCTTGGTGGTGTTATGACCTCATACACGTGGGAAGAAAAGGGGCCAAATTTGGCTGAGATATCTCATGGAACAAAAAAGTTACAAGGGATTGAATGGCGACATACCGAAATCACCAAAAAAGGCCTTGGCACTGGCACTGGGGGGGTGGGTGAGGGGACCCTTGGCAGTCATGGGGTTAATAGGGACATGCATGAGACAATGTTTCCTGATGCCTTGGAGGCTGCGTGCTGACCGAAAGGTGGGAAGGCGTCACTCTTTGAAGTGGCAGTACAAGAGTGAAACGAAATTCGCGTGTCCCTAATTTTGTTATCAGTAGAATGTCCGCATCTTGCAATACATCAAAGGCTGAAGCGCAAGTCGTAGAAATAGTTGAAGCTGAAACCAGAACAAGTATTACCCAAACCCATACAGTAAACTCTATAAAAGTAAATCCTGCGCCTGTAAGAACTGTACACCAGCATTCTGAAATTGTTGAATTCATTGTTACCCAAGAGTCTTCATCCAAAGCCGGAAATGTGGCATAACAGCTTTGGGGTAACCATTGAAGGAAAGGTGTATACAAAGATGGAGAAGGGAGCTGGGAACTTGTTCACAAAAGTTGTTTTCAAATCTGCATGGTGGAGACTATTTGGAAGAAGACGTAGTAGTCTAGAAGCTAGAAGCAGATTTTATGGTAGCTACAAGACAGGCAAAGAGGCTGCCCTTTCTTATGGCATAGAAAGAAGAGTGCCTTGCCAACCTGTGGAGGTAGAAGATGTCCTCTGGCAATGATCTACCCTTGAAGTTGCGGTTGTAGCAGCAAATTACCTAATCACAGGACTGTGGCTGTCAATACTTCTGAACTATAAAGTCGGAAGAAGTAGAAGCTGAAACTAACTGGGGGGTCAAGGGAGCCTGCTCTCACAGTTCTATCCAGAAGTGAGTAGCTGAGAGAGGAGCAAACCTTAGTTGAACACATCCTGACAATGTATATAAGACGCTACAGAAGTTGAAAGCAGAGAAGTTGTTGTCAAAGTGGAAGAAGTACATTTGTCTTCAACTTCATCTATTCTTTTCTGGAAGGAAGTCATCTAGGAAACTCAATTGGTGCTGTTATTTTGTTTGTGTGGAACTGTAAAGGATGAATCTTTTCACCAAGCAAAGAAGAGACTTTTGCCAATGGATTTTATTTGTGTGAACCTTTGTTTCTTTGGAATTTTTCAAGACTTTGGTTAAGACCTTTTTGTTACTTGGAGAAAATTGACTTTGGGACATTACCGGGGGGAGCAGGATCTGCCCAGGACCACTACAAGTCATCCAAAACACTGGGTGTTTGGTAACCTTTTATTTATGTTGTATTCATGTTGTTTTGAATGTTTATGTTGTTCAGTGAGAGGGTTAGTTTTGTGAATGCTAGGAGGCATTCCCATAGATCTTAGAATAGGTGGGGAATCCCCTGGTAGAGTAGGTTTAATTAGGATTTCTGTTATAGTTTTGTGTAAAATAAAATGGAAAATCCTGAGAAAACTCCTTACAGTCGTGAGTCTCACATTACTGACCCCTCACATACTGCTCTAGGTAGATTCAGGGCTTTTCCAGCATTTACGCTCTTTGTTGCAATATGAACAAACAGGCACATGAGTTTGTGTAGTCCCAGGACTGCCAAACGGCGTTTGAGGTCATTCAAAGCCGCATTGCTTCACCAATTTGTATGTCATATTTTGTTTAAAAAATATGCACAGAAGTCACAGTGGACGCTAGCCCAGTAGGGCTAAGAGTTTTACTGGCACAATTCAAAAGCAGGTTGGATGTTCACGATGCACAATATCCTATGCGAGTTGGAGCCCAACACAGACTGAACAGGTCTATTCACAGGCTGAGAAAGAGAGTTTAGCCATCATACAGGCTTGTGAACATTTCCATCTATTTCTTTGTAGTAAGGATTTTACAGTAATGTAATCACAGACCACTAAGCACTAACCACAATTGTCGGTAACCCCAAAACTTTCATGCAACCTCACATTACCAAGTGTGGGTTACAGTTACTGGACGACAGCTTTACAATCATTCACAAGACAGAGAAGGATGCAACCTGGGCTTCTGTGGAGTCGAATTACTGAAAGACATCAGTACTGGACAGATGCATCCATTACAAAATAAAACAGGCCAAACAATGTGGCTTATCATTGGAAGACATTGAACATCACACGCCACAAGATTATGAAATGCCTCAGAATTAGCAAGTGGAAACACCTGAAGAGATTTGCAGGATAGTCACCTGAGCTAGACCATCACAATTTATGTGCGCTTGTGTGAGTAAAGGTTGAACTGTTCATAGCTGTCTTCAGCATCCCTGTCAAGAATTACAGGATATGAATTCCTTTGCCATTAGAATTGAAGTCATAGATCTAGCCCACGGCAGACATCGAGGCATCGCATCTACCAAGAAGGTGATGCAACAGAAGATTTGGTTTCCTTAAATCAACATCAAAAATTCAAAGTTTGTCAAAGCATTCTGCCCCATACTCACACAGAACCTCTGCAAATCTCTCACTTATCTCAAGGAATATCGGAAGAAGTAGCTGTTTACCCTTTTCTTCCCACTCAATGTGGAATATATGTCATGGAAATAATGAGTGAATACCCCAGATGTCCTGAACTACACTTATTGTAATCTATAACTGCTTCTGCAGTAATTCCAGCAGGAGACAAGACTTTCATAGGACTTTCATAAAGTGGTCAAGTCGGACAATGCCCTCCCCATTCACGCTTTACAATTTGCAACTGTTCGCTGAGTATATTGGCATCCTGCATTGCTGCATCAAGCCATTCTGACCTCAGGCTAATGACACTGGAGCTTTTAGTTGGAAATCTGAAGAAGTCACTGTAGATTGTACACATGACCAGCCAACCATTTGAGTAAGTTGTTTATCAACTATTACAAGACTATTGCAACACACTCCACAATATCACTCAAGCATACTTGTGTGTAATCATGTTTGTAAGACAAATTTGGTGTGACTTCCTCTACATGTAAGGCAAAGATAGACATACTCTGAAGATCAGCAATGAAAGAAACAAATTCAAATGGCAACTCGGCAATTAAGCACAATGCCGATACCAAACAGAGAGACACAGAGCTGGAAATGGAAATTATTACATGCAGGATGCCACCAGCCATGGGCAGCAGGGGAGGAGGGGCGGGCGGTAAGGAGCAAGCACCGGGGTTGTAAGTTAAGATGGGGGGTAACTACAAGATTGTTCTCAACGTCCCCTCCCAATGCCGGTCCATAAATAAACATTTACATTTCAGGAGATTAATTTACAAATTATTAAACAAAGGATGAGTTTCCTGTAATGTAGCAAGCAAATTAGAAAAAGTTCACATCTTTTAAATGTACAAAGCTGTTCTTGAATATGATCTGCAGTGTACAAGTCTGAAAAGAATATTTACAAGTAGTTCCTGTAGTCTAGTGGTTAAGTCACTCGGCTTCAGTCCTGCTGACGAAATAATACAGATCGGTTATTTTAAGGGGCACAAATAGTTTCCGATACACAGGAGACATTTTTTCCTGGTAAAATCCGGACCAATGACCAGCGCTGGAAAACCCAAATAAGTGTGTGATAAAGTGATTATATGTCAAACTGTGAATCACAAGGCACAACAATATTTGTCCCTTAAACTTAGAAACTCACAAAAGGGGAAGGATCCAAGATTACTGTTTAACGTGGCAACACGACAATTACAAGAAACGCCTTTTTTCCAAACCAATTGGTAATATCCTCTTCACTTCACCGAACGCTGGCCAAAATGAAGGGTATTCGTGTGACAGTGAACTGTCAGGGGGAGTTTCTGCACCAGATATCTAATTAACCCCAGATGAACACCAATATACTGCAGAGATAACCCCAGAATGTCTACACCATTAAGGGACAAAGACCCCCTCCCATTGATGGAAGAAATGTATTAGATTATTTGTAAGCAAAGTCCAGAGTTGAGGTTGCTATGTCTAGAACCTTTAAATACCACTCCACATCCTTATGTGAGGGAAGCCCAAAAGGTAGGAGTTGGAGGGAGCAAAGTGACATGAGGCGAGTTATCTCAGAAAGGAAAACATTATAAGTGTGTGATGGAATAAAGAAGTGTTCCACTTTTTTCAAGGCACTTGTCATCTATTGAGGCCTTGCATATTCCAAATATAAGCATAAACGTTTTATTCTGACGTCTGTCATCCTGCTATTCGTGGCGTAATTGCATTATCAAGCATTTTTATTCCCTTGTGGCTTCTTTGTTTTAGCAATTTGTTTTCTTATACTCTTGTTATTGGTTTCAGTTTTCTGAAAAGATATGTTTACAATACAACATGCCAAATTAGTAACATAACTTTCAAACGAACAACCTTCATCCCTTCCTCTTCCTCCCCCTGACCCCCAAGTCATTATGGTTAAACTTCCATGAAGTCATTTCGGTTATGCAAGCACTAGTCTCTAACCAACGCAGCGTTCTAACCAACTAGACAGATTGGGGAATTGGGTTCCAGGTCTCTTACTTTGCCCCCCCAACTACACCTCCTTCTCCCCAGACGCGCTTCCCACAGCTATTGCATTCTAGGTCCAACTAGTTTAGGGCACACAGTCACATAGGGTATGTTAATACTTTGTTCTCCTTAGCCAGGTATCAACTAAATGAGCCCATTTTCTGGCAAAGGCTGGAAGGGTGTCTCTGAGACTAGCAGTAATGTTTTGCATTATGAGGATGGCCCACACTTTGTACCACTAAGTGATGACCTGCAGGGGTTCATGCCTCCTCCCATGCTGCCCCAGCTACTATCCTCACTGCTGGTAAGAGATTAGACGTTAAATATTGCAAGTTTAGATAATGGAAATCAGTACACGGGGGGGGGGTATGGGGGCTTAGATCCTATGGCATTATACGAGAGAGCCACATTGTTAGGGAGAATTCTTATAAATGGCTGCTTTCCCTTACCTAATGAGTCCCTCAGCAGCTTTGCTGGATTTGTAGGGTTCACTTTTTTCACTTGGTAAGAGTGTGAGACTTTTCCCCATTCTTGCATGTGTTTTGCTGTGTGTGTTTTCACTTTTTGTGTGATCTTGGGCACTGGAGCCTCACCTACTCCATGGCCTCAAATTTTTCATGTGTGTTACACAGCACCTTCAGTGCAGTGACACAGGGTTGTCTTTGAGACTTCCCACTGACTCCATTTTGCTGGGGCTAACTACTGTCCCCCAGAAAAGGTAAAGTTGTCATTAACTTTATTTTAGTCACTTTAAACCACAGACCCAGTACACCCCATCTTACATGAGGTATCAGAAAGGGATAATTCTTATCCCTTTTTGTCTGTGTCTCTTGTTGCATTGTTTCACTCCATTTACATCAATACTTGGCTGGTGGCAGTGTGTTAGGGAGAATTCTCTGTAAAGGCTAATTTCCCAAACCTATTGAGTCCCCCAGCAGCTTTGCTGGATCTTTGGGGTTTTATTTTGTTCTCCTGCTAAGAGTGCGACTCTTTTTCTCCCACTCTTAGACATGATTTGAGATATCCTTTGACTTTGGAATGTGTGTTATGGGCTATGGGGTCTTTTACTCCATAGGGCTTCATGTGTTTTTGGTATATGTGTTACACAGCACCTTCCGTGCCGTAACACAGGGGTGTCATAGTGACCCCCAGACATAGACTCCGTACCCTGGGACTGACTACTGTCTCCTAGGGCATGTAAAGTCACCATTGGCTTTACTAGTCCTAAATTGTGAACAGAACCAGTACAAACCATCATATTGTGGGCATACTGGTAGGGGCAATTCGATTGCCCCTGGGTCTGTTGTTCGAGGGGGCACTGTCCAGTCCCCCCTGAGCGAGTTTTGGCTGGTGGCAGTAGATACTACTTTTTATATTCAACCGCAAATATATTCCTATGGGATTTTCCCATTGTTCGAGGCTAATACTTTTTAACATAGCCTCAAACATACCGCCAGTTTATTTATTTAATATTAATTCAGCGGTTGGTATTTTTTGCCAGAACTCGGTTACAAAATGGCGTTTGTGTTGGCTTCTGTGACTCCAACCCAAGTCGAGCCCTTTGTTCCACTTTTTGGCGGGCTTCCCCACAGAAGCCTCCAAAAGTGGTGCCACTCTGTCTGGGTACCACAAGGGGTTTCGGAGGGGGTTTAGGCACCCTGGACTGAGTTGCCTCGGCAACTCAAGTCGCACTCTTGTGTGATTGGCCCAGTGGTGAGCCGCCCGGCTCACCACTTAGCATGTTTGAGTGACAGCTAGGACTGATGAATGGGGGTTTTCTGCATAAAAGCAGGGGTTTGGGGACTGGGACTTCAGACGTCGCCACAGGACCAAAGAATCCAAAGAGGGAGAAGCTGAGCCGACCTGCAATGACACCACCGGTGGAGCACTGCTGAACCGACTCACCACTTCTTCCAACGACAGAGGAGATCTTCATCCCGAAGAGTCTTCTTCCTTTGACTGGTGGGGATAACCAGTTTGCCTGCCTTTTCGCCTTCCCGGATCATCTCGTGGCCGCCTTGCCTGTGCCAAGCACCCCGGCAACCGGGATACCACGTTTTTCCACTACCGCGAATAAAAGGGTAGTACCTTTTTACCAGAGAACTCCGCGGCTGGTTTCTTCCCTGGCAGTGCAATGACCTTCAGCTTTCCTCCACGTCGAGACCATCTCTTCCTCTGGACGACGCCGCGACTTGCATCCACTGCCAGGAACAACTGCCCCTGCTGGAGGATTCTCTCCACTTTTAAGGTAACGTGTCCGCCCGGCCTCCCTCGCAACGGTCTGTGTGGGGTGTCTCTTAAATCCTCAATTTACCACTTGGGTTGGCCTTAGGCTGGCTAACTGAACTTTTCTGGGCTGAACTGATTCCTTTTTAAACTCTCTGTAAGACTTTCCAAGCCTTTTAAACTGTGTGATCTTGGGCGCATTGGTGTTCTACTCTCTCTAAGAGGGAGCCTGGCCTCTGAACTTTTTGCTCACAAGTAGACTTTGACTTCACTGCCTTGCTGAGTGCTTCTAAAGTATTGTGTTGTGTGATGTTCCTAATTTCTGCCTTTTCCCTCCCTTTTTCTTAAACTTATTGGAGTGCCATCTTTAGTTAAGCGCTCACCTCTGTCTGGAAATAAGTGGTGTTAACTAAGACTTGTCAAATAAGGAAAAAGGGATGTACATATATTAATAGTGACTGTGTTTTTTAACTTACTTATAATAATAGTGCTAGAGTGTTTCTAAGGGTGTCTTTAAATAAATAATTCTATACTTGATACCAAAGCTCTGGTCAGTGTTTGCTTGTGCTACTGTATTTTGGTACCTATCTTGTATACTCTATATACTGTCTAACGCTTCTTGAGAGAAGTCTGGCTGCTCAGCCACAGCTACCAGGTAAATCTGGGTGGTACAGACTGCTACCAATTGGGTTTACTGCCAACACCTGTAGTCTTAAGCCATTTGCAGTGGTCCCTAAGGGAATTGCACAGGTTTCTGCCTAACACTGGTGGCAGCGGTGGGATTTGTATTGAGTATACATTTTAGTGTACTTCTAGATACCTTAGTGCAACTAACCACAAAGCTTAGCACTAAAAAAGTAATTTTCTAAACCTGTCAACTATGGAAAGTTATAGTCAAGAGTCCCTTGCTACAAAAACTGCTGATTGTTTAAGAGTTCTCTGTAAGCATAAGAATCTCCTGACTAAAGGCAAGAAAATGGAGCTAATAGAAAGGTTGTTAGCAAACCAAAGTCTGGATGGTGGTTCAGAGGAACCTATCACTCCAGCAAATGTAGATAACAGCAATGATATTGATGTTGATGCTAGTATTGATAATCTTGTGTCAGAAGCAGAAGAGGAGGGTGAAGATGATGTATTTGTCTCCCCTGGGCCTCTACCTGCCCTGCCAGCTGTACCTACTGTACCTTTACCAGGTCCCACACTTAGTCCTCATTATCTGGAACTATAGAAAATGAAACTTGAATTGGAGTTTAAGAGACTTAATACTCAAGCAGAACAAAGACACCAAGAACTGAATCAAGAACTAAGGCTCAGGGAAATGGAGCTCAAGCATGAGTTAGAGATGAAAAGAT
The DNA here is from genome assembly GCF_040938575.1 of Ambystoma mexicanum. NCBI lineage: Eukaryota > Metazoa > Chordata > Amphibia > Caudata > Ambystomatidae > Ambystoma > Ambystoma mexicanum. Next base: position 599,186,785 of record NC_090932.1, read on the forward strand.
TGTCTGTGGAAAATGCTTCTCTCTCCGGATCCTCTAGGAGTTCCAGTCCCAAAAGACCCCAGATGCCTAAAGAGCTTGTGGGTATGTATGAGCCTAAGTTGGATGTGTTGGATTTGTTGAGTTTGTTTGAGTATAATCATGGGCTCCAGGACATCACGGGAAATGCATTGCTTACCTGGTTGTTCTCTAGGCTCCCCCCTGTTGCAACTGATGCAGTAATGGAGTTGGGGGAGGAGGATAGGAAGGATTATGAATGTGTGAAGCTAGCTTTGATAGCTAGATTTGGGAAGACCCCTTCCTAGTACCTTAAGAGGTTTAGGACCCTCAAAAAGCATGATGGTACCCCTTGGGCTACCTGGGTGAGTGAAAGTTTGAAGAATTTAGAGGGATGGATTAACGGTTACAAGGTGAACACTTATGAGGAAATGAAGAGTCTTGTGATGTTGGAGTCAATTTATGATGCCTGCTCTCCTGAGCTCAGACAGCACTTGGCAGATTCAAATGAATTAGATTCCAGAAAACTAGCTAAGGCTGCTGACTTGTGGGTGGCCAACAGGGCTACTCACAAGGACTCTCGGGTAACTCAGAAAAAGGATGAGGGGAAACAGCCAAAAAAGGACTCCAAAGAGAATTCTAATAATTCCAATCCCAAAGAGGGCCCCAAACAAAACAATAAGGGTAAGTCACAAGGGAAACCAAATCAGAGTAGTGTACCTTCTGGTAGTAAACCAGAAGGAGGTCAGAGCAAGCCACCATTCCAGAAAGCATTTGGTAAATGCTATGTTTGTAACTCGCCTGACCATGTGAAAGGAGATCCCAGATGTAAGGGTAAACCTTCAGGGGTCCAGCTTGTCTCCTTAGCCTTCGCTCCAGAGGAGGAAGTACAAATGGCAAGTGGAAACTTTCTACTACTGGCTGATGAACCCATTGGAGTCTCAGCCAGTGTTTCTTTAGTGTCTCTGGGTCTGTGGGAACAACAGAATTTAGATGTCTATAACTCTATCCCAGATAATACTAAAGAGTATTATAAGGACAGTGTCCAGGTGAATGGTCCGGAGACTCCTGCCATTAGGGACACTGGGGCCAGCATAACTGTGGTGGATAAATCTTTTTTTCAGGCTGAGGATGTTGCTAAGGCACCCAAACGCCTCACCAAGTTAGCTGGAGGGCCTGTGCAGATGCTTCCCCAATTACCAGTTCTCATCCAGTGTAATGACATGACTGTGAAGATACCTGTCAGCATACAAAGTGAGGTACCAGGAAGGGTTCTGTTGGGTAATGACCTGAAGACTCTTGGAGTAGTGTCACATACCCCCAGACCTCCTAGTAAAAGGTTACAGGAGCTCGGCAGACCTTCAAGGGAGAGAACCATGATAGGTACTCCCAAGGAGATGATGAAGAATGATATCACTCCTACTCCACTGGAGTTACCACTTGCTATCTCGGAACCACAAGAAGCAAAGGGGAAACCCAAGACTTCTAGGAAACAGCCAGCAGCAAGCACTCCAGTGCTTCCAACAAGGACTTCCCCTAGGTTGTCCAAAGTTACACCTGTAACTCCACCTCCAGCTGAGGCTGAGAAGGAGGTACAGCCCTGTATGGTTGAGCTAGACTCTGAAGAAAAGCTAGTGGAAGGCCAAGAACTCTTTGGAGATCTGGATCCTGTTGACCATCCTGAGCTGCAGTCTTTACTGGCAGAAGGTGGACCCAACAGGGCAGACTTCAGTAAGGGACAGCGAGAATGTCCAACTCTGGAAGGTCTTCGCCAACAGGCAGCTTCTCAGGCTGATGGGCAAGAGCCTGGGAAGTATAGGTTGCACTGGGAAGATGGCCTCTTCTACAGTGAACCAACTGAGTCTGCACCTGGAGACTACAAGCGGCTTGTAGTACCTCAAGACAAAAGACAAAAGTTCTTGCAACTGGCCCATGAGATTCCTTTGGCTGGTCACTTGAGTTTCAAGAAGACCAAGGAAAGGCTCTCACTCTACTTTTATTGGCCAAAGATGGGGGCTGAAGTAGATAGATATTGTAAGAGCTGCCACACCTGCCAAACTTCTGGTAAGGTTGGTTCCAAGAATGTGGCACCTTTAGTGCCTCTCCCAGTTGTGGGAGTCCCATTTGAGAGGGATGGGATTTACATTGTTGGTCCCCTTGATCCCCCAACCTCCTCAGGCAACAGGTTTATCCTTGTTGTAGTAGACCATGCTACTAGGTACCCTGAGGCAATTCCTATGAGGACTGTTACAGCCCAGGCTGTGGCTAAGGCCCTCCTTGGTATTTTTTACCAGGGTTGGTTTTCCTAAGGAAGTAATCTCTGACAGGGGGTCAAATTTTATGTCCCACTACATGAAAGCCATGTGGAAAACCTGTGGAGTTACTTACAAGTTCTCTACCGCCTACCACCCTCAGACAAACGGGTTGGTAGAAAGGTTCAACAAAACCATGAAGAGCATGATAGGTGCTTTAGAAGATCCCCTTAAAAGAAAGTGGGACCTCCTATTGCCATGCCTTCTCTTTGCTTAAAGAGAAGTCCCTCAGGAGGGAGTAGGTTATTCTCCCTTTGAACTTCTTTATGGCCATCCAGTCAGAGGTCCATTGGCCCTGATTAAGGAGGGGTTGGAGAGTGCTCCTTCCCCCAAGCCAGTCAGAGTGACTGACTATGTGATCGGTCTCCGCAGGAGAATGTCACACATGATGGCAGAAGCTAGTGATAACCTGAAAGCTGGGCAAGCTTTGGTCAAGCATTGGCATGACCAAAAGGCTAACATGGTTGAGTTCACTCAAGACCAGCTAGTTCTAGTTATGATCCCAACAAGGCAGAGGGCCTTGCAAGATAAACGGATGGGACCCTTCACTTCAAGGTTGTGGGTAAACTTGGAGAGGTGAACAATCTGGTGGACTTGGGCAATCCCAAGGAGGCTCCCAGAGTCTTCCACACCAACAGACTAAAGGCTATGTCTCCAGGCCTGAAATAGGAGCCTTGCTTCTAGCTTCAACGGAAGAGGAAGAAGAGAGTGAAGCTCTCCCTGATCTCCTCAGAGGCTTACCCTTGGATGAAAAGATTGAAGGAGTAAATCTCTCTTCAAATCTGACACCTGAGCAACAAGAAGAGTGCAAATCTATGTTAAATCCGTTTGCCTCTCTGTTCTCACTTTCACCAGGCTTGACCCCTTGGGGACAGCATGATATACTCACTGGTGACTGTCTGCCAGTCAAAAGCAGAGGATATAGAATGTCAGAAAATGTAAGGACCCACATCAAAGGGGAGGTCAAGAAGATGCTTGATCTCGGGGTAATAGAGCCCTCTACTAGTCCATGGTCTAGCCCAGCTGTGTTAGTACCAAGGGCAGTATGCAAAGAATTGAGATTCTGTGTGGACTATAGAGCTCTTAATGCAGTCACTAAGACTGATGCCCACCCTTTGCCAAGGACAGATGAGTTGGTGGATAGACTTGGTTCAGCCAAGTTCCTGAATACATTTGACCTTACGTCAGGCTATTGGCAAATAGCCCTGACCGACCATGCCAAGGAGAAGAAAGCATTTTCTACCCCAGTTGGCTTATACCAATTTAAGGTTATGCCTTTTGGATTGAAAATGCATCTGCAACATTCCAAAGGATGGTAAATCAGGTTCTGGCTGGGATGGAGGATTTCTGCATGGCATACTTGGATGACATTGCAGTATTCAGCCAATCCTGGGAAGAGCATGTTAACCACCTAGGACATGTTTTGCAGGCTCTTGGACAGGCCAATCTGACCATAAAGGCAAGTAAATGCCAGATTGGTCAGAGTAAGGTGGTCTACCTTGGGCATGAGGTAGGAGGTGGAGAAATAAGGCCTTTGTTCAGTAAGATTGAAGCTGTGCAAAATTGGACAACACCTACTACTCAAACCCAAGTGAGAGCCTTCCTGGGCCTCACTGGGTATTACAGGAATTTCATAGAGAACTATGGGACCATAGCTTCTCCACTGAATGTAATCTCCTCTCCAAAATTCCCTAAGAAGGTCAAATGGAATGAGGAGTGCAATCAGGCCTTTGAAAACCTGAAGAAAGCTCTTTGCCAAGCACCAGTATTGAGAGCTCCTGACTATCACCAAACTTTCATTGTGCAGACAGATGCTTCTAATCTAGGTATAGGTGCAGTCCTTAGCCAACTGGATGAGAAAGGTAGGGAGCACCCCATTTGCTTTATCAGCAGAAAGCTGAAGGAACCTGAGACAAGGTGGGCAACAATTGAAGAGAATGTTTTGCTTTTGTGTGGGCACTGAAGAAGTTTAGGCCATACTTGTATGGTTCTACTTTTGTCATTCAGACTGACCACCAACCCTTGAGATGATTGATGCAAATGAAGGGGAAAAACCCAAAACTACTGAGATGGTCAATCTGCCTGCAAGGGTTTGATTTCACCATTGAGCACAGGTCAGGGTGTCACCACCAAAATGCTGATGGTCTCTCTAGGATGTATGTAATCAACTAGAGGTATGAGATTCATCCAGGAGTGGATTAAATCCTCCTGTCCCTTAGTCTTGGGGGGGGGGAGGCGAGTGTTAGGGAGAATTCTCTGTGAAGGCTAATTTCCCAAACCTAGTGAGTCCCCCAGCAGCTTTGCTGGATTTCTGGGGTTTTATTTGTTTCTCCTGCTAAGAGTGAGACTCTTTTTCTCCCACTCTTAGACATGATTTGAGATATCCTTTGACTTTGGAATGTGTTTTATGGGCTATGGGGTCTTTTACTCCATAGGGCTTCATGTGTTTTTGGTATGTGTGTTACACAGCACCCTCCGTGCCGTAACACAGGGGTGTCATAGTGACCCCCAAACATAGACACCGTACCCTGGGACTGACCACTGTCTCCCAGGGCATGTAAAGTCACCATTGGCTTTACTAGTCCTAAATTGTGAACACAACCAGTACAAACCACCATATTGTGGGCGTACTGGTAGGGGCAATTCGATTGCCCCTGGGTCTGTTGTTCGAGGGGGCACTGTCCAGTCCCTCCTGAGCAAGTTTTGGCTGGTGGCAGTGGATACTACTTCCGCAAATATATTCCTATGGGATTTTCCCATTGTTCGAGGCTAATGCTTTTTAACATAGCTTCAAACATACCGCCGGTTTATTTATTTAATATTAATTCACTGGTTGGTATTTTTTGCCAGAACTCGGTTCCAAAATGGCGTTTGTGTTTGCTTCTGTGACTCCAACCCAAGTCGAGCCCTTTGTTCCACTTTTTGGCAGGCTTCCCCACAGAAGCCTCCAAAAGTGGTGCCACTCTGTCCGGGTACCACAGGGGGTGTCGGAGGGGGTTTAGGCACCCTGGACTGAGTTGCCTCGGCAACTCAAGTTGCACTCTTGTGTGATTGGCCCAGTGGTGAGCCGCCGGGCTCACCACTTAGCATGTTTGAGTGACAGCTAGGACTGATGAATGGGGGTTTTCTGCATAAAAGCAGGGCTTTGGGGACTGGGACTTCAGACGTCGCCAAAGGACCAAAGAATCCAAAGAGGGAGAAGCTGAGCCGACCTGCAATGACGACACCACCGGTGGAGCCCTGCTGAACCGACTCATCACTTCTTCCAACGACAGAGGAGATCTTCATCCCGAAGAGTCTTCTTCCTTTGACTGGTGGGGATAACCAGTTTGCCTGCCTTTTCGCCTTCCCGGATCATCTCGTGGCCGCCTTGCCTGTGCCAAGCACCCCGGCAACCGGGATACCACGTTTTTCCACTACCGCGAATAAAAGGGTAGTACCTTTTTACCAGAGAACTCCACGGCTGGTTTCTTCCCTGGCAGTGCAACGACCTTCTTCCTCTGAACGATGCCACGACTTGCATCCACTGCCAGGAACAACTGCCCCCGCTGGGGGATTCTCTCCACTTTCAAGGTACTGTGTCCGCCTGGCCTTCCTCGCAACTGTCTGTGTGGGGTGTCTCTTAAATCCTCAATTTACCACTTGGGTTGGCCCTAGGCTGGCTAACTGAACTTTTCTGAGCTGAACTGATTCCTTTTTAAACTCTCTGTAAGACTTTCCAAGCCTTTTAAACTGTTGATCTTGGGCGCATTGGTGTTCTACTCTCTCCAAGAGGGAGCCTAGCCTCTGAACTTTTTGCTCACAAGTAGACTTTGACGTCACTGCCTTGCTGAGTGCTTCTAACGTATTGTGGTGTGTGCTGTTCCTAATTTCTGCTTTTTCCCTCCCTTTTTCTTAAACTTATTGGAGTGCCATCTTTAGTTAAGCGCTCACCTCTGTCTGGAAATAAGTGGTGTTAACTAAGACTTGTCTAATAAGGAATAAGGGATGTACATATTTAATAGTGACTGTGTTTTTGAACTTACTTATAATAATAGTGCTAGAGTGTTTCTAAGTGTGTCTTTAATTAAATAATTCTATACTTGATACCAAAGCTCTGGTCAGTGTTTGCTTGTGCTACTGTATTTTGGTACCTATCTTGTATACTCTATATACTGTCTAACTCTTCTTGAGAGAAGTCTGGCTGCTCAGCCACAGCTACCAGGTAAATCTGGGTGGTACAGACTGCTACCAATTGGGTTTACTGCCAACACCTGTAGTCATAAGCCTTTTGCAGTGGTCCCTAAGGGAACTGCACAGGTTTCTGCCTAACACAGTGGTAACTACCCTAACTTATCTACCGCGGTTATCTTATATAACCATGGTATTGTTTTAGGCTATTATATTACCCTCAAACATAAACCCACTTGACCAAATTCATTTTATTTTGGCTCCGGCAGGGTTTATTCGCCATTTCTTTTTGTTAAAGTCTTTCTCGTGTTTTACTCTGCGCGCCAAACCGGGGATGATTCCTTTGTTTGCCATCTTTTCGCGGGCTTCTGCACAGAAGCCCTCCTTAAGGCACCTGAAAGTCTGGGTAGGCAGGATGTGAGGGAGGGATCTTCGGACCACTGCCATGGATTCCCTTGGTAACCCATGTCGCACTCCTGTTTGATTGGCTGAGGGGTCTGTCCTTGCCAGGACTGCCACCCTGCTGTGTGATTGACAGCCAGGCTTTATGAATGGGGGAAAACTGCATAAAAAGCAGGTCTCTGGGATTGGAAAGGCAGAGTCGCCACTGCAACGAAAAAAACAATGAGGAGCTGATGGAAGAGGACCCTTACAACGACTGAAACACCCGGTGAAGCCCTGCTGCAGGTCCGAATCTTCAGAATCCGACGACAGAGTAGATCCTCCAGGAAACTTCTTCCCTTGAGCTGGTGGGACCAACCATCCCGCCAAAACTGCAAGCCAGGACCCCTCCTCTGTCGAATTTGCTGTACAGAGCTACAGTGGGCCGGATTGCCAGGAAGGTCGGACCCTGCTTGGGTTTTAAGGAGCGCACCTTTTATTTGTTGATTTGCTCTGCTGCTGGTTTCTTCCCTGGTTAGTGCAGGACCTTCCAGTCTTCCTACTTCTTGTCAGTCCGACAGTCGCTTTAGGAACCGTGAGCCTGCAGGAACTACCAGGAACGTCCGCCTCAGCTACAGCTTCCTCCCCGTTTTACGGTACTGTGCAAATCCGGTTGTTCGTTTCGTTCAGCCGCGGTGAAAGTGTTTGAAATCTTTCTCCAATCCGAGAGCTTGTCCTTCTCTTCTCTTTGAACTAACTTTTCTATCAACCAACCTCGTCCGGAATCCGTGACATGAACTTTACCGCGAACTACCCTGAACCGTGTGATCTTGAGCAAAAGACTTTTCACCAATTGACTTTGGCCCTTAGCATTTTCAACCTGATCCTATCACTGTAGTTCCTCTTGTTCAATTGCCTTGCGTACTTACCTGTTGATGTGATTTAATTTCTATTAACTTTGTCTTTCCCTCCCTTTTAAATTGCTGGAGTGCCATTTTGCTCCCACTTCATTTTGTGAGCTTAACTTGTTTGGAATTTAAGGGAAGTGGTGTGGTGTATTAAGAGTGTGATTTTTAGACTGCTTATAATAGTGTAATGTTATATAACTGAAGGGTGAAATAAATGTGTATTCTTTTACTTGAAAACCTTGAGTCAGTGTTTGCCTGAATCATAGTAATTGCTGTCCTTTGTGTAACTATCTGATACTGCTCACTTACTCTTGAGATAAGTCTAGCTGCTCAGCCATCTCTACCACTTTAACTGTGTAGTACAGGCTTATACCAAAGGTGAATTTGTACTGTCACTTGTAGACTTAATTGTGTGTGGTGTTCCCAAAGGGTACTGCATATATTCTGCCTAACACAAGGCATATCACTTTTTTTTTAAACTTTAATTTTTATTGGCTTTTTCATAGTAAACAACACAAAAAGAAACATAACAATGTTCCCCAACTCTGCCCCCCCTCAACTCCGGGTCTGAGAGTAGATCAGTGTCTCCGCCTTTGCTCTGGAGATCGATAGCTGCCCCTCAATAGTCCAATGAGTCGTTATAATGCAAAATAACCCAAATAGGCGAACCCCCTCATAAGTCCAGTTCACAAGGTGTGTCCACTACTATACCCAAGAGTCTCAAGCTGCGCGGGCACCATCGTTGCCTAGGGCCATCCAGCAGGTATTCCAGCAGGGCTGCCCAGTCAGACCTAAACCTGTGATACTGTCTCTGAATAGAGTATGTAAGCCATTCAAGAGCTAATAAATTCCATAGCTTAGCCACCCATTCATGGTCATAAGGTGGGTCCTTTGATTTCCACCTGTGGGCCAGTACCATTGCAGCAGCCATCATCATTATTGCATAGAGTTTACGGCCAGCCTTGCTCTTAATTGCCGCTAGCAACCCCCCCCAACCCCACCATCGCCAGACCTGTGTTACTCCCAAGGTCCCGACCCAAAACCAGACTAAGCGCCTCCCGGATCCCCACCCAGTACTTCTCTATGACCGGGCACTCCCACCAAATATGCTCTCAAGAGCCCTCTGCCCCACAATCGCTCCAACAAAGGGGAGAGGCACTAGGGTACATTTTATGGAGCTTAGGAGTCAAGTGCCATTGGGTAAGGAGCTTCAGCCACATCTCCCTTAGTTGCAGGGATCTGGTCAGTCTGGGTATCTGTCGCCACAACCAATCCCACTCCTCGTACTCTAGGACGGCTCCAGTAGCAGACTCCCACGCCTTCATGTAAGTACGCACAGGTGGATCCTCACTTGCCTTCATAAGCCTATAAAAGTCTGAGATCAGGTGCTTATCTCCCGATTCTCTACTAAGAAACTTTACAAAGGATGTGAGTTGATGGGTTGCGGCCTGCTTTATCGAGGAATGATTGAGCCAGTGTCTTAGTTGAAAGTAGAGAAACCTTTCCCCCTCCTCAAGTGCAAAATCTGATTTACACTGGTCAAAGGGCTTAACCTGGCCCTCCCCGAACATGTCCTGTACCGTTCTACATCCCCCTTGGTACCAGGCCTGAAACGCAGATGTGTTGGCAAAAAGAGGAGTGTAGTGGGAAGGGTGCGTCGTCAGATGGGCCTGCTGAACCCCCTCGTCCCAGATGCGACCCACTTGGGCCAGAATCGCACTACAGTACATCCTAATTGGCCTGTCTCACTTCGGCTTCCACAGAACCCCCTCAAGGTCCTCCCCCAATACCGCCCTATCCATGGCCCTCCGAATTTTCTCCCGATCATCCTTCTGCCAGTCCCGAAGCACCCTTAACTGCGCCGCCCTAAAATACACCCTGAAATCGGGAAGACCCATGCCCCCCCGATCCGTTGGGGTTCGCAACACCTTGAGCGCTATTCTGGTGGGCTTGTTAGCCCAGATGAACCTACTGATGATTTTAGTCAACGCCCTAAAGAAGGACGGAGGGACATTCACCGGCAGGACTGCAAAGTTATACAAGAGTTTTGGGAGGACTGTCATTTTTATGGTGTTTATACGTCCTAGCCATGAAATCGCAAGAGGCCCCCAGTCAATTAACTTATTCTGAAGCTTCTCCAATAAAGGCGGATAATTAGCGAGGTAAAGGCCTTCCAATTTTGAGGTGAGTTTTATTCCCAAATAAGTAATGGAGTGATCCACCCATCTATAGGGCGAGCTAGCCTTCAAATCTCTAAGAGCTGAGGCCGATATTGTGAGATTGAGAATTACAGTTTTAGAGGGATTTACTCTAAGCCCTGCGACTCTCCCAAAATGAGCCAATTCCGCTTCAAGTGCCGGTATGGCTGTGCTTGGGCAGGTAAGGCCAAGTATCACATCGTCAGCAAAGGCTGCAATTTTATGTGACTCCCCTGCAAAGGGGATTCCTGTTATTAGATGGTTAGAGCGAACCGCCTGGAGAAACGGTTCCAGGTATAAGGCATACAGGATTGGGGAAAGCCGGCATCCCTGCTTGGTACCCCGTTCGAAAACATATAGGGTCCGATAGTTGACCATTCACCACCAGTCTGAGGGTCGGACTCCTGTAGTTAACTCTAATCCTATCCTTGAATTTAGGATCGAAGCTCATCCTCAGCATGGCCTCAAAAAGGAATCCCCACCGGATAAAACGCTTTTTCTGCGTCAATTGCCATGAGGAGAGCAGGGATTCCTGCCTTATGAGCCTTCTCCACCAGGTGAGTCAGCCTCCTAACATTATCGCTGGTTTGTCTGCCTCTAACAAAACCCGATTGGTCTGGGTGGACCAGGAATGGTACAAGATGGTCGAGCCTCTTAGCAAGAATCTTAGCATAAATTTTAGAATTGACATTAATCAAGGCAATGGGACGATAGGAAGCGCATTCGGTGGGGTCCTCGCCATTTTTGTGAATAAGGACAGCTTTTGCCTCTTCCATAGATTGCGTCTCCCACCCTGATCTTGGTTATTGTCTTGCCTGCCTGCTCCTTTTGAAGCAGTCGTGAGAGCAGTCGGTCGGCCTTATTGGCTTTAATGTAATATTTCTGTCTAACATACAGCAGGCTCCGCTCCGCTGCCCGAGTCTGAATCAGGTCTAGTTGCCCCCGTACTACTCTATACTCCCTTTTGGTAGCCTGAGACTGGTTTGGCCCCATATTGGTCAGTATCCCCCTTAGTGCTTCCTCTAGACGCGCCTCCTCTAGTCTCAACTCCCTGTCACGTCTTGCTTTGATCGCTATGATAGATCCCGGTAAGGTAGCCTTAAAAGCGTCCCACCTAACTTGTGGCATTGTGTCCCCTTCAGGGTTCTCAACAAAGAAGCGCACTATGTTTTCCTCAAGTTCCCGAGCCAATACAAGATCCTTGAAAAGGGAAACAGGGTAGCGCCACCTCCACAACCCCGCCGATCTGAGCCCCAACTGCAAGGATATGGACAGGGGAAAATGGTCTGACAATGTTGAAGAACCCAGCGAGACATCACTTACCCTCCCCAGGAGGTTGACAGATATCCAGATATAATCTATTCTTGAAAGGGACCGATAGACGTGAGAGTAAAAGGTGTGCCCCCCAGCCTGTACCTCCCGCCACACGTCAACTAGGGCCAGATTATTGATTTTCTCCCTCAGGGCCTGTGATGGTCTCACTTGCGGACCCACCGCTCCCGGAGTGCGATCCCGCACTGGGTCCCATGCAATGTTAAAGTCGCAGGTAAGGATGATCAGGGACTTAGCAAACCTTTCTAACTTCACCAAGGCATCCTGAAGAAAGGCGTCCTGTGCGGTATTAGGAGCGTACAGCGATGCCACCGTAAGTGAGAGATCGTCACCCTCAAGAGACACAGCTAGAAACCTTCCTTGATCGTCTATAATTTTTCGAGCTATACGTAGGTCCAACCCATCCCTGAGAGCCAAAAGAACGCCTGCTTGCTTTGCCTCCTGCGTCGCCTGTAGCGCCCTGGCGTAGCCCAAGAACTTAACCCTTCCCCGGTCAAGCGTTCTAATATGAGTTTCTTGAAGCGTAACAATATCCGGCCTTTCTCGCCTAATGAAGCGCTCCACCTTTTTACGCTTAATCGGCGAATTTAGGCCATTGACGTTAAAAGAAAGGACCCTCAACGCTCGCTGGGTAATCATAGTAGATCAATGTAAAAAAAAAAAAAAAAAAAGGGGAAAAAATGAGAAAAAGGACTATCCCCTGTTGAGCATGGTAAGACGACTGGGGCCCCACTGATGCGTCTCCAATCACTGAATCGCAGCAGAACCCCGGAACACGCTGTGAACCCATGTCTCTCCCAGACCCCCCCTTTCCCCTAACAACAATGGAACGACTGGCCTTGGCCCTCCTCGAATTGGAACCTCGAGAGTCGTCCCACCAAATATTTCCCAAAAGTTCCAACGCGGGATATCCCAATCCCTTTCCAAGATATGTGAGCCCATCCCCCCGCTCATCCTCCAAGACCCACAGCTAACTTATGCGCAATAAGCCGATCTAGACCAAAGGGCTTTAGCAGCTATCATGCCCACCCCAGGCAACATATCCCTGCCTCTCCGGTAATAGGTTATACACAGGAGTCATTTCTGGTCCCCGTGGCCCCTCCCCTCCTGCTGACTCCTCATGGGTGATCTGCTGTGCTTTTTCTTCGATTTCCTGGAGCGGGCTGTGGTCCATTCCCAATCTCTCCGGGTAGCACTCTGAGATAACTATGGGGCCACTGGCGGTGGGGTCTCATCTTCTAACCCGAACTGGGCAAGACCCTGGTCACGTGTGGTGATCTTATGCGGAGTGCCTTGCCATTCAAAGGCCAAGCCAAAGGGGTGGAGCCACCTGTATCGCACACCTTGCGCTCTTAAATGGGAGAGGACCGGGCCCATTTTCTGTCTTTTATTTAAAGTTACTTGTGCGAGATCTTGGTACAACGCAATTTCTGCACCATTGTAAGCAATACATCCAGCCTTACGCGCAGCTGCAAGCGTGCGCTCCTTCACGGTGAAGCTATGCATCGCTACCAGGACATCTCGGGGCCTAGCACCTGGATCCACACGCTTGGGGCCCACTCTATGAATCCTGTCAAAGACTATGCCATCAGACCCTGGCTCCTCCAGGATGTTCGCAAATATATCTTTCACAGCCTGGGGAAGATCTTGGTCCGAGAAGTTCTCTGGAAGGTCCTTTATCCGAATGTTCGAGCGCCTAGACCTGTTTTCCCGGTCTTCAACCTGGAGCTCCAGATTGTGAGTGGCCAACGCCAGCGTGTCCAGCAGGGTCTCGGTTTTCCTTGCGTCTTCGGCTATGTCCTGGATAGCCCTCTCATTAGTGTCCGCCCTTTCCTCAAGCTTACTAATATCCCTTTTCATCTCCTGGAGACCTTCCGCTAGATCTTCCCTAAGGGTGTTCATTTGCCTTTGTCCCGCCGTGGTGATCTTCTCCACCATGTCGGCCAGCATAAGTTTCAACGTGGCCTGAGTGACAGGTTGGTCCAAGGCATTTGCTTCAGGGCTAGAGTACCCCAAGGGCCACTCGCTCGAGAAGACTGGTTCTGAGTCGTCCATTCCTTTAGCCCATATCTTAGTAAGGGCATTCTCCTGCAGCCTCCTCGGGGTTCTTGAAGAGGGCTGTGGGTCCTTGAATTTACTCTTAGACATACTGCTGGCGTGCACAGAACCTACAAATCCGGGGTCCCCGCAGGGCCAAATGCGGTAAGTCTGGACCCCAATCAGACCTACTTGGGGTCCGTTGGGCGCTCCGGTGCCCAAGCTCCCACTGCAAGCCCCCAAACGCTAGATGGACAGATAACTGCTGGCTGTGGTAGGATAGCGAGGGCGAGGGCACCCGAAGGAACGTGTGTAGAGAGACAGTCCAGGCCCCCACCCTCAGATCCCGGGCCGTGCTATCAGTTGAACCAACCAGTTCCACCCCGAGGAAAGATGGGGGGCCTTAAAGGAGTAGGGTTCCAGGGGGCCGCAATCCAATGAGTGAGGAACAAATGGAGAAAGGGCTGCTGAAATACAATATAGAAAAGCATCGTGGACGGGCGTTGTAATACCTTGAGGGGAGGCCCCTCCCCCCTCACCAGGGCGACGACCGTACCCGATGCAGTGACTCCCGGGGGGGGGGGTGACAGCCACCCCAGCTCCCACACTGTGGGCCGGTCCGACTCCTCTGCGCACCCCCCGCTGCGCCGGCCGGCAGATCTCCTCACCAGCCCGTTCCAAAGTGCACCATGGCCGGCGGGCAGAGCAGCATCCAGCTAGGGGCGGAGGGAGAGAGATGTTCCCCGATGCCGCGATCGTCCTCCAGTCCTGAACTTCCCAAGGAATGCAGGCTGTCCCCCACACCAACGCCTCCTCGGTGGACACTGAGGGCCAACCCCCACTAGCGCCGCTCTGTGCATGCAGGGTGTAGTAGTTGCTCGTGCTTCCGCGAGCCTTTGTAAAAGGTTCTAAACATAGAACGTTTATGTGTTCCATGCTCGGGGTGGCAGTTGGGGTTTTGAAAGGAAGGAGCGGAGAGGAGATGGTGTTTACGGTGTTCGGGCTTGAATAAATAAAGTATCTTTAACTTACCAACGGTTCCACGTTATTACACTGGCGACGAGGATCTTCAAGCCTGACCCACGCGCCTTGCCGTGCCGTATCATCGTCTGGTGTCTCAGCTGTTTTCCGGGCTGCGCTCCCGGACGTGGTCGAGCGCGGCCCCGACGTGATTGGCGTCAGCTGGGCCAGCGTTACCTTGCTTTCTACTGCCGGACGAGCCGCGCTCCCGGAGGAGGTCGAGCGCGGCACACGGCAGGAAGTGCAGCCGTGTATGCGGCTGAGCGGCTGTTGTCCCTACGCAGAGGATCCTGCCGAGCGTGCTCCCGGAGGAGGTCGAGCGCGGCGCACGGCAGGAAGTGCAGCCGTGCATGCGGCTGGGCGGCCGCTGTCCCTACGGAGAGGATCCTGCCGAGCCGCGCTCCCGGAGGAGGTCGAGCGCGGCTTGAGGGAGGGTGCGGCTAAGCCGTGCTGCTAGAAGGGCGTGAGGACTGGTGCAGGTGAGAGGTGGACCCTGGGAGGGGGCACAGCCTGCGATCCTTGTAGCCAGTAAGGTGCGGACAGTCCACTGAAGTCACGCCGTTCGGCTCCGCCCACGACTAAAGGAAGGGAGGCCGGAGGTTTCCTATTCATTGGTGGGTGTGTCTGCACTGATTGACTTGCTAGGAGAAGAAGTTAACTCCTTGTGTGCAGCTGTTAGGGGAACTGCAAATTTCTGTGACCACAATTGTCAAAGAGGAGGGAGTGACTAGTGCTTGCCTGTTGACCATATGGTGCAACTCATATTACGTATTTTCTGCCAAAAGGGGTTTGGTATGGAGTGGTCGTCTTACTGGTCTGCCGTGTAGGACAAGGTACTTTATCGTACATTATCATTCAGGGAATTCGTTCCTTTGGCCTCCATCAGTGGCTATGTCGGTTCCAGTGACCATGCAGCACAGCAATGCTCGCCCTCCCCCAGCCTTCCTTCCCAATCCGGGGGAGCCCCCCATTGCATGGGAGCTTTGGGTGGACACCTTCAAGGTATACCTGAGAGCGTCAGGTGGTTCCAGAATGTCTGATGATGACAAAGAAGCGACTCTACTGAATTGCCTTGGTAAGGAGGGTTTGAGGGTGTTCAGGCACCTTCCTGGCCAGGATGTTTTGGCTGTGTCTTCAGGCGAAGGAGATGGAGAAGGGGGGGAGGCAGTGATTTTGGCATTTGAGACGGCTCTTAAGAAGCTTGAGACACGCTTCGGAAAAAGAGCTAACATTGTGCTTGAGAGGTATCATTTCTTTTCAAGGGCACAAGGTCCTGGCGAGAACATTGATTCGTATGTGACGGCACTGCGTACTCTCATCTCTACGTGTAAGTTCACGGGCATGGCAGAGGAATACATTCGTGACCAGATCATGATGAAGACTAGTGACTCAAAGGTTAGGGAGAGATTGTGGACAGAGAAAGATCCCCCGTTGGAGAAAGTGATAGAAATAGCTCGCGCACTGGAGGAGTCAAGGAAGAGCGTCAAGGAAGTGACGGAAAAGGCGGAAATTGTACACATGATTCAGCCTCGCAAGAATGAAGAAAATCGGGCCAGGGACAAGGATCAAAGAGTGACGCAGAATAGCAGAGATTTCTGCAAGAAATGTGGTTGGAGGGGTCATGTTGCTGGAGCTAGGGAATGTCCTGCTTCTGCCGTAGTGTGCAGAAAATGCAAGGGAAGAGGACATTTTGCCCGGATGTGTAAGGCTATTCCACAAAAGGAAGTGGTGCGGATGGTGGACTCTGCAGAAGATGACAGTAATGTTACGGTTGTAGGATATGTTAGTCCCTCCGTTATGGCAGATGTGCTTCCAAAAGAAGGTGCGCTGTTGAGTGTGGGACCGTCGAGAAAAAGTGCGTGGGCCACCCTTATTGTGAATGGAGTTCCCCTCAGTGTGTTAGTTGACACAGGTTCTCCTTACACCATGATTTCGCCTGAGATGTACGAATCCAAGTTCCGCAGGAAGGTGTCAAGTTTGAATCCGTCTGATATTAATCCTTGTGCGTATGGCCGTGTTCCGATTGAAGTATTGGGATATGAGTGGGTTGATATTGAGTTTCATGGCCGGAAAACCAGAGGAAAGCTGTATATAGCTTGTAAGGGTGATCCAGTTATTGGGTGGGATGAGCAGGCTGCCCTGGAGATGGAGGTTCGCCCTGGCAAAGCTGTCCCTGTTTTGTGTGTGAGCAAGGGAAGAGGAGATGGTTCCAGTGAGGGGAGCGCATTGACGGCCGATACTCTCCAAGAGAGGTTTCCAGCAGTTTTCTCTTCTGTCCTGGGCAAGTTGCGGGGTTTCTCACACAAGATCGTGCTCAAGAGGAGTGCTGTTCCTGTGGTGCACAGAGTTAGGCGTGTACCCATCATGGCGCGTGAAAGTCTCCAGATAGAACTTAAAAAACTGATGGAAGCTGGTGTAATAGAGGAGGTAGAATCTTCAGAGTGGTTAGCCCCGGTTGTATTGGCACGAAAATCCGATGGTGGTATGAGGATGTGCGTAGATCTAAGAGATTTAAATTCAAGCATCTGGATAGACAGGCATCCCTTACCTAATATACACGAAATGCTTTCACTTGTAGGGGGGGCGTCTTGTTTCTCCACCTTAGATTTGTCCTCTGCTTATCACCAGGTGGATTTACACACCGAATCAAGACCTCTTACTTTGTTCATTACGCCGTTTGGAGCTTTTCGTTTCCGGCGTATGCCATTTGGGTTGGCATCTGCATCCGCTGTTTTCCAGCGAGTGATGCAAAAGTTGTTTTGTGGAGTGGAAGGTGTGGAGTATTTCCAGGGCGATATCTTGGTGTGGGGCAGGTCACGTGAGGAACATAATGAGAGGATTCTACGAGTTTTGAGCATTTTGGAGAAGAGTGGCCTGACAGTGAAATTGAGTAAGTGTAAGATAGGGGTGGAGAGTGTGACTTATTTAGGTCACACACTGGATGCTGAGGGGATACATCCCAAGGCTGAATTGGTGAAGGCGTTATGTGAGGTATCTCCACCCACCAGTAAAGATCAATTACGGTCCTTTTTGGGATTGGCTGAATATTATAGTAGGTTTATTCCCACATACTCCGACAAGACAGTGGCCATGAGAGCGTTGCTCAAAAAAGGGGTACGTTTTGAGTGGTCAGAGTTGTGCCAACTTGAATTTGAAGGCTTGAAGGTTCAGGTGGACCAGGCTCCATCGTTAGCTTCCTTTTCTCCATCTAGGAAGACGGTTTTGACAGTGGATGCTAGCGAGTATGGGGTGGGGGCGGTTCTTGAACAGAGTTTTGATGGAGCGTACCGCCCCATTGCTTTCGCGTCTAGGGTTCTGAGTGAGGCAGAACGTAGATATGCAGTCATAGAGAGAGAGGCCTTGGCTGCTATCTGGGCATCCAAACATTTTAGAACATTCTTGTGGGGAGTAGAATATACTATACGCACCGATCATAAACCCCTAGTGCATGTATTGACATCTAAGGGTTTGTTCCAGGCATCTTCTAGAGTGATGCGCTGGATGGCAATCATGAGTGAGTATAATTTCAAGGTGGAGTATTTACCTGGCACTAAAAATATGGTTGCAGATGGTCTCTCTCGTTTTCCCCGCCAAGATGCAAGTGCGGAAAACGAAACGCAGGCTATGACGAGTGATGAATATGTGTTGGTGGCCAAGGTGTGTCCGGCTGTCAATGAGCAGGAATGGGGTAGAGAGTGTGCAATGGACCCCATGTTGAACCGCATCAAGGCTGCTCTGGCTACCGGTGCTGGTATGGATGAATTGGACAAATCATTCGGAGAAGTATGGACTGAGCTGTCTGTGGTTCCGTGGGGCGTAGCAAGGGGTACCAGGTTAATACCACCTGAATGTCTTAAAGCCAAGTTGGTGGAGTTAGCACATGAAGGGCACATCGGTAGATCTATGACGAAAAGAAGGCTAAGAGAGGGGTATTGGTGGCCCAAGATGGATGAGGAGGTTGAGAAGGTAGTTAAGAATTGTGTGGCTTGTTCTGTCAGTGATAAGAGTAAAACAACGTCGCCCCAACCCATACAGCCTGTGGAAGTGCCGCAAGACGTGTGGTCAAAGGTGGCCGTAGACATTATGGGTCCCATGGACACCTTGGGTGGAGGTTTCAGATATTTTGTAGTGTTAGTTGATTATACATCTAGGTGGGTGGAGGCCACGGCTTTGTCCTCTGTCACCACTGAGAAGGTGATTGACTTTTTGTCGGCAGTGTTTGACAGGGAAGGGGTTCCTGCTGGAGTAGTCACCGATAATGGTCCCCAATTTGTGTCAGTCGCCATGCAAGAGTTTTTCTCCAAACTAGGGATTCGTCATCATAGGGTGGCTTTGTACAATCCAGAGGCCAATGGATTAGTTGAGCGGATGAACCGGTTTGTAAAAGGGGCGGTTCAGTTGGCCATGGCAAATGGTTTGCCGTGGTGCAGTGTAGTGACTGAGGCCCTAAAGGCTTATAGAGTTACCCCTTCATCATTTAATGGCGTGTCTCCGTTTGAATTAATGAGGGGTAGGAAACCAGGATCTAAACTCCGTGTGGCCGCTCTTGGGGGTGGTGTACAAAGTTGCATCAACATGCAGGAAGTTCTTGACAAAGTGCGCATTAAACAATCCCGTTTTTGGGAATCTCAGCTTGCCAAAAAGAAACCCTTGCGTGTGCAAGTAGGTGATCTTGTAGTGGTGAAAAATCCAAGATTTGTAGCAAAGGGTTTATCCAAATTTATGAAACCATCTGTTGTGACCAAAGTAGGTCATGGATATGTTAAACTGCAAGATGGTAGCAGATGGAGTTTGAGGAGGGTGGTCCTTGTTAAGGGAAAGCTGGCGGATACTAAGGACCAGTGTTGTGAGGGAGGCGGTGCTACGGTTGGAATTGGTACATCTGAGCGTGTGGCTTCCCCACAGAGTGATAGGGCTGTGACTGTGCACGGGCAGGATACTTGGGTGGGGGATGCAAGTATGGAGGTGCCTGCCTTGAGAAGTTATGAAATTGCGCCATTAGATGGAGCACTTGGTGCAAAAGGGGTGGATGAATCTTCTGCATGTGATTCTGATAAAAGCGCTCTTGGCCCGACTGGTGTGGAAACAAGGGTTGTAGAGGAAGCGGAAGCTTCCAACAGGGTGAATGATCGCCCTGCCAGAATAAAGAAGATTCCTACAAAGTATAAGGATTATGTTTTAGAATTTGCAGATGACTAATTTTGGACTGTAGATAATTAGCAATCGTATGTATATGTCTCTTACTGTATATTATTGTTTCTTCCTTACTTCTCATATTCCTTATCTTATGTTCTATTAATGAATCGTCAATTGTGAAGTTTACAGGGGGAGATGTGTAGTAGTTGCTCGTGCTTCCGCGAGCCTTTGTAAAAGGTTCTAAACATAGAACGTTTATGTGTTCCATGCTCGGGGTGGCAGTTGGGGTTTTGAAAGGAAGGAGCGGAGAGGAGATGGTGTTTACGGTGTTCGGGCTTGAATAAATAAAGTATCTTTAACTTACCAACGGTTCCACGTTATTACACAGGGCACGAATATCCAGTGGCCGCGGCCGCCAATGTCCAGCGCCGAAGAAAAAAAAATAAAAAGAACACAGGTGCAGCTCCTCAGCCTCCTTGAGTCCCTGCCGCGGTGACTCGTCGCCTGGAATGGGCAGCGCCGGCAAGATGGGCAATAGACGGGTCTCGAAGGCCGGAGCTTGGCGGCCGGCAGATCTGTTCACCGGTCCCCTCCAAACAGCCCCGTGGCCGGCGGGCAGAGCAGCTTCCAGCGAGGCACGAAGGGAGGGAGAGACGCCCCCCAATGCCGCAGACGTACTCAAACCCTACAGTGCCCACGGAACACAGGCTGTCCCCCACTCCGACACCTCGTCCTCGGTGGTCACGGGGGGCCGACCCCCAAAAGGGCCGCTCCGTGAACACAGGGCGCGAATGTCCAGTGCCCGCGGCAGCCAATGTCCAGCGCCCGCTCCCTGTGACGGGAGCGGGCTGAGTCAAAGAAAAAACAAACACAGGTGCAGCTCCTCAGCCTCCTGGACTCCCCGCCGCAGTGCCCCGTCGCCTGGGGTGGGCAGTGCCGGCTAGATGGGCAGTAGGCAGGGTCTCGAGGGCCGGAGCTCGGCGGCCGTGCTGTTCAAAGCACCGCAGCCATCTTGGAAAACCAAGGCATATCACTTTTAACTATTTCCGTGACAAATGTATTGATGTCCCTCCAGAATGGCTGGACATGATGCACATCAGTGTCCCCCTCCCACCACACCCTCGCCAATAGCTATCATACCTCTAATAGGAGATCCTTGCTAGTCTTGTAGTGGTCATGTAGGCTATTTTCTCTGTATTGTGTCCACGTGAAGCCCCTTTTCAATTGTGATGCCACCTGTTCCCAATTCCCTCAGTTCTACAACCCTTCCCAAGTTGGACTCCCATTTAGCCATGTAGGGGATGTGGAGTGGCCATCAGGAGTGGGCAGGATTTAAGATATGTTCAAGGTTAACCCTCTCGGAGAGAAGTAATCAGCCATTAGTTTCTCAAAAGGACGTAGGGGTAGTGGGGCTACCCGTTTGAAATTGGGTTGCATTACCCATTGTCTGATCTGGTAGTATTGGTACCTGTCTCCTTCCCTGAGCGAAAAATCTGCTTTGCACCCCTGGAAAGACTTGATATGTCATTCTTAAACAGGTTGCTGATATACCAACCCATCTTGCTTCTACAATTTAGAAAGAAAGATTTCTCACTTGCTGGTCCAAAATCACCATTCTGGATCAGTGGTGTGAGCGGGAAGGGAAAGGTTGTCAAACCCAGTTTATACGCTACTTCACCCAAGTTTCTACTGTGGACAATGTGACCGGTTTGATGTAGAGAGATGGTGGCCTACTTGGTTCTGGAAGTCAGACCCATCTCCAAAGTTCGTCCCCACCAACCGCTGTATCCGTTGCCCAGCATTGTTTCCCTGACTCCACCTTTCACAACTCACCGAGGATTCATAGGTGGGCTGCCTGATAATATCTCACTAGGTCCGGGAATCGCTTTCCACCCACCTTCAGTTGGGCAAGTTAAAAGGCCTTTCTGATCTTAGCTCTTCGGCTTCCCCACACAAATCTCAACAGATGCCTTTGCAATTTTAGCAAATCAGACTTAGGGGCCATTACAGGGATTGTCTGGAAGTGATAGAGCAGCTTGGGTGGAACCGTCATATTGATTAATCCATTTAGTGACGTCCTCGCTGATTGTGTGAGATAATTTGCTCGATATAGGTTGGCTGGGTTCTGTGTTACCCGGATCTCTACGTACTGAATGGAAGAACTCACCCATTGAAGGGACACACTTTTTTTAAAAATGTGCATCTCTTAATCTGAACTCACTGCCAGTGGTAGTATCTCAGACTCTGCTTGCTGTTCATTTTACACCCTGCTCCCTCTTCCTATTCCTGCAGCTCCGTTAACAGGTAACTCAAGCAACATTGTGGATGCGCCACAGCCACCACCAAGTCAGCGAACGTGACAAACTTGTGCACCCGACTCGCGTACCAAATTGTATTCCCCGTATATCTTTGCTAGCCCTTACTTTCTCTGCAAAGGGTTCCATGGAAATTGCAAAGAAGAGCGGGGAAAGTGGGCAGCCTTGCTGGGCTCCTCTCTGGATTTGCACCTCCTTGGTTGGATCAGTTTTTACTCTTACCCTAGCTGTTGGTTGTGCATACACTGCTTACACCCATCCCTGAAATGTCTCTTCCATACACATGGCCCCAATATTTTCAGCCAGGAAAGCCGAGTCCATCCAACTGAACACTTTCTCCACATCTAATGAGAACTACGGCTGGACCTCTGTTAAATCTATGCATCTAATCTAAAAGGTGTGTCACTCCCAACATTGTCAAAGGCCTGCCTTGACAAACCCGCCGTGTTGCGGTCAGTCAGATCCAGGGGCAGGCTTATCAATCTGTTTCTCAGAATTATGATGAAAATGTTATTGTCAGTATTGAGCAGTACTATGGGTCTATAAAACCCACATTGTGTAGGGTCCTTACCCACTTTGGGGATTATAGCTATTGTTACCTGGGATATAGTCTTGTATATTTCCAACTAGGCAGTGAATTAGTTCATTCGTTTCGTCAGCTGATCGAAGAGTGTTTTGGAGAAAGCCTTGTAAAATGGAGCCGTAAAACTGTCAGACCGTGGGGCTTTGTTAATTTTAAGGGATGCAATTGCCTTCAGAATGTTTTCCTTACAATTCTGCCGTTTATATTTTGCCTCTGCATCTCATTTAGTGGTCTCAAGCTCGCCCTCTTCATATATTGCTGCTGGGCTTCCTTATCATGTGTTCCAACCCCATACATAACACTATAAAATGTATGAAACCACCGTGAGCTTCCCTTTACACCCCTCCTGAAGCACCCCGGATGAATCCCTTATTTCAAGTATGAAACATTTATTGTTCCTTCCCCTCATTTGGTGGGCCAACATCCTATCTGCTTTATTAGTTTTTTCGTAATATGTATGTTTCATGCCCAGGCCTTTTCTGCCTTATCTATCGAGACTGCATTTAGCTGTCCCCTCAAATTAGCTACTTGTTGCCAAGCTTTCCTGGAAACGGTTCTTTGGTACTGCTCTTCCTATATTTTCGGGACCCCCTCCAGTCTGGTCTGTTCCACTTTGCGCATCTTAGCCAACAAGACTACTGATGATATTAACTTCCCCCAGATGATTGTATTAAAGGCATACCACGTTACATTAGGGGAGGTTTCTCCCACCTGATTCATTCCTGTATGTTGGTTTCAATTTCCTGGACATCTACCAGATCCCTAAGTACATGAGCTGGGAGTGGGCATGACCCCTCCAAAGTGATCAGGTGTGGTCTGATATGGGGATTGTTCCAATTTCTACTGATTATATGGACTCATACAGTGATTTTGAAACAAGGATATAGTCTATGTGTGTGTATGTTGCGTGCACATGGGATTAGAAGGAGAATTCCTTCTGTCCACTGTGCTGTCTATGTCAGGAGTCCTCCACGCCCAGGTCCCCATTATCTTCAGGAGAGCCATAGATGAGTGCTTGGTTGGTGCTGCCAGCCCCTTCGAATGGTATAATGACCTATCTACTATGACCAATGGTAGAAACGTACCAAAAAAAGAAGTGGAACTGTGGTCTCGGCAAGGGAGAGGGTAGGCGGAAGCATAGTGCAACATGTAACAAGGTGTTGCGGCCGCGCATTGCAAGAGTCTAATTGACTAAAACTCCTGTTATAACTTTACACTTGCACAGGGGCATGAATGGACAAATCCTCTATAAAGAATGGTGAATATGGGTCGTGAAAAGTAGAGGAATGGTAAACAGAAAAAAATAAAAGTAGTGGAACACCGCTCCCGACCGTTCCTGCTCACTTCGATCACTGACTATGACATTAAAGTCCCCCTCCTACTATTAACTCCCCCTCTGCAAACTGGGATATTATACGCACTACTGTAGCTAGGAACGTTTCTTGATTTGTCTTATGAGCATACATTGATCCCAGAGTCATTTTCTTATCCCCTAGTATGCCTTTCAACAGGATCACCCTGCCATCCTTATCACACTACGATTATAGAGACATGATGGGGCAATCCTGTTTTACTAGTACTGCAATACCTGCCCTTTTGCTAAAGGCTGAAGAAAAGAATTAGCCCGGATAGAGCTTGCATTTAAAGCACCTTTCATCCCCAAAAACCAAATGAGTTTCCTGGATTAACCTGGTGTCCACCTGCAGATGGTTCATTAACTGTAGCAGGCGTGTTCTCTTATCGGGAGAGTTGTGACTCCTTACATTCAATGATAAAAGCATACTCATTCCCTAAATCCCTTTCTTTTTTTTCTTTTTTTCTTTTGTATTTATTCTTGTGTTTAATCATTTAAGATTTTTACAAGTGCTGTAGAAAAGGAAACAAAACTATTTTGTACTTAGGGCACCACTTACTTAGTAGGAACGCAATCTGTTTAGAAAATCATACAAAAAATAGAGATAGTCGAGTAGAAGAGAACTGGAAAAGTGGAAGTGGATGGATCAAATATCTGAGTTTTCTGGCACTGATATTTGTTGTTTAGTCTTTTTAAGGGCCAGGTCCAGCAATTTTGTGGTAGTCATGGTCCATCTGGCACTTTCACCCGTCATTAAGCGACTCCAGCAGACTTCTTCGTCCATGATGATCAGGTCTGAAAAAAGTGGTGCTAAGTACGCCTCTCTCTCCTTACTCATTTGGGGGCATGCCATGAGGAAGTGTCTTATAGTTTCTGGTTGTTCCGGAGTTCCACACAATTCCAGAGTTGACACTCATTTGAGGCCACCGATAGTCTGATGGCCAGAACTTCCTGAGTTGGAAGTACATTTAGGCGTGCTCTCATAAAGAGTTTCCTCAAGGATTTGTCCCGGAATTTTTCGAAATATTTCAAAGGAGTTTTTAGTTTGTTAAACGATGGTGGAAGATGCTTTAGCAGCTTATTGGCTATGGCTTTTTCGTTCGTGGTGATCCAGTCTTGATGCTCTATTTTGGACTTCACTCTTTAAGGGTTGCCGATAAGTGTACCTTCCGTGCAGGCTAGATCATTTAGTTTGTCTTGAAGGCTCTTTGCCCAGGCTTACAGCAACCACTCTTAATTTCTGCCGCCACCACCTGATATACTGGTACACTATCAGCAAGCAGAGTCTTTCTGTAGAGTTGCATTGAGCTCTGTTCCACCACTGTTGCTAAAGACAGCAAGCCCAGCTCCTGCCTGATTGCTGCCATGCAGGAGGACTTTGGGAGCCCTAGGACCTACTTCCAGTTGAAGCCATATTGGTGTAGGCATGTTTAAACGTGCGTTCATTCCGTATGTCAATTTCAGGACAACTTTGGACTTGTAGAAATGAATGGCAGGGGTTAGAGAGAATTTGCTGAATTTTTTGTCCACTTCTCTGGTTTGAGCTGTGAGAATTCTCACGCTGTCACACAAAGTTTTCTGCATTGCCGTCTCTCTTAACGAGGTGTCAATCCATATGCCGAGATATTTGTATTCATTGACAACTTCAATTTTAGTGTTGTCCAAGTACCAAGCTAGGTGGTCTTTTTTGTCTTTTTTTGATGAGTTTTTGAGAACACCATAACTTTAGTCTTTGATTTATTGACTTCCAAGTTGTTATTTTTCATATAATTGGCCAGGTTGGTCGGTTGGCGTTGAAGCCCAATTTGGGTCTGATCTAATAAGATCAGGTCATCTGCATACATCAGTCTTGACACGCTGACCTTGCCTACTTTGGGGGGGGGGGTCTGATTTTTATCTCTGAGTCTTGAAAGTCTCCCAAGAAAGCAATAAAAAGTGCTGGTGCAAGAGTGCAGCCTTGCTTTACCCCTCGCTCCGAAGGTATCTCGCCCGAGAGCAAGCCCTGTTGATTTAGGCATATGCAAATATATGTCTCTGTATGGAGTGCTGTTATTGGGTCTAGTATAGCCGGGGGGCAGTCCCAGGTTTTTAATTTGGACCACAGTTTGAAACGGTCTACCTTGTCAAAAGCCTGCAAGAGGTCGACGATGGCAAGGTAGACCTTGGGAGCGCCAGACTTGACGTTTGATTTCATTATATTCAAAAGAAGTAGATTTACCGCAGTACTAGCTTCTTTTAGGAATCCTGTCTGGAAAAGGTCTGCACTCGGAGATAGTCTTGCCCATTTCTGAAAATGGGAGAGCAGGAGGGTTGTGAAGATTTTGACGATAATATCGAGGAGCGCCATCGGTCTATAATTGGCCGGTTTTTCTCTGCATCCCTTTTTGTAGATGGGGACAACAACAGCTTCTGTCCAGGATTTAGGTATTGGTTTTATTTTTTCGCACTGTGCAAAGATTTTACTAATCACCGAAGCCCACTCTTCTGGATGCCTTTTTAGATCGATATTTGTAAGGCCGTCCGGGCCTGGAACTCTAGAGGACTTGAGCTTTAATATGGCTCCTTTGATGTCTTCCACGTCCGTCTTAGTGATCCAGGCTGGCTGGGAGTATGTTGCGAAGGAGATGGGCACTGAAACAGATCTGTAAAGTATCTGACCCAGTTTAGTTCAGAGACTGAGTTGGAGGGTGTGTCTACTTTCTGGCCGTTCACACCTTTAATCAGAGTCGAGATATCTCGTGATTTTTTAGTGGTTAGAGTCTTGAGCATGGCTTCCGCATCATTCTGATAGAGACTGAATCTCTGGTGCTTGATCCAGTATTTGTACTTCATTACTTCCTTCCAGTATGCAGTCCATGCTTTTTCTGTCCTCCAGGCCAGTGCTGTTCTTTTCAGGGTTCTCAAGTTTCGGCGATAGAGAACGACCCTTATATCAAAGGCATTCTTATCTGAGGATGGTTTTCTGTTGGTTCCAGATAAACAAACCATGTGGGCCATCAGTAGGGGTAGGTAATCTGGTCTCGGAATATCTATCTTAGATGACTTTGCCAGTATTACAGAGGCACATTTTTCATTTATCGCTCGGACATTTCCTGATGTTAGGCGAAGACGGGTTTGCTGCTTGTTTGATTCCACAGTCGGTGCATAGGTTTTTTTTTCTGGACAGACCCCCACCCAAGACACGATTAGCAGATTGTGGTCACTTTCAATGGTTCTCCGGACCTTGAAGGAAGCTATGTAGGGTATCAGAGTCTGAGTTATAAATATGTAATCCAGAGTGGCTTTTGAATCTTGCCGTTCCCATGTTGGAATCACCGGGTCGCTGGCTTGTAGAGAAGCCATGTTGTGAACATTTCTAGATTTCATTAGCTTGCTCCAGGCCTGACCCCTTTCGTCGGCTGACGAACACAATGGGAAGGTGTTTGAAGATGTGTTTGAATATTGCATTTTGCATTCAGATCGCCACAGATGATTATGTTTGCGACGTCATGATCCATGTAGATGGTGTCGATGACATTGGCAACTGATATATGTAAAGACTGGAGGGGGGTCTGTACTTCTGCTCTCTATATGGCAGAGGAGAGGCACAGAGGACCCCAGCCAAGATTCTCTATTATTGGCATCGTGGTCGAGCAATCAAGGCCTAGCTCCTCAGGAGCGGATGCAGGCTGGTTCTTAAGTACAGTGTTGTTCCCAAGCCCCCACAAAGGAATGTCCACACACTGTATTAGTTAAAACACAGTCTTTATATAATTAATATTCAAGGTTATGTACACTATCACAATAACTCACTTTTCACTCAGAAAATCTATGATGGCAAATATATATAGTTCTAAGTGTTACCACAATTATTATCAGATCTCATTAAAGTGCAACAACTATACTCTGGTTAAATGTCACACAGATCATTCAATAAAGGTAACCAACAACAGACATAGGAGGAAAGCAGTTGGTTAGAACAATTGGCAGAATACTGGCCCCTACCAACCAGGCACAATTTTGTGTTAAGATCCCCCCACCCGGGGCACCTGTAAAGATATACCACAAGCCCAGTCCATATATTGTTCTATAAGTCTTATTTCCTTCTAAAATAGTTCTACAACCCCAATGTACCTGGAATAACAGAGTTCGACGTCGGGTCGTCGACGGATCCTTCTTGAGCGGCTCCCTTTAAAGCAGGAGCCATGGATCGTCGAGATCCCGTGAGGAAAAGGGTCGAACGACGACAGTGAGGTGGCAGCTTCGTTCCTAGCAGTGCTCGCCAATGTCAGAGCGTTGGCGTCCTCCAAAGAAGAGGCGTGCGGGGCACCTCGGTGACGATAGTTCAGGACCGCAAATAGTTTGAAGAACTGTGGCCCAGCAAGGGCGTAGAGTCGTCGTTATCTCTGTGATCTTTAGGTGGCGGGAAACCCACTGGCGGATGCTCCTCGGCAGCCTCGACTTTCTCCGGCGGGACAAAGCGGTCAATGGTGCAGACGAGACCGTCCTTGGATCAAATGTTATTTAGGCAAAGGGAGCACGGTCCCCATCTCCGGTCGGCAGCCTGTCGTAGGTCTGTATACCACAGAGCTTTGGCAAAGATCAGCTGGTGCACGATGGTCCCTCGTAGCTCTGGAAGAAGGCACCTTACCAGGTCCTCTCTGGGTTAGTCATTGGAGACGCAGAAGCTTTCAGAATGATGAAGGAGAGCAACAGCAATTCTTCTCTTCCAGCAGGGCTTCAAGGTCAAGCGTCAGTTTCACTCCAGTTACTCTTCGTAGTTTGGACTTCAGCTCTGAACTCTTCTGAACACGATTCCTAGCAGTGAGAGGTCCCCGGATATACTATTGATCTCCCATTCATTCGGCTGGGTCACACTCGAGCATCCAATCACTATGAAGTGCATTCAGCAGCCTGTCAGCCAATCAGGCGCACGGTGCATTCAGGCCATTCTTCTACATCCAGACACTCACAACACAGAATGTGGATACGGACAAGTACCACACCATTCAACACTACACACTGCATTAATACCAGTTCCGGGCAGGGCTGTCTCAGTCATTGTGTCAAACACCAGAAACTAGACATCCACTACAAGAAGTGCATATTCGTCACACACTCCATTCACCCAGGTCCCACCCACAGGTGTACCCACAACATACGGTCGTTGGGAAGGCTTCAGCCAGTGTGATTGGCTCTTCCCCACACTTCCACCCAACAGCCAGTCAGGGGGAAGGGACAGTGTCAGGGCTTCCCGGGACTTTGGGAAGATCAAGGTAACAGGCGATGGAAGGCAAGAGACAACGGGGGCCCATCTTGTCTTCATCAGGAATCTACTGATTCCAATGACAGGGCCTGGGCATCCCAAAATGGAGGATACTCAGGGCACCAGTCAAGCCAGCACGGAGCTGCCACCAGCCCGTACCCTGCTCTGTGGGCCACACACAGGTGCCCAAAAACATACACTAGGGGCACAGGGTTTTACCCCCACCCATGGGTGCCATAAGGGTATCCCATGGGTCCGTTCACCCTCAGGAGAGAGCTGTACCGCCAGGAGATCCCACATGAACTCCTGCGCAGAAAACACGACAGAACACACGATAAAAAGTAGTAAAGCACAAGGATACGGAGGCCCTATCCATCCGATGCATTTCCAGCATCACAATATACAAAATATTTTAGTAGCTGTTCTTTGGGGGTTCCAGTATAGGTTGATGATAGCCAATTCAGAGGTGGTCCATGTGATGGAGCCTGGAACTTGGTGGTACCATGAAATTACGATAGCCAGTTGTTACTCACCACTCCGTAGTAGGTCAAAGATGTGGATGAGTGACCTTGGAGATGATGGTTGTACAAGAATCGATATTCAGCCTTCAATCCCAGCTCCCCTGAGTACAAGACTCAGGCTTCCTCAAAGAGGGGCCCTTTTCTACAACGTACCTCTCTGCTGTTTCAATTGGGACAGACGCAGGTGTCAATTGAATAAAAGAGCGGGGAGAACACACACCGCCAATACCAATGCTGTAAAGGAATACAAAGATATTATACAGTGTTGAGAACAAACCAACCAATCACAACAGCAGTATAATACAGAAAATACCTAGGTAAGTATTGGAGTGGAGCTTCCCCGGGACAAATCTACAAAAATAATGAAATAACCACAGTGAGTGGAAAGAATCTAAAAGACTTCCCAAAGTATTGAACCAAAAACAGCAGACCTGGAGTATGGGTATTTCAAGGATGGATAATTGTTCAGGAATAGGAGACAACAATAGGTGAAAACAACAAACAGGAATGTTAGTATAGGGAAGTTAACCCGGGTGGCACGAGAATCGCACTAGAGCCGGTTTGGGGCAGAATCAGCAAAGCGTTAATATGCACTTGATGACGAGTTCACAAAGTAGAGTAGTTCACTCAGTGTCCCAGAATTCAGCAAAAGGAAATACCCAATCAGAACAGTAGGGAATGGAATAAATGGCAGAGATGGAGTTGGCAGGGCTCACCCGGAATGACAACTACAAAGAGTTACCTGAGAACACACACATCCAGGTAAGACGCGGAGAATCTGAAGTGTTCCGGGTGGTTGTTAACGAGTCACCTGCGAGGAGAGCTGGAGCGTTCCGTGTCTGTTAACAGCTAGCCGGGGTGAGGTACTGCGAGAGGCAGCAGGAAGCAGGAAGAAAAATCCAATAACGATCCGTGTCAAAAGCCAGGCGAGCACGACAGGATTAAAGGGAAAGGCAAGCAAATCAGGAGCAGTCCGGGTCAAAACCGTAACGGTCAGTAGATAGTGCCAAAAAGGGAGAAGGAGTTTCAATCCAGAAGCCAGGCGAGGGTCAGAACCAGGTGAGCAGACAGGGAGGGTCAGAACCAGGTAAGCAGATCAGGAACTCATGTGGAGGAAACACAAAGGATTAAACAGACGTAACTGCAGTAGCTTGTAACGCTAATTAGCAGCAACGCGCCCCTTGAAAGACAGTGGTTTTAAAGCCGTATGGGGGCGTGTCTTCTGTACGTCTTCGACGTACAGGACGCGTCAGCTGACACGGACACCGCCGTAGTTTGTGCAGGCGCCATGGCAACCTGTATCTGCTCCACAAAGGAGCTTGTAAAGGAGTTGTATTCTGCATGGAAGTCTGAAGTGTAACACCAGCATTTTCGTAATACTCCACTAGTTTGCTTCTTATGGTGAGCCCTGAGCCCACTCGAACCGCAGTCAAAAGGCCCGATGATGCCGGCCCAACAAAGCCATAGTCGCCGGTGAGAATTCTATGCAGAACCCGTCCAGGTAAGGTGTGTCTATTAGCCAAGTTTCTTGGAGGCATAGAATGTCGAAAGCCCCCAAGTTCACATCTCTAGGCCGAGTCAGATGAGTGTGCCCTCTGGTGTTCCAGGACCCCATAGTCTGTTTCTTAAAGGCTTTGGTAGGCGGTGGTTGGTGTTGCTCGATGGACGCGAGGGTGCTTGAGGATCGTTGCTATCTCCCTGATTTAGTGCTGTAGGCGTCTTGAAGCCACTTCCAAGGCCCTTTTGTGGGGTTTTCAACAGGTCGTCTTTTCCTGTTTCTACTTGACAGGGAGTATTTTGATTTGTCTGTCGTTAATTCTTTTAGAGCATATTTCCGAGAAAGATCTGGCGATTGAAGTCTGGTATTTTGAGTTCTTGTGCGTGTAGGGGTCTGATGTGGCTGCCGGCGATCAACTCTTCTGTAGTCGATGTTATCCCCTCTGCGAAAGCTGTAGCGCCTTACACGTTCTTCTTGACGTTTATTTGTCTTGGAGTGACGATTTTCTGGGAGATTAGGACTATAGGCCCATCAGTTCTGTTTATATAGATCCTCAGTTCGACATACATAATGCTGCTTTTTTTAGGGTTTCTTATTAGTCATTTCAGGCTTAGCCTGACTAGTGTGCGAGTCTTGCATTTCGAACAAATAGAAGCTCAGAAGCTGTAGATCTTGGTAGACTTCTTTTGGGACTTCTCGTAGAGCTTTATCCTTGATATGCACATTAACCTTGGCTTAAGTTCCCTGTGGTACGGTTCGATCAATAAGAAATCCTCAGTTTTCAAATGTCGAAGGCTGGCTACTTTGCTTAGGAGCTTTAGGACAGTTTCCCTGTTCAAAACCAAGTATCCCTCTTTACTCGAAATTTGTTCAAGTTTGAAGATGCAGGTTTCTTTCAATTTCTCGTCAGTCGTATTTAGAGTTGAAATGTCTTTGTTATCAGTTGTTACCGTATTAGCCAGATGTTTAGATGGTCCTTGGGATTTGCCGTAGTCAGATGGTTTGGGAAACTCTGCCGTTGGCTTCGGCGAGTGATTTAGATTGAGTGTCTTTTTTATTGGAATTTCTCCTATGGCCTGACTCGGTGAGTGCCTCCGTTGGGACGTATGAGTTTCGACGGCATGGGTTGAGTTTTTCTCTTGCAGTGAAATAGATTGAGAATCAAAGCAAGATGTATTCTCATTGTCATTGCGCTTCAATTTGTCTGGCATATTTGGGAAAACCTCAGAGGAATCCCAATGTTGAGACAAGTTCATCAGTTCACTGGTAGTCTGAAAATGTTCTATTGATTGGGGCGAGTGATCGGGCTTGGGGAGGATCTTGGCTAAATTGCTGGGCCTTTCCAGCCTTCCACCAATAGTTGCTGTTTTAGATAGGGAGTCACCATTCTGCAATTGAAGGACAATTGCTGACTATTCAGGTATTTGTTTCACCACAATTTCCTCTTTTGAATGTTTCCTCTAATTCTCTTTTTTGTTTGTCTGTTGTTTATCCTTTGACTCAATTGTAGCTGTCTTCTCCGTCAATGAGGAACGTTTTGACACGGACACCCATGTGCTAGCTTTAGTGAAGATGGAGGCCAGTTTGCGCTGTATGTGATCAGTAGAAGTTTGAGTGTACCTTATGGTTTTATTTACTTGGTTTTGAAGCATCTGGTTTTTATTGTTGAACTTTTCTTCAAGTGTAGCAATTTTTGATTCGAGCAGACTTTGGTGCTCGATAGTTTTGGTTTCTAGAGCTGTAATATAGCCTTCGACGAAGGTCAATTTAGAGGTCATTGTAGCAATCATTGCAGTGTTGTCTTTTAGAGAGTCATTGATTGCTTCATAAAGTTTTCCAAAAGGGGCTAGTGCAATCGTTACTGCTAACATGAGTGAGAGTAAATGCGGTCTTTTACTAGGGGAGTCCTTTTGGACTGACGATGGGATTTCGCTGAGTCGTCTGTTTTTGGTGGGAGTTCGGATGGTCGATGTCCAGAGGGGAGATTGATGTAGGTCTGGTGGTACTGTCTCCGGTGTGCTGGTTGCCTCTCGAACTGCACTGGCAAGTGCCGAGGCTTTCTGAAGTTCACAGGTCTCTACAATTTGGCTCGCAGATTTCACTCCATGCCTGCCATGTATGTGTGGTTTAGTCCAAGCAAGTCGGGCTTCACTGATCTCCAGATCTTTTACTGGCTTAGCCGGGGTGATCGTTGTTGCAACAACCCCGATCAGAGCATTGTTTCCCGGACCTGAAAGGGATGGTGGACGGCCTTTTTCATAGTCTTCGTTGGGCTCTGAAGTATGTGCTGGAATGGGATGTTTTGACATGGTTTTCCCAGTAATTGCAGTAATTTGCTTGTCCAGGATCGCCACTCCAGGCGTCTTGATTTGCACTTGGGCATTAGAAGTTGGAGTTTCTTGGTTATGTAGAGGATCGCTCTGGTTTAAATCTGTTTTGCGTGATTTATTCACTGGGGGCGTCTCTTGGATCGCCTCCAGAATCTCTGCGTCTGACAATTCTGCATCTCGGTCAAACTTCCTTTTGTGCTGTTTGATAAAATATTCTTTTAGTGAGGTTGAAATCAGCGGAGTTGACAGGGAATTATTCCGTCCTGAGGGTTTATTGCACCCCCTACATTGTTTTTTCGTGAAGATTTTATTTGTTACAGGCTTTGCCACTTTCAGATTGGCTTTAGACTTGATTTCCTTTACACTGACGGTCTCCTTGGCTTTACTGCTTTTTGTTTTTCTTTTTTCTAAGGACGACAAGATAGGTGGAATCGGATTTGAAGACGACCAGTTGGGCATTGTCATGGAGGGAGCCTTGGTGGAGCCCCCGTCAATTTCAGGACTGACTGCGGTGTCGTGACTGTCAGCGTGATTTCCAAAAACATCATCATCTGAGTTTGGTGAGTCGTGTGTTTCAGATAAGAGTCCGTAGAATCGATCCTTATTGAAAGGTCTGAAGTGTTTTTGGGTGAAAGGCTGCATGATATTGTGTGCAGACCTCCATGAATCTGAGCTGTTGTCTTTTGTGCCATAAGAAAGCTATTGCATTGAAGAACCCTTAACGGGTCAGACGCACACATGCTGTGGAGAGAATGCTGCCTCTTCTCGGTAGGCAAAGAATATTTGTCCATTGGCGTTTGCACCCCTTCGTTTTGGGATGGGCGATGTTTTGTTTTGAAAGTCAGGTCTGAGCCCGGTAGATTAGGGGTACGATCCTCAATTGCCTCGGTTTCCCCCGCCCTGTCAGGGCCCCGCCACTCGCCATTGCGGTAGATGGACCGGGGCGGATGTAGTTGTAGTCGGTGTGCACAATTCTCTTGCTCGACGGCACTCCTCAGTTGGTCCGACAGGACTGATGAAAAGACCACGTCACTGCCCAAAACCCACTCAGGCAGAGTGGAATCAACACTCTGAGCAGGGGGTGTAGATGGAGGCTGTTCGGCAAGAAAATCCAGGGTCGGGAACAGAGCGATTTCTGCGATTACCATGACCTCTTGACAGGGGGAGTTCAGGTGGATGGATAGCGCAGACATTTTACCCCTTCCAGACGGCTTCTCGGTCACAGGACGACTGCTCCTCAGACAGCGTTTTCCCGAGTCAGCTTCCATCGTTAAAGGTAAGTGTGTGATCGGAGAGGGTGAGGCCATCCTCCCCTGACTCCCGGTTGACTGCTCACCACTCTGCTCACGGCTCTGCATCCCGCTCCGCGGGCCATAGGGGGTACTTCACAGGTTAGTAGCAAGTGTAGACAGACTTGCTCAGGAACAGGAACCACGGGGAAGACTGCAGGTAGACTGCTCACCCCTCTGCTCACGGGTCCAGGTCCTGCTCCGTGGGCCGTAGGGGGTACTTCATTGGTTAGTAGCAAGTGTAGACAGACTTGCTCAGGAACAGAAACCACGGGGAAGACTGCAGGTCCCTTTCATCTGCTCCCAATACCCAACTATTCAGTCTTGCCATTTCCAGTGCTGCTAGGTACATATTCCCCCAAACCAAGACACTCTTATTGGCTAATATACCCCACCATTCCTGGCATTGTTACCCTGCCGATGATGTTGCCTCTGGCTTAAGTCTCACCACCTTGACTGTCCCCTGCTTTCCCCAGACACTTATGAGTTGGCCCAACGTGTGATGTATCCTCTATAATAGCTTCACCCTGGGTTCTCCAGTGAATCTTTTCCTCTGTTCTTCTTTCTGGGCATTTTGGTCTCCCACCTTTGAGCATTCCTTACATCCGAGCGATCTCCTCTGCGGCTGACTTCCTCAAGTTGTTCCTCAGGGAGTTCTAGGATTTTACATCCATCTTGCGTATCCATGGTCTTACATTGTAAACCCTTGTAATCAAACAGCAGGATGGATGGGTAAAACCATCTATATCAAATGTCTTCTTTCTGCAGCTTGTCTGTTACTGGTTTCAGGAGTCTTCTTTGCTGCAACGTGTGTCCTGCCACGTCAAAATCCAAACTTTGTCACCACCTACAAGCAGGAGACCATGCCTATTAGCCACCTTTATGAGTTTCTCCTTGAATAATAATGAGAAGTTGTTTAAAAAGAAAATCCATCAGTCTGTTTCCTTCTTCTCGTCTCGGGCCCACCCTGTATGCGCTTGTTAGTTCAATGTTAGATTCTGGTTTATCACAGAGTAGCTTACTGAAGATCTTCTTGAGGAGGCCATCCAGGCTATTCCTGCATGTCTTTCACTCAAGAATTTGCACCTAATATTTCTATTCTGTGATCTGGTTTCAAACTCTTCATACTTTCGGGACGTTCCTCCATCCGGTCGTGGAGTTCTTGGACGCTTTTAAGCAGTTTTGGTACCTCTTGCTCCAAATTCTGCTTGAACACATTTATCACTTCTGTTTGCATCCCATAGACACTCTGGCTGATTTATTTTCTGAATAATGTTATTTCTTGAGTTAGAGTCTTTAAGCACATTAATGGTGTCATCTGGACTCTTTCGCAACCTCTGTGACTCTCTCTCTCTCTCTCCATTCAAGCCTTTGGCCCGACTCACTCTGCAGGGCACATCTTGGATGTTATGATATCCTCAGCCCTCCCCCTCTCTTACCCTCTCACCACTTCTCCATCTCCTGGAGTGATAACTTTCTCCTTTCCTCTCATCTCTCTCTCTCTACACCGCAGGCCAAGCCAACTACAGCTCTGCCACCCACCTTCTCGGTCATCCGACTCATGAAGCGTGTGCCAGTTGAGGCTTTCGCCGACACTTTCTCTTCTCCTTCTGCACCTTCGGCTGACTCACACCCTGACACAGCCTTTTCTAACCTTACCCACTTTATCTGAGACACTATTGATGTACTTGCCCCTGCCATGAGGATACGCTTGAAGCCCAAATCCAAGTGCAACTCTTGGTACGACTCAGACTTCATCAGCCTTAAATGCAAGTGTAGGGTGGCTGAGAGGAAGTGGGGGCAACAGGTACAGGTACACCTCCAAGGGCAATACAGGCTCTCTGTCCTTGCTAAGAAGAGAGCGCACATTCAAGCCTGTGTCTCTGCGGCATCTAACAACTCAGCCGAACTCTTTAAAATCTGCAAGGAGCTGGCCAATCCTGCTGCAGTCTCGATGTCTCCTGTCCTCTCCCAGGCCCTCTGCATGGCCCTGGCTTCTCATTTTATCACTAAAACCCAGGACATCCTGTACACCCTCTCCTCTTCTACATCCTCCTCCTCCTCCTCCCTTCCTGGCCCTCATGTGGCCGCCTCTCTTTCTCCCTTCTCTTCCTTTTGTTCACCCCTGAAGAGGTTTCTAGACAAGTCCAATCTATGAAAGTCTCATCAAAACAGGGTCTTCCGTGTTCTTCCAAAACCATCATGGACCACATTGACACCCTCGCTCCAGCTTGGCCTATTTCTGCAATCACTCTTTTGCCACTGGAACGTTTCCCTCCCTTCTGAAGCACTCCCTTGTGCACCCCATCTTAATAAACCTTCTGCTGATCCCTCCTGTCCTGGCAACTATCGCCCAATCTCCATTAATCCTTTCCTGGGCAAACTCCTACAAAAGCTGGCCATCTCCCAGCTTAACCTTCACACTGAAACTGTTGGTTGTATCAATGACCATCAGTCTGACTTCAGAGTTTCTAGAAGCACAGAAACTGCTCTCCTGAACATCTGTGATGACCTGCTCTCAAACCTCGACTCTAACCTCCCTTCTGTCCTCATTCTCCTCCATCTTTCCTCAGCTTTCGATACAGTTAACCAGGCCATCCTGCTCAACTGGGTCCATGATAACCTTGGTATCACTGATTAGGCTCTGGCCTGGCTGACCGCCTTTCGCACTGACCGACCCTCCGAGGTCCAACTGGGGCACTTCCTCCCTTTTATTTCTCTCTCTACCTGTGGTGTTCCCCAGGGGTCTAATGTTTCTCCCTGGCTGTTCAACCAATACCTTGCACCTCTTGCCCACTGCATAGCCGCCCTCTGCTCCAACTTTCAGTGTTATGCGGATGACACTCAGCTCTCCTTCTGGCTCTCCTCAGCCGCCTCACCTCTTCTCTCATTCCTGAATGTTTTCTACAATTCAGTGGTGTGCTGCCAATGATCTCTGCCTTAATGCAAGTAAGACTGAGATCCTCCTCATCGAACACCAGCTCCCTCCTTTTCTCTCGAACTCTGGCCGACCACCCTGAGCCCTCTTCCTGTTCCTACCTGTGAGGCTAAGAACCTCGGGCTCCTCTTCGACTCCACACTCTCCTTCTCTCCTCACATCGCTGACGTCTCTAAGAAGTCCAACTACCAGCTGCACCCCCTCAAAGGTATTCTTCCCTTCCTCACTTTCCCCCAGAAGCTCACTATCTCCAGAGTTCTGTTCCTCGCTAGGCTGGACTACTATAACAGCCTCTACAACTCATCCTGAACAGGACTGCAAGACCTGTCCTTGGCCTCAAGCCCAGGGATCGTATCTCTCCAGCTCTGAAACACCTTCACTGGCTCCCAGTGGCAGCAAGGATCAAGTTCAAGACCCTTAGCATTGTCCACAGGGCTTTCTGTGGCCTGGGACCACACTACCTCCAACTCTCTCTTCCTAAATATCTTCCTTCTCAAGCTCTTCGCTGCTCCATCTCCAAATCTCTGATGGTCAGTTGCTTTTCCACACAAAGAGTTGGTGGCAGATCTCTTTCTTCGGCTGGGGCCTCCCTCTGGAACAGCCTCCCTGCCTCTCTGAAACTTGAGCAGAACCATCTCCAGTTGTGGAAGCAAGTGAAGACCATTCTCTTTGCTTCTGTCTTCTCTCTTCCTCTCCCTTGCTGATCACCTGCCT
This sequence comes from Ambystoma mexicanum, assembly GCF_040938575.1. Classification (NCBI taxonomy): domain Eukaryota; kingdom Metazoa; phylum Chordata; class Amphibia; order Caudata; family Ambystomatidae; genus Ambystoma; species Ambystoma mexicanum. The sequence continues at coordinate 599,225,060 of NC_090932.1, forward strand.
GATCCATGCACTGGTGACCCTCTGAATTCGGGTCAAGGTCCCTGCCTCTCCAGCTGCCATACCACACTGCCTCTTGGCTCCCCTGCACTTGTGGTCTGTATCTGTAACCCTACAGTGGCCTTCTCTTGTACTTACTCGCCACCCTTCGCTGCACTTACTTGTACCCGCACTTGGCACCGGTTGGCTGCACTCTTGTTTCTCACTTGTCCCGTACTTCCCCATCCTCCCCCCACCCTCTTTCCCAGTCTCACCACTTAACCAGTCGGCTAGTCCCTACACTATGTCCACTGCTATTACTTTCGGATTAGCTCCATGATTGTAAATACACTGTAATTTATTTGTAAGTAATCAGAACCTGTATATATGTTATGCTATGTTTCATGCTCTCACTGCTCTTCATGTATACTATTGTAACTTAAGTTGTTGTCGCTATGTTTACCTTGTCACTGTAACCTAAGATATGCGTCGAGATGCCTTTGGGCCAGGCGCGCTATACAAATAAACAAAATACAAATACAAATCCCCTCACCCCCTTCCCTGCACTTGCACGATCTGAATGACACAAGGCATAGTAAGATTGTTTTGTCCTCCCTTTTTTGTCTCCCCCTCCTGGTCTTGTCACGCCTAGAAACACTTGTGTACAGGCGCGTTATAAATGCCATATCATATCATACAGGTGTTCTTTACTGAATGTGATAGGTGTTGAGGGCTGCCCACCCCCAGTGACCTCCATCCTCACAATTCTGTCAGGGGTCAGGAGGTATTGACTAGTGGTTTCAAGAATGAGTCCATATACCCCTTGTTTTTCTTGGAATGTTTAGGCATTAGTCAAGTTGTGAGGTAGGTGTCATAACTGTCCCACTGGAGCACTAATTGGCACCCATTGTGGACTATTTGGGATCACCATAATCCTCTCCAGACAATATCTGTTAATATGTTTGTCTTTACTTTCATTTTGCAAACTTTGGTACTTCATTATTTAATTTCACAAACTACATATCCTATAATGCACCTTGAGGCAGTTCTCATTCCCTGGCTATTCATATGCAGCAGTCTGAGAACTACAACCCCCAGAAGCATTACAGATCAGTGCTGATTTCACTTTAACAATTCTACTGTGTCCTGTTGCTTCCAGAACCTGATCCTGTGTCAGTCCCCTGTACACCCTGCCTTGCAGCACTGCTACTCTGCCTTCACTCCCCTGTCTTCCTGCACTGCTGCCCTATTCCCCTGCTTGCAGTCCTCTATTCCCTGTCTGCAGCCCCTTGCTCCCTACCACCAAGTACCTTGTTCCCTGCCTGGATATCCTGGTTATGTGCCCATACTCTGTGTTCCCTGGCTTTAGCTTCCTAGATTGCAGTCCTGAGTTTCCTTGTGATCTGTCTGCAGTCTTAGCCTTTTTATTCTAGTCTAAAGTTAAAGTCCCTTGAATTCCTTGTTACCAGTATGCAGTTCATTCCTTGTTATGCTAGTCCAGAGTTTTGGTGCTGAGTTTTCTTGTTCCTGGTCTTTAGTTCAGTCTGCTATTACTTGGTTCTGGTCCTAAATTTCTAGTCTGCAGCTCCAGTTTCCTGTACCCTTGGACTTAGATTCTTGTTTTCTTGCTTTTCCTCTTTCTTCTGTTTCTCTGTCCTGAACCTTGCTCACTTTGACTTCCTATTCTTTACCTGGATATTTCTGTTACTGTTACTCTGAACAAAGGATTACACAAGCACAGGTTATGATAAGAATATCATAACCTGTGCTTGTGTAATCCTTTGTTCAGAGTTTGGCTGCTGGGTTTCCCAGCAGGCAGTCCCTGCTAATTTCCTTTGTCGCGTTTCAATATTGTACCTTATGCCATATTGTTAACAGTGTGCCGGTTCCTGTTTCAGGAGGCAGTCACTGTTCAGTTCCTGCTGGACCTGTGCAGGCTTCAGTCTTGCGAGTACTGTTTCCTTGTTTGTGCCTTAGGGTCCAAACACAGACACCCACTCCTGCTAGTCCTTACCACGAGCATTCAGAGTGGGGTCCTGTAACAGCAACCAGCTTAGAAGTCTTGTTTCCTCTGACGCTGCGGGAAACTCTTACCCCATTCTGTGTACACAATTTGGAACCTAAAGTGTTTGTCTTACTTGTACTGCCTGCCCCCTGTGTTGCCTGTCTGTAGTTAGTGCCTATCCTTTCTGGTCTGCAGGATTCCTTATACTGCTGTGTCTTGTGCACTTTTCTGCCCTCAAACCACTGACCGTAGGTGGTGGTTCCTCTGGGGCTGTTAGAGCTATAGGTCCCTGGGTAATGTCTTCTGCAGCTATTATTTCTAGAGGCTTCTAATCCAGGTGCTGATTGGATGTCAGACACTCCCATGTAAATCCAGGCTCCCCACTCACTTTCTTGGGGAGCTTCCACACATCTCAAACATCATGATATTGCTGTCCTCAGTAACGTCTCCTCTCTCGTACAGTTCCCCTCAGCCGAGTTTATCCGCCTCCACTCCCTTCCCCACTTCAATTGCTCAACTGACATACTCCACAAGCTCTTCCCGAGCCTGTCCAGATTGTCTGCCTCTCTCCCAGCAGCTGCAGCCCCCACTGGGGATTGAGACAGCCGGGATGCAGTAGTGGAGATCCTTGGCTGCTGCTGGCCATGCCCCTCAGCAATGCTTAGATAGATTCAACAAATATACCGTTTTTGACTTAAGTCTTCTTAAGATTGCTCTGAGTTACTGTATGCACTTGTTGCAGCGTTCTGTGTTCAACCACCATTTTCTATTGTAATATTGTAATAAAGATATTCATGCCATACTTGTATGAGCCCAGGTTTAGTCTTCATACGATGATTGTTTGGATCAACTGTAGCCGGTTACAATTTTAAGTTTCCAGATGTCATTATACATACACACATAGGTACCGTCTATTTTCAGATCCCTTCCACATGTAAGTAACTAGGGATATGATATAAATCATGTATAACGAGCCTGTACACAAGTGTTTCTAGGTGTGACAAGACAAGGAAGGGTAGAAGGATGGAGGGCAAATCAAAAGTTCTTACTAGGCCTTGCGTCATTCAGATCGTGCAAGTGCTAGGGGTAGGGAAGAGGTGAAGTGTCAGGGGGGAAGGGCAGAGTACAGTGGCAAGAGCGCGGTTAGTGCTGCCAGGGTGGTGACTCAGTAAGTACAGCGAGGTAGGGTACTGTAGGGATGCAGATACAGTCCCTAAGTGGGTGGGAGGCCCGGAGGCAGTGCAAGGGGCTACTGGTCGCAGGAAGTGCAGGAGCCTGGTGCCCCTGAGGTTCAGTGGGCAGCCATGTAACCAGTTAGCAAAGTAGACAGGAGCATCAGCAGAGGAGAGAGATAGAAAGCAGAAGTGAGAAGTAAGGTCTTGAGTTGCTTCTTGAATCTTGGATGATTCTGTCCAAGTTTGAGAGAGGCAGGGAAGCTGTTCCAGAGGGAGGCCCCAGCCGAGGACAGATATCTCTCCCCACTCTCTGCCTAGAGAAGCGTCTAAACCTAAAGGAGTTGGAGGTGTTACGCTCACCTGGTATCCACGGGATGCCTGTATGCCCTGGTTGCCGGATTCCCCCCAAGATGTACTCAATTCGGGATGATGTCTTCTATGGCAGGTGGGCCTTGTTATGATGTCTGGCACGCTCTCCGTCCTGCTCTCTGCGCAGGGGCGCGTAGGTTCTGCGGGTTGAAGTGACCAAGTTAACTTCACTGATGTCAACCCATTCAAGTGTCTTTAAAGAGGTAAGTTCGATTATAGTAGTCTCTGAGGGCCTTTGCTTTCTTTCAGGCTATTAATGTCTTTCCCTGATTGTTTCCCCCTTAGGTATGCAGAGGTTCGCTGGGTGCGCTGCTTGGGTTCGGCTCCTGCCGGGATTTATGGAAGCGGAGAATATGAAGAAAGGTAGATTCAGCACAAAGTGCGGCGCGCTAATGTCCTTTTGGGCTAACCTGTATTCTTTATTCCTTTTCAGGTTACAATGGTCTTTCTGGGCGTGCAGTGATTTCCGGAGCGGAACCAGCCAAGATATGCCCAGCCAGGTGAGGAGATTTTGGTTGCTGCTGTGATTGCCATGAGTAACCTGTTTAACGTTGTCCCTTTTTCTCTTCTCCCCAGGTGCTTCGTTCCGGTGCTAGCGCGATGTCCTGAAGATGCTGCCAACGGGATGGAAGACCGCGAGCAGCTGGGATCGAAGGATGGAAGACTGCAGGTAAGCTGGAACTGCTAATGATGTTCTTTTGTCTCCTCTGTAGGTCCGCGATTCCAGGAACGCCGGGTGCTGGTCTCTGAACACAGTGAGCGTTACGCTGCTGGCTGCAGAATAACTCGAAGCACGTTCTTTAGGTGGGGTGTGGTTTATATAGTCTACCCTGTAAAGTAGTCCAGATAAAGTAGTCCGGGCTACCACACCCTAAAACACTGCACCTCACAGTCTGGTTCTTAGGGACTAGACTGTGTGGGTGCCTCCATGTTGGCTACAGGCCGCCACATAAAAAGTAGTCCCTTCAAGTCCCATTCCAAATATGAGCCTGGCACCAAAGGTGCCAAGAATTTCTCCAGGAGAGTCCCCGGTGAAAATGCAAGGCCCTTGGGGCCCCAAATGAACCCTGAGCCCTAACCCTACCTCGCATGTGACCATGCCAGTAGGGTTCTGGGTCACGGGTCGTGACAGCACTCCCCCCCCCAAGGCCCCTCCTAAGGTGATTCTCCTGCCTGGTCCAGGCTTGTCTGGAAAGTTTTGATGAAACGTTCTAATTAGACGTGGTGCATGAATGTTCTCACTAGGTTCCCATTATCTTTCTTGAGGGCCATAACCCTTCCAATCAACTAGATAGTATAGTTTGGATCTGGTATATTTGGAATCTAGGATTTCTTTCACTTCGTATTCGGGTTCTCCATCGATCATGATGGGTTCAGGTGGTGGTTTAACTCGTGTACCGGGTTGTACTGGTGTTAGCAGTGAGACGTGGAACACTGGATGAATTTGCATGTTAGCTGGCAATGTTAGTTTAACTGCTGCCGGGGTGATGATGGTTTGAACAGGATAAGGCCCCAAATAGCGAGGACGAAAACTTCAGGTTCCCTGTAGTGGATAGTAATTTGTTGCCAGCCAAACTTTGTCTCCTATCTGATAGTCAGGAGCCTTTTTTCGATGTTGGTCGGCAAACCTTTTTTGCTTACTTTTGGCTTGGATTAATTGTTCTGTTGCTCTTTGTCATGATCTCTGCTTCCAAAAGATCAGGACTTGCCCGACTCCCTTGGAAGCAGATCCATAACCCCGGTTCCGAGTGCCAGCCAGTCCCAATTGGGACCTTTTGGACCCTGTCCTGGCGCCAGTGGCACCAGGCTCATAAAGATGCCCAGTCCCAGCGCTGGAAGCGCCGGGCTCATAATGCTTGGGTGGACTTACCTGCAGCAGACCATGCTGCTTACTTACCTGCCAGTTGAACCCCTGATCCTCTTCTGTTTGGGACTAATTTTCCTGTTGGGTGGGGCAGGAGCCACTCCCTAGGTTCAGAACACTGGAACTCTTCTGGAAAGCAGGAACTCTTTTCTTTCCTAGGCGTGGCTGTGGAAGGAGACACCTAAGCACTACAGGAGGCTATTTAAACCACACCCGATGGATGAATCTTGCTTTGCGTTATTCTGCATTCTCTGCAGCAGAACACTCATCGTGTCTTCTGCTTCTTATCCTGGGCCTAAGGGAACAAAGGCTTACCATCCTGGAATCCAGTCTTCAGCAGCACCTGTAAAGACAAAGAAAGAACAGGTTAGCACTACGGTCTTCAGTGGCAGCGCATCTCTTACCTGGTCCATCGGCTGTCACCAACGCCTCGCGCTGCATTCCGGCATCTGAAAGACAAAGGCTTACCTACTCTTCGCATGCTCCGGAGGTCTTCGCACTGCACTCCGGCATCTGAAAGACAAAAGCTTACCAGCTCTTCGCACGCTCCGGAGGCCTTTGGCGCTGCATCCCGCATCTGAAAGACAAAAGAAGGTGCGTTTAAAGACATTGGGCAACTTTATTACTCACGTGCCATTACTCCTTCCCACGCCGAATCCAGTGGGTATTCCAGCACCCTTCAGCTTCTCTAAAGCTCCGAACTTGTACCTGCAAGATAAAAGGGACAGTTAGTGCGCATCGTGAAGCAGGCTACAAGCGCTTACTTACGTGCTTCCAGGCGCTTCTATTCCTCACGCGGGTTCGATCCTCAACTCTCATCAGCCCGCCATCCGCCATCGCCGGAACCCTGCAAAACAAGAGATATCATTACAAAAGACTTTTAAGACATTTGAAGTGCCCAGAACTTACCGTTCGTGCAGTTAACGATGGACAGCAGTCCTCTGAGGTCAAGAGGCCGGCACCCTCATCCAGTGAAGAAACTGGTTACGGCACCCTGCCCCGAGGCAGATGGAGAGCTCGGCGTTCACTTACCTAAGGTGAGGGTGTTAACCTTTGGGGTTCTACAGGAGAAGAGAAAGGGAAGAGGAGAGAGGCACCCAATAACCCCAGTTCATTAATCCCATAATTTCTATCTGCAGACATCTTACTCTTCGAGTCAGACATACAGTGCACAGATGTCCAGCCCAAAGAGCCAACCGTGTGTTACACATCACCTTTGAAGATACGGCATTCACCCAGTCAAGACCGGCGCCTCTGCGGGAATCAGGTGAGCGTTACAGAACGCAAAGCCTATCGCAAAACTCCCACCCAGGCGCTATGGAAACCTCGGATACCGATCAGCTAGCCCAGTTACTTGGGGAACTAAGAGCAGAAGTGCATGCAGCCCGTCAGGAAACGAATGCTCTAAGAAGGGAACTGATTATTTCCAAGGAGCGAACAGACGATCTCGCTAGACAATTGCTACAGTCACAAGCCGGACAAACTCCGTTACCCGCATCAGGGGCAAATCTTCCTTCAACATCCTCTACGAACCCAGTTCAGATCAACCTACCTGGGAATGTACCTCTGGCTCCGCCCGAACGATTTTCTGGTGACCCAAAGAGGTTTGCAGTATTTATTAATCAGTGCCGGTTGCACTTCTTATGCCGGCCAGCAGCCTTTCCAACTGATCAAGCTAAGGTAGCTTTCGTGCTTTCGTACCTTAGTGGCAATGCGGCAGACTGGTCGATCCCTCTAGTTAATCAAGATGATCCGGTTCTCCATGATTTTCAAGCTTTTCAGCTCAGTATGGAAAAACTGTTTGCAAGACATTCACAGGGGCAGGCCTTGGACAATGAGCTCCTTTCATTGCGACAGGGTAATCAAGACCTTTTGGCTTATATTGCGTCTTTCAACAGACTGATAGTGGAAACTCGATGGCCTGAGGACAAAAGGATTACGCTGTTTTATAGAGGTCTACGTGGAGAGCTCAAAGATGTGTTAGCCCAAGTAGTGAATCCCCCGCAAGACTGTTCGGACTATATTGACTTAGTCGTTCAAATTGACCACAGACTGCAGAACAGGAAGGCCGATCGTTCCAAGTTTGATGCTCGAGTATTTTCCAAACCACCAACTCCTACCAAAGGAGTAGACTCCGGGGAACCCATGCAAATAGGGGGCCTGAAAGGACCACTAACACAAAAGGAGCGGGAAAGGAGAAAACAGCTGCAATTATGCCTCTATTGCGGAAACTCGGGGCACTTTCTTCGAGACTGTCCGGTGAAACCAGCCAAGAAGGCAGTAGGAGCTGCAGTTACCAGGGTCACAAACTCTGAGCAGGGAAACGACCTCGCCCGACAAGAATAGAGGTCCTCTTGCCGAGCGTTAAAACCAGTTCCGTGACCTCGCATTTCGTGATACCTATGGTCCTCATTAGCCCTGAACATCCGGATCGATTACATGCGATTGAAGCTTACGTCGACAGCGGTGCCATCGGCAATTATGTGGATCATGAAATGGTTTTGAGGATGAATCTGACTCTTTGTCCAAAGGCTGTAAAGGACGTCATTACTACGGTGGATGGTACGGAGATAGCCTCCGGACCAGTAACGCATACCACCCAAGAAGTGACGCTAGTAAGTCAAGATGGACACCATGAGAAGATCGTGTTCGATGTGATCAAGGCCCCTCAGTTCCAGATTATTCTAGGAATTCCTTGGTTAGAGAAGCACAATCCTCAGATCGATTGGCGAGCAAGAACGGTTCAGTTTCCAGAATGTGTCTCTACTTGTCACCCTCGACCTGGTGTTGCACTGGCAGCAATTTCCGTGGAGGCTCCTCAGTTACCTCCTGAATACCTAGAATTCCAAGATGTTTTCTGGAAGGATCAGGCTAACTCTTTACCTCCTCATAGGTCTTATGACTGCCAGATAGACCTGATACCTGGATCTACTCCTCCTTGTAGTAGAATGTATGCCCTCACCGAGCCTGAGAATCTTCACCTCCGACAATACCTGGATCAATACCTAGCAAATGGGTTTATTCGTCCTTCCAAGTCCCCTGCTTCCTCAGCTTTGTTCTTCGTTCCAAAAAAAGAAGGGGACCTTAGAACTTGTATAGATTATCGCGCCCTGAACCAGATCACCGTTAAGAATAGATATCCGTTACCTTTGATCCCTGAACTCCTGGACCAAGTCAGAAAAGCATGCATATATACAAAGCTGGATCTTAGAGGAGCCTACCACTTGGTACGAGTAAAAGAGGGCGATGAATGGAAGACGGCCTTCCGCACCAAGTATGGGCTATTTGAATATCAGGTCATGCCCTTCGGACTTTGCAATGCCCCGGCCGCCTTTCAATATTTTATGAATGATGTCCTCAGAGAGCTCATAGATGTGTGTGTTGTTGTTTACATTGACGACATCCTCGTTTATTCTTCATCGGAAACTGAACATCGGAAACACGTGAAAATGGTCCTCGAGAGATTGCGTCAACACAAACTTTTCGCTAAGTTGGAAAAATGTGTTTTCAACGTGACTGAAGTTGAATTCTTGGGATTCATATTATCACCTAGCGGAGTGCGTATGGATTCAAAGAAGGTCGATGCAATTCTCAAATGGCCATCGCCATCCTCCGTAAAAGGTGTTCAAAGCATGTTAGGCTTCGCTAACTTTTACCGCAGGTTTATCCCCGAATTCTCTCGAATAGTCCAGCCCATCACCGCCTTGTTACAGAAAAACAAACGTTTTGAATGGTCTACCGAGGCGGAACAAGCTTTCCAGAATTTGAAGACTAGATTTATCTCTGCACCGATCTTAAAACATCCTCGCCCAGAACTCCCCTACATCGTTGAAACTGATGCTTCGAACCTTGCCATGGGGGCAGTTCTATCACAAAAGGACCCAGTAACCAATCAGTTGCATCCCGTGGCATTTTGGTCCCACAAATTCTCGCCTCCTGAAATCAATTACACTATTACTGATAAGGAACTTCTAGCTATCAAGTCCGCCTTTAAGGCTTGGCGGCATTATCTTCTGGGGGCCCGACACACCGTTACTGTGATTACAGATCACCGAAACCTGCAATATTTGAAAACCGCAAAAGCTCAATCCTCTAGGCAACTCCGTTGGGCACTATTCTTTGCCGAGTTTGACTTCATAATTACCTATCGACCTGGTACAAAAAACGGTAAAGCTGATGCCCTTTCTCGGATGGGAGTGGAAGAACATTTGATCAATCCTAAACCTGTACCTATCATTCCCGAACAAAGAATTCTAGGTGTAATCGCCACACAATCCATAGAGGAAGTTAAGGATAAAGCCAGGCTACTGGTAACTCCAGCAGACATACAGAATTGGCATCTGCAGGGAAAGGACTTTACGGTGAAGGACAACCTATTATATTTCCAAGAACGGTTATACCTGCCCAGCACAGATTTACAGAAAAAGGTAATCTCTTGTTATCACGATTCTTTAATGGAAGGACATCCCGGTATGACCAAGACCTCGGAAAAGATCAAGCGCTACTTCTGGTGGCCGTCTTGGAAAAAAGATATCAGAGACTTTATAATGTCCTGTGGAGTATGCGCCCAAAACAAGAGTCAAAAGGAAAAACCAGCCGGCCTCTTACGCCCTATTGACATCCCGCCTCGCCCTTGGCATACGCTTTCTATGGACTTCATCACCGATCTACCTTCATGCTCCGGATACAATACGATCCTAGTAATCGTGGACCTATTCTCCAAGATGGCGCATTTCATTCCACTCAAAGGCTTACCAACAGCAGCAACTCTGGCCCGAGAATTTCTCGAAAACATCGCCCGACTGCACGGTTTTCCTTCAGTTCTAATTTCGGATCGAGGTAGTCAATTTATTTCTCATTTTTGGCGAAGTTGCCGTCAGTCGGCTCAAATTGATGTGAGACTTTCGACCAGCCACCACCCTCAAACCGACGGACAAACCGAGAGGACCAATCAAACTCTGGAACAGTATTTGCGCTGCATGCTACAACAAACTGAAAAAACTTGCAAAGATATCCTTTGGATAGCCGAATATGCCTACAATAACTCTGTCCACTCGGGAACTGGGAAGACCCCGTTTTTTCTTTTATACGGTAGTCACCCTCGAACCTCGGAGTTGGATCCACTCCAAGATCTTGGAACACCAGCAGTAGACCACCTGCATTCTACAATCACCCAAGCCTTTAAGGAAGCCGTTTCTCACCTTCAAAGGGCTAAAGAACAATACAAGAAAGGAGCAGACCAACATCGGAAGGAAGCCCCCCAATATCAAGTAGGAGATCAAGTCTGGTTATCCACCAAATATCTACCTCTAAAAGGACCACGCACATTCAACCCAAGATACCTTGGTCCCTATTCCATCACTACCATAGTAAATCCAGTAGCGGTCAAGTTGGACTTGCCCCCTCACATGAAGATACATCTGGTCTTCCACGTCTCTCTATTAAAACCCGTGCAACCTCAAACCCGACTAACTACATCTCCAAAACCTATTCTAGTTGATGGAGAACTCGAGTTTGAAGTCAAAAGCATCCTGGATTCCAAGATCTCCAAATCTAAACTATTTTACCTGATTGACTGGAAAGGCTACGGTCCCCAAGAAAGATCCTGGGAACCTGCAGAATATGTCCAAGCGCCTCGTCTAATCAAAAGATTTCATCGAACATTTCCTAACAAGCCCAAACCCCCGGAGAAGCCCGGTTTGGGAGGGGCCTTGAGGGGGGTGCTGTCATGATCTCTGCTTCCAAAAGATCAGGACTTGCCCGACTCCCTTGGAAGCAGATCCATAACCCCGGTTCCGAGTGCCAGCCAGTCCCAATTGGGACCTTTTGGACCCTGTCCTGGCGCCAGTGGCACCAGGCTCATAAAGATGCCCAGTCCCAGCGCTGGAAGCGCCGGGCTCATAATGTTTGGGTGGACTTACCTGCAGCAGACCATGCTGCTTACTTACCTGCCAGTTGAACCCCTGATCCTCTTCTGTTTGGGACTACTTTTCCTGTTGGGTGGGGCAGGAGCCACTCCCTAGGTTCAGAACACTGGAACTCTTCTGGAAAGCAGGAACTCTTTTCTTTCCTAGGCGTGGCTGTGGAAGGAGACACCTAAGCACTACAGGAGGCTATTTAAACCACACCCGATGGATGAATCTTGCTTTGCGTTATTCTGCATTCTCTGCAGCAGAACACTCATCGTGTCTTCTGCTTCTGATCCTGGGCCTAAGGGAACAAAGGCTTACCATCCTGGAATCCAGTCTTCAGCAGCACCTGTAAAGACAAAGAAAGAACAGGTTAGCACTACGGTCTTCAGTGGCAGCGCATCTCTTACCTAGTCCATCGGCTGTCACCAACGCCTCGCGCTGCATTCCGGCATCTGAAAGACAAAGGCTTACCTACTCTTCGCATGCTCCGGAGGTCTTCGCACTGCATTCCGGCATCTGAAAGACAAAAGCTTACCAGCTCTTCGCACGCTCCGGAGGCCTTCGGCGCTGCATCCCGCATCTGAAAGACAAAAGAAGGTGCGTTTAAAGACATTGGGCAACTTTATTACTCACGTGCCATTACTCCTTCCCACGCCGAATCCAGTGGGTATTCCAGCACCCTTCAGCTTCTCTAAAGCTCCGAACTTGTACCTGCAAGATAAAAGGGACAGTTAGTGCGCATCGTGAAGCAGGCTACAAGCGCTTACTTACGTGCTTCCAGGCGCTTCTATTCCTCACGCGGGTTCGATCCTCAACTCTCATCAGCCCGCCATCCGCCATCGCCGGAACCCTGCAAAACAAGAGATATCATTACAAAAGACTTTTAAGACATTTGAAGTGCCCAGAACTTACCGTTCGTGCAGTTAACGACGGACAGCAGTCCTCTGAGGTCAAGAGGCCGGCACCCTCATCCAGTGAAGAAACTGGTTACGGCACCCTTCCCCGAGGCAGATGGAGAGCTCGGCGTTCACTTACCTAAGGTGAGGGTGTTAACCTTTGGGGTTCTACAGGAGAAGAGAAAGGGAAGAGGAGAGAGGCACCCAATAACCCCAGTTCATTAATCCCATATTTTCTATCTGCAGACATCTTACTCTTCGAGTCAGACATACAGTGCACAGAGGTCCAGCCCAAAGAGCCAACCGTGTGTTACACATCACCTTTGAAGATACGGCATTCACCCAGTCAAGACCGGCGCCTCTGCGGGAATCAGGTGAGCGTTACACTCTTTTAAAGGCCTGAGTGATGTTTGCATGAAGCGTCTTTACAGCCGACATTTCGAGGCTGGGAGGGCTGTCAAGTTCGGAAGTATGCGGATGTCTGCCGTAGAGGGTGAAAAAGGGTGTTTGCCCAGTACTGGAATGTACAGAATTGTTATAAGCATATTCGGCTATACATAATGGATCTCTCCAGGTTCCCTCAACTTGATGCAGCATGCATCGCAGGTATTGTTCGAGAGTCTGGTTGGTCCTCTCCGTTTGACCATCCGTTTGGGGGTGATGGCTGGTGGATAGCCGTATGTCGATGTGAGCTATAGCGCAGCACTTTTTCCAGACGTTTGATACAAATTGGCTCCCTCGATCAGAGACCAGGACTGAAGGGAATCCATGCAGTTTGATAATGTTTTCCAAAAACACCTTTGCTAGCTGGGAAGCATCTGGAAGGCCTTGAAAGGGATAAAGTGTGCCATTTTAGAAAATAGGTCCACTACAACTAAAATAGTATTGAACCCTTGGCTGGGAGTTAAATCAGTAATGAAATCAAGAGAGTGTGTGTGCCATGGTGCCAGAGGTATTTCTAATGGTTGCAGGAGGCCAGCTGGTCTTTGCTTCAATGACTTGTTTTGAGCACACACTCCACATGACTGAACGTATCGGATGACGTCTTGACGGCTAAGGTTTTGGCGATTCCGGGATGACCTTCCATCAAAGAGTCGTGATATTCTGAAATGATTTGTTGTAACTCGGTCTTAGGCACGTACAGGCGTTCGCCAAAATATGGCAGTTGATTTTTGACAATGTATTGTTTTCCTTTGGTTTGCCAGTCCAGTAACTCGCTTGGGGTTATTTCCTGTTGGATCGCATTTCTAAGTTCAGTTTGTGTTAAAGCTGTGGTGAGGCCCAAAAGCTTGTCCTCAGGTATAATGGCCACTGGATCTGGAGTTGCATATTCTCTTTCATCGATGCCCATGCGAGATAGTGCGTCAGCTTTCCCATTTCTTACGCCTGGCCGATAAGTGATTATATAGTCATATTCGGCAGAGAAAAGGGCCCATCGTAATTGGCGCAAGGATTGCGCCTTTGCCGTTTTTAAATATTGTAAGTGCCGATGGTCCGTAATTACAGTGACCATATGCCTGGCCCCTAAGAGATAATGCTGCTATGCCTTGAAGGGGGATTTTATAGCAAGCAGTTCATTATCGGTAATGGCATAATTGAGTTCAGGAAGTGTACATTTTCATGACCAGAAGGCCACAGGGTGCAACTGGCCAGTTTCAGGGTCTTTTTGAGAAAGAACCGCCCCCATCGCCATACTGGAAGCATCTGTTTCCACAATGTAAGGTAAATCTGGACGAGGATGTCGTAGGATCGGGGCTGAGGTGAATTTTTCCTTTAATTTTTGGAAGGCCTTTTCAGCATCTTCTGACCATATGAATTTTTTATTGTTTTTTCATAGAAGTAACGTGATTGGATGCACAATCTGAGAAAAGTCTGGGATGAATCGACGGTAGAAATTTGCAAAACCCAGCATACTCTGGATCCCTTTTACTGAGGTCGGGGAGGGCCATTTTAGAATGGCATCCACTTTGTGTGCATCCATTCAAATGCCTTTCGGAGTAAGAACGAAACCAAGAAATTCAACTTCCGTTACATGGAAAGAACATTTTTCAAGTTTTGCGTACAGTCGATGTTGGCGCAGTTTGGCAAGGACAGCACGGACATGCTTAACATGGTCTTGTTCTGAGGTTGAATACACTAGGATGTCATCTATGTAGACCAGGGCGCAAACATCGATCAGTACCAAAGGCCGTTTTCCATTCATCTCTTTTTTTGACTCGGACCAGGTGGTACGCTCCTCTGAGGTCTAACTTCGTATAAATATGGGCATCTTTGACTTGATCTAGCATCTCGGGAATAAGGGGCAGTGGGTAAAGGTTTTTCATGGTGATCTGGTTCAGGGCAAGATAGTCAATACAGGTTCTCAAGTCCCCTTCCTTTTTTGGTACGAAGAACAGGGGACTGGCTGCCGGAGATTTGGATGGGCGAATGAACCCATTTGCCAAGTACTGGTCCAGATAGGACTTTAGATGCTGGTTTTCTGATTCAGTGAGCGCGTAGATTCTACCGCAAGGGATCTGTGCACCAGGTATGAGGTCAATCTGACAGTCGCAGGACCTGTGCGGTGGTAGCATATTAGCTTGTTCCTTCTGGAACACATCCTGGAAATCTTGATATTCTTCAGGGAGAGTACTGGTTGCGCCAAGTGTAGATATACCGACTCTTGGACTCATAGAAACCTTGAAACTGGACTTGTTTTCTTGGAGATAGCAGGTGGAGGCGCAATCATGCGGAAAAGTCAGTTTTCTTGCACGCCAATCTATCCGAGGGTTATGAGCAACTAACCATGGCATCCCTAAAATTAGCTGAAACTGAGGCGCCTTGATGAGATCGAAGGAAATCGATTCCCGGTGTCCATCCTGGCACAGCAGGGTTATTCCTGCCGTACATCGGGTTACTGGTCCAGAAGCAATTTCAGTCCCATCTACTGTGGTCACCTTTTCTGTGTTTGGCTTAAAACTTAAGGGAAGCCCCATCCGTGCGGCCAGATCTTGATCAATATAATTCCCAACTTCCCCGCTGTCTATGTAAGCTTCAATGGAATGCATCCTTGAAGGTTGTTGGTGATTGATTAGGATTACTGGTATTGCAAAATGTGAGGTCGGTGGCTCATTCTTCTCACTCGACAAACTGACCTCTACTTTTGTCGAGCTAGGCAGTTTTCCGACTCCTTACTCTCATCCTTTTCTGTAGCTCCTACAATGCGCTTGGGAGGTTTTATTGGACAGTCTTAAGAAGTACCCCGATTGTCCGCAGTACAAACATAACTGCTGTTGCCTTCTCTTGTCTCTTTCGGCTTTTGTTAACGGTGGTCGTATGCCTCCAATTTGCATTGGCTCTGTGGTATTCTCTGACGTGCGTGGAGTAGTGTCAGATTTGGACCGATACGCTTTCCGATCTTGTAATCGATGATCTAATTGCACCACCAGATTGATGAATTGACTACAGTCTCTAGGTCGATCAACTACCTGAGCCAAGACGTCCTTTAATTCCCCTCGAAGGCCTCAGTGTAACAATGTGGTTCTCTTGTCTTCAGGCCACCTGGTTAGGCCACCAACCTATTGAAGGTTGCTATGTATGTTAGCAAGTCCTGATTCCCCTGCCGGCGTGACAAGAGTTCATTGTCTACAGCTTGTACATGGGTGTGCCGGGCAAAGAGCTTTTCCATTTCCTTTTGGAACCCCCCCAAGTCACGTAGTAATGGATCATCATAGCTCACAAGTGGCACTGACCAGTCTGCTGCACTACCACTTAGATATGATCAAATAAATGCTACATGTGCTTGATCGTTCGTGAATGCAGCCGGGCTGCAGAGGAAATGAAGGCGACATTGATTCATGAAAGCTGCATATTTTCTTGGATCTCCTGAAAACCTTTCTGGCGGTGCTAAGGGTATTGTTCCAGGTACATTTATTTGCACTGGAGCGGTAGACGACGTGGTTGCCTGTGCAGTTGTTCCTGGTAATGGAGCTTGCCCGGCCTGTGATTGCAGTAGTTGCCTGCTGAGTTCTTCAGTGCGATTCTTGGTGACGACAAGATACCTTCGCAGGGTATTAGTCTCTTGCCTAGCCGAATGCACTTTGGTGTGTAATTGCCCTAATAACTGGGCAAGTTGGTCCATTTCTGAAGTCTCCATGGCGCCCAGGTGGATTTTGTTATGAGGCTTCGCGCTCTCTTACGCTCACTTGGTATCCACGGGGACGCCTGTATGCCATGGTTGCCCGATTCCCCCAGATGTACTCAATTCGGGATGATGTCTTCTATGGCAGGTGGGCCTTGTTATGATGTCTGGCGTGCTCTCCGTCCTGCTTTCTGCGCAGGGGCGCCTAGTTTCTGCGGGTTGAAGCGACTGAGTTAACTTCACTGATGCCAACCCATTCAAGTGTCTTTAAAGAGGTAAGTTCGATTTTAGTAGTCTCTGAGGGCTTTTGCTTTCTTTCCTTAGGTATGCAGAGGTTCGCTGGGTGCGTTGCTTGGGTTCGGCTCCTGCTGGGATTTATGGACGCAGAGCGTATGAAGAAAGGTAGGTTAGGCGCAAAGTGTGGCGCGCTAATGTCTTTTTGGGCTAACCTGTATTCTTTATTAATTTTCAGGTTACGATGGTCTTTCTGGGCATGTGGTGATTTCCAGAGCGGAACTGGCCAAGATATGCCCAGCCGGGTGAGGAGATTTTGGTTGCTGCTGTGATTGCCGTGAGTAACCTGTTTAACGTTGTCCCTTTTTCTCTTCTCCCCAGGTGCTTTGTTCCGGTGCGAGCGCGATGTCCTGAAAATGCTGCCAACGGGATGGAAGACCGCGAGCAGCTGGGATCGAAGGATGGAAGATTGCAGGTAAGCTGGAACTGGTAATGATGTTCTTTTGTCTCCTCTGCAGGTCCGCGATTCCAGGAACGCTGGGTGCTGGTCTCTGAACACGGTGAGCGTTAAACTGCTGGCTGCAGAATAACACGAAGCACGTTCTTTAGCTTGGGTGTGGTTTATATAGCCTACCCTGTAAAGTAGTCCAGGTAAAGTAGTCTGGGCTACCACACCCTAAAACACTGCACCGCACAGTCCGGTTCTTAGGAACTAGACTGTGTGGGTGCCTCCATGTTGGCTGCAGACCTCCACGTAAAAAGTAATTTAAGGCCCATTCCAAATATGAGACTGGCGCCAAAGGCGCCAGGACTGACTCCAGGAGAGTCCCTGGTGAAAATGCAAGACCCTTGGGCCCCAAATGAACCCCAAGCCCTAACCCTACCTGGCATGTGACCATGCCAGTGGGGTTCTGTGTCACGGGTCGTGACAGGAGGTGAATGAGCGAAGGGCTTGAGAAGGAAGATGCTTAGGAAGAGAGAGTTGGATGTAGTGTGGTCCCCGGCCCCAGAAAGCCTTGTGGGCGATGCAGAGGGTCTTGAACTTGATGATTGCAGCCACCAGAGAAATGTCAGGGCTTGAGAGATACGATCCCTGGACTTGAGGCCAAGGACAAGTCTTGCTGTCCTGTTCTAGATTAGTTGCAAAGGACAAAGAGTAGAGGTAGGCAGATTTAGAAAGTGACTATTGCAGTGGTCCAGCCTAGAGAGAACCAGGGCTCTGGAGACAGTGAGCTTCTGGGGGAAAGTGAGAAAAGGAAGAATACCTCTGAGGAGGTGCAGCTGGTAGTGTGACTTCTTAGAGATGTCCGAGATGTGAGGAGAGAAGTAGAGGGTCAAGGGTCTTAGCCTCACAGGAAGTTGCGGGTGGAGGGCCCAGGGTGGGCGGCCAGAGTGCAAGAGGGGAAGCTTGAGCAGAGGTCCCAATGAGAAGGATCTCAGTCTTACTGGCATTAAGGGAGAGATCATTGGAGGCACACCAGTCCTGAATCACGGATACATAGTCAGGAATGAATGAAAGATCAGAGGAGGCTGAGGGGAGCCAGAAGGAGAGCAGAGTGTCATCCGCATAACAGAAGGTAGAGATGCGGTCAGCCAGAGTAGCCAAGTAATGGTTGAAGAGCCAGGGTGAAAGTTTAGAGCCCTGGGGAAAACCACAAGTGGAGAGAAAGGTGGGAGAAAGGACCCATGTTGGACCTGGGAGGGTCGATTGGAGAGAAAGGAGGTCAACCATGTTAGGGCCTGACCCGTGATGCCCAGGTTGTCATGGAGCCGATTGATCAGGATGGCGTGGTTAACCATATCGAAAGCAGAGGATAGATAAAGGCGAATGAGGACGGAAGGAAGATTAGAGAGCAGGTCTTCATGGGTGTTCAGGAGAGCAGTTTCCGTGCTTCTGGCTGCTCTAAAGCCAGACTGGTGGTCATGGAGAGAGCAAACAGATTCAGTATGGAGAGTCAGCTGGGAGATGGCCAGCTTTTCCAGGAGTCTGCACAGGAAAGGGGTGGTAGAGATCGGGCAGTAGTTTTCCAGAGAAGAAGGATCAGCAGAGGGCTTCTGGAGGAGGGGAGAACAAGGGAGAGCTTAAGGGGGAAGGGAAGGTTCCAGTGGCAAAAGAGTGATTGTAGAAATCGGCCAAGACTGGAGCAAGGGTGTCAATGTTGTCCTTAATGGTTCTGGAGGAGCAGGGGAGCACCTGCTGTGATGAGACTTTCATAGATAGGACTTGTCTAGAAACATCGTCAAGGGTGAACAAAGGAAAGGAGGAGAAACGTCCGGAGGGGGGCTGGGAGTGGTAGAGGGAGAGGAAGAGGAGAAATTGGACAGGACGCCCTGAGTTTTAGTGGTGAAGTGAGAAGTCAGTGCCATGCAGAGGGCCTGGGGGGGAACAGGAGAGATGGAGACTGTAGTAGGATTGGCCAGCTCCTTGCAGATTTAAAAAAGTTCGGCCGAGTTGTTGTTAGAAGCCGCAGAGATGCGGGCTTGGATGCAAGCTCTCTTTTGCAAAACAAAAGAGGTGATGGCTGGAAGGTTTAGAATTTATCTTAACCTCTGGCATTGCTCTGGGAAATCCTCCAGACCATCATTTTTCGCCTGCCGAGCCATTACAAAAGGGAAAAGACCATATGCAAATCATGCTTGGTCCCACCCCCAAAGGGGTAGTCCAGCCCAAACTGCTAGGTCACATCCCTTCTGCACGAGACCACAAGCATCACCAGACACGTTTCAGCTTTGTTGGGCATCATCAGTGAGGAGTAGCTTGGGTCTCTAGGCCCAGCACGCACGGGACCTACATCTGGGCATACCTGTCCCAATCGGGGTGACAATAGCAAAACAAAAGAGTTGATGGCTGGAAGGTTTAGAATCAATCATTACCTCTGGCATTGCTCTGGGAAACCCTCCAGACCATCGTTCATCGCCTGCTAAGCCATTACAAAAGGGAAAAGACCATATGCAAATCAGGCTTGGTCCCACCTCAAAAGGGGCATTAAGAGTTAAAAAAAGAGGGGTATTTGATTAATAAAGAAAAGGAGATACACATTTACAATTTAGAAACATTTAACTAAATGGAGTTACAAGTGAAACAAGTAAAATAAACATGCACATGCCAATTAAAGATCTGGAAATCAGCACTACCCCTTCCCTACAGGCTAAGCCGAGAACCAAGAAGGACTCAGCATGCCCTATATATTTTTGTCTGGTGTATTTTGCCATGCCCCAAGGCACTACAAACATACCCCGCCTGAAAAAGAAAGAAACATATCTTTTAATGAAAAGACATTTTTCACATGCCTCATCCGCACTCCGTAACACAGGTATAAAGCATGGCTTTAGCATCCCAAATGTTTGTATTCACTAGCACTTCAGCAGTCAGTAGGGTGCTTATTGATGTAATCTCTCCCTTTGTGTTTTAGTGCCTTGTTGGAGCCAGAAGGCTAATGATGGGCAGATCCAAAAGGAAAATTTGAACGTACAAGTAGACATATTCCAGTCTCTCCATTCCATACATGCATACTATACTTTTGAACTAATCTAACAAGCGGCACCTATGAATGCACAAAAATTAAACTGTGCTGTGATTGAACAGTTAATTTTCTGATAATGTATTCCTTGTAGGGTTTTTACAAACATCTTCTGTAGGCAGCAAAGGATAGAAATGCAATAAAGACCGGATATACATATTTTAAAGTGTGTTTTTAATTTACAAAGTGTTTTTTCTTGTCTACATAATTTTATTTATTAAAAAGGCAACTATTCGGCTCTGTATTTGGCTCCGGCCAAATACTTGTCCAACTATTCGGTATTCGGCAAAATACTTAAATCTGCTATTCGGTACACCCCTAGTTGTTAACGAATCACATATTTTCTAGGGTTGGTTTGGCTCAGAGAATAGAATCAGACCGTGAAGTCATTTTACCAGTGCAGTGATGACCAAGATGTGACACATGTTGGGGGTAAAGAGAAAGTTACATATTTCGTATTGGCCATCCTACAGTGGTGAGGTGGAAAGAAGCAACAGATCAATAATTGACAAACTTAAAATGTTTGTGGCTGAAGCAGGGTCTAGTTGGGATTTAAAACTCCCTTTAGTACTAATGGCCATTAGTGCAACTCCATCCAAATGTATAAATCTCAGTCTACACAATATTATCGCAGGCAGGAACATGGTACTTCCCCAATATCTTGTTGTACAGGAGCAATTAACAGGTCTTAGTAAATGCATCCATAATTCACAAGTATGTGGAAGAGTTGAGAAAGCATTTGCAACACGCATTTGCACAGCGTAACCTAGAGGGAGCGGCTGAAGGTGCCAAATCATTCTATGACAGGACGTCATCTGTTAGGGAGTATGAAATGGGTGACCAGGTATATAATTTGAATTCTATGAAAGGGAAAAATAAGAATTTTAAGTGTCTCCTGTCCACATGAATCAAATACACCCAATTCACCCGAAACATGAGGTGCAAAGAATGGAACAATCCGGAGAAACCAATAAGGAAAGAGATGTGTAATGATCACATCAGAAGCAAGGATACTGTGAGGGGTCAGAAATGTGAGGCAGACAACGTTTTGAAGAGTCCTCAACAAATGCCATTTTATTATAAGATAAGGTTGGTGAGTGCCCCACTACCAACCTGACGAGCATTTAAATGCCTAAAATAAATTAAGGGAAACATTCTAAAAAACGATATCTGTCCCTCACACTTATACATACAACAAATAAACAAGGAAATTGCAATTCTCAATAAACAATAATGATTGAATTTGTAATATCACCACAGTCTCTCTTTGTAACTTGGTCTAATTCCCCCTTCCCCAAGTTCAAACGTGATTCTGTCACACAGTTCAAGAAAAGAAACCAAGGAAATCCTGATTTGCAATATTGTTCAATCACAGTTGGTTTCCACTTCAACTCGTCAACAAAAAGTTCCAACTCCACCTGGTATAACTTCAACTTGTCAACAGAAAGTTGCAACGCAGAAAAAATAGAAGTTTCTTTACCTTCCTAAAACAATTTTTCAGTTCATCAATAGCAACAATAATTGTCTTGGTCAGGATGACTTTTGCCACAAATGTCTTTGGTATCACCTTCAACATAAATTGCATTCACCAATACCCCTTTTTAAACACTTCAACTTCCACCGGGTTTACTCCCATGCCAGGCCCACTCTTTCAGCAGTTTGCTGTTCAGATATACTTCCCTGCCCTAACAGCAATTCACAACCACAACTGCTTTTGGGGTTAAATATCATTTGATGAATGTTTCACCACAACTTCAAATTGTTCTACGAACTGCAGCTTCAAAACTCCCAACAGCTCTTCAGGGAAACCAAGATTTATATCAGTGTTCTTTGATACTCTTCTCACAATAATGCTTCTCTCCCTCTGTATCTCTCTCTCTCCCAGAAGGGTAGCCTTTGTGACCTTCTTGTTTACCAACTACACAAGTAACCAATGACTGATATGCAAAAGATCTTTAACTTCTCTTCCTTTGACCTGGGTAAAGTGAGTTCATGTCAATTTCACCACAGGTTGGGTAGCATATGAGCAACAATTGCCACTGTTTCTGAATCTTCGAATGGTCCCTTGCCGTGGTTGGCAATAGCTGTTATGTTGTAACTGCTTTGTTTTAGCTTTTCCTGGCTTGGACAATGCTTGTAGGTGTTCCATTTTGCCCCTTTATATTGTTGTAAATTCCATGAACTCACATTTATAACATTACAGTCTGTTGGCTTTTGTATAATGTGGTTTCACAGTTTTTTATGTCGTTGGTATTCAAAATTACTTGTTAAATCAATCTTACTCAAGAGTACTGCTTTTGTTTTGTTTTGGTAGCGTGAATTTCAAAAGTGCTTTTCCAGTAACTTTCAGTCACACGAGAGTGTTCCTCACTCGCGGAAAACTTTCCTTGCATACGTGAGCAGGGGAGAAGCGATCCGGGGGTCACACACAGGTTCCCTCTTCTTGCGGCTTCGCACGATTCGGCAAACCTCTTCTTTCAGTTTGCTGCCACATGTGCCACATGCTAATGGAACCTTGAGGCCATCGGGTGCATGCCAGCCACCTGAGACGGTGTTAGGGAGAATTCTCTGTTTAGGCTGAATTTCCTAACCTAGTGAGTCCCCCAGCAGCTTTGCTGGATTTCTGGAGTTTGTTTTTTTCTCCTGCCAAGAGTGAGACTCTTTTTCTCCCACTCTTGGACATGATTTGTGGTGTTGCTTTGACTGTTAATGTGTTTTATGGGCTATGGGGTCCTTTACTCCATAGGGTCTCATGTGTTTTTACTATGTGTGTTACACAGCACCCTCCGTGCAGTGACACAGGGGTGTCATAGTGACACCCCACCATAGACTCCATACCCTGGGACTGACTACTGTCTCCCAGGGCATGTAAAGTCACCATTGGCTTTACTAGTCCCAAATTATGAACAGAAACCAGTACAAACCATCATATTGTGGATGTACTGGTCGGGGCAATTCGATTGCCCCGGGGTCTGTTAGTCGAGGGGGCACGTCTCCATCCCCCATGATCGAGTTTTGGCTGGTGGCAGTGGATACTACTTTTTATATTCGACCGCGAATATATCTCTATGGGATTTTCCCATTGTTCTAGGCTACCAACTTTAATTATTTAATTCTCATAGCCTCGAACATACCGCCGGTTTATTTATTTAATATTAATTCGCCGGTTGGTATTTTTCGCCAGAACTCGATTCTAAAATGGCGTTTGTGTTCTCTTCTGTGACTCCAACCCAAGTCGAGCCCTTTGTTCCACTTTTTGGCAGGCTTCTCCACAGAAGCCTCCAAAAGTGGTGCCACTCTGTCTGGGTACCACAGGGGGTGTGAGAGGGGGTTTAGGCACCCTGGACTGAGTTACCTTGCTAACTCAAGTCGCACCCTTGTGTGATTGGCCCAAGTGGTGAGCCGGCCGGCTCACCACTTAGCATGTTTGATTGACAGCTAGGCTGAGTGAATGGGGGTGTGCTGCATAAAAGCAGGGCTTTTGGGACTGGAACTTCAGAAGTCGCCACAGGACCTGAGAATCTGACGAGGGAGAAGCTGAGCCGACCTGCTACGACAACACCACCGGTGGAGCCCTGCGGAACCGACTCACCACTTCCCGACGACAGAGAAGATCTCCCGGCTGGAGAGTCTTCTTCCCCTGACTGGTGGGCACAACCAGTTTACCTTCTTTTCCTCGCATCCCAGGACGTCTTGTGGTCGAATTGCCCGTGCCAAGCACCCCGGAAATCGGATAGCCACTTACCACTGGACCGCGAATAAAAGGACGGCTCCTTTTTATCTGAGAACTCCGCGGTTGGTTTCTTACCTGGCAGTGCAACGGACTCCTGTCTTCCTCCCCGACGAGACCCTCTCTTCCCCCGGACGAAGCACCGACTTGCATCCGCTGCCAGGAACAACTGCCCCCGCTGGAGTATTCTCACCACTTTAAGGTACCGTGTCCGCCAGGCCGCCCTTTCTAAAGATTGCTACAAGGTAATAATAATCCCTTAAGCTTCTGGACTAGGCTGGCCGCCTTGACCATCTAACTGGTCCCTTTCTTTTGGTCCAACTCTTTCTAAACCTTTTCGAGACTTTTGTGCACTTTTCAACCGTGTGACCTTGGACACATTTCGTTCTGATCCTCTTAAAGTGGATCCGGCTTTCTGAACTCTAACTTCACGGTTTGCGTCTGCCTTCCTCTCTTGCTGTGTTCTTTTGAAAGTGTTGGGATCTGTTTCAATTTATGCTCTGCCTTTCTCTCCCTTTTAAACCGAATTATTAGAGTGCCATCTGCGTTAAGCGCTCACCGCTTTATGAAAATAAGTAGGGCTTTACTTAAGACTTGTCTAATATTCTTTTAAGGGAGTGTATATCTTTTAGTGACCGTGTTTTTGAACTGCTTAATATTAGTGCCTGTGTGTTTTATTAGATGTGGTTTTAAATAAATAATTATATCTCTTTTACACCAAGCTCTGGTCAGTGTTTGCTTGCTCTACTGTGTTCTTGTGACCTATTGTGAATACTCTGTATACTGCCTAACTCTTCTTGAGGGAAGTCTGACTGCTCAGCCACAGCTACCAAGTGAATCTGTGTGGTACGGACTGCTACCAAGTGGGTTTACTGCCAAACACCTGTAGTCTTAAATCTTTTGCAGTGGTCCCAGAGGGAACTGCACAGGTTTCTGCCTAACAGACGGCCTGCGGGATGGGAACGTTTCTCACGCCTTTGCTTTCGGCTGTGCAGCCTCTGCAGATTAGGTCGCTAGAGGGCAAGCTCCCTCGTGAACGCTTCCTGCTCTGCGACCTCTGCACTTCAGGACTCAAGAGGACCCCACGCTCTCAGGTCTGGCATTTGCTCTCTGCTTGGGCTGCCAACCACGCTGCTTCTGCTTCCTGCTGCGTTTCTCTCCTTCTTGATTGCCTGCACCTGAGGGGGCCTTTTAAGCCTCTCAGTCTCCCCCAGGTGTGGGTCATTTAAATGAATGATTTGACCACTCCTATAACACGGCGCCCTCTTCAGCCATCTTCCTTGCCCCAGTACTTAGCGGATTCTGGGCCTTGAAGTCCCTAATAACAAAGTTAGGTTTTCTTATTTCCATTGTTTTGCAATAGGCTACCAGAAGAGTGGGGCTTCGGGGAAAGTTGAACAAGGGGGTCTCCCATTCCTCCTGACCTGACCTCCCCATGGGATCTCACCGCAGAACACCACCCCGAAAGTGGGGATCAGAAAGCATCTGCCTTTTTGGGGGAATCATTGCTGATTCATCACATATCCTTCCCATAACGTCACTGGTTTTTTCATCCTCTATTGGGAATTGAGAAAATAAATCAACATTACCTTGTTCTTTTCCTTTTCGATGAGAAACAATAGGGCTTTAGATTTAAAAATGAGCGCATGACTCTAGGATTAGTGTCTTTCCTTAAAATGAACCATTTAAGGGCAGCATGATCAGTAATTAACCTGAACTTCCTACCCATTAAATAATATTTCAAGTACGTTACAGCTGATTTGATGGCAAGGGCTTCTAATTCTAGAGTGTCAGGATATGGCCTTTTTGGTGTCAGTCCGGTATCGTCTCAGACCCCTGTAAATTGTAGGAGCTCGCAGAGCAATGATGCAAGTTTGCATAACATTCCTTTGATAAGACCTTCGCAGCGGGTTTTACTCACGGCACGTAGTAGGTTCCTGGAGCGTTGCCGGCTGCCATGGAAGCTGGCACGGCATTCTCGGCATCCTAGTCACGTGAAATGTTCTGTCGCGTCATGTGATTGCGGGCTCTTAAGCCGGTTGTTACCTGAGTGCGGCGCTTCTGTTTAAGCTTACTTTATTACTCTGAACTCCTGTTGTGCTTTGACTATATCCTTGATTACGGACCTGTTATTGTGGATCACCTTGTCTCGCCTAGCCCTTGTCTGCTTCAGTCTTCGCTCACCAGTTGCCGGATCCTGCATACGCTACGCTACCCCTGGACTACCTTGTTTTGCCCTAGTCTGCTTCGTTGTTTCAGGCAAGTTGCCGAACCATTTCTTGTCTCTCGGATTGCCTCGCCCAGCCCTTGATTGATTGGTGTTACAGATTTATTTCCACGCTCCTTGCATTAATCCACCTGCTACAACCCACCAGTTACTTACCAAGCAAGTATTTGGGACTGTCAGAATCACTGTGCGCTCACCAATCTCTACTCCAGAAAGGGGCTCCGCCCTTATTCCCTGGGACTCCACAGTTTTCATCTCTCCACCAGACAACATCCCCACCTTACCTGTAAGGCGTCCTCGTGCCGTCAGGTCCAGTGGCACACACACAGGGTCCAGTGGCACACACACAGAACTAGAAACTTGCCACCTCAGGTATAGGCGTCCTCGTGCCGTCAGGAACAGTGGCACACCCGGAACTAAAGACTCGCCACTCTAGGTTTAGGCGTCCTTGTTCCGTCGGGATAGTTCCTCCTTCCTCCAGACTAGCATCACCTTCTTACTGCGCCTACAT
The DNA here is from genome assembly GCF_040938575.1 of Ambystoma mexicanum. NCBI lineage: Eukaryota > Metazoa > Chordata > Amphibia > Caudata > Ambystomatidae > Ambystoma > Ambystoma mexicanum. The sequence goes on from NC_090932.1 coordinate 599,251,600, forward strand.
CCTGGTAAGTCTGCTTTGTCTTTTCAGCTGTGTATTATCTGTTTCTTCCCAGCTATTTTACGATACTTACCTTAGTGATTACTGTCTTGCAGGGAAAACCCCGTTGAGTCCCAAGTTACGCCTAACTGTGGTCTTCACTAATTATCCTTGCCGCAGGTCAGTCCACCCTTGTGATCTTCCGGTTCTTTTGTATAACTACACATCTCCCGCTTTGTTTTGATATCAGTGTGGTTTCTCTACAGGTATTCCGGTTGTTGGGTCTTCCTTTGGAGTACTCCTGTGCAGTTCCACAACGCCACACGTCACCTGGGGTCCATCTTCTGGTTAATAGCTTTCCCAGAGTGTTCTTGTTCTCTCATTCAGGAAAAGTATTATCTGGAAGACTACTACGGCTACACTGCGGGGTCAAGGGCTGCTAGAGTCTGACAGAGCAGCAGAGGTTTTTTTCTGAGCACACAGTTTCCTCCTAATATAGAGGATCGAATGTTCTATGCCATCGTGATTTTGAGATAATACTGCCCTAAAACCAATATGTCAGGCGCCAGTGTGCAAAATAAAGGTCTATTGAAATCAGCTACTTTCAGAATAGGCTCGCTGCACAATATATGCTTTAACTGATCAAAATATTTTTGGTTATCCGGCTGCCATCGAAGCTTCTGAGGTTCAGCATTTTTAAGTTTGTCTGTAAGAGGAGGGGAAATAGAAGGCAAATTTGGGGTAAATCTTTGATAATAACCCACAAGGCCTAAAAAGACTTGTTCTTCTTTTTTAGTCTTTGGATATGGAGTTTCCATAACTGCCTTGATGTTATCCATCTGTGGTTGGATCAACCCATTCTCTACAAAGAACCCCAAGTATGTAACAGCAGATCTGGCTTGATGACATTTCTTTGGGTTTGCCGTGACTCCCGTGTTTCTTAATGCTCGGGTGACTTGGTACAAATGTAACATATGTTCAGGCCAGGTTTTGCTATGGATAATAATATCAATGTAAGCCCCGTAAAACAATGATAGAGGTCTCAAAACTGTATCCATTCTCTGAAAAGTAGCAGACGGCTCCATGCAACCTAAAAGGTAGCATTTTAAACTGGAATAATTCAAAGGGGTGGTAAACGCAGTCTTGGGTTTATCCCCTGGATTAACTGGCAATTGCCAATAACCTTTAGTTAGGTCAATTGTGGAAAGGTACACAGCATCCCCTAACCTGTCAATCAAGACATTTACCATTACCATGGGCATTGGATAGCTGTTGAACTGTGATACTAACTTTTCTCAAGTCAATACAATACCTCCAATAATTGTTGGGTTTGGCAACTAGGACAATAGGGGAAGACCAGGGGCTTTGTGATGGTTCAATAATGTCTGCTTTCAGCATAGCTTCTATTTCCTCTTGAATGATTTGCTTCCTACTCTGAGGGATTCTATAAAGTTTTTGATGAACGACTTGCCCCGGGGAAGTACGAATGTAATGCTACACTCTCTTCACTCTTTCTAGCTCTGTTTTAAACACATCAGGGAACTTTTGTAGGAGGTCTAATAGATCTTGTTTAGGATTCTGAGGTAACTCGGGAGAAATGAATTGATTGACTTCATTCTCTTCAGATAACAAGCTTGTTAACATGACTGATGAATTTCTCTCTGGACTTTCCTTCCATTCTTTAAGTTGACATGATAAATATGAGTTTTGATTTTCCTATCAGCCTGGGAGATTTTATAATTATAAGGTCCTATTTGTTCGATAACTTCATATGGCCCATGCCACCTAGAAAGCATTTTATTATCAGATGATGGAAGGTGAACCAACACCTTTTGGTCTATGGAAAAAGATATCATTACTGCTTTTTTTTATCATAATATTCTATCCAGTGGTCGAAGTGTACGAAAGGAAGTAGTGGAACTATGTTCCCTACTGGCCTGCACCACTCGCCACAAACCCCATCGCCACGGCGCCTCCCATGCACAATACAAACCCCAACCACATGTGCATGCTGCTTAAGGGAACGCTCAGTGCAGTGCACTGAAAGTGCAACTTTCAACTTCTTCCTACACTTTTATTTTAAAACAAAACCACTCCAGAACGGTTTCTTTTTAAAATAAAAGTATAGGAACAGTAAAAATTAATTAAAAGAATTAGAGGAGCACCGCTCCCGAATACTCCCGCCAACTTCGACCACTGATTCTATCTGATGTTCTTGGGCTCAGGTCATATTAGTTTGTACTATATTCCTAACCACAGTCATATGTTCTTTTCATCTTTGGGCAGTTTGTGGTGATGGAATAGTAGCCATTTCCGTTTCCTCCCAGGTTTCACATTACATGTCCAACACATCCCTGGGTTCCCTTCCATATAATAGTTCAAACACAGAAACTCTGGTAGATGCTTGAGGAGTTTTGCGAATGGCGAAGAGGGCCCAGGGTATCATAATGTCCCCATTTTTCCCATCTGCCCGACTAATTTCTTTAATATTTGTTTCAGAGTTTGGTTAAATATTTCAAACAATCCATCAGCTTGGGGATGATATATAAACATTCACAGAGTTTTTATCTGTAGGATGTCTTTCACCTCAGCCAGGAGTTTACTCATAAAAGTAGACCCTTGGTCTGTCAGAATATCTTTTTGGAATACAGTTCGGGAAAAAAATGGAAGCAAATGTTTCAAGATTTGCTGTGAAGTACCGTTCCGGAAGGGAAAAGCTTCAGGATGACGGGTTGCATAGTCTAAAATGAATAATATGTATTTTTTTACTCAACATAGATGTTTCTAATGGACCTACTATATCCATCCCAATTCTAGAAAAGGGAACATCAATAATAGGTAAAGGTTGTGAGGGGGCATTTTCGTACTAGTTTTCTGACTCAGGGAACATGTGTTTATAAAGTTCTTTTTGTCAGCATAGATCCCTGGTCAGTAGAATTGTTTTACAATTTAAGCCTGTGTTTCAGCTGTCCCTAAATGTCTGCCTGTTAAATGAGCATGTGCCATTTCCAATACAATAATGTTATGACTTTTAGGAACTACAATTTGAGTCCTAGGAGTACCAGAATGATCTACATTGCCCCTATACAATAATCCAGTTATCAGGAAAAACAAATGGACCACCCTTTCTCTTCTTTCTTCCTCACTTGAGATCTGATTAAAGGTTTCCGCCAGTAATGGATAATTACACTGTGCAAATGTTAAGTCGGGAATCACTACTTCTTCTCTTTCTATGTTGACTGGGACTACGTGGTCGCGGTCTGCTTCCCCAAAACCTTGAGTTCCCCTTCTAGTTTGATCACTGTTAGGGAGAATTCTCTCTTTAGGCTGAATTCTCCTGCCAAGAGTAAGACTCTTTTTCTCCCACTCTTGGACATGATTTATGGTGTTCCTTTGACTGTTAACGTGTTCTATGGGCTATGGGGTCCTTTACTCCATAGGGTCTCGTGTTTTTACTATGTGTGTTACACAGCACCCTCCGTGCAGTGACACAGGGGTGTCATAGTGACACCCCCCATAGACTCCATACCCTGGGACTGACTACTGTCTCCCAGGGCATGTAAAGTCACCATTGGCTTTACTAGTCCCAAATTATTAACAGAAACCAGTACAAACCATCATATTGTGGACGTACTGGTCGGGGCAATTCGATTGCCCCGGGGTCTGTTAGTCGAGGGGGCACGTCTCCGTCCCCCCTGATCGAGTTTTGGCTGGTGGCAGTGGATACTACTTTTTATATTCGACCGTGAATATATCCCTATGGGATTTTCCCATTGTTCGAGGCTACCAACTTTAATTATTTAATTCTCATAGCCTCGAACATACTGCCGGGTTATTTAATTAATATTAATTCGCCGGATGGTATTTTTTGCCAGGACTCGATTCTAAAATGGCGTTTGTGTTCTCTTTTGTGACTCCAACCCAAGTCCAGCCCTTTGTTCCACTTTTTGGCGGGCTTCTCCACAGAAGCCTCCAAAAGTGGTGCCACTCTGTCTGGGTACCACAGGCGGTGTGGGAGGGGGGGGGGGGGTTTAGGCACCCTGGACTGAGTTACCTTGGTAACTCAAGTCGCACTCTTGTGTGATTGGCCCAAGTGGTGAGCCAGCCGGCTCACCACTTAGCATGTTTGATTGACAGCTAGGCTGAGTGAATGGGGGTGTGCTGCATAAAAGCAGGGCTTTGGGGACTGGAACTTCAGAAGTCGCCACAGGACCTGAGAATCCGACGAGGGAGAAGCCGAGCCGACCTACCGTGACGAGACACCACCGGTGGAGCCCTGCGGAACCGACTCACCACTTCCCGACGACAGAGAAGATCTCCCGGCTGGAGAGGCTTCTTCCCCTGACTGGTGGGCACAACCAGTTTACCTTCTTTTCTTCGCACCCCAGACCGGTTTGTGGTCGAACTGCCTGTGCCAAGCACCCCGGCAGCCGGATAGCCCCTTACCACTGAACCGCAAATCAACGGACCGCTCCTTGTACCTGAGAAACTCCGCGGCTGGTTTCTTCCCTGGCAGTGCAACGGACTCCTGTCTTCCTCCCCGACGAGATCCTCTCTTCCCCCGGACAAAGCACCGACTTGCATCCGCTGCCAGGAACAACTGCTGGAGTGTTCTCACTACTTTAAGGTACCGTGTCCGCCAGGCCTCCCTTTCTAAAGATTGCTACAAGGTAATAATAAACCCTTAACCTTCTGGACTGGGCTGGCCGCCTTGACCCTCCACTGGTCCCTTTCTTTGATCCAACTCCTTTTTGAACCGTTACAAGACTTTTGTGCACTGCAACCGTGTGACCTTGGACACATTTCGTTTTGATCCTCTGAAAGCGGATCCGGCCTACTGACTCTGAATTCACGGTGTTACTTTGCCTTCCTCTCGTGTTGTGTTTGTGAAAAAGTGTTGGGATCTGTTCCAATTTATTCTCTGCTTTTCTCTCCCTTTTTTAAAACAAATTATTAGAGTGCCATCTACGTTAAGCGCTCACCGCTGTCTGAAAATAAGTGGGGTTTTACTTAAGACTTGTCTAAAATTCTTTTAAGGGAGTGTATATCTTTTAGTGACCGTGTTTTGGAATTGCTTACTATTAGTGCCTGTGTGTTTTTCTAGATGTGGTTTTAAATAAATAATGATATCTCTTTTACACCAAGCCCTGGTCAGTGTTTACTTGTTCTATTGTGTTCTCTTGACCTATTGTGAATACTCTGTATACTGCCTAACTGTTCTTGAGGGAAGTCTGACTGCTCAGCCACAGCTACCAAGTGAATCTGTGTGGTACAGACTGCTACCAAGTGGGTTTACTGCCAAACACCTGTAGTCCTAAATCTTTTGCAGTGGTCCCAGAGGGAACTGCACAGGTTTCTGCCTAACAATCACAATTTGTAACCTCTTTTGGTTTTGGAAACATAGCCCTCTCCAATATGCCTTAGGTGATCCGTTCCCCGGCTTTGATTTGGTATGCCTTCTTTCCATGTTTTGCATGAATACTTTAACATCTCCTTAATAGTCTGGATCAATAACTCCTGCCAATACGTTTAGGTCCTAGCGCCATGCTAGACCTGGCATAGAGGCTAGGCGGACATAAGTACCCTTGGGAGAGATACAAATTAAATCTGTGGGGATCAAAGTTCTAACTACCTGTTAAATTAACTCTCCTCTACTACTATATATATTGAAACCTATTGATTGTTCACTATAGTGGGAGTGGACGCTCTTTTGCCAAGCTTCTCAAAATTTAAGGTTTCCCCAATTGGTGTCAATTGTTCCCGATCCCACTCCTGACACCACATAGGAGTGGTCAGAAATGTGAGGTCGACAACTTTTTGAAGATTCCTCAACAAATGCCATTTTATGATAAGATAAGTTTGGATGAAGGTCTCACTATCACTTCCATGATGAGGATTTCCCTGCCTAAAATAAACTAAAGGAAACACTCTAAAAAAGGGATATCTGTCCCTCACACTTATACATACAACAAATAAACAAGGAAATGTATTGCAATTCTCAATAAACAATAATGATTGAATTTGTAATATAACCACAATTTCTCTTTGTAACTTGGGCAAATTCCCCTTTCCCCAAGTTCAAATATGATTCTGTCTCACAGTTTAACAAAAGAAAACGACAAAGCATGGTGCACGGATATCCAAAACGCACTGTCCAATAAAATCTCCCTCCCCCAAAACAAAATAGCAGCAAAAAAACTCAATCGCCCGCTGCCGACCACCCTGCAAAGCACTTCTGCTAACACTGCCAAACCTCCCCAGCGGTTTAAATTTGCATCAGTCTCCATCAAAGAAGTAGAAACCATCATAACCTCACTGAAACCCTTGAGATGCCAGGGAGATACCTGCCCTGCCACAGTAATCAAAGAAGCAGCCACTGACCTAGCCCCCTTCATCACAACCTTAATCAATGCTTCATTTACAACCTGCACGGTCCCTACCAACCTCAAGGACTCCTGGGTTTTACCACTCTTAAAAAAAAAAACTCCCTGGACCCAAACACACCGACAAATTACAGGCCGATTACAACAATTTCCTTCCTTCTAAAGATTATTGACAGAGCAGCCTACCTCAAGATACCATCATATCTGGAGTATAACAACTTACTAGGGCTCCGCCAATCCGGCTTCAGACCTCAACATGGCACTGAAACGGCCTTGATTGATCTGAAGAACCAAATTGATGACCTCAATGATAACGGGAAATTAGCCCTACTCTTCCTTCTAGACTTGTCATCTGCTTTTGATTTGGTGGACCATAAAGTCCTTTCTAAGCACCTCTTTACCGCAGCCCACTTTATACCTGAAGCAACAGCCTGGATCCATTCCTTCCTCAACAATAGATCCATGAGTGTGTTCTCACCTTCAGCCTCGGCAGATCCGACACCCATTACATATGGAGTACCACAAGGCTCTTGTGTGTCACACATGTACAACATTTTCACTAAGCCTCTATTTGATTATCTGGATCACATGGGTGTCAGATACACTAATTACGCTGATGACACCCAGATTCTCATACCACTGAATGGTGACTATGACACGGATTTGGCTTTAGTGAACAAAATGTATCTCATCATTCAGGCCTGGATGGCCACACATGGTCTCTGCCTGAATGATGAGAAGACTGAGCTGCTAATCCTTGGAGCCTCCGCTAGCCTCAATAAACTTAGCAATCACTACCTCTCTTTCGACATTGACAGTATCAACATCAAAGTGGCAAAGAAAGTGAAAACCCTCGGCTTCTACCAAGACTCTGCCTTAAACTTGCATAAGCAAGTTAACGCCACAGCCTCAGTGACTGCGTACACCTGCAAGCTGATCCACGCCTGCAAACCCTTCTTATCTACCGACAGCTGTATTACCTTAGCGAGAGCCTTGATTCTCTCTAAACTCAATTATTGTAATGCACTCTATTTAGGTGGCAACCAATATATCATCAGCAAACTCCAAATCCTCCAGAATAACGCCCTCAGAATGGTGCTAAACATTCCCAGAAGACAGCATATATCGGAGCCTAGACGAAACAACAATTGGCTTTCAATAAAAAATTGAATACTTCTCAAAACAGTCTCCGTTCCCTATAAATGTTTGAATAATTCAGCACCCAAGTACTTAATGGCAAAATTCATCAAAAATACCTCAACTCGCCCCACGAGAACATCTTACTCCTTCTGCCTTAAAGTCCTGAGATATAAACGGGAAAAAGCTGGTGGTAGTAGCTTCCCGGTTATGGCCACCACCTCATGGAACTCCTTGCTCACAGCTCTAAGAGCTGACCAATCCTTCTTTAGTTTTTGAAAAAACACAAAGAATGGCTATTTGACATAGATGTTCAAACCCTGCCCTTCAGACTACCGTTGAAGATATTCACGCTTACTGTCTACTGTATATGTCAGTTGTATAAATATCTGGAATATTCTCTTGTATGTAAATAATGTAATCACTGTACTATGTATGTATCTTCTAAGCAACTTACATTAAAAAACTTATGTAAATGCGCCCAGATGCCTCTGGGTGAGGAGCGCTATATAAATAAATAAACAAACAAACAAAACAAGGAAATCCCGATTTGCAGTAATGTTCAATCACAGTTTGTTTCCACTTCAATTCGTCAATATAAAATTCAAACTCAGTTAGATGTGGTTCTACTTTGTTAACAAAAAGATCCAACTCCAATTGGTATACATTCAACTTGTCAACAGAAAGTTCCAACTCAGAAAGAATAGTAGGTGCTTTCCTTCTACTGTTTACTTGTTCAGATCTCTGATATTGATGATTGTATTATATTGAAAATGTCAATAAACAAATGAAAAAAAGAAGGTTTTTCCCTTCCTTGAAAATTTCTTCAGTTCATCATTAGCAACAATAATTGTCTAGGTCAAGATGATTTTTGCCACAAATGTCTTTAGTATCCCCTTCAACATAAAGTGCATTAACCAAACACTTCTTCGCTTCTTACTCCCATGCCAAGCTCACTGCTCCAGCAGTTTGCAGTTCAGGTATACTTCCCTACCCAACCAGAAATTCACAACCACAAGTGCTTTTGCGATTAAATATCATTTGATGACTATTTCACCACAACTTCAAATTGTTCTACACACTGCAGCTTCAAAACTCTCAACAACTCTTCAGGGAAAACAAGATTTATATTAGTGTTCTTTGATACTCTTCTCACAATAATGCTCCTCTCCCTCAGGATCTCCCTCTCTCCCAGAAGGGCAGCCTTTGTGACCTTGTTTCCCCACTACACAAGTAACAAATGCATGATATGCAAAGGATCTTTAACCTCTCTTCCTTTAACTTGGGTAAAGTGAGTTCATCTCAATGTTCACCACAGGTTGGGTAACACGCAACAATTGCCACTGTTTCTGAATCTTCCAATGGCCCCTTGCAGTGGTTGGCAATATCTGTTCTTTTGTAACTGCCTTGTTTAGCTCTTTCTTGGCTTGGGCAATGCTTGTAGGTGTTCACCTTTAACCATATTGCCCCTTTATATTGTTGGTGTTTCCATAAACTCCCATTTATAACATTACAGTCTGTTGTTTTTTGTATAATGTGGTTTCGCTGCTTTTTCTGACTTCGGTATTCAAAATTACTTGTTAAATCAATCTCGCTCGCGAGTGATGCTTTTGCTTTGTTAACACAAGTTTCAAAAGTGCTTTTCCAGTCACTTTCAGTTACACGTGACTGTCTCTCACTAGCCACACTCTTTCCTTGCATACGCGAGCAGGGAAGGAATGCTCTGGGGGTCACACACAGGCTGTGAACTCACCGGATAAGACAGCTCTTCTCTTCCTCAGGCTGCTTGCAGGATCCTTCTTGTGGCTTCTCACAATTCAGCCAACCTCTTCTTTCAGTTCGCCACCACCCGCGCTACCTGCTAATGGAGCCTATGTCGCTCCAGGGGTTCTCTGGTGCACGCCAGCCACCAGAGACCTCAAGGCCCTCAGGTGCACACCAGCCACTTGAGACAGCCTTTCGGGATGAGAAAGCTTCCCTCCTGAATACTTCCTGCTGAGCGACCTCTGTACTTCAGGACTCACCAACCCTCTCAGGACTAGCAGTTGCTCTCTGCCACGCAATGGTCCCAGCGTCCTCTCTCTCCTCCAACTTCTGTTGGCGACCATGCCACTTCTGCCTCTTGCTGTGTTTTTGTCCTTCTCTCCCCTTCTTGATGGCCTGCACCTGAGGGGGACTTTTAAGCCTCTCAGTCTCCCTCAGTTGTGGGTCCTTTACATTAATGATTTGACCACTCCTATAACCCTGTACCTCTTCAGCCATCTTCCCCATCCCAGTACTTAGAGGATTCTGGGACTTGAAGTCCCTAATAACAAAGTTAGGTTTTCTTATTTCCATTGTTTTGCAATAAGCCATCCGAAGTGTGGGGCTTTTGGGGGAAAGTTGAACAAGGAAGGGGGTCTCCCATTCCTCCTGACCTGCTTCCCCCCCATGCGATCCTCCCACAGAAAACCACCCCCAGGGTGGGGATCAGAAAGTGTCTGTCTTTCCCTGGCCACATGAGAAGGGTCAGAGGCCAGGTTTTCTGGGGGAATCATTGCTGATTCATCACAATATGCCGCAACTAGGTGAGTAAATCAGTTTGCGAAGGTCCACAAAGGGACGAACAAGAGATTAAAATTAAAAGGATTCAATGTAACAGGTAAGCAGGTGTGTTTGGTGTGCCTGAAGGAATGAATGAACGGAGGAGGCACTGGAAATAAAGAATGAAATAATGAAAAGAAAATAGATAAGAAGGAAATTGAAAAGAAAGGAGGAAATTGAAAAGAAAGGAAACACCCTAACGAAAAGCAATATTGTTGCTTGGTACTTAACCTGTTTGCCTTTCTGCTCTGTTTTAGACTGATTAACCCATTGTCCTCCAAAAAGGTTCCCTGTAGCCCGATGTCCATGGAGGAGGCCCCGGGACGAAGCAATATAGAGTCAGTGGGATGAGAAGAGGAAGAGTTCGGCAGGCGGAAAGAGACTGGCGAACGCAAGGGGGAAATCCAGATGACAACACGCGATCCATGCGAGGTGGGAAGAAAAGGAGTGTTAAAAATCATGTTTTATTTAAAAATATTCTGGTTATAATGTGTTTAGTAACCAGAAGACATGCCACACCGGCAAATGGACAAGTTCTGATAGAGCCAGGGCCAGCATCAGTAATTGTGATGGAGGATGGCCCCGGATTCATATTAAAGAACGGACGACTCTTACATCAGAACATTTATACAAGTGTAGATCCAGATAGGGTTTTGGAAAAGAATTTCAATTTTACAGAAATTAAATCCGATCAAGTAAGACAATAGGTTAGGCCAAGATTTGAAAATGATACAACAAAGACTGGACAAGATTAGAGTGGAACAGAAGGAACTGGTTCAATATGTGAATCAAACTATTGCAACCCTGAATGATCTATCCAAGCTGTTAGAACATATTAGCAATGTAATCGTTAAGCAAGATGGGATATTATAGGATATTCTGAATTTTGTGAATCCAATGCAGGTGATACTCACTAAATGTCTGCGGAAGGTTCAAAATGGGGTATCCCAGTTGATTCAGTGTCACATTCCATTGTATTTTGTTTTATCTGATATCCTTCAGCAATTGATTACACAGATACCATGAATAGAGATTGAGACAATGCAGGAAAGGATTGTATGTGTAATGGGAAGCGTGATACCCCTGTATATAGATGTAGAACGGATGGAGATTGGCTTTCTCATCAGTAGTCCATTTATCACCCCAGAATTGATATATCAGACCAAGTTAGTGCATAATGTGGGATTCTGGCAAAGTGATAAACACGTGAAAATTGTTACTCCTGAAATGGTGGCCTTTCAGACATGTGAAACAGGTTTGTACCTCATTCCAAAGTTAGACACTTGTATGAAGTTTAAGGAGCAAAACTACATATGCCTACGGAAGCCATTCATTCCCCATGCACCAAATCCTTAATGTGGATTGCCGGCGGATCAGAGTGTTACGGAGGAATGTGTGGTTTCAATAAGTAATCCACAATCTGTGTGAATCGGCGCATGCCAAATTCATTAAACACAGGTGGTTGGTCAGTACATATGCATTGAATTATACAGTCACACGCCTCAATCATGGTTCATTAGTTGTCTGGGCATTGCAGTACAATGTGGTTTTTGTCGCAGTGCCTAAATATACCATAGTAACGGTTGGCGGTCTAACATTGTTTGACATGGATGGAAGGGAGAGTAGAAAACATTGGCCCCCATTATGAGTTAGGTGGTATTCTGGCAGTAAATTCACCAGAATATCGCCCAACGGAATTATCGTTATCGCTACTTGGTCCGGCGGAATTAGTGCTGGATTACAAGTGGTGGTGTCCGAGTTAATCCCCATTTTTATAGAGTACATTGGACTCTATGGGGTATTTTTGGCAGAATTACCACCAGTGGAATTACTGCAGCTGTAATTCTGCTGTTTTTGCCGGTTTTCCGTCAGAAAGCGGGAGGATTTACCTCCAGCATGATGCAGGAGGTAAATCCCCCACTCCAGGGCCATACTCGTAGTATGGCTGTGTGGGAAAAGTGGCAGTAATTCCGTTACCACCAATTATTTCCAGCACCGTCCTACTTTACTGCCTTGAAACACTTGTGTATGGGCGAGATATAAATAAAGTATCATTTATCATATCATACTTGTAACTAGGCCCATTGAGTTGTTCCAATGAAACCAATTTCCTTTGGTTCCTAAGGAACAAGTTACTTACCTGTAACTGTTGTTCTCCAGCATGGGTCTGGCATGGATTCACATGCTCATGAATATTCCCCGTCGTCAGGCTGGGAATCCTCGGTAAAGAAAAAAACAGTATCAGTTTCGTTTCTGATCTGTCTTTCATAGTAATAACCAATCACTGGTCTCTGCGTCATACTGACCACAACCAATGACTGCCCTCTACCTAAGCACCGCCTCTGGCAGCCATCTTCAGATTTGGAAGCACGTGAAGTGGCAGTATGACCAAGTGAAGAGCCGCAGAGGGGTAGGCGGGAGGGTTCGCATGTGAATCCATGCCAGACCCATGCTGGAGAACAACAGTTACAGGTAAGTAACTTGTTCCTTCTCCAGCATGGGGTCTGGCATGGATTCACATGCTCATGAATAAAGAATACATAGCAGTACACACATGCACAACCACGGGAGGTGGCAAAGGCTCAACATTAAGCAGTACATCAAACTCAACATTAAGCATCTTACCTCCTCACCAGGCTCACCTCAGGCGAACAGGTTGCGCAGCACTGCTTGGCCGACCCTGGACTCCTCCCTGCAATCCCGATCGACGCAGTAGAATTTCGTGAAGGTGTGCGTCGACCTCCACGTAGCAGCCCTGCATATGTCCAGCAGGGGCACACCAGAAAGGAACGCCGTGGTAGCTGCGATCGCTCTGGTGGAATGGGCTCTCGGACGGCCAGGCAGCGGTCGGTTTGCCAAACGATGACCGTACATGATACAGCCGGAGAGCCATCTGGAAATGGAAGCCTTCGAGAGAGCCTTCCCCTGATTGACAGGTCCAAAGTTCACAAAGAGTTGTGACGTCTTCCGAAAACACTTTGTGCGGTCCACGTAGAACTTCAGCGCTCTAGCCACATCCAGCGAGTGCAAAGTCCTCTCAGCCGGCGACGAAGGCGACGGGAAGAACACAGGCAACACCAAGGGTTCGTTGAGATGGAAGTCCGACGGTACCTTGGGCATGAAGGAGGGTTGCGTCCTGAGCACTACCCTCGTGTCGTGAAAAGTCAAGTACGGGGCCTTGCATGAAAGGGCCTGGATCTCTCCCACCCGTCGTGCGGAGGTGATGGCCACAAGAAACGCTGTTTTCCACGACAGAAACTTCAACGGAGCCGAGTGCAGAGGCTCGAACGGAGGTCCCATGAGCTTGGTCAGCACCACGTTGAGCTCCCACGCCGGGGCCGGAGCCTTCACCGGCGGGAACGATCTGAATAGTCCCTTCATGAACTCTTTCACCAGACGATGAGACCACAAGGACGTCCGGCCCGTGGTTCTGGTGTATCGGGAGATTGCAGCAAGATGAATCTTGATGGACGCGTGTGCCAGTCCAGCTTTGGCCAGCATCAGTAGGTACGGCAGTACCTGGGGAGCCGTAATCCGTAGAGGGTTAATCTTCTGTGCGTGGCACCAGACAGAGAACCTCTTCCATTTGTGTCCGTAGCATTTAAGAGTCGAGGACGCCCTGGCCTTTGCAAGAACCTCTCTGCAGTCGGCCGGTATGTCGTATCCTCCAAACTCTAGCGCTGCAGGAGCCAGGCCTGCAAGTTCAGCGATTTCGGGTCGTGGTGGAGGATGGCGCCTCCTTCCCTGGAGAGTAGATCCGCGTCCACCGGCAGCTTGATTGGCGGGGACGCTGACAAGTCCAGAAGGTCCGGGAACCATATCTGCCTCGGCCACGCAGGTGCGACGAGGATCATCCTGCACCGTGACCTCTTGAGCTGGTTGACGAGCCGGATTAGCAGTGGCAAAGGAGGAAACGCGTAGAGGAACAGGCCCTCCCAGGGGAACGAGAAAGCATCGCCCATGCTCCTCGCCTGGGGAAACCTGCTGGCGAACCTCCGGCACTTGGAGTTCGTCGCCGTCGCGAACAGGTCGATCTGGGGTGTGCCCCACCGTCGGAAGAGGCGATCCACTAGATCCTGCCGTAGTTCCCACTCGTGGCACGAGCGCAGCTCCCTGCTGAGTGAGTCGGCGATGGTGTTTTTTATCCCTGCCAGATGAAACGGCACCAGAAACATCCTTTGGGCGACGGCCCAATGCCACAGGTCCTGCGCCTCCTTAGACAGCGCTGGGGACCTGGTTCCGCCCTGTTTCCTGATGTAAAACATGGTGGTGGTGTTGTCGGTGAAGATCCTCACCACCTTGCCCTTGAGGGACGGAAGGAAGGACCTGAGGGCCCAGAACACTGCACGGAGCTCCAGGACGTTGATATGGAGGGACTTCTCCGTCGGGAGCCAAAGGCCTCTCGCGTGCAGATTTTCGGTGTGCGCTCCCCACCCTTCCAGGGAGGCATCCGTGGTCACTGTCTCCTGGTGGTCTGGGGTCTGGAAGTCCATGCCCGCCGTCAGATGCGCGCGGTTGCCCCACCACCGGACCGCTCGGCGGAAACTCTCGTCGAGTGTGATCCTCTCCTCGAAGCTGCCCATCGTTTGGATCCAGCGCGCGTCCAGGAACTCCTGCAACGGGCGCATCCGGAGCCTGCACATGGGAATGAGGTAGATGCAGGAAGACATCATTCCGAGGAGGGACTTGATGGACCTCACCTTGGCCGCGTCGGAAACCAACATCCGCTGTACCTTGCCCAGGATGGACCTGGTCCTTTCCTCCGACGGGGAGGCCAGAAGGGACACTGTGTCGAGCTTCGCTCCCAGAAACAGTGCGTTTTGCGCGTGTACCAGGTGGGACTTGGCGTAGTTCACGGAGAATCCCAGGTCCGTGAGAAGTTGGACGGTCCTTGCCGTGTGCTCCACGGCGAGCTCCTTCGTCTTGGCTTGGATGAGCCAGTCGTCCAGGTAGGGGTAGACGTGGATCCCCTCGCGGCGCAGCTGCGCCGCCACCGGTGCAAGGCACTTGCTGAATACCCTGGGTGCCGACCGTAGTCCGAAGGGGAGGGCTTTGAACTGGTAGTGACGCCCTTGGACCACAAACCTGAGGAATTTTCGGTGCCCCTTTAGGATGGGAATATGGAAGTAGGCATCCTCCAAATCCAACGACGACAGGAAGTCTCCTTCCTCCAGCTGACCCAGGACGTGCTGGAGTGTGACCATCCGGAACTTCTGCGCCTTGATGAACTTGTTCAGACGTCGCAGGTCTAGGATGGGGCGCCATCCTCCCGTCTTCTTCTTCACGAGGAAGTATCTCGAGTAAACTCCGGAGCCCCGAAGCCTCTTTGGGACGAGTTCGATGGCGCCCTTCCTGAGCATCGCCTTTACCTCCAGGAGAAGCTGAGGGACGTGAAGCTCTTTCCTGGCCACGGGGGGGACGCGCGGGCATCTTCTTTGAAACTCGAGCGCGTGGCCCCGGGCTAAGGCGTCCAGCACCCAACGGTCGGTGGAGATGGACTCCCACACGCTGACGAAGCTCGCCAGCCGGCCTCCCACCGGGGTGCTTCGGTGGGGGTCCGACCCCACG